>NC_044567.1:32209816-32809816 GCF_007565055.1 Rhinopithecus roxellana | reverse complement strand
AGGCATGAACTGGCCCCTCCAGACACAAGGACGACCTTTTCTTCCCACCTTGGCCTGTAACATACACAACACAGGCCATACTCTTGGCTAGAGTCACCACAAAATGATCCGGGGCGTGAGTGTGAAAACAGGAGCCAATGGAGCTGCTGTGTCGGTTTTCCTGGAGACATGGAAATGGGTACAAACTTAAAACATCTGGGCAGAGATCTTTGGGATAAACTCCAGAAACTGACAGCCAGCTCCATCATTCAGGAATTGACTTCCCCCATGACACCATCGGATGAAACCTTGTCCCTGCCACCCCCCGCTCTCCTTGCTTTCCCCTCTGAGCCCACAAAAAGAAAGAAAAGCTCAGAGTGGCTGAATAACGTTCCCCACTTACACGGAGGAGCTGGGTTTGAATCCAGACATCAGGCTGATCAACACGCAGACCCACAGGGTTTTGTACTCTTCCGGCATTTCACACACATCTCTCACCATCTCACCACCTCACCATAGGAGGTGAGGCCTGTTCCTCTCCACACAATCTGACAGGGAAATTGAGACTCAGAGAGGTTAAGTAACTTGCCTAAGGCCACACGGCTCGTCATCAGGGCAGCAGGGATTCCAGGCCAAGCAGGCAGGCCCCTGATCCAGTCTCCTAGCCTGCCGCCCAGGGAGGTCAGAGCTGGAAACCACTTCCACAGCACAAGGAGACTCTGCTCAGACTGTGCTTGGCCTCCCATGACCTGTGACCTCCCTGGCCCTCCTGTGACTCTGGCAGGTGTACTGAGCTTCTGATGGGTGGGAAAGCTTGCAAGGGGCCTGCGTGCATTCTGTGTGCATTGACCCAGGACACTATGGTTGGTGCCTCCGAGTTCATCACGTTGACCATCCCCATCTTTCTGCTCGAGTACCTGATTTGTCAACATGCGCAGAAGGCTGAGACCCAGCCATGGTGCTACTTGAATCTTGTTAAAAGTCAGGCTCTGATTCAATAGTCTGGGCCCAAGACTCTGCATTTCTTCTTCTTTTTTTTTGAGACGGAGTCTTGCTCTGTTGCCCAGGCTGGAGTGCAGTGGTGCAATCTCAGCTCACTGCAACCTCCACCTCCTGGGTTCATGCAGTTCTCTTGTCTCAGCCTCCTGAGTAGCTGGGATTACAGGCACGTGCCACCATGCCTGGCTAATTTTTGTATTTTTAGTAGAGATGGGGTTTCACCATGCTGGCCAGGCTGGTCTCAAACTCCTGACCTCAAGTGATCCGCCCACTTGGCCTCCCAAAGTGCTGGGATTCCAGGCGTGAGCCCCTGCGCCCTGCAAGACTCTGCATAAGTGCCGGGATTCCAGGCGTGAGCCCCTGCGCCCCGCCAGACTCTGCATCTGTAAAGCGCTCCCAGGGATGCTGATGCTGCTGTCTGTGCTGTCTGGGGGACCACACTGGGAGTACTGTGGCCCTGGCAAACCATCTTTTCCAGGATGCTGCATCTTGCTCTGCCTTCCTCCCCTGCCAGCAGCTCAGCCCTAATCATCTCTCACCTGAGGCCCTTAAAAGCCTCGCCAGTCAGCCTCTCTGCCCCAACCCCCAGGCCTGTACCCTGTCCTCTCCTGCACTGCGGCCCGGCGCTGTCTGAGCGGCCTGGTTACATTTCAGCAGCCCCCATGTGATTCCCTGCTGTCCACACCAGCAAGTCTGAGTGCAGCCCACAGCCACCTGCATCACAATCAGCTGAGCTACTAGTAGTGAAGGGGTAGATTCCTGGGCCTCACCCCTGACAGATCCTATCCCAGCCCCTGTGGGAGGAGCCCAGGAATGCGGCCAGTTCACCAGCTGCCCTGCCAAAGCCTGGCAATCTCTGGGCCTAGAGGCTTGAGAACGGTCAAGCAGCTCACCCTGACTCCCCTGGGACCCACCCCACCCTGGAGCGCCGCACACCAGACAGGGCTGGCAGGGCTCCTGGCCATCCCCAAATGCCCCACACCCAGCAGCGCCTGGACCGTGCTCATGCGGGTTCCTCGTGACATGGACACACCCCCTTCCCCATCCTACCCACATGTCCCCAGCCCAGGCCTTGTTCCCACTCCCCCAGGACACCCCAGCCCTCCAAGGGAACAAAGAGAATGCTCTTCCCTTTCTCCAGAAGCCCAGCACCCGGGACACACAGTCGAGCGCTTTGTCTTTGAAACATAAAAATGCTACAGAAGGGCTCCCATTAGCTGGCATCGGCCAGAGAGAACATTTCCATATAATTAGAGCTTACCCTTTCATATGGAAAGTTAGACATTTCTCTGTCTATGGAGCCTACATAGAATATGTAATTTGACCTTCTTTGGGGGAAACTTTGGATTGCCTTTGGAATGATAACATAGGAAATCCCTCGAGGGCTTTTAAAATGTAGAGAACAGAGGTCCCATAAACTATGTGACCCTGGAACGCAATTTGGGTTTTTTAAGTCACCTTTTTAGAGCTTCCTGTGTCCTCCCCTCCCTGGTCGTAACTGTGTGTCTGACAGCAGCCACACAAACAAGCGTATTAAAATTGTGTTTTTTTGGCCGGGTGTGGTAGCTCACGTCTGTCATCCCAGCACCTTGGGAGGCTGAGGTGGGCGGATCACCTGAGGACAGGAGTTCAAGACCAGCCTGACCGACATGGTGAAACCTCGTCTCCACTAAATACAAAAAATTAGCCAGGCGTGGTGGTATATGCCTGTAATCCCAGCTACTTGGGAGGCTGAGGCAGGAGAATCGCTTGAACCCAAGAGGCAGAGATTGCAGTGAGCCAAGATTGTGCCACTGTACTCTAGCCTGGGCAACAAAGCAAGACTCAGTTTCAAAAAACAAAAGTGTTTTTTAATAAAGTAAGTAGAGTCCGAGGTGGCGGTGGGCTCTTCCACAGGACCACGGCCTGAGCTTGCACACTTGATCAATTCAACACCAGATACAGATGACCCATGGGGAAGGTGGAAAATTGTTGTTAGACTGTAGCCTAGGTTTTACCAGCTTGCACACCTGGCCGAATCTTACACAATAAAAGGGAATGGGAACACATCTAAAACTTATATGTAGATCCCTAAATCCAACTATGCAGGTACAGAGGGGGTGTGTGGAGCAGCACAGGGGACAAAAGACACTGGGTCACCAGAAGGGCCAACGTGACTGTCCCCTGCGGGAACAGAAATGCCTCTAACATGCAAACGAATGGTGCAGCCCAGCTGGCCAGACCTCACCAGGCCGTGCTAGAATGCAGTGGGAAAGCGGCACACTGTGGTGCCCAGGATGCCGGCAGGCATAACGCCACGTCCACGGGCACTGTCTGTTCCCACCCTACAGGATGCCACAGCATCAGACGAGACAGCCCGTGTGAAGCGCCGAGAATGGAGTCTGGCTCCTGGGAAGGCTCAGGAAATGCCCAGAGCTCAGCGTAGATAGCCACGTGGTGCTGAATTACACATGCGAGAAACCGATGGGCAGATGTGGAGCTAAATGACCGTAAACAGCTATGAAGTGCCTGTGCTCTAGAAATGGCCAATTTGATCATGTCATGGGATAAAGTTTCAAAATCAATAAAACCGTGATGAAATAATCAGGAATAAACCTATCAAGACATGTTCAAGGCCTAAAGGAGATGCACAGGTTGAAGAATAAGGAGCAAATCTGAATGAAGGAGAGGTGTGTCTTCCTGGACAGTTCTCGGGAGAGGAGGAGGGTGCTAAGGACGGGGAGAAGAGGCCGCAGGCTTGGAGTTCAGGAGGAGAATGAAATAAACAGGTCCTAGGAAGAAAAACCAAAGGAGGTGAGGTGGGGCAGGGGTGCTTGCAAAGGATAGAAAAATGTAGAATGGCAGAGTATGGTGCTTAACAGTACTAACTACGTGACCTAGGCCAAGCTGCTTCACTCTGGGTGCCTCAGTTTGCTCTTCAGGATGGGGATGATAATGACAGCAGCACCCATCTAGAGATGCCAGCACTTGTCACCACGAGAGGCACCTGAAATGCTTGGGGAAGAGGTGTGGTACTTACTGTGTGTGTCTCCAGATGACTGAGCTAGACCACCCAGAACACATTACAGAGAAGCAGAAGCTGGCAGGGGGGCAGGAAGCACTCTCTCCAGGGTTGTCTTGAAATCATTGGGCTGACTTGGTAGGTAGTGAGACGCCCATCACTGGAGGCATCCAAGCCAAGCCCAGATAAAACAAACATGAGAAACATTTTTAACTCCGTTTGTCTGAGTTCTAGCCTCTAAAAATACCCTCCGTGACACCCTGTGTGCTGCCAGAGCCTTGGTTTTCACCTTCTTCTCCCCAACTCTTAGCTAAGTTCTGGTGGTGGCGAGGGGACGGGGGTCCCAAGCCACTGTACTGGGTTTTGGTTTCACTATGTTGCCCAGGCTGGAGTGCGATCTCAGCTTACTGCAACCTCCACCTTCCGGGTTCAAGCAATTCTCCTGTCTCAGCCTTGCCAAGTAGCTGGGACTACACCCACACGCCACCACACCCAGCTAATTTTTGTGTTTTTAGTAGAGACAGGGTTTTACCATATTGGTCAGGCTGGTTTCAAACTCCTGACCTCAGGTGATCCACCCGCCTCAATCTCCCAAAGTGCTGGGATTCCAGGCACGAGCCACCACGCCCAGCCTGCACTGGGTTTTGGACTGGCCGTGTTAGCATCACCTGGGGCGGGGGTGGGTCACGTTAGAATGAGTCCCGGCTAGGCCCCCAGCAGGCTTTTTCACCCAACTCCTGGGGCCGCAGCTCATGAATCTGTGTGTACCCATCCCCAGAGCTAGGTCAGCTCTCCAGGGCAGAGACGGTTGGGCAGGCGGCCTTTGAGGACAAGCTCCGGCTCAGGCCTCCCCTCGACCAGCTTCACAGAGACAGACACTGAGGCAGACTGACCTCCAAACTCCCAGCTGAGACGCCAGCTCCCCATGTGGGGGGGCTTACAGCTGATGCAACTGGTGGCTCATTAAACATACCTAGAAGCGTCAATTACCACTTCCCTGCAAACCTCAAGATCCCAAGCACCCAGCCTAGGTCAGGGGTCCCCAACCCCAGCAGCTGTTCCTGCTTCCTGAAGACCGCCCCCCACAACTCCTCCAATAACCATATTCATCTCCAACCCAGTCCCACCAGCTTCCCTCACCCTCCTTCCAATCAAACTGCCTGTGGGGAGCCCTGCGGTGCAAGGACTTTGCCACGGGTCTTATGAACACAAGGCTTGGAGCCCCTCCTTGGCCCACTCTCCGAGGCCCTCTTGGGAGCCTCACTGAACAGCTGGGCATGGAAAGAGCCCCACCCTCATCACAGATGGGAGCAGATACAGACAGCTTTGACCTCCCCCCCCACCCCAGTGGTCTCAAGGGCCCACTGACCAAAGGTGGCTGGAATCGCTTTCCCGCCTCCACCTGCAGCCCGGCCTCTGTCCTGGCTGGCTACCCATAGCAGGCTGTTGCCATGGGAACAGCAGAGCTGTTAAGCTGTGACATCATGGCAGAGGTGAGGTCAGGGACAGCTGCGAGCGAGCCAGAGGGCAAGCGTGTAGGTCAGGGGATCAATCACAAAGATTTGGCTCAAGCAGCCGGGAGCCATAGGGACATCTGAAGGTGCCTGTTTAAGGAGGTGTGGGTGAACAAGGACAGTGCAATATACAAATGCTCATGGCCACACCAGGCAGAGGACATCTTCCTGTCCCCAGACGGCAGCATGGAGACCTCCCTGGGATGTCATTCTCTCTGAGCTGTCAGGCCATTAAGGAGGTACACTTCAAGGTCAGGTTCCTGACAACACTTGCCATCCCTTCTCCTGTAGGGACAGCATCTGTTCACGCTTCTGAACAGCCATCATTAAGCTGAAACCCACTGGAGGCGGGGGAAGAAAGAATCCCATCAACCACCTGCCCACACAGGAGGAGAAGCCACACATACTGGGCCTCGCTTTTAGGGCTAGTTCCCCACAGACTGTGTGATCAGAAGGATGGGCGAGGAAGCTGGCAGGGCGAGGCTGGGGATGAATATGGGGCACTGGAGGAGTCTGGCCGGGGCGGGGGGTGGTCTCCAGGAAGCAGGAGTAGCTGCTAAAGTTGGGGACTCCGACCTAGTCTGAGTGCCTGGAATCTTAAGGTTTGTGGGAAAGTGATGACTGGCATTGTCAAGATACGTTTTTTGTTTGTTTGTTTTTTAGACAGTCTCGCTCTGTTGCCCAGGCTGGAGTACAGTGGCACCATCTCGGCTCACTGCAACCTCCGCCTCTCGGGTTCAGGTAATTCTAGTGCCTCAGCCTTCTGAGTAGCTGGGACTATAGGTGCATGCCACCATGCCCAGCTAATTTATATATATATATACACACACACACACATATTATATATATACACACACATAATATATATACACACATATATTTTATATATATATATATATATATATATATATATATATATTTTTTTTTTTTTTTTTTTTTAGCAGAGATGGGGTTTTACCATGTTGGCTAGGCTGGTCTTGAACTCCTGACCTCAAGTGATTCCCCTGCCTCAACCTCCCAAAGTGCTAGGATTACAGGTGTGAGCGACTGCATCCAGCCCAAGATATGTTTTAGGAAGCCACCAGTTGGATCATCTGTAAGCAACTCACTAGAAGCTTCTAGCATCCTCCACAAATTTGACAACTGAGAAATGTGGCTGGGGAATCATGATTTGGGTCCGAAGAAGTGAAAGCAACAATCCTCAGGGTGTTGTTTCTTGAGAGAAGAAGGTAAACAGCAGGAATGTGGCTGAGGCGTCCAAATCTCGGGGGGGATGAGTTCTCAGGAGAGATGAACCTGAGACAAAGCCGTTTGTCCTGGGCTGGAAGGATCCTGGAAAGGTCATCTGGTCCCTGACTCAGGGAAGGGAAGCATTCTTCCCGCAGATATGTTCTCAACCACAGTCCACCGCCAATCCCTGCCTCCAACCATTTTTGGAGTCCATCTTCTCAGCCCTTGAGGGTTAATTTTACGTCAGCTTGACGGGCTAAGGGATGCTCAGATAGCTGGGAAAACGTGATTTCTGGGTGGGTCTGGGAGGGTGTCCTGGGAAGAGACCAGCATCTGAACCGGGGGACTGAGTAAGAAGATCCCTCCTCGCCAGGGTGGGCACCACCATTCAATCTGTAGAAAGCCCCGACAGAACAAAAAGGCAGAGGCAGAGGCAGGCAAACCCTCTCTGCAAGAGCTGGGACATCCAGGTCGGACGCAGTGGCTCACGCCTGTAATCCCAGCCCTTTGGGAAGCTGAGATGGGTGGATCACCTGAGGTCAGGAGTTCGAGACCAGCCTGGCCAACATGGTGAAACCCCAACTCTACTAAAAATACAAAAATGACCCGGGCGTGGTGGTGCACACCTGTAGTGCCAGCTACTCAGGAGGCTAAGGCAGGAGAATCACTTGAACCGGCGAGGCAGAGGTTGCAGTGAGCTGAAATCACACCACTGAACTCCAGCCTGGGCAACAAAGTAAGACTCCATCTCAAAAAAAAAAAAAAAAAAGAGAGAGTTGGGACTTCCATCTTCTGCTTTGGACCTCAGGCCTTTGGGCTCTAGGACTTACCCCAGTGGCTGCCCCGCTTCTCAGGCTTTTGCATTACAGCACCAGTGACCCTGCTGCTCCAGCTTGCAGACAGTGGATTACAGGACCTCCCAGCCTTCATACATGCATGAGCCAATTCCCACATAAATCCCATCTAACACAGCGGGATGGAGCCTGTTGGTTCTGTTTCTCTGGGAAACCCTAATACGGCCCTATCGATACAAAATCTTCTATATGCTTCTTCTTTGGAGAAGATCCCTACATCTTTGATCCTCTCAGCGTGGCCTTGACGCCCCCCTAACGCAAGGGGAAAGGTTCTAGTGAGGAGGAAATAGCATGGGGCCCAACAGGATGGCACGCTGGGCCTTCGATGGCCCTTGCGGAATGTCCAGCACGACTCCCAAGTGCTCTTCAGGTCTTTTCTGGACTGAGGACATCTCTCTCAAGCCCGGGTTCTCCTGATGCTGCTTTGGCAAGCCCTAGAAGGCAGTCCCATCCTCTGGATTAATCCGCTAAATGGTCTCTCTGGCATGGCATTCACCATTGGCCTAAGGCCAACTCAGCCTTGAGAGTCTGGTTCCGTACCACTGTTGACTGCAATTTGACCCACATTTTAGCAAACGCTAACTTTCAAAAATTACAGGTACAGGCAGACCTCAGATATATTGTGGGTTCAGTTCCTGCAGAATCACAATAAAGTGAATATTGCAATAAAGTGAGTCACATGACTCTTTTGGTTTCCCAGTGCATATAAATGTTATGTTTACATTGTACAGTAGCCCAGTAAGTGTGCAATAACATTATGTCTTATCAAACAATGCATACACTTTAATTTACATTGGCCAGAGGCAGTGGCTCACGTCTGGCATCCCAGCACTTTAGGAAGCCAAGGCAGGTGGATGGCTTGACCCCAGGAGTTTGAGAACAGCCAGGCAACACAGTGAGATCCTACCTCTACAAAAACTAAAAATAGCCAGGCATAGTGGTATGTATCTGCACTCCCAGCTACTCAGGAGGCTGAGGCGAAGGATGGCTTAAGCCCAGAAGTTCGAGGCTGCAGTGAGCTAAGATCATGCAACTGCACTCCAGCTTGAGTGACAGAGCAAGGTCCTGTCTCAAAAAAAAGAAAAACCTAAAATTTGAAGAAATAAAAATAAAAATACTTTATTGCTTGAAAATGCTAACGATCATCTCGACCTCAGTGAGTCCTAATCTTTTTGCCGGTGGAGGTTCTTGCCTCCTGATGGCTGCTGACTGATCAGGGTGGTGGTTGCTGAAGATTGGGGTTGGCTGCGGCAATTTCTTTTTTTCTTTTTTTTTTGAGACGGAGTCTCGCTTGTTGCCCAGGCTGGAATGCAGTGGTATGATCTCAGCTCACTGTAACCTCCATCTCCCGGGTTCAGGCAATTCTTGTGCTTCAGCCTCCCGAGTAGCTGGGATTACAGGAATGTGCCACCATGCCTGGCTAATTTTTGTATTTTTAGTAGAGACGGGGTTTCACCATGTTGGCCAGGCTGGTCTCCAACTCCTGACCTCAGGTGATTCTCCAGCCTCAGCCTCCCAAAGTGCTGGGATTACAGGCGTGAGACACTGTGTCTGGCTGGCTGTTCCACTTTCTTATTACTTGTGTGTTCACTGGGAGTAGCATTTTTAAATTTCCTTCACACTCACAACTTGGCTGTTTGGCACAAGAGGCCTAGCTCTCAGCCTATCTTGGCTTTCAACACACCTTCCTCCCTAAGCTTAATCATTCCTAGCTTTTGATTTAAAGTGAGAGACATCTTGCTCTGTCTCTCAAGCCTGAATGCGATGGTGTGATCTTGGCTCACTGCAGCCTGGAACTCTCAGGCTCAAGTGATCCTCCCGCCTCAGCTTCCTGAGTAGCTAGGACTACAGGCATGTGCCACCATACCCAGCTAAGTTATTTAATTTTTTGAGGAGATAGGGTCTGTCATGTTGCCCAGGCTGGTCTCGAACTCCTGGCCTCAAGGTGATCCCCCTGCCTCAGCTTCCCAAAGTGCTGGAATTACAGGCATGAGTCCCCATGCCCAGTCCCATTATAGGGTAATTAATTGGTCTAAGACCAATATTGTTGTGTCTCGCGAAAGAGGAGGCCTAAGCAGAGGGAGAGAGACCAGAAGCCGCCAGTCAGCCAGTTGGTGGAGTCATCTGAACACAGACAACACAGATCAATTAACTTTGCCATCTCATGTGGGCACAGTTCATGGTGCCCCAGAACAATGACAACAGTAACATCAAAGACCACTGATCACAGATCACCATAACAGGTATAATAATAATGAAAAACCTTGAAGTAGCGCAAGAGTTATTAAAATGTGACACAAACACACAAAGTGAACACATGCTGTGGGAAGAAAATGGCACCGACGGGCTCGCTCAACTCAGAGTTGAACCGGTCATGATATTCAATTCATAAAACTGCAGGATCTGCAGAGCACAGTATAGTGAAGCCCAGTAAAACAGGTGCACCCAGGGAATTCACGTTCATTCTAGAGCAACTGGAAAATACACACTTGCCAAAGAAAGTCTAATGTCCCCTCAGGTGTCCAAACATTCTGGCCAGGTGCGGTGGCTCACGTCTGTAGTCCCAGCACTTTGGGAGGCCAAGGTGGGAGGATCGCTTGAGCTCAGGAGTGTGAGACCAGCCTGAACAACATGGTGAGATCCCATCTCTACTAAAAATACAAAAACTTAGCCAGGCGGTGTGTGTCTGTGGTCCCAGCTACTCAGGAGGCAGAGGTGGGAGGATTGCTTCAGCCCAGGGAGCAGAGGTTGCAATGAGTGGAGATCGCACCACTGCACTCCAGCCTGGGTAACAAAGCAAGACACTGTCTCAAAAAAAAAAAAAACAGAAAAGAAAAAAGAAAAGGAAAGAAAGAAAGAAAAGAAAAAGCTATACCATGTGATGCCTGCAGAGCATCTGATGCTGTGATGCCTGCAGAGCATCTGATGCTGTGATTTATTTAACCAAGCCCCTGCTACTGTATATATAGGTGTTTCTAACATTTCCCTAACACAAGCAAGATGGACATGAATATCCTCGCAGCTAAATACTTCCATGTGTCCTAAATTATTTCCCTCAGAAAAACTCTGAGATATAGGGATGCCTAATCAAAGGGAAGACTTAAAGTCCTTGATCATTGCTGCCAAAATGCCCTTCCACGCCTCTAAACTACTCAAGTTAAGGCAAAATATACCTGTCGCCAAGCTCTTCCCAGGACAACACGCCTCTTGGCCCAAAGGAGCAGAGCGATGTTAACTCCAAAGCTGTGAAATCTAATCCTCTTCCCGGAGACTCGAGCCAGGATCATTCCCCTTGGATTCCCAGCACTGCCACTCTGTAAGTGACCTTGGGCAAGTCATCGGCTGCTCCCCATCCCAACACCTCCCTCACCTCCCGCACAGAACCATTGTAAATAAGGAAGATTTGAAGTCCTTTGTGCTGAAAAGCCCTCAGCAATATCTTTATGCATTTGCCTGGGTGTTTCACCCCTGCTTTCCAGAACTAGTGCACAGAAGGGAAGACCACCACAGACTGTTCCTTTATTCCCTGCCCTGGAGCCAACTGGGCCAAGCGGACAAGACCTCACAATGGAAAGTCAGGGGCCAGCGATGCTCATCCCAGCTCCACCCTGACCCCATTCCTCTTGGTATACTCAGTTTCTGCCTGGACCAGGGCAGGCTGGTCCTTGGCTTCTGGGGACAGCTCAGGATTGAGGATGAAATGCGAGGAACACCCCCAGAAGAGAAAGTGCTGAACCAGGAGCCCAGGAGAGTCATCTGTGTGCATGGCCGTCTAAGCCTTTGCCCCCAAAGAGTAGGCAGGTCAGGCGCAGTGGCTCACGCCTGAAATCTTAGCACTTTGGGAGGCTGAGGCGGGAGGATCACTTGAACCCAGGAGTTCGAGACCAGACTGGGCAACATAGTAAGATCTGGTTTCTAAACACAAAAGTAATTTTACAAATTAGCCAAGCATGGTAGCATACACCTGCAATCCCAGCTACTCGGGAGGCTGAAGTGTGAGGACTGTTTGAGCCCAGGAGGTTAAAGCTGCAGTGAGCTAGGATCACGCCACTGCACTCCAGCCTGGTGACAGAGCAAGAGCCTCATCTCTTAAAAACAAAGCTAAATCAAGGAGCTCACGTGTCCCCCAGAGCTCTCCTGTCACAGTGTCAGCACATACCTTCTGAGCATAATCCGCCCCCAGACCTGAAGCCCATGAATGACCCCCCCCCACCCAGTCCTTTCTCCCTAATGTCACATAAGGTGATGTGTCACTGAAGCACCCTGTACCCCATCTGACACGGTACCAGAGGCCTGGCCATGGTGTAGCTGGATCCCCAGCTGCTGTGTGACTGTGGGCAAATGGATTATGTCACCTTCATAGTGTTAGAGAGACCCCGTGGTGACGAATGTCCTCTGTACCTAGGGTCACTGTAAGGCTCAGGTCTCATGGGGTTTCTGTACATGCTCTAGACATGCAGCGTCATGCTACCGACACTCCAAGTACCCGGCCTTGCTGGTACTCCTGGCTTTCTCCCTTGTTCCCACCCCTACCCCCAACATGACGGGACCCAGGCCGGGCACTGTGACCCAGGCAGTGTGGATTCTCAATTAGCTGGAGGAGACAGGGCACTAGGCACAGAAAAGGCAGAATCACACACCCGGAGGTAGAGTGTCCGTCTAGTATGGGGATCCAGTGTGATGCGTTAAGGAACACACCTGCCGTCCTTATGGGAGCTGGGCTGGGCCTTTCTTTCTAATGGACACATAATAATTGTAATATTTATGGTGTATATAGTGAAGTTTATTTATTTATTTTTTTTGAGACGGAGTCTGGCTCTGTCTCCCAGGCTGGAGTGCAGTGGCCGGATCTCAGCTCACTGCAAACTCCGCCTCCCGGGATTACCACATTCTCCTGCCTCGGCCTCCTGAGTAGCTGGGACTACAGGCGCCCGCCACCTTGTCCCCGGCTAGTGTTTTGTATTTTTTAGTAGAGACGGGGTTTCACAGTGTTAGCCAGGATGGTCTCGATCTCCTGACCTAGTGATCCGCCCATCTCAGCCTCCCAAAGTGCTGGGATTACAGGCTTGAGCCACCGCGCCCGGCCTATAGTGATGTTTAGATACATACAATGTATAGTGATCAGATCAGGGTAATTAGCACAGCCATTATCTCGAGCATTTCTTTCTTTATGGTAGGAACATTCAATGTCCTCCGAGCTATTTGAAACTATACAATATACTATTGTTAATTTCTTTTACTTCTTCTTCTTTTTTTTTTTTTTTTTTTTTTGAGACACAGAGTCTCACTCTGTAGCCCAGGGTAGAGTACGGTGGCGTGATCTCGGCTCACTGCAACCTCCACCTCCCGGGTTCAAGCGATTCTCCTGCCTCAGCCTCCCGAGTAGCTGGGATCATGGGTGCGCACCACTATGCCTGGCTAATTTTTATATTTTTAGTAGGGATGGGGTTTCACCATTTTGGCCAGGCTGGTCTCGAACTCCTGGTCTCAGGTGATCTACCCACCTTGGCCCCCTAAAGTGTTGGGATTAAAGGTGTGAGCCACCGCCTGGCCTATTGTTAATTACATTAATCCAACAGTGACATGGAACACTATAACTCATTCCTCCTATCTAGCTGTAATTTTGTATCCTTTAACAAATCTCTCCCTCTCTCCTCCCCCAACCCTTCCCAGACTCTAGTATTCTCTGTTCTACTTTTGACTTCGATGAGATCAACTTTTCTTTTTTTTAGCTTTTGCATATGAGTGAGAACATGCCATGTTTAACTTTCTGTTCCTGGCTTATTTCACTTAACGTCTTCCAGTTCCATTCATATTGCTGCAAATGACAGGATTTTCATTCTGTTTTATGGCTGAGTAGTATTTCATTGTGTAGATGTACCAACATCCACAATGAAATACTATTTCATTCTTTAGCCATTCATCTGTTGTTGGACACCGAGGTTGATTCCCTATCTTGGCTATTGTGAACAGTGCTGCCAGGACCATGAGGGTGCAGGTGTCTCTCTGATGCACTGATTCCCTTTCCTTTGGATAAATGCCCAGTCGTGGGACTGCTGGATCATATGGCGGTTCTATTTGCAGTTTTTTGAGGAACCTCCACCATAGTGACTGTACTACTTTACATTCCCACCCACAGCGTATACGAGTTCCCTTTTCTCCCCTTCCTTGCCTGAGCTGGGCCTTTCTGACCATCTGTCCCCGTCCCTTGAACTCCTGATCTGGATTGAGGGAAGAAGGGTGGCAGAGGCGAGCTGGGGAGCAGGGAGGAACCAGGCTGTCACAGGAGAAACAGAACCTCGCGAGCCAGCCGTGTGGAATGGAAAGGAGAAGCCGATCTTCCTGCCCCACACTCCTGCCTTTCTTCCTTAAGGGCTCTTGGACAGAGACTGCAGGTTTCTCAGAAGCACTGTCCAGGATCTCAACATTCTACAAGGGGTTGGGACAAACTAACTATCAAGCCCCTCCAGTGCTTTTGTGTTGTTGTTTGTTTGTTTGTTTGTTTGTTTTGGAGACAGAATCTCACTCTGTCGCCCAGGCTGGAGTGCAGTGGCGTGATCTCAGCTCACTGCAACCTCCTCCTGGGTTCAAGTGATTCTCCTGCCTCAGCCTCCCAAGTAGCTGGGATTACAGGTGCCCGCCACCACACTCAGCTAATTTAAAAAATATTTTTAGTAGAGATGGGGTTTTGCCATATTGGCCAGGCTTGTTTCAAACTCCTGACCTCAAGTGATCCGCTACCACGGCCTCCAAAAGTGCTGAGATTACAGGTGTGAGCCACCATGCTCGGCCTCCACTTGACTCACTCATCGAAAATTTAATATTGGCTAGGCATGGTGGCTCACACCTATAATCCCAACACTTTGGGAGGCCGAGGCAGGCGGATCATTTGAGGTCAGGAGTTCAAGACCAGCCAGGCTAACATGGTGAAATTCTATCTCTACTAAAAAGACAAAAAAAAAATTTAGCTGGGCATGGTGGCACATGCCTGTAATCTCAGCTACTGGGGAGGCTGAGGCAGGAGAATTGCTTGAAGCAGGGAGACAGAGGATGCAGTGAGCCGAGACTGTGACATTGCACTCCAGCCTGGGCGACAGAGTGAGACTCTGTCTCAAAGAAAAAAAATCTCCCATGGCACCACACTGAAGGGTCTGATCCTGCTTTTACAGAAGAGGAAACCGAGGCTCAGAGAGGCACACAGTCGGGATTCAGAACCAGCCCTAGCTGACTCCAAAGTCCAGGCTCTTTTCTCCAATACTTTTCGTGTCGCCTCTTTTCTCTGAAACGTCCATTTCCTCATTCGGTCCTTGGTTAAGCAGCAGCTGTTGGCAGGTGCTCTGACCAGGGCCTCCGCTACCACGATGGGCCTTGGCGAAGCCTGCCCCCCTGCCAGTTTGCTTTGCCACGTCTGTGCCAGGAAAGCCCAACCAATCTCTCCCGATTACAGATCAGAAAGGGCCAAATAGACTCTCAACCCAAGCCAGATTCTGTCCCCGAAGATACAGTGTGGGAGTCTCGGTACCCACAGAACATCCCACCACAGAAAGCCAGGCTTCAGCCTGAAAGTCCATCTTCCCCGCTCTAGCCCACCCATGCGCTCAAGAGCACAGAAGAGGCAGGTGAAGTCATCGCATCTTCAGTGTCAGCTTGGAGAATGACACCCTGCAGATTCCACTTCTTCCCAGGCCACCTGCTTGCTTCTGGAAAGCAGGGAGCAGGCAATCGGGGGAGAGAGGAGCCAGCCACACATGGACTGGGAAACCCGGACCTGCGCCATCAGCCCACGATGACTTAGGCTGGGGATCAGAAAAGGTTTCTATGAAGAGCCAGCTGGTAAGTAATTTAGACTTTGAGGTCCATACAGTCCTTGATCACCGCCATTCAACTCTGCTGCTATAGCACAAAAGCCAAGTGGGTTTGGCCTTACCAGTAGGCGTGGCTATGTTCCAATAAAACTTTATTTACAACAGGCCAGGCACTGTAGCACAAGCCTGTAATCCCAGTACTTTGGGAGTCCAAGGCAGGCAGATCACCTGAGGTTGGGGGTTCCAGACCAGCCTGGCCAACATAGTGAAACCCTGTCTCTACTAAAAATACAAAAATTAGCTGGGTATGGTGGCAAAAAGAAAAAAAAAAAATATTTACAACAACAGGTCATCAGCCCAGCAGTGGGTCTAATTTGCCAACCCCTGGAAAAAGCCAGCAACATTTTGGGAGGCCAATTGCCGGCTACAGGACCTCGCCGTACCAACAAGGGCCAAGACCCATGGCTCTGCAGGACCCTGACAACAGCGTTTGACCTGAGTCTATCTGGGGAAACGTCAGATGAACCCACGTCGAGGCCCTGCTCTGGAAGCTGCAAAATTAGAGATGACGGCTGTGCGGCTCTGTGAATGTACTCAAACCACTCAAACTGTGCACTTTTGAGGAGGGGCCTCATGGTATGTGAATTCCATCTCAATAAAGCAGCTCAAAAGCAGGCTGGGTGCAGTGGTTCATGTTTGTAATCCCAGTGCTTTGGGAGGCCGAGGTGGGAAGACGGCTTGAGCCCAGGCATTCAAGATCCGACTAGGCAACATGGCAAAACCTCTCTTCTCAACAAAAAATGTAAAAATTAGCTAGGTGTGCTGGCATGCTCCTATAGTCCCAGCTACTTGAGAGGCTGAAGTAGGAGGTTGAGGCTGTAGTGAGCCATGATCATGCCACTGCACTCCAGCCTGGGTAACAGCAAGAACCTATCTCGGGAGAAAAAAAAAAAAAAGAAGACCGGGCACGGTGGCTCACACCTGTAATCCCAGCTACTCTGGAGGCTGAGGCAGGAGAATTGCTTAAACCCAGGAGGCGGAGGTTGCAGTGAGCCAAGAGTGCACCACTGCACTCCAGCCTGGGCCAAAGAGAGAAACTCTGTGTCGGGGCCGGGGGCAGGGGGAATTCTAGGCAATGGATACAATCAGAGGCGATTTTTCTTTCTTTTTGCTTAAGTGTCTTTTCTATGATTAACATGTATAGTTGTGTAATTATTTTAAAGTTAGAAGGCATTTGGGACACGAATGGAGAGACAGAGAAGTTTTCTTTAGGATGGAGAGAGGCAGAAGGGACGAATTCCTCTGAGAAGGTGCAAGGGCTGACCTGGGAGAGTGGCCAGCTGCTACTAGCCCTGGGGCCTGATTGACTTCCCCTTGAGTCCTGAGAGGCACAGATTATACCCCAATGTTTTACTGCTTCTTGAGAAGATTATTGGCATTCATCTGCCTTTGAAACTTTGGCTATGCTGTTTTTCTGTTTTGTTTTGTTTTGTTTTTTTGAGATGGAGTCTCGCTCTGTCTCTCAGGCTGGAGTACAGTGGCCCAATCTCGGCTCACTGCAACCTCCGCCTCCCGGGTTCAAGTGATTTTCTTGCCTCAGTCTCCTGAAGAGCTGGGATTACAGGCACCCATCACCACACCCAGCTAATTTTTGTATTTTTAGTAGAAATGGGGTTTCATGATGTTGGCCAGGCTGCTCTCAAACTCCTGACCTCAGGTGATCCACCCACCTCGGCCTCCCAAAGTGCTGGGATTACAGGGATGAGTTACCACACCCAGCCAAGCTGTTTTGTTTGTTTGTTTTTTTCTTTATAGACAGAGTCTTGCTCTGTCCCCCAGGCTGGTACAATCATAGCTCACTGCAGCCTCAAACTCCTGGACTCAAGTGATCCTCTCACTTCAGCCTCCCAAGTAGCTAGGACTACAGGCACGTGCCACCACCCCTGGCTAATTTTTAAAATTTTAATTTATTTTATATAGAGATGAGGTCTTGGTACATTGCCTAGGCTGATCTGGAACTCCTGGGCTCAAGTGATCCTCCCACCTCAGCCTCCCAAAGTGCTGGGATTAC
The DNA here is from genome assembly GCF_007565055.1 of Rhinopithecus roxellana. Lineage (NCBI taxonomy): Eukaryota > Metazoa > Chordata > Mammalia > Primates > Cercopithecidae > Rhinopithecus > Rhinopithecus roxellana. Next base: position 32,792,363 of record NC_044567.1, on the reverse strand, counting down.
AGGCTTGAACCACCGCATCTGGCCAGTCTGGGCCCTTTTTTTTTTTTTGAGACGGAGTCTTGCTCTGTCACCCAGGCTGGAGTGCAGCGGCATGATCTCAGCTCACTGCAACCTCCACCTCCCGGGTTCAAGCGATTCTCCTGCCTCAGCCTCCTGAGTAGCTGGGATTACAGGTGTGCACCACCACACTCGGCTAATTTTTGGATTTTTAATAGAGACAGGGTTTCACCATATTGGCCAGGCTAGTCTCGAACTCCCGACCTCGTGATCCACCTGCCTCGGCCTCCCAAAGTGCTGGGATTATAGGTGTGAGCCACTGCGCCCGGCCCAGTCTGGGCTTCTGAAAGTACTACGCTCTGAACATTTTTCTAGGTCATAAACACAAATCTGTAATATCATGTGAAATGTCTGCTCACTCTGTTGCATGAGGTTCAACCCTCATGAACAAGGCCAGCCTCAGGAGCTCCTCTCCCTCCTCAGTGGCTCCATCCATCACCCGTAGAGCTCCAGCCCAGCTCCACAGCCTAGACCATCCTTCCCCAAGCCAACGTCAGTCTGAATCAGCACCATTCTATTGACGCACCTCCTTTTAAAAGCCGTCTCTCTCTTTGTTTTTTTGAGACAGAGTCTCACTGTGTCACCCAGGCAGGAGTGCAGTGGTGCGATGTCAGCTCACTGCAACCTCTGCTTCCCAGGTTCAAGTGATTCTTATGCCTCAGCCTCCTGAGTAGCTGGGATTACAGGCGTTCACCACCACGCCCAGCTATTTTTTAAATTTTTAGTAGAGATGGAGTTTCACCATGTTGGAAAGGCTGGTCTTGAACTCTGGACCTCATGTGATCCACACGCCTCGGCCTCCCCAAGTGCTGAGATTCCAGGCGTGATTCCACCATGCCCGGCCTAAAAGCCATCTCTTCTTTTACTCTATTTCCTAGCCAGCTGACCCTGAGCAGGTTCCTTAGTGGGCCTGTGCCTCGGCTGGATCGTCTGTACAATGGGGATGAGGATAGGGAAGGAAATGGGCTAACACTAGTGAAGAGCAAGAACATACCTCCAAGCCCTCGGCACCTCTGCCAGCTGTTATTGTTGCCACAGGCACCTGTGCCAGCTGTTATTGTTGCCACAGGCACCTGTGCCAGCTGTTATTGTTGCCACAGGCACCTCTGCCAGCTGTTATTGTTGCCACAGTCATTATCACTGTGTCATGATTCACCTCCCTGGCTGCTCCCAGGCCTCCCTCAGGGCCGGGTGGGGAGGAACAAGAACACAAAGACAGGGAAAGCCAGGGTTTGATGCAGAAAGAGCTGGTGTCCCCCACTGGCTCCAAGAGCTTCCTGGGAGGCAGGAAATTCGCCTCTCCTTTTTGGCGGTGTGGAAGCGGAGGCAGAGAGAGGCCACCTGTCCCAGATCGCTCTGCTGGACTCAGTCTAGGGCCAGCGTTTGACCGCTGCTCACCCTGTTTGCTATGAATGTCAGTTCCCGTTGCTACTGCTGGCTCCCTTCCCCCTCAATGCCCCGTTTCCTGTTCCCTCCAAGGCCCCGTTACACAATTTCTACTGTCTGCTGAAGTTCTAGCTCAATTCCCTCTCGCCCAGACTTTCTGGTCACCAGATTCCAGCAGAACTCAACAGAGACCTGCACTCGCCTGAGCTCCTGACCAGGTTAGAGGGCAGCTGGCTCCCGGGCACTGGGTCAAGTACCAGAGGCATCTCCCTCTGTGTCCGCCCGCAACCCATGGCCCTGCTCGGGGTCTGCCTTCCGTCTCTTGGGTCTTCCCCAGTGCAGGTGCGAACTCTGCTCCCCTGGTGACTGTGAGCCTCTCAACACCACCTTCCTCCTCAGTGTCATCCCCCTCCTGTCCACCCCTCTCCCCCAGCGCAGGGGCCATAAAGCCTTCCCCAGGGTCCCACTCCTGGGTCCTACTGCCCGGCCTCCAGGTTTTGCTGCTCCACCTGGGCTTAAGCCCGGCCACACTTTGTTCTAATCACCCTGTCCCTCTGTGGTACACTCTCTACCACAGCCACCCTGGGCTCCCCCCACCCCCCCAGGATATCTTAGCTCTTTCCTCGGGGCTTATCTTAGCTCTGATAAGATCCACCCACGCCCACAATCTCACCACTGTCTTAACCAGGATAAGAGTCTCTAGCAAGAGGTGCAGCCTGCAGGATGATCTTCGCATTCCTGCGCTCACTTCCCTGAAGACAGGCACCACGGCTTTGGTGTTCCAGACCAGCCTGGCCAACAGGGTGAAACCCCATCTCTACTAAAAATACAAAAATTAGCCAGGCGTGGCATGGCGGTGCGCACCTGTAATCCCAGCTACTGGGGAGGCTGAGGCAGGAGAATTGCTTGAACCCAGCAGGCAGAGGTTGCAGTGAGCCAAGATCACACCATTGCACTCCAGCCTGGGCGACAGAGCGACACTCCATCTCAAAAAAAACTAAATTCCTTGAAACACTTGCCATAGTATTTTTGTGTGTGGTGGGCACCCAAATTCTACTGTAAAACAAAATATAAAAACCCCTAAGCAAACAAATTCCATAAGAAGCAGGTATTTAAGACATAGACACCAGGCCCTTCCTAACTGTTGAGGTCTGGAGTTCCTTCAGGCCATGTGTGGTCCAGCTCTGATCAGAGTTTCAGACGAAAAAGCAGCTGCCGTCTACCAAGGATGCCTTCCCCATGGAAGACAACCACAGAACCTCCCAGGTCTTTGGAGCCATCCCTGAGACCAGCTAGGAGGCCAAAGGACACTGTTGGCATCTTTTCCCCAGAGCTGGTTACAGATCTGCCTCGCCCCCACCCAACCCCATGATGGTAATGTCTGAGCAGACCCTGGCTACCCAGGGCAGCCAAGTGCAGAATGAGGGTGCAAGAGGAGAGAAAGGCAAGATCGTTACCACTGCTCAGCTCTGAGACCAGGCAGATACTCATAGCAAACAGAAGACTTGAAACCTATAAGAAGACCCTTTTAAATGGCAGTGACTTAACCTTTGGAGGGCCACACGCCCCTTTGAGAAGTTGGCGGCTGCCACTGTCCACAAAAAAAAACATGTACACGCGTGCGTGCACACACACACAACTTCACTTACAGTTTCTGGGCTTGTGACCATCCCTCAGCCCACCAGGCCTATCTCTGGCTGGGTGTTCATACGCTCTGAGTTAAGACCCCTCTTTTATAAAGACTGTTCCTCAACTTGCTTCTTAGAGCAAACACACTCTCAACCTGACTTGCTGGGGCTCCAGAAGCTTTCCCTGGGCTCCAGTGTGACCTGGCTGACGGGGGAGTAGCTCAGCCCTCAGTTGTAAGGTGGGGGTCATCGGGGCTGGGTCTCTGTGCCCTTTCCTCTGCTTCTGGACAGCCACGCCCCAACAAATGCACAAGGGCACCAGGGCGTCAGGGCACAGGCACTGGGGGCTCCAGCCCACTCAGGTTGCAGGGTCCAGGCAGGTCCTGAGGACACCAGCTTCATCCTGCCTGCCACTCTGAGACATCCATGCTCCTGACCATCTCCCCATTGGGAAGTCTGGGTCTGCCCCCCTTCCCTCCTCCCAGCAATCTCAGGGCAGCTCATCTGCCTGCTTACCGCGCCCCCCGACACTGAGGTGGTCAGAGTCTCCACACTTTCTGTTCAGACCCATGGGCAACAAAAACAAAACCTTGGCCAAGCACTCAAATATATCTGATCTATTTAATGAATATCAGATATTCATTAAAAAATTATACATAGGCCGGGCACCGTGGCTCACGCCTGTAATCCCAGCACTTTGGGAGGCCAAGATGGGCAGATCACTTGAGCTCAGGAGTTCGAGACCAGCCTGGGCAACATGGCGAAACCCCATCTCTACAAAAAATTCAAAAAATTAGCTGGGCGTGGTGGCTGCTTGGGAGACTGAGGTAGCTGGATCGCTTGGGCCCAGGAAGTTGAGGCTGCAGTGATCTGTGATTGTACCACTGGACTCCGGCCTGGGTGACAGAGCGAGACTCCATCTCAAGAAAAAGTAAAAGACCATTCTAGCCATGCAACCACTTGCCCTCAGTCCCTGGTTTGTGAGCCTGTGCATGCACCGGGGGACAGAGGGAGCGTCCAGGGCACGTTCCTCTCCTGCCCCAGCCACTGCCACGTCTGCCTGTCTTGGCTTCCTTCTTATCTCCTCCTCCCTACTATTGCATCCGTCCTCGCAGCTGCCTGAGAAGCCTTAGGCAGACCTCTTGGTTGTTTCGGAACCCACGAGATTCAACCCTACATGCGACCCCCACTTCATCGAGTCAGTGGTTCTGCGTCAGGACCGAGGCGGCACACTGTTCAAAACCAAGCTAAAGAGCCCCAGTTCTCCCCACAGCTCCCTCCTCAACCTACCGTGGGGCCTTCTATCCTCACCTCTTGCAAATGCATTTCACATTGTTACATGATTACTTCTGAATTTTGGTTATTTCGAAAGTTTATCTGTTGTTAATTATTTACCCAAACCACATTGACTGGACTGACTTTATACCAGAGCCTGGCAGTTGAGAAGGGGAGGCCTGCTCACCACGCCCTGCAGCGGGAACCCCCTTCCACACTGCCTGGTGCCTTGATGTACAGTTCCACCCCCTGCCTCCCCCACGACAGGGGTAATGTCTTGCTTCTCCCTTACATCCCCTGGGGCAGAGGCAGCCACTCCATAATTGCTTGTTGAAACACAGACAAGCCCGATACAAAAATCCAGATGAACAAAACTAACAATACAGATCAATCACATACTTTGCACAACAAGTCGCCGACAGTTTCTTTAAAAAGCGCCACCCCTGCCCCCTTACATGGAAGGCCTGACCCAGCTCACGTGAATCTGATGCTGTGTTGCTTTTCCTGAGCACGTGTCCTGAAGACAGAGCCATTTTTGACTGCGTGCTGCCTGTTTTCTGGGGTGGCCCCTACTATCTCTCTGGTCCCTGTCCCTGTGTCCCACAGGAACCATGTTTCCCTTGGCTGTTCACCCCAGGAAACAGCAGGTGTTCCCCTCTTGGCTGTGGACCCTCTCTAGCTGGAGCTGGACATCTTGGGCGAGTTTGCAGAGGGCAGTTTCTGGAGATGGGAACATGCGGGGCAGATGTCATCATAGAGGTCTTCTAGGATAATGTGGCTTTAGGTACCACCATCCAAGCCAGAGAAGAGGTTTCATTCTCTGCATCCAGAGAGCTCCTGGCTTTACCCTTGAGTCCAGAAACCAGCCCAAGCAGCCTGAGTCTGCCAAGTAGCTCAGCTGGCTAAGTGGCTCCAGGCATGGTACTGCCTGAATGGTGAGCCCAAAGCTAATTTCCAGCCAGATCCCTGTAGTTGTGCAGGCTGGCAGTAGATGTGAAGGATTTCACTGGGTGAGAGGGAGCCGGGCCAGCAGCGCGTTTGAATAGTGCTGTAACTGAGACACAAAATGCTTCCCGTTTGTGCTGGTCTTGCTGGAAAGGATGAGGACCTGGGGCCTTCTAGGAAGAAACCAGGTCATCTCTTACCATCCCTTATCCTAAACATCACCACCTCATAATGAATTATCTTTGCCGACCACAGTTCCAGTCCTACCAGCTGCAAGAGCTGCTAGGGAGATACCTCCCAGAAATCCTTAGCCGGGCAGACAGAAATCTGACTGTTTCTTAAGCCAGTTGCCTCTTGTAGACACCAAGCCATTTAACAAGCCTGCATGCAGCCAAGAGTAAAAGGAGCCAGCTCGCCACATAACAAGCCTGCCTTTATTAACTCCCACTGTACCCCCTTTCTGAGACCCCTGAGTCACAGCCCTGGTTAACTCACCTGTGGGCCTTTTAAAACAGCAAAAGCCGAAGTCTGAGCCAGACCCTCTGTATCTGCAAAGGGACCCAGACCTGAGTAATCTTTAAGAATCTTCCAGGCAATTCTGCTCTAAGCCAGAATGGGGAACCATCGCTGAGAAAGTCACAAACCTGCATCGCTTTAAGGAGAATCGAACACTGGAGAATAGACAGACCACTGTCGTCCCTGTGGGATTTGTTCCGGGGCCCTACGCTGGGATGTCCTGGGTTGTTTATCCCAAGTTCGTTGAGCACGGAAAGGGTGACTGGGAATAAGAGACGGTAGCCTGGATGTACTGGGTCGAATTGTGTCCCCCTCAAATGCACATCTACTCAGATCCTATGAATATGACCTTATTTGGAAATAGGGTATTTGCTGATATATCAAGATGAAGTCATACTGGATTAGGGTGGGCCCTAAATCCAATGGCTGCTGTCCTTATAAGAAGAGGGAAATTTGGCCAGGCGCGGCGGCTCACACTTGTAATCCCAGCACTTTGGGAGGCTGAGGCAGGTGGATCACCTGAGGCCAGGAGTTCGAGACCAGCCCGGCCAACATGGCGAATCCCTGTCTCTACTAAAAATACAAAAAACTAGCCGGGTGTGGTGGCAGGTGCCTGTAATCCCAGCTACTCGGGAGGCTGAGGCAGGAGAATTGCCTGAACCCAGGAGGCGGAGGCTGCCATGAGCCAAGATCTTGCTACTGCACTCCAGCCTGGCTGTCTCAAAAAAAAAAAAAAAAAAAAGAAAGAAAGAAAGAAAGAAAGAAAGAAAGAAAGAAAAAGGGAACAGGGAAATTTGGACACAGAGACACCCAAGAGAGAAGCCCATGTGAAGACAGAGGCCGAAATGGAAGTGATGTGTCTACAAACCAAGGAACATCAAGGAGAGAGGCCTGAAAGAGATTCTCCCTCCCAGCCTTGGAAGGAACCAGCTCTGCGGACGCCTTTTCGGACTTCTAGCCCCCTGAGCTACAGAGAATCCATTCCTGTTCTTTTAAGACTCCTGGTTTGTGGTCATCTGTCACAGCAGCCACAGGAAGCGAATGCCCTGAGCTCTGCAGTGCACCTCTGGCATCTGACTGGGCCTCTGAGCTGGGATGGGGTGAAAAGTTTTAGCTAAAGGATGATGTTGATGCAAAGATTTAGACACGAATGCCAGGCAACCCAGGAAAAGGAGAGTGCTGCGCCAAGCATGAAGGAGGCAGGAGGCACGAACTGCAGCCCTCCGCCCTCTGCCATCCTGGATCCACACCCCACGCAGAAACAGCTCCCAGCTTAGTGGCCGCCTTAACTTATGCCAAGCAAGGACAGAGTGGCTGCCTGGACATTCTCCCACACAGCTGAGGAGTGTTGGGGGGGGGGGGCGGGGCGGAGCGAGGAGGAGGGTCCCAAGGCCCAACTCCTACGAATCCACCTCCCAAGTCCTTCTTGGGGCAGCCTCCTTCTGGGCCTTGGCTACATCCTGCCCCACCTGGTGCTGGTCAGCCAAGGAGCCTGGACAGGCCCGCACTCCCCATGGACCCCCAGAGAAAGGCCCATTATGGCTCCTTCATCAAAGGAGCCTCTCCTTCACCCCCAAATCTTGCTGAGCACCAAGGCTAAACTGGAGAAAAGACCTCGTTTCCCCCAAACTGGGTTTAGTGGAAACCGTGACATAGGCACACGCCGCGCCTTCCACCCATGAGGCCTGAGCCACCTGAGACCTGCGATCCCAACAGATTGGCGCAACTGAAAACTTCCCCAGCTGGGCAGGCAGCGCCCAGGGCTAACCGGAGTGGGGCAAGAAGCCGTGGGTGGGTATAGGAAGGGCGTGGCTGACAGCAAGAGAAACAGAAACTCCTACCTCCAGTCTGGGCAGGTGAGGGGGCCCCCGCCTTGCTCCATCTGCCCTGGACAGGCCACTCGACTGAGACTCAGACATAAGGAGGAAGGAGGGCAGGGGGCTCTGAGACCACTTTCTGTGTAGCCAGACCTGCCCCAGGAAAACCATGCTGACCAGCACCAGTGCTGCAGAGGCTTGAGGTGTAGGACCACGGTGGAAACTTCGGGCCAGCGGGTTCCTCCCATTTCTGCTGGTCCTCCATGGATCAGAACAAATAACTGGGCCCCTCCTCCCTCCCCCCATGGCGCCTGTCTTTTGGGGGCTAGGAGTCCTGAGGTCACGGGTATTTGCTGGGGAATCTCAGCCACACAGTCCCACGTGCCGGGTCCAGTCACCAAAGTCTCCAGCTTTTGTGGACGTCCCGAAAAGGCGGAACATTCGGGGGTCCCGGTCCCTGCCCAGCCAGTTTGCAGGGCCTCCTGGGCAGGGCACGAAAAAGGAGCCAGGCCAGGGGACGCCACCGGCGTTTCTCACCTGCCCCTCGGGGTCTGTAGAACCTGCCTCGGGTAGGGCGGGCTTCCATCTCGTCCTGGCTTGATCGGGAAGCCCCCAAATGGGGCTGGTGGGAGAAGCCCCGGTAGAGAGGCCCTTCCCCACCCAGCCCCAAGCCCAAAGAAGCCCAACTCCCACCTTATCTGCGAAAGTTTCTTCCTGGGGTCCCCAGTCCTCCAGCCCCCCGCCCCCACGCCGTGTCCCCCAGGCTCCCTGCCCCCAGCGCTGGCATCCCAGGGTGCGCCGCCTGCCAAAAGCCAAACTGGCTCCCTTTCCTGGGGCTGGAGCTGCGGCGGAATTTCGGTGGAATTTTGAGGTTGAGACGCATCTCGGCAAAGAGAGGGAAAGAAAGGGAGAGGAGGGAGGGGAAAGAAAGTCGGCTCTGGGCGTCCACTTGCAAGATTCGAGAAGACGCCGAGGGACCAGGAGGCGGGCGCTGTGGTCCCTCGGCCAGCGGCGGGCGGGCGGGGCGTCCGCGAACCCACGGGGGTCGTGGGGGAGGTGGGGCCCCGCGCGGGGGCGGGGGTCGCCGCTCCTTACCTACATCTGCATTGCAAAACGCCTGTTGCGGGTGCACCGGGGAGCAGCTGCAGGCGTCGGCCGGGCGAAGCAGCGTCGCCAGCAGCAGGAGGCCGAGCGCCAGCCGCAGGGTGCGGGCCGCGGCGCCCATGGCGGGCCGGGGGGCTGGGCGGGCAGGGGCCGCCGCCGGGGGTCCGGGCGCTGCTCGCGGCGGCGGGCCGGGGGCGCGGGCGGGGGCTGAGCCGGGGCCGAGGCGGGCCCCTCCCGCGCGGCTCACCCTCCTCACCTGCCCCTCTCGGCCGCGCAAACTTTCTCTCCTCTTTGTCTCGGGGGCGCGAGGGGAGGGGCGCGGGGCGCAGTTCGCCGGGCGGGGCGGCGGGGTGGGGGGCGGCGGGCGAGCGGCGCTGCGGCTCCCGGCGGCCGCGCTGCCTTCTACGGATGTGTTTGCTGCGGGCTCGGGCCGTGCCGCCGTTTTATTGCGCTCGGAGGATTTTCTGCTCCTCCTCCCGGTGGCTGGCGGCCAATGCAGGCTCCGGGCGCTCCCAGCAGCCCCCTCCTCCCCCTCCGCCCGCGCCTCCCCCCAGCCCGCGCTTTTGTTGTGCCCGGCCTGGCACGTCGGGGGCTTCCCGCACCACCTGGCGCCCGCGGCCCACACCCGCGCGGGGGTCCCGGGACGCCCCCAGCCCCCCGACCCCTGTCCCCGCTGCGTGGCCTTCTGCGCCCGGGGGCCCTGACTCAGCGCGTGGGACTCGCGCCCCGTCCCTCCAGGGCAGCGGGCCACCCACCCGCCACCCTTTCCCCTCCAGCTCGACTCTGGAGTGCTACGCTGCTCCGTCCCCCGCCACCCCGGGGTCCCTTCGAGCTGAGCCTCGAGGCGAGCCAAGGGGTGTCCTTTGGAGCAGGGGCTGTTCCCTGTCGCCGCCTCCCCGTTCCTGTGGGCGGGTGGCCTATTGAGAAACAGACAGGATCCCTTTTTCAAATGGAGGCCTTAGAATTTTAAGTGCGCCTGGCCAGTTTAGTTGGGGGGTGGGGGTGTGGTTACTGTGAACAAAACAGGATTTTATATAAACTGGCCATATTTTTGACCAGCCAACAAGAGACGGGGGTGGGCCCAGGCGCCCAGGAGCCAGTAGGATCGCAGCAGAGGCATTGGCTGGGCTCCGCTCACAGTTTCCTCTCTTAGCCCACAAATGTGGGAGCCGAAGGACTTTTCCCAAAACAGTTTTGTGTTCCAGGAAAGACCCAGGCATATGAAGGGATGAACATGTGTAGGGTGGTGAGGCGGGCCTCCTGGCTGTGAACCTGCCTGCGCCCGGCTGCGGGCACCCACCCTGCACATCCGGTGTGTGCCCCGAGGGGCTCCGTGGACACTGCTGCACTGAGATCAGCATTCCAGGGTGTTTGCAGTCCAGCTAGGGAGATGGAAGCCTAGGAAAATGACACAAGAAGAATCAGGACGGGCACGGTGACTTGCGCCTGTAATCCCAGCACGTTGGGAGGCCCAGACGGGAGGATCACTTAAGGCCAGGAGTTTGAGACCAGCCTGGCCAACATTTAGTAGAGACAGTGAAACCCCGTCTCTACTAAAAATACAAAAATTAGCCTGGTGTAGTGGCGCGCGCCTGTAGTCCCAGCTACTCAGGAGGCTGAGGCAGGAGAATCGCTTGAACCCAAGAGGCAGAGGTTGCAGTGAGCCGAGATGGCGCCACTGCACTCCAGCCTGGGCGACAGAGCAAGACTCCGTTTAAAAAAAACAGAAGAAGAAGAAGAATTGTCCACTAAACTGTGCAGTGCTGACTTGAGGTATGAAACTTTGGAAAATAGTGAAAGAATGGAAAAACAGCTTCTTTCTGTTTGTGTGTGCTTTGTAACAGCTCTGAGAAAAGTTAAATAAGCAGAGCCGTTATTTTTAGCGCCCTGACAAATCCAAAGTCACTTTTTCAGTTTTTGTTAGCGTGAAATAGAGTTGTGTCGTTCACAAAATGATGTTTGAAGCTAACGTTTAAAAGTACAGTTAATTCAGAAAATTGTTGTGTGCTGGCTGCCTGCAACCGTTTCATTGTTTTCTTTCCTTCTTTTTGGTTACAAGGAGAACAAAATGCGGTGGAGCTTGTGTTTCCATTTGTCAGTTCATGATAGAAACAGGTAGCTTAGGGGCTCTCGGTCTTCTAGACAAGCTCTACACATAAATGATCAGGTACATGTTAGGGTGATAAATACTTAGAGCAGCCGTGGTGCCAACAGCCAAGGGGGCGGGGTCAATGTGGATGTACCTGGGAGGAAAGGCGGGCCTGGGCTCCAGGGTCAGGGGTCATGAGACTGGAACTTTCAACCCAAGGCCTCGCACCTGCGCCCTGGACTGCCCTCCCCGAAGACATGCGCACCAGCACACAAACACGCTGGAATTGCTCCCAGGAAAAGTTAAGCAGAAATCTTGCCAGGTGCAGTAGCTCACGCCTGTAATCCCAACACTTTGGGAAACTAAGGTGGGAGGATCGCTTGAGGCCAGGAATTTGAGACTAGCCTGAGGAATATAGTGAGACCCTTCTCTAAAAAGAAAAAAAAAAAAATTAGCTGGGCGTGATGGCTTACACTTGTAGTCCCAGCTATGGGGAAGCTGCGATGGGAGGATCGCTTGAGCCTAGGGAAGTCGAGTCTGCAGTGAGCAGAGATCGCACCACTGCACTCCCGCCTTGGTGACAGAGTGAGACCCTGTCTGAAAACGAAACAAAAATCTTCTCTCCCCCTCAATTCCCCCACCAGAGAGTACTCTACTTTTCTGCTCCCTCTACCATTATCTCCTCCAAACAGGTCTCTAAACCAGAAGTTTCCAGCTTTCCTTTCCTCCCTCTTCTCTTGGTTGTCTCTCTCCCTCCTTCCTCCGTCCATCAACAAATACTCATTTGAGCATCTGCTGTAGCCTGGACACCCTCCTAAGAGTGAGACATTCAGTGTCGAGAGAACAGAGGAACATCCCTGAAACAGCAGATGGAAGCACGCAAGTCTCGGAGGTTGGAAGGTGCTGGACCTGGTGGAGCCCGTGGTGTGGCAGAGGAGTGAGAGGAAGGAGGGCTGAGGCAGGAGGCCAGGAGCAAGGGCTGGAAGGGGACACAGCGGAAGGCAGCCACGTTACCGGGAGGATGTGCATTTTGTTCTGAGTGAGGTGGGATCCTTTGGAGGGTTCTGAGCAGAGGGGCAGGATCGGATGCATCCTCTGGAAGGATGGGACTCTGGTGAGTGGCCCGGGTGGGGGCAGGGAGCCCAGTGAAAGGGCAGGTGCTGGAGATGCAGAGACTCCAGAGCCACAAAATGGTGAGCACAGAACCCCTTTCTGGTGCAGTGCCGTGAATGGCTGACCTGTCGCTGTAGAGTCAGATGCAGAGGGGACTGAGGTCTGAGGGGCCAAATGACTCCCCCAAGGGCACAGCAGGGAAGTGAGAGGGCGGCCCCAGAAGCCAGGCCTCCTTCACAGCCCACAACTCCCAGCTTGCGACCCAGCCATCTCCCTGCCGCTTGGGGCCCTCAGGGCCTTGGCTCCTGAGCCAGCTTCTGTCCCATTGACCACCCTCCACCTTCTCTTCCAGTTAGGGTCCTCCCACCTCAAAACCAAGGAAACTGAGGTCTCACACCAGGAACCTAATGAAGACAGGGAGTAGACTGGAATCTGGCTCATGGCTGCACAAACCCACTTTTTCTTTCTTTTTTTTCTCTTTTTTTTTTTTTTTTTTTTTTTGAGAGACAGGGTCTTGCTCTGTCACCCAACCTGGAGTGCAGTGGCTCGATCTCAGCTCACTGCAACCTCTGCCTCCCGGGCTCAAGTGATCCTCCCACCTCAGCCTCCTTCGTAGCTGGGACCACAGGTATGCCCCACCACACCTGGCAATTTTTTTTTTTTTTTTTTTTTTTGAGACGGAGTCTCACTCTGTTGCCTAGGCTGGAGTGCAGTGGCACGATCTCGGCTCACTGCAAGCTCCGCCTCCCGGGTTCATGCCATTCTCCTGCCTCAGCCTCCCGAGTAGCTGGGACTACAGGCGCCCGCCACCACGCCCGGCTATTTTTTTTTTTTTTTTTTTTTGTATTTTTTAGTAGAGACGGGGGTTTCACCGTGTTAGCCAGGATGGTCTCAATCTCCTGACCTCATGATCCACCCGTCTCGGCCTCCCAAAGTGCTGAGATTACAGGCGTGAGCCACCGCACCTGGCCACACCTGGCTATTTTTTGTATTTTTTGTAGAGATGCAGCTTCTGCAAACCTCTCCTTCTCCTTGTCCTTCTCTGTGCTCTGTGGCCAGGAGGGCTCAACCTTGCAAGACAAACTTGAACACGGGGAAGGGCTGCCACCCACAGGGGAAGGGACACATGCCCCACGCCCAGGGCAAGAGAGGAAAGAGGAAAGCCGACCCCGGGTTGGGAGCTCCCTCCACTGTTTCACTGCTTTTTTTTTTTTTTTTAAGACAGATTTTTACTCTGTCTCCCACTGGAGTGCAGTGGCGCCATCTCGGCTCACTGCAACCTCTGCCTCCCAAGCTCAAGCAATTCTCGTGCCTCAGCCTCCCGAGCAGCAGGAATTACAGGTGCCCACCATCACACCTGGCTAATTTTTGTATTTTAAATAGAGAGAGGGTTTCACCATGTTGCCCAGGCTGGTCTGGAACTCCTGTGCTCAGGTGATCTGCCTGCCTCAGCCTCCCACAGTGCTGGGATTACAGGCGTGAGCCACCAGGCCCAGCCCATTGCTTCACTCCTAACCAGCCCCCTTCACTTCTCATCTTGATATTGGTGGGTGGACTACCAGGGGACCATAAGGGACACCCAGCCCAGGCACAGCCTGGGGGACCCTGGCTTGGACCAGTTTAAGAGCAGAGGCTCTCAGCCTCTCAGGACAGACAGGAGCATGAGGGAGCCCTGTGAAGTGTGGGGGTGATTTCAGGGCCCTCAGACCACACTCCAGTGGCCACCGCTTCCCACAAGGAACATTGCCTTGCTCCCCTGTCCCCTTAAAGAGACCTTCCCGGCAGAGAGCACAGCAGAGCTATCAGGCGTGTGTGCACCCATGCCCAAACACACCAGGCAAACACGTCCCAGGCTGGACATGGTGAATGCTGTCTGGGGCCGGAGGAGGTGCCAAGGCCTCCTCCCTGTTGCTCCCATCTCAGGCCACCAGGCAGGATGCCCGCCCTGCTGTACCGGGCTGGCAGGAGGACGCTGCTCTTCTTGGCGGCCTCGCCCTCCTAGGCTGGATGAGAGCCATCTTCCCCTGAGCAGGTCGTGTTCTCTCTCTGGAGACAGCTTGAGTGGACCCGAAGCCCCCCCACTCTTTCTGGGAGGTTTCCAGAGAGCCAGATGTTCTCATCCAGAGACAGCATGGACTTTGGCCCCACACAGCTAGGAAACTGACCCCCTGCTGACAGCTGAAACTCTGCCCTCAGGGGAGTGTCCCGGCCAGTCTCGGGGCAGGGAGCTGGCAGCTGTAGGGAAAGATGGGGACCATGTCTGAGTCTGGCTGTCTGGGAGGTAACACATCAGTCAGGTGACACATGGCTCTCAGAGAGGAGCAGGCAGCTCATCTGTGCCTCCCCATCCAGCCGGGCCTCAGACTCTTGGTCACAATGGGCACCCAGCCCAGGTTTCCATCCCCAATGTCCACTGGTGGGGCTGTTCGCCACAGGACATCCTGAAGATGACAAGAAGGTGAGACAAGAGTGATGGCTGGGCATGGTGGCTCACACTTGTAATCCTAACACTTTGGGAGGCCGAGGTGGGCAGATCACTTGAGGTCAGGAGTTTGAGACCAGGCTAGCCAACATGGTGACACCCCATCTTTACTAAAAATACAAAAATTAGCCGGAATTCACTTGAACCAGGGAGGCGGAGGTTGCAGTGAGCCAAGATCATGCCACTGCACTCCAGCCTGGGCAACAGAGCAAGACTCCATCTCAAAAAAAAAAAAAAAAAAAAAAAAAATAGAGTGACTGGGACCCACTGTGCTTGAGAAAAGATATGCAGGCAGTGTGAGCTGCTCATCTGTCTGTGGCGAACGTGCTGAAGGGTATTTCGACATGGATTTCATTAGTATTATCCTTCATTAGGGGCCGGGCTTCTCAGCCTTGGCACAGTTGACATTTGGGCCAGATCCCTCTTTGTGGGGGGCTGTCCTGGGCACTGTAGGGTGTTCAGCACCATCCCTGGCCTGGACCCACTGGATGCCAGCACCCTCTCCAATTGTGACCATCAAAAATGTCTCAAGATATTGCAAAATGGCCCTGGTTGGAAACCATTAACCGATAAAAGTCTTCGGTCCTGAGCAAAGCAAGGTGCAGAGACATAGGAACAAAAAGGTTCTATTTCATAGAGAACAAGAATGCAGATGGGAGAGTGAAGGTCCCCACAGCCTGGAGACCAAGGCACGCACCACACTGCTGACACCGATTGTCAGGGGAGTGAGGCCAGGCACATAACTGATTTTTTTTTCTTTTTTGAGATGGAGTCTCGCTCTGTCACCCATGCTGGAGTACAGTGGCACGATCTCAGCTCACTGCAACCTCCACCTCCCGGGTTCAAGCGATTCTCCTGCCTCCCCTTCCAAGTAGCTGGGATTAGAGGCACCTGTCACCACGCCCGGCTAATTTTTGTGGTTTTAGTGGAGACGGGGTTTTACTATGGTTGGGCTGGTCTCGAACTCCTACCTCAAGTGATCTGCCCACCTCAGCCTCCCTAACTGCTGGGATTATAGGCATGAGCCACCGCACCTGGCCGAAAAAGATTTCTTTTAAGTGTCCATGGTATGGGCACAGTGTCTTGTGCCTGTAATCTCAGAACTTTGGGAGGCTGAGGCAGGAAGATCACCTGATGCCAGGAGTTTGAGACCAGCCTGGGAAACACAGTGAGACCCATCTTGACAAAGAATTAAAGAAATTAGGTGGCCAAGACCAGGTGCAGTGGCTCATGCGTGTAATCCCAGCACTTTGGGAAGCCAAGGCAGGTGGATCACTTGAGGCCAGGAGTTCCAGAGCAGCCTGGCCAACATGGTAAAACCCTGTCTCTACTAAAAATACAAAAAGTTAGCTGGGCGTGGTGGCAGGCCTGTAGTCCCAGCTACCCGGGAGGCTGAGGCGCGAGAATCACTTGTACCCAGGAGGCAGAGTTTGCACTGAGCTGAGATCATGCCTCTGCACTCCAGCCTGGGTGATGAAGTGAGACTCTGCCAAAAAAGAAAAGGAAAAGAAAAAGAAAAAAAAAGAAGGAAGGAAAGAGAGAGAGAGAGAAAGAAAAAAAAGAAAGAAGGAAAGAAAGAAGAAAGGAAGGAAGGAAGAAAAAGAAAGAAACAAGAAAGAGAAGAAAGAAAGAAAGAAAGAAAGAAAGAAAGAAAGAAAGAAAGAAAGAAAGAAAAAGAAAGGAAAGAAAGAAAGAAAGAAAGAAAGAAGAAAGAAGAAAGAAAGAAAGAGAAGTAAGAAAGAAAAAAGTGCTGGGCATGGGGGCACGTGCCTGTAGTCTCAGCTTTTTGGGAGGCTGAGGTAGGAGGATCACTTGAACTCAGGAGGTGGAGTTTGCAGTGAGCTGAGATCATGCCTCTGCACTCCAGCCTGGGTGATAGAGCGAGACTCTGCCAAAAAAGAAAAGGAAAAGAAAAGAAAAAAGACAAAGAAAGAAAGAAGGAAGGAAGGAAAGACAGAGAGAGAGAAAGAAGAAGAAAGAAAGAAAAAAAGGAAGGAAGGAGGGAGGGAGGGAGGGAAGGAAGGAAGGAAGGAAGGAAGGAAGGAAGGAAGGAAGGAAGGAAGGAAGAAAGAAAGAAATGAATTAGCTGGGCATGGGGGCCCATGCCTGCAGTCTCAGCTTTTTGGGAGGCTGAGGTAGGAGGATCACTTGAACCCAGGAGTTCAAGGCTTTAGTGAGCTCTGATTGAACCACTGCACTCCAGCCTGGGCAACAGAGCAAAAGACTGACTCTGAAAAAAGAAAAAAAAAGTTTCCATAATAAAACAGCATGTATAATATTTCATTTATGTGAAGTCAAATATATGAGTGGATCTAGAAAGAAGTATACAGGCCAGGCATGGTGGTTCACGCCTGTAATCCTAGCACTTTTGGAGGCCATGGCAGGAGGATCGCTTGAGCCCAGGAGGCCAGCCAGGACAACATGGCGAAACCGCATCTCTATAAAAAATACAAAAATTGACCGGGCATGGTGGCACATGCCTGTAGTTCCAGCTGCTTGGGAGGCTGAGGCAGGAGGATCACTTGAACCCGGGAGGTGGAGGTTGCAGTGAGCTGAGCTCACGCGAGTGCACTCTAGCCTGGGCGACAGAGTGAGACCCAGTCTCAAAAAAATAAAACATAAAAAAAAAATGTCCGGGCGCGGTGGCTCAAGCCTGTAATCCCAGCACTTTGGGAGGCCGAGACGGGCGGATCACGAGGTCAGGAGATCGAGACCATCCTGGCAAACATGGTGAAACCCCGTCTCTACTAAAAAAAAAATACAAAAAAAACTAGCCGGGCGAGGTGGCGGGCGCCTGTAGTCCCAGCTACTCGGGAGGCTGAGGCAGGAGAATGGCATAAACCCAGGAGGCGGAGCTTGCAGTGAGCTGAGATCCGGCCACTGCACTCCAGCCTGGGCCACAGAGTGAGACTCCATCTCCAAAAAAAAAAAAAAAAAAGCAGCATACAAAGGTGTTCACAGAAAGGTTAGTGGGTGCGCCTGGGCAATGGGAACTCAGGTAGGTGGGTATCTTCTGTCCTGCCCCGCGTGGAGCAGATAGTGTAATGTTCCGATGAGGGTCCGGCCCTGAAATGGGCAGCCCTGGGGGTGGGAGCGCAAATGTTCCCCACCCTTTCTGTATAACATGGTTAAAGCCTTCTTGGCCGCAGCCATCAGGGTTTACTTTTTAAAGATCCTGCTCCACCTTCCAGCCACTCTTGGTTCGTGCCTCCCTTTGGTTTTTGTTTGTTTGTTTGTTTTGTTTTGTTTTGAGACAGAGTCTCGCTCTGTTGCCCAGGCTGGAGTGTAGTGTCACAATCTCGGCTCACTGCAACCTCTGCCTCCCAAGTTCAGGCAATTCTCCTGCCTCAGCCTCCTGAGTAGCTGGGACTACAAGCATGCACCAGCACACCTGGCTAATTTTTTGTATTTTCAGTAGAGACAGGGTTTCGCCATGTTGGCCAGGCTGGTCTTGAACTCCTTACCTCAAGTGATCCGCCCACCTTGGCCTCCCAAAGTGCTGGGATTACAGGTGTGAGCCACTGCGCCGGGCCTTCCCTTTGGGTTTTGTTTTGCAAAGTCTATTGATCTATTTCATGCCGTCCTACAGGCCATCTTTGAGAAGGTGGGACTTTGGCCTCTCTTCGTCACTTCCATCTACTGTCACCCCACCCTGCCGCCCCTCCGCAGACAGGCACCCCTCAGGGCAAAAGCAGCCATGAGCCAGGGCACCTCCCTTTAGCAAACCTGCTTGGATTCCAGCCTTCACAGCCCCAGGCTGCAGCCCCAAAGCCAGCCCTGTTGCCCTGGTCAAGTCTCCAGTGACTCCAGAAAGAGAGGAGAGGCGGAGAGGTTGTCTTGGTGGTAAGCAAGAAGCCCACGACGTCACTGGCTCTACAGACTGCCACAGGGAAACAGCTTGAACCGGATGACTCAGGCTGAAAGCGCATGAACCCTTCCTGCAGGGAGGTTGCCTGGATGCAGCAGTGGTTCCACCCCTGAACCGGGCAGCCTTTGCAGCCCTTGCTTCATGTGGGCTGAAATGGCAATGCCTCTCCTCGTTGTGGCCGGGTCTTGCCTCCTCTTTGACTCGGAAGCGTCTCCTATCCTGCAGGGACAGTTTGAGCAGAGCCCCTGGGCCCTCCTTCCAAGAGGCTCCTGCAGCCGTGGACTCCCAAGAGTTTATGCCGCTGAGCTCTGCTGCCTCTCCCCACCTGTCTGCCCCCACACCTGTGACACCGGCTCTCCTGGATCCTCCTGTAGACTGGTTCCTATAAGCACAAGGAGGAACATGCGAGATGCTGGGATTGGATGCTGCGGGCCTGGGGCTGGTGTTTCCTCGTTCCCGGGCTATTTCCTTTTGGCCCTGGGCATGCCGTCATGTGCTTCCTTTCATGGGCGGGTTGGGGACCAGGGCCAGGGAGCAGAGACGGTCCCCAGGGCTTCTCCATCACTGACTCTTCCCAGGAAGCAGCCTCAGCTGGCGTTCTGGGGACCGGAGCTGGTCTTGAGGGAGGGGTGGACGGTGAAGGAACCGGCTGCCTAGCTCAGCAGGGATTTGTGGAGGCTGACTTGCATGGTTTCGGGTTCGCCTTGCCTGGAAGCCTGGCCAGGGGAGACTCAGGTTTCCCGCCAGCTGGCCTTCCTCCTCCTCCTCCGTGTGAGTGACGACCCATGGCCATGATGTCATCACCTCGTACAAACAGAAGGGAGACTGGCTTGCTGGAGCTGGCGGCTGTCCCATGCTGAGTGCAGCAGTAAATTTCATTTCAAGGCTATGATTAGGTCTGTTCCCAAAAATGTGCCCTCTCTCCTCCCCTCTCCCCAGGCCTGTTTGTCTCTCTCTGTTCCTGTCCCGCCTGTTTTCCTCCTTGCCCTCCCCTCTGGTCCTTTCTTTCTTCTCTGGGGATGCTTCAGTTTCTCTGTGATATGGACCCTGTGGCCAGCAGCAGCATCAGGCCCGAGCCAGACTCTCGTTACCTCCAGTTTCAAACCCAGCCTCGTGTCTTCTGGAGCCAGCTTCAGGAAGCGTGGGGCAGGTCTGAGTCCCTGGGCTTCCTCCTGGGAGGATGGGTTGGGGTGAGGGGCAGAGTTCCTGAAGGCCCTCATTCAGCCTTGAGCTGGAGAGCCAGACAGCAGGAAGAGCAGGCTTGGGGTGGCTGTGGTCACTACCATCGAGATCAGAGGCAGCGAGGCAGGAGAAAGGTGAGGAGGAGCCAAGCTTTTTGGAAAGCGATTCAGATCCTTCTTGCCATTCCCAGCTGGTTTCTGGAGGTTTGGGTCTGAGTCATTAACTCATTTTTTGGCATGGCCACCCTTCCTCTCAGCCTCAAGAGGGCCCCTGGGCTCTGTGGACACCTGTGACAGTCCTGCCACCCATCACACTCAGCCTTGCCTCCAGCATGACCCGGCCACCCTGGTTCTGTCCTGGTGCTCTCCGGCCCAGGAATGAGGCTGACGGCTCGTCACCCTTCAGTGTCACCTGCGTTCACCGGCCCCTGCTTGCCTCCCCTCGAAGGTGCCACCCGGCCACAGAACCGTGTTGCCGTGGATGCCCATGAGGAAGGCTCCGAGGTCTAGACAGGTGGTGTCCCACCGCACCTGCACTGGGCTGGGCTGCCTGCGGGGGTAGAGGGTGCTCTGGGTCATTGTCGGTGCTCCCTGTCCTGTGGGACTGTGGTTCTGACCCCTTGGAGGAGGTAGCAGAACACCCTGGATGTGGCCTCGTCAGTGAGAGAGCCCACAGTCATTCCCGGCCCCATCAGACACTGCCTGCCCCACATTCAGCCATCCTTCCTCATTAAGACCAGCCTGGCCTCCAACCTGTGCTCACCAGGCAACAGCCAGCTGACAGTGAGGCGATGCGCTGCAGCCCCGGGGAGGGGCCCAGCTGGGGTGGGGTGGAGATGCAGTCGTCCTAGCAACCGGCAGAGGTGGACACCGCATTTCTGTGGCTCATCACCCTGATTTCATCTGGACTCCCCGTATTTTCTCTCATAGATTTCTCATTCTCATGTCTGTCTCCCCTACTGACTGTAACCTTTTAAGGCTATAGTTTATTTATTCCTTCAACAGGTATTTACTGGGCACCAGCCATGGGGCTGTGCAGACACCAGGGAAATGGATGGGGAGTGGCCCCTCCTTCCTGCAGTGCAAACCATCCTTTAATATTACCTTCTCTTTTTCTGGATAGGGAAGCATGTCAACTTTATTCTGCAGTGGCTTATCTTAGCATAAGACATTTCTCTTAAGGGCAAAACCAGCTTCCCAGCATCCTTGCCTTGGAATCTGCACCCTCTGCAAAAACACACAACTTTAATATGAAAGAGACAGAGACCATTGTAAAGAGTGTGCTGGGTGCGGTGACTGTGGTGCAACCCAGGGCAATGGACAGGTGCCAGCAGGGTTGGGGTGGTCTGGGGGGGCTGTCTGGGATGTCTCCAGTGGGACCTGGAGGTTGAGTCGGGGTGATCCAGGTGGAGGAGGCAGGTGCTGCTTCAGACCAGGGAGCTAGCGGTGCTGGGAGGCCCATAGGCCGGAGGACACCCAGGACTCCAGGGAGTCAGGCTGTCTGAGCCAGAGCTGGGTGGGGGCACAGCCTGGGCTGTCAGCACAGGGGGCTGAAGGTGAGTGCAGGGAGACGGAGACAGCAGCAGCTGTTGGTGGTGACTCACTGCTGCTCTGATGATTGGAAACACATGTTCCCACCGAGAGGCGCACTTATTACTCACAGCTGAGGGTTCTTGGACGGCATGGACGTCAACAGGGAGAGGGGTGGGGAGGGAGAGTGGTCGGCGGTGGGGTTGTGGGGAGTGGCTCCAGGGTCCCTTACTTATCACTGCTCACTGGCTCTGCCACTTAGAGTCTGTGGCGGGATGCTCTGGCCATATTCCTACTTGCTACAAGAAAGAAAGAAAGGAAGAAAGGAAGAAAGAAAGAGAGAGAGAGAGAGAGAGAAAGAAAAAGAAGGAAGGAAGGAAGGAAGGAAGGAAGGAAGGAAGGAAGGAAGGAAGGAAGGAAGGAAGGAAGGAAGGAAGGAAGGAAGGAAGGAAGGAAGGAAGGAAGGAAGGAAGGAAGAAACTAACTTATGGCCAGGCATCATGGCTCATGCCTGTAATCCCAGCACTTTGGGAGGCTGAGGCGGGCAGATCGCCTGAGGCCAGGAGTTCGAGGCCAGCCTGACCAACATGGTGAAACCCCATCTCTACTAAAAATACAAAAAATTAGCCAGGCATGGTGGTGGATGCCTGTAATCCCAGCTACTTGGGAGGCTGAGGCAGGAGAATCACTTGAACCTGGGAAGCAGATGTTGCAGTGAGCTGAGATCGCACCACTGCACTCCAGCCTGAGCGACACGGCAAGACTCTGTCCCCCCGACTAAAAAAAAAAAAAAAACCAACCAACCAAGAAAAAAAAACCTATTATGAAAAATTTCAGAATTGCAAGGAGAGAGGCCAGTACCAGGCTGACCCATGGACGAAGACCCACGTTGGGAAATGATTGACTCATCCAGGGTTGTTTCATCAGCATCCACCCAAGTGGATTATTTTGAAGCAAATCCAAGACGTTGTAGTTCGCAGGCAAATATTGGAAGAACTTTTTTTGTTGTTTTTACAATTTTATTTCTTATTTCTTTGTAAATGAAGGATTACCTTCTCTTTTTCTGGATAGAGAAGCATGTCAACTTTATTCTGCAATGGCTTATCTTAGCACAAGACATTTCTCTTAAGGGCAAAACCAGCTTCCCAGCATCCTTGCCTCAGAATCCTCACCCTCTGCGAAAACACACAACTTTTCACCCATCCTTGCAAACATGCCCTGGGGATGCCTTCAGGCCTGAACATTTAAATTTGGCAGGTGGCCAAGCAATATGCTGTTATTTCTCCTTCCTAATTCTTGAGGATTCTGAGTGGCTGTGCCTGAGGCGTCCGCTATAGGTAAAGGCTTGTGATTTTTTTCTGAGAAGGAGTTCTGCTCTTGTTGCCCAGGCTGGAGTGCAATGGCATGACCTCGGCTCACTGCAATCATCTGCCTCCCAGGTTCAGTCAATTCTCTGGCCTCAGTCTCCTGAGTAGCTGGGATTACAGGCACGTGCTTCCACACCCGGCTAATTTTTGTATTTTTAGTAGAGACGGAGGGTTTCACCATGTTGACCAGGTTGGTCTCAAACTCCTAATCTCAGGTGATCCACCCGCCTTGGCCTTCCAAAGTGCTGGGATTGTAGACATTGAGCCACCATGCCAGGCCAAGGCTTGTGATTTCTCAGGAGCCTGGAGGTTTCTGGGTGGGTGAAGGGACATTCGAAATATGATGATTATTACTTACCATGTTGGAATGCCTACGACATGCCACTTCCCAGCCATGGTCTGGTCTGATTCTCGTCCCACCGGGTGGTGCGGAAGGACAGTTTAATACAGCAGCTCACTTGGGCTTGAGAATCAGATAAGCCGGAGTTCACCTCCTGCCACCAGCTGTGTGACCTGAGCGTGCATGCTTCATCGCCCCCACCTCTCCTTCCTTATTTGGAAAATGGGATCCTGCTAGCACCTGTCTGAAGGAGCTCGTGGAACAGGGTCTAGCACATGGCAAGTCGCTGTGATGTTGGCTATGAAGGAGCCAAGAAACAAAAGCAGGATCACACAGCTGGGAAGTTGCTGGAGCCAGGATTCAAACGCAAAGCTGTCAGACCCTGAACCCCGCCCCCTTCTTCCAGCAGCAGGCACCCCTGAGCTCCCTTTGATGGCGCTCGCTGGTTCCCCGGGACCAGGGACTTTTAGTCCTGATCTGAAAAGTCTCTCTGCTGGGATCCATCTCATGGACATCAGGGTTAGGGGAGACGTCCAGGAAAACACTTTCCTTAATTAAGAGAGCAAGAGCCTTGGGAACCAGTAGCAAGGGGGGCCTCTCAGCCAATTCGGGATGAAGAGGAACCAGAAGACAGTCACTCCTTTCCCCTGGAGGCAGGTGGAGGCCGCTCCTCCCACCTGCGGACGGGTCGCCTTCATGTGACCCAGTCCAGATCTTTGGGGTGTTTGTTTTGTTTTTGAGGCAGGGTCTCACTCTGTCACCCAGACTAGAGTGCAGTGGTGCAATCTTGGCTCACTGCAGCCTCAGCCTCCAGGGCTCAAGAGATCCTCCCATCTCAGCCTCCCAAGTACCTGGGACCACAGGTGTGCACCACCACACCCAGATAATTTTTGTACATTTTCTAGAGACAGGCTAGTCTTGAACTCCTGATTTCAAGTGATCCGCCCGCCTCAGCCTCCCAAAGTTCTGGGATTACAGGCATGAGCCACCACACCCAGCCAATATATTTAGATTGTAAGGAATAGACCCCCAGATGAGACAGCTCAGTCAAAGGGACTTCATTCAAATGTTCAAATGATACAAGGAATGCCCTGTGAGCTACGGGCAGAAAGCACAGCTGGCAGGCAGGGGACTGCAGTGTCCTGGGGGCCACCCTCCCCTTCTTGCTCCTCGTGCTCCTGGCACCTCATCTCCACTGCTGCCCTCTCTGCCTCCACTCTCCCCACCTGATCTCTCTCTCTCTCTCTCTTTTTTTTTTCTTTTTGAGACAGAATCTCGCTCTGTTGCCCAGACTGGAGTGTGGTGGTGCGATCTCTGCTCACTGCAATGTCTGCCTCCCGGGTTCAAGTGATTCTTGAGCCTCAGCCTCCCAAGTAGCTGGGATTACAGATGTGCTTCATCATGCCTGGCTAATTTTTGTATTTTTAGTAGAGATGGGGGGAGTTTTCACCATGTTGGCCAGGCTGGTCTCGAACTCCTGACCTCAGGCGATCCGCCTGCTTTAGCCTCCCATGATACTGGGATTACAGGTGTGCGGAGCCTGGCCCCCACCGGCTGTCTGGATCTCCATGGCCCAGTGTGATGGCTGTCACCCACTCTGCCACCATTTTAGTTCAGATACTCCCATCTCATTCATTCTTCTCCAGGATCCCCCTCTTGGAAGTAAGGACCTGACTGAGCCAGCAGGGGCCAGTTGTGGCCACTGACACCAACCGTGTGGTCAGGGCCTGGGAGTCTGAAGGACAAGGCTGGTCTAGATGGGAGAGGGATGGACACCTCTTGAAGGGAGGGCGGTACCCCTACAAAAAGACTCATGGTGGGGCAGGTACAGCTGGGCTCTTGACTGCCCTCCTGTGAGAGCCTTCTACCCTCAGAACCCTTCAGCAACAGAAGGCAGCTGGGGGCTGGGCCTCTGGAGGGTCTGCCACGCCACTTGCTGTGACGCCCAGGTGCCCATCAGGTTGGGAGAGGTTGTGCTGGCCAGAAGGCTCCTGTGAGGCCCCATCCCTCAGGCAGTGATCTCTCTGGCCTCAATGGGGGAGGGGAAGAATGCTATTTAAGGCAGATGAGTTCAGAATACTGGCCTTGTCCACTGAGCTCCTGGGCAGCTGTGGAGGGCAGCGGCCACTCCAGGCTTGGCCATCGCCCAGGAGAGATGTCTGGGGCTGCCACCCTCATATTGGCTGCCAAATAAAATTTTTTTTGCAGGTTTCCTGTGAGCTGAGAATGAAACTCAATACCCAGCAAGATGAGTTGTACAGGGTGGGGAGGGAGGCTTGGCTCAGGGTGCTCCAGCCACACCAGGGCCTGAAGGTCTTGGCGGCTGAGAGGGGGCTGGGTGAGCAGAGCAGCCGAGAGTGGGGCTGGCCTGGGACCCCAGCAGAAATGGGGTTGTTGGGGCCAGGCATAGTGGCTCATGCCTATAATCCCAGCACTTTGGGAGGCTGAGGTGGTCGGATCACCTGAGGTCAGGGGTTTGAGAACAGCCTGGCCCAACAAGGCGAAACCCTGTTTCTAAGAAAAATACAAAAATTAGCCAGATGTGGTGGCATGTGCCTGTAGTCCCAGCTACTTGGGAGGCTGAGGCAGGAGAAGTATTTGAACCTGGGAGGTGGAGGTTTCAGTGTGCTGAGATTGCACCACTGCACTCCAGCCTGGGTGACAGGGCAAGACTGTCTAAAAAATAATAAGAAGAAGAAATAACAAAAAAAAAATGGGGTTGTTGGGAAAGTGCATGCACTAAAAAGGCAAAGAAGGTGACAGGCTGAGCCTAAACACTCATCAAGAGGCATGTGCGAGAAATGACTTCTCAATGGGGATTGCAGAAGCGCCAGCTAAAAATAAACAGGATAATAACAAACACTTCTGAAAAATACAGAATGCATAGTGAGTTTAGAAAGTTCAGATAAACCAGATAAAGCAAAAGAAAAAATACAACTGATACTCATACAGAGAGCATTCCTCTTAGTATTCTGGCCCATATTAGCCATTCTTTTTCTTTGCATATGATTCTATATATTTTTCATATAGATGAACACATATATAGCTAGTGAGATCGCATGTGCTGACTTGTAGCTTCTTTTTTTTAACCCAGGAAGTTATCAAGGACATCTTCCCACGTCATTAAGCGTTTTCCTGCAGTACCACTTGGAATGTCTGCACAGCATTCCGATGCAGCTCTCTCCCTCCCCAATCGGCAGAACGCGATTGGCAATGGCAGCTCCAGGCTTGGTGGCCCTTATAGCTCCCAGCCCCAAAGAGTAAGCAGGTGTCCTCAGCCGTTGCCATGGAAACAAGGATGGCTCTGATTGGCCAGGCTTGGATCCTGCGCTCATCCTTGAGCCAATCGCTGTGGCCAGCAGGATTGAGGACTTTGATTGGCCATGCCTGAGCCATGTGCCCATCCTGCAGCCAGGAGGAGGCAGGTGGAAGGGATGCTGAGACGACAACAAGCAGAGATACCCCAGGCTGCAAGCCGACAGGAACTCCATAAATATGAGTGGGAAAATACCCCATGGTGTCTTGGGCCTAAGGCTAAAGATCCAACCCCTTCTCCTGAAGCTTGTAATTTTGGGGAGACCCCAAAATATGGAAAACTCAGTTTAAAAAGGGTTCAATGTCAAACATGAGATCAACGCTACAGGAGGACTTTGCTGCAGGACAGACTTGGGTTTAAGTCCCATTTCCACCATGACCTTGGCCAGCCTCTTTCCTTTTCTGGAGCCGAGCTTCCTTCTGCGTGAAGTGGGAATAATAACACCTGCCACACTCGCCAGTGGTTGACAATTTGATCTGCTGCCATGAGCGATTTGGAACCTGGCACGTAGTAGGTGTTTGATAGGTAGTGATTAGTAATAGTAGGCCAGGCATGGTGATGGCTCACACCTGCAATCCCAGCAATTTGGGAGGCCAAGGTGGGCGGATCACTTGAGGTCAGGAGTTCGAGACCAGCCTGGCCAACGTGGTAAAACCCCGTCTCTACTAAAAATACAAAAATTAGCTGGGCGTGGTGGTGGGCACCTGTAACCCCAGCTACTCGGGAGGCTGAGACAGGAGAATTGCTTGAACCTGGAAGGTGGAGATTGCAGTGAACTGAGATCGAGCCACTGCACTCCAGCCTGGGTGACAGAGTGAGACGCCATCTCAAAAAAAAAAAAAAAAAAATTGAGTAGTAATAGTAGTGTTCAGGGAAGGGAGAGAGCGTGATGCACAGACCCAGTACTTGGAAAAGGCTGGAAAGTGAATGGTGGACTCATCACAGCCGTAAGGTGGAAATAAGCCAAGTGTCCATCAACTGAGAAATAAACACAAGGTGGCCCATCCATGCAATGGATTATGATTTGGCCATGAGAAGGAACAGGGTGCTGACCCACATGCTACCACATGGCTAGGAAACATTACGCTAAGTCAAAGTAGCCAGACATAAAAGACCACATATGGTGTGATTCCATTTATATGAAAGTCATAGAGATAGAAAGTAGACTAGTGTTGACTTTGAGCTGGGGCAGTGGTGCAGGTGGGGATGGGGAAATAGGGGCTTGATACTCGCAGTGTCCAGGGTTTCTCTTTGAAGTGATGAAAATGTTCTGAAATTGACTGCGCTGATGGATCCACATCTCTGAGGATAGTAAAATCCACAGGCCAGGTGCAGTGGCTCATGCCTGTAATCCTAGCACTTTGGGAGGCTGAGGTGGGCAGATCACCTGAGGTCAGGAGTTCGAGACCAGCCTGGTCAACATGGTGAAACCCCATCTCTACTAAAAATACAAAAATTAGCCAGGTGTGGTGACATGTGCCTGTAATCCCAGCTACTCGGGAGACTGAGGCAGGAGAATCACTTGAAACTTAGCAGAGGAAACTTAGCAGTGAGTCGAGATTGGGCCACTGTACTCCAGCCTGGTGACAGAGTAAGACTCCGTCTCAAAAAAAAAAAAAAAAAAAAAAAAAAAAAAAAAAAGGAAAGAAAAGAAAACCACAGAACTGCCTGTTTTAAATGGGTGAATGATACAGTAAGTAAATTCTATCTTCATATAGCTATGTTTTTTTTTTTTTTTTTTTTTTGAGATGGAGTTTTGTTCTTGTTGCTCAAGCTTGGGTGCAATGGTGCCATCTCAGCTCACTGCAATGTCTGCCTCCTGGGTTCAAGTGATTCTCCTGCCTCAGCTTCCCAAGTAGCTGGGATTACAGGTGCGCACCACCACACCCAGCTAATTTTTTATATTTTTAGTAGAGACGGGGTTTCATCATATTAGCTAGGCTGGTCTTGAACTCCTGACCTCAGGTGATCCACCCGCCTTGGCCTCCCAAAGTGCTGGGATTACAGGCGTGAGCCACCATGCCCGGCATAACTATGTTTTTAAAGGAAGGATAAAAGAAATGTCAATCTGAGACTTGAAAGCTGGGTTGAGTTTAAAAAGCCAAAGAAAAGAAACCTTCCAGGTGGCAGGGAGGGCTTGCCTGAGGCCGAGGGGAGCCAAGCGTGGTTCGTGGGCATGACCCTGGCAAGAAGAGGCTGATGGTGCAGGGCGTGTGCTGGAAAGTGCCCAGGGAGGGTAAGGCAGGCACGGAGGACACCAGAGCCCCTCGAAAGAGGAGCCGGGGGCCAGGCCTCGTGCTTCTATCTCTGTCCAGCTCAGAGTGCCAGGACAGACAGGGACCGCTCCATGGCCTTGTCAGGATGCTGTGAACAGGAGAAACTGCGAAAAGGCTCAGCCCGCTAGCTCCCAGGAAGATGAACTCTAGAGACCCCGTGCCCGTGGAGGATGACAGTGTCTCCACGCCACCTGCTCACAGGCCACTCTCTGCAGCCAGCCTCTCCTTTCCTTGACAGCCCTGCACGCTTTCTGCCAATCATCTCTCACTCACCTGCTCTCTGAGCCGGGACCCACATGAACCATGCACATCCGCTGTGATCTAGCCAGTAAGAAACAAGGCAGAACAGAGCAGTGGCAACGGCGGCACCACCAGCTCCCCTATCGCCATCCTCTCCTCTTGGACAGACATCCCCCAGCATGGGAGTATTTTCTGCCGTTTGGCACCCACCCCAGCCCTCGGAGCTGTGAGGTCTGCTGCTTTGGTGCTGGGAGTCTGAGTGGGAGTTGTGGGTGAGGGAGGGACCAGAGGAGGTGAGAAGAGGTTCTGACACATGGGCTGGAGAAGGCAGAGCTTTGCTGGCAAAAGAGCAAACAAAATTAAACGAAGCCACCTGAAGACCAGAGGGCAGGGAGAAATGACAGGAGTCCAACACATTGGTTGGGATAGGGTGATGTTTTGGGGATACTGACAGCAGGAGTGGGGGGACTCTGAGACAGCTGCTATGAGCTTGATGCAAGGAAAATCCGGGAAGGAGGAAACAGAGGCATTTTGCTGAGTATTTTGAAAACAATGCCTTCATTAAAAGCCTTCATTAGATG
Organism: Rhinopithecus roxellana; assembly: GCF_007565055.1. Taxonomy (NCBI): domain Eukaryota; kingdom Metazoa; phylum Chordata; class Mammalia; order Primates; family Cercopithecidae; genus Rhinopithecus; species Rhinopithecus roxellana. The sequence goes on along the minus strand of NC_044567.1, from coordinate 32,763,252 downwards.
CCTGTGCCAATCCTAGCACTTTGGGAGGCTGAGGTTTGGGAGACTGAGGGAGGATTGCTTCAGCTCGGGAGTTCAAGACCAGCCTGGGCAACATATCAAGACCTCTATCCCTACGATCACTTTTAAAAATTAGCTGGGTGTGGTGCTCGCCTGTATTCCCAGCTACTTGGGAGGCTGAGGTGGGAGGTGGAGGCTGCAGTGAGCTGAGATCGTGCCACAGCACTCCAGCCTGGGCAACAGAGCCAGACCCTGTCTCAAAAAAAAAAAAAAAAAAAAAAAAAAAGCGGCCTGGAAGACATGAAGCCAGGTCTGTGTTGTCCTCTAAATGCTGCTGAAATCTGACATTTCCCAGAGACCTGGTTCTGCTTCGGAGAAACAGCCAGGCTGGGAGCTGCTGAGGGCTGCCCCACACAGCAAGGGCTGGGACCGGCTGGTTCGCAAGCCCCATGGCCCAGGTCTCCCTCAGCTTCTCCATCCTCATGGACATCATGAGATACTGTGATCACTTTGCTTTCTGTGATCGTGGAGTGTTTGATGGGGAGGCATGGGGCATGAGGAAGGGGCAGTCCTGACATCTTGGGGGACTCTGCTGCATTAAGGCGCCCACTGAAGGTTGGCATGATGGTGGCAAGTCCCACACTGAAGGTTGGCATGATGGTGGCAAGTCCCACACTGAAGGTTGGCATGATGGTGGCAAGTCCCACACTGAAGGTTGGCATGATGGTGGCAAGTCCCACACAAGGTACAACAACCTCTAAAAGGCAGCTGAACTTCAGGGACCATTCCAGGGCCAGCCCAAGTCCCAGAAGAGGGCAAACAGCAAAGCCATTCTCATCTGTGTGGGCAGACACTCGGCCTCCCAGCGCTGCTCTGGAGGGCCGCCCACCAGGCTGGGGACCCCATGCCCCTTGCCTTCCTGTGTGTGGAACTTCATGAGAGACAAACTGTTCACCCTCAAATCAGAGTGGTGGCCTTGTGACTCTGGAGCTCAGACCTAAACCCTCTGCTGATTTCCTTTTGCGGGGGCATCTTGACAGGTGTGATAACTTTGTGGCCCCCTCCCTCTCGACAGGTGGCTCCACAGGCTTTGCGTCCATCCTTGTCCTGGCTTCAGCTGCTTGCGGGAAGACTGACGATCTCTGATCACCTTGGGGTGAGCATCAGGCACCCCCTGGCCTCCACAGATATCCAGAGCCATGTTTTTCTTCAAGTGCACAAATGTCGAGGGTAGAGCTTGGTGCATCTCTGCACCGTGGTCATGGCCTGGTGACGACCGTGCAGAACGAGAGATGGAACGTCACCGGCCCCGCCAACACCACCTCCCTCGAGTCCCTCCCAGTCACCATCCCTGCTTTAAGGCAACTGCTTTCCTGACTTCACGCACTGGGATTCACTCTGCCAGGCTTCTGCTTTAGGTCAGATCACCCCAAACACACTTCCCAATTTGCCAAAACCCCATCTGGTCATTTTTTTTTTTTTTTTCAAAACAATTCTATTTATTTAGAAAACGCAGTCACTGCTTAGTTTAGTTAAACTTTTTTTTTTTTTTTTGAGACGGAGTCTCATTCTGTCACCCAGGCTGGAGTGCAGCCGTGTGATCTTGGCTCACTGCAACCTCCACCTCCCAGGTTCAAGTGATTCTTGTGCCTCAGCCTCCCAAGTAGCTGGAATTATAGGCATGTGCCACCATGCTGGGCTGATTTTTTGTTTATTTATGTATTTTTGAGATGGAGTTTCGCTCTTATTGGCCAGGCTCTGGAGTGCAATAGCGTGATCTCAGCTCACCGCAACCTCTGCCTCTTGGGTTCAAGCAATTCGCCTGCCTCCAGCTCCAAAGTAGCTAGGATTACACGCATGTGCCACCACACCCAACTTATTTATTTGTTTGTTTGTTTGTTTGTTTATAGTAGAGACAGGGTTTCTCCATGTTTGTCAGGCTGGTCTTGAACTCCCGACCTCAGGTGATCCACCTGCCTCGGCCTCCCAGTAGTCCTGAGATTACAGGCATGAGCCACCATGCCCAGCCAATTTTTTGTATTTTTGGTAGATACAGAGTTTCACCATGTTGGCCAGGCTGGTCTCAAACTCCTGACCTCAAGAAATTCATCTGCCTCAGCCTCCCAAAGTGCTGGGATTACAGGCATGAACCACCCTGCCTGGCCAGACTTAATTTCTTGCCAACAGTTTGTCTGTATTTACCTATATCAGGGTGACTGTCTCAGGGAAAAAGTTACTAGGTGTTTAAGTCATCAACATCTGGAGCAATTTCTAGATTTGATCCAACAATCTTATTCCCATCCTGAAGAACCAACCCCAAATATAGCTAAAGGACAGACAAGATGGGAAGGTTTTCCCTGCAGCCATAGTTGGGATAACAGGAAGATGTCTGATGACGTGGATTCTAGCAGCAGGCAGTGGGCAAGGGAATGGCAGTCATCTCTCCAACGGCCGTGCTGCCACACCGAGTCTCAGAAGAATACACTTAACTCTGGGATCCCTGTTGGGTGAGATTTTAAAAACATCTGTCTTGGCTGGGCACAGTGACTCACATCCATAACCCCAGCACTTTGGGAGGCCTAGGCAGGCGGGTCACCTGAGCTCAGGAGTTCCAGACCAGACTGGCCAACATGTGAAACCCGTCTCCACTAAAGTACAAAATATTAGCTGGGCATGGTGGTGCGTGCCCGTAATCTCAGCTACTCAGGAGGCTGAGCATGACAATTGCTTGAACCCGGGAGGCAGAAGTTTCAGTGAGCCAAGATTGCAACATTGCACTCCAGCCTGGCAGCCTGGGCGACAGAGTAAGACTCTGGCTCAAAAACAAAAACAAAAACAAAAACAAAGGAGTGAAGCAGTGGAGGAGGCTCGCAGCCCGAGGCCTGCCTTCCTCCTTCCTCTCCTGCCCTGGGTGTGCGGCGTGCGGACCCTGTCCCCTCCCCTATGGGTGGCAGCCCTTCCTCGTTTTCAAGTTCATCTTGCATGGTTGAACCCTCCTGGCCACAGAGCGCAGAGAAGAAGGAGAAGGAGCAGCTTGCAACCTGGGCAACATGGCAAAACCCCATCTCTACTAAGAATACAAAAATTAGCCGGGCATGGTGGCAGGCACCTGTAATCCCAGCTTCTCGGGAGGCCGAGGAGAATTGCTTGAACCTGGGAGGCAGAGGTTGTAGTGAGCTGAAGTTGTGCCACTGCACTCCAGCCTGGGTGACAGAGCAAGACTCCATCTCAAAAAAAAAAAACAAAAAACCAAAAAAAAACTGTCTTACTTAAGTCTGTTGAATTGGAGTTTTATTTGCAAACCAGACAGACAGACATAGTGTCACATCACGAGGCATTTCCACCCACTGAAGAAATTTTGTTTTCTGAAAAAAGGCCGTGACGACCTTTTCCTTAGTTTGCCCATTTCTTGTGAACAGGTAAAGATGGCCTGCCACCCTTTGGGACCAGCTTTGGACTTGGCTCCAGCCAGCTGGTTCCAAAGGAAGTGCTCGGGGGACAGGCCCTGAGCACCCACACACTGAGGAGGGTGGGGCCTGCGGTCAAGGGCAGAGTGGGGAGGAGGGGAGGCAGGAGGCTGGGCTGCTGGGCACACCTTTCCCAGAGATGACACCTTTCCCACAGATGCTCTCAGGACACTGTTATTCTTGCAGGCTTTCTTGACCATGCTCAGCAAAGCTTTGTGTGCCAAAGCTGCGGGATGGGGCTGGGTGTGTAGGAGGAAATCGGCCTTGTAAAAGTTAACCTTGAGCAAAGAAAACAAGAACGGCTGTGTCTTGGGCTGCAGGCTTTTACAGTAACAAGGCTGAGTTCATGGCCATGAAATGTGCTGATAACATAAAAGCATTGAGGCGCCCCTCCTTCCTGCCCTGCCCCCATGTCCCACACAGGTCCTACAGAGTCCTTCTATTGCCCATTTCTGCCAATGGCCTGGGAAAGCAGTGGCTGCCTGTGCCAAGCAAAGTGCCTCCTCTGGGCTGTGGGAGGCCTGAAGAGGCGCTAACACCAGGCTCAGGGGGCAGGGTGGTCCTGGCCTTTCTTCCCACCTTTCACCAAAGCCACATCTTACAGGACTCAGCCACAACATGGGGGTGGCATTTGGGTTTTGAAAACAAAACAAGTGACTGGGCATAGTGGCTCACGCCTGTAATCCCAACACTTTGGGAGGCCGAGGCGGGCAGATCACCTGAGGCTAGGAGTTCAAGACCAGCCTGGGAAACATAATGAAACCCCATCTCTACAGAAAATACAAACATTATCTGGATGTGGCAGTATGCACCTGTAGTCACAGCTACTCAGGAGGCCGAGGTGGGAGGATCATCTGAGCCTGGGAAGTTGAGGCTGCAGTGAGCTGTGATTGTGCTTCTGCACTCCAGCCTGGGTGACAGAGTAAAGGCTCTATCTCAAAAAAAAAAAAAAAAAAAAAAAAAAAAGAGAGAGAGAGAGAGAAAAGAAGTGAATGGCTGGGCATGGTAGCACATGCCTGTAACCCCAGCATTTTGAGAGACTGAGGCCAGAGGATCACTTGAGGCTAGGAGTTTGAGATCAGCTTGGTCAACACAGCAAGACCCCATCTCTACAAAAAAATAAAACAACTATCCAGGCATGGTGGTACTTGTAGTCCCAGCTACTCGGGAAGTTGGGGTGGGAGGATTGCTTGAGTCCAGGTGTTCAAGGATTCAGTCAGCTATGATCATGCCGCCACACTCCAGCCTGGGCAACAGCGTAGGACCTTGTCGCCTAAAAAAAAAAATCATAATAAATAAATAAAACAACTTAATGAACCTTGCCATATTCAGAAGCAGAGAACATGTTTTGTAACATAAGCACCTAAAAAATTCTAGCTGAATAGGTATACTTGTCTTCATTTATTTTCTCTCCAAGTATGATTTTTAAAAAAAGAAAAACAAACCTTTTTTTTATAGAGACAGGTGGGAGGATCCCTTGAGCCTGAAAGGTTGAGGCTGCAGTGAGCTCAGATTATAGTACTTCACTACAGCCTGGGCAACAGAAACTCTGTCTCAAAACAAAACAACAGTGTTTTTCAAACAGTAGGTCATGACTCGTAATGTTTATAAAAGAAATACTTATTAGATGAAGAAAATGGATCTCACGCCTTAATCCTAGCACTTTGAGAGGCCGAGGTGGGAGGATTGTTTCAGCCCAGGAGTTTGAGACCCGCCCAGGCAATATAATAGATTCTTTCTCTACAAAAATAAAAAAAATTAGCCAGGCATGGTGGTATGCACCTGTAGTCCCAGGTACTCAGGAGGCTGAGTTAGGAGGATTGGTTGAGTCTGGGAAGTCGAGGCTGCAGTGAGCTGTGATCCTGTCACTGCACCCCTGACTTGGTGAGAGAGACCCCATCTCAAAAACCAAACAACCCCCCACCACACACACACAAAATCAATGTCTATCACATGGAATACAGATGGCTCCTGTTTTGGTTGCATATGAATACATGCTGTGTCCACTAGGTAGGGATGCAATGGCCTTGGTTAACATACTCTCAATTGGTCAGGTGCGGTGGCTCACGCCTGTAATCCCAGCACTTTGGGAAGCCGAGGTGGGCAGATCACAAGGTCAAGAGATGGAGACCATCTTGGCCAACATGGTGAAACCCCGTCTCTACTAAAAATAATACATGGGTGTGGTGGCGGGTGCCTGTAGTCCCAGCTACTCGAGAGGATGAGGCATGAGAATCACTTGAACCCGGGAGGTGGAGGTTGCAATGAGCCGAGATCGCACCACTGCACTCCAGCCTGGTGACAGGGCTAGACTCCATCTAAAAAAAAAAAAAAGAAAGAAAGATACTCCCAATTATAAGTAACTATGTACCAAACTCACACAGTCTTAGACAGCGAAGTAGATTTGCTTGCTCACTTAACTGAAGAGTCCCCAGTGAGGGAGCTTTGGACATGGAACAAGGCTCTCCCCTCTTCTGAGCATCTGCTTCTTTCTCAGAGTGGATCACCTCATGGTCACAAAATGGCTGCCAGTACAACCAGAGTACACGCTTCCCCATTCAAGTTGCTTTCTTCAGCCACAGACTGGAAGTCTTGGACTTTGCTATGAAGTGGTTAATAGCATAGGCTCAGAATCATATGGATCTGACCTTTAACTTCGTCTACATTGTTTTCTGGCCTGTGACCTTGGGCAAGTTACAAACTTCAGTTTCTATAAAGTGGGAAGAAAAGATCACTCCAGTCTCACTGAGTTGTGGTGAGAATTGGGTGAACAAATATTAAGCACTTAGCACGGCCCCCATGACACAGCAAGCACTGTATGGATGTTGGCTGTAGAAGGCCCATGATTGCATCAGGGTCCTCTACAGGAGAAGAAAGGAGAGCTGTTCTTCTCCTTTCTCTGAGGGACCCTGCTGGTTTTGTTTGGAATCCACACCTCCCCTAGATACTCTGGGGAGAGCTGAATCTACCCCAGCTCTGTCAGTGACACATGTCCTATCTGCTCGTCTTGGTTATTGGTCTAGTGCTGGATAAGTGGCCCAAAGAGGCTTGGTGAGAATGGAGAAGACATCTGAGGGACTGTGGCAGAAGGCATTTCCGAGAGGGACACAGCAGCTCCCATGCCACACACACTCGATGTCACCTTGACACTCCTCCAAAGAGTGGGGGGGATATGCAGCCCTACCCCTTGAATCCAGGAAGGCCTTTGTGACTTCCTTAACAACCAGTCTATCACAAGTAGTGCTGTGTGGCTTCCAAGGTGGGGTTATAAAATGCCACGTACATCTGACTTGTTCTCTAACACAGCCACCATGCTGTGAGGAAGCCTATGCAGCCCTCTACGAAAGCAGCTGAGGCCCCCATTTCACAGCCCTGGTTGAGTTCCCAGACAACAGCCAGAACCATTTTTCAGCCACGTAGGGGAGCCATCTTGAAATGGATCCTCTAGTTCCCAGGTGAGCTGCCCCAGCTGATGCCACATGGGAGAGATGAGCCACCCTTGCTGAGCCCTGCCCAAATTGCAGATTATGAGCAAAATAAAAGATCCTTCTTAGCCTTTAAGTTTTGGGGTAACTTGTTATATACAAATAGATGACCAAAATGGAAGTTCTGGAAAAGAGGCTCACTCCTGCCTTTTATCTTTTTAGGGTCTCACTCCATCACCCTGGCTGGAGTACAGTGGTGTGATCATAGCTCACCATGACCTCAGACTCCTGGGCTCACACAATCCTCCTGTCTCCACCTCTTGAGCAATTGGGACTACAGGCTCATGCCACTCCTGCCTTTTAAATGTTGTGATATAGAGTCTGGAGCCACTGCAGCCACTTTGCCACCATGAGGGAAACTAGTATGAGAATGAGCTGTTGCTACAGAAGGCATAAGAGAGAGGAAGACCTGAATCTGGACATGGTTAAACTGCTGGGCTTCACCAGCCATGAAGTCCACCCAACCGGTATACTTTCTAGTTAATGTGAGTGAAAACACTGCCTCCAAAGGGTAAACATTTCTCAATCAGATTTGTTACTTATAGCCCAAACCATCCTAATATACCATCTATCCCTAACAGGGAATCATCAGATGGGTTTAAGCAGAGGGAAATGTCTCTATGAGATGCTTTAGAACAATAGCTATGGTGGCTCCACAGGGCTGTCCTAGAGAGGGCTGGGAGACAGGAAGACCAGCCAGGAGTCTGCAGCAAAACTTCTAGGCAGGAGAAGGTGGGCGTCAAGTCATGGAGCCGGAAGCCAGCATTGCAGAGTGACAGTGCAGGGCTGTGCATGACAGAAGGACACACCAGACACCACCTCTGCTCCACGGAGAGATGAACGAGCCCTGAGCAACTGGGGAATAGCAAAGGAAACTCCACCAACCCCTCCCTCTCCTCCCTTCCCAGAGAGGAAGCCTCTCTCTCCCCTCATCCTCACCGCCTGGCTGTGAGGATCGGCCAGAGATCTCCCAGGAGGGTTTTGGAAAAGGCTCTAAAGGAAGTAGACGCTTCCAGGCCCAAGTGGCTCTCCCCTTTCAGCCGCTGCCCGCCCCTACATTTGTGCTTGGTCGGTCCCCACCCAGTTGACCTCAGCTGAGCTAGGACCAGCTCAGGACCCCACCCCCAGCACCCCACACAGCTGGGAGTTGTTACTGCAGGCCCTCAGATGTTTACCCAGGGCCTGCCCTGCCTCCGCTCTCTGCTGCCAACACAGATTCTTAAAGGGCTCAGGCTGGTTTCCCTCCTCCTGGGCCTGGGGGACCCTCTTCTCTCTGGACGCTTCCCGGGAGTCCCCTCCAGGCCCTGGCGTCTCTAGGGAAACCCCCTTCTGTGGGGGAGGAGGCGCAGAATGTGGACAGCCAGGGCCAGCAGTCTGGACGACTCCCTCAGTGGCCAGCCCCTGGGGCCCAGGTCCCCCTGACTGTCCAGGGTGGCCTGCCTAACTGGCCTCCTTTTCTTCCGTGGCTGGGAGGACATTCACCCCCACCGTGGGGAAGCTCAGGGCAAGTTCCTGAGACCCGCTTTTTGGGGACCCCTCCTACCAAGGTCTTCCTGGCCAGGCCTCCTCTCTGATCAGGCGAATAAACACAGGAACCCCAGGGTCTGGGGAACCCACAGCCCCAGAAGTACCAAGCTGTGCTGAAATGCAGAAAACCCTTTTGAAGGGAGCTGAAGGTTTTAAGCATTTGAAGAAATTCTCTGAACTCGTAAGACACCAGGCAGGCTATGGACATGTCCCACGGACTCCCCACCCTCAAACCCAAAGGGAGCTGCCGGTCCGGCAGGGCGGGAGGAGCTGGCTTGGCCCATCATGTGGTCAGTGGTGAGCCCTCCGAGTCGTTCCCCAGGCTGAGACCATGGAGGAGGGCAGATCAGCCACCCAGGCCTCGGTAAGCTCAGTGCCAGCAGGGTCCAGCTCCTCTGCTTTCCTCCTCCTGAGCCCCAGCCAAGGCAAAGCCTTCAGATTGTGGCAAAGCCTGAACCCCAAACATGGAGCACTGCCCGTAATCAGATGGAGGTGAGAGAGAGCTTGTAGCCAGGCCTGGGATAGCACCAAAATTCCTAACCTGGGGCTCCAAAAGAGGAAAGATTCCTGCCAGATTTAGCATAGAGCTGGCCCTCTATGAACATCGGGTAATGACAAGAAAAGATGCCAGCCAGATGTGCTGGCTCATGCCTGTAATCCCAGCACTTTGGGAGGCCGAGGTGGGAGGATCACCTGAGGTCAGGAGTTTGAAACCAGCCTAACGTGGTGAAACCTTGTCTCTACTAAAAATACAAAACATTAGCGGGACGTGGTTGTGCATGCCTGTAATCCCAGCTGCTCAGGAGGCTGAAGCAGAAGAATCACTTCAACCCGGGAGGCGGAGGCTGCAGTGGGCCAAGGTCGTGCCACCGCACTCCAGCCTGGGCGACAGAGTGAGACTCTGCCTCAATAACAAAAAAGAAGAAGAAGAAGAAGAAAAGATGTATAAACATTCCCACCATCTTGATCGCAGAAACAGTCCTGTCAAAGACTCCAGATGCCTTTCATTCAGTATTTACAACACCCTTGAAGAGGTCAGCAGCCCATATTACAGACACCAGAGCTGAGCTTCAGAGAGCGGAGGCCTCCTGCCTAAGATCACACAGTCAAGGGGCAGGCGGCCAGCCTGGACTTGTGACTCAGAGCGGCATCTCACCACCTTTTGCAACGGATCCATCTGAAACCCAGAGGTCCCGTTGCTCGCAGGGCTGTAGTTGCAGAGTGAGGCAGGCGTGGTCTTAGGCTGCAGGGTAAGACCAGGGCAAGCTGGGCCTCAGCTTTGGGTTGGGGGCTTTAAAATGGGCACAGGACTCCTTTGAGCCTCCTGGAGAAACCTGTCTCAGGGCATTTGTCCTCTAGGATGAGTGGGTGGGAGGGACGGGGTCACTGAGGCCTCCCCCGAGCTCTAGTCTCATTGCAGGCTTGGAAACGGCCCCAGTGAAAGAGGCGGAGGAGAAAGCCAGCAGCCCCAGGAGACGGTGAAGGTCAAAAGCAGCCCTGGTTACCATCGCTAGCCAGCCCCCAAGTCTTTGCGTTGCCATGGCAACGCTACTCCTGTGCTACCCATCCCCGCACGGGGTCTGCTGTGACTGAAGCAAAAAGCCGCTTCCACGAGGCTCCTTAAAAAGGGTTTGAGGCTGTCTAATGGGGACCAGCTGCTCAGCAAATTACAAACACGCAGAAGAATAAGGCTCTGCTGGCGGGTAGAGTTCTCCTGCCCAGCCCTCCCTGCGTGCAGCTTCTGCTGGGGGCAAGAGGGCAGCCCCTCCCGGAGAAGCCATCCGCCCACCCTTTCCACCTCTGACAGCCTCCCCGGAGCTGAGCTGTCCTGACCTCAGACACCCGGCTGGCTCCCCGACTTCCATGTCAAGCTCCCTACTTTGTCCTCCATTCTGTTGAAAAGGGGATGGGAGCAGGGAGACAGCCCAAATAGAGCGCACCCCATCAGAAGGGTACGGTGGGGCAAAGGCATCCCCAGCATCCAAAGCTCCCAGGGGATTCCAATACACAGTCCCAGAGGTGAATCACTGGCCCAGACCTGGTGGATTTTACACTCACGTGGCACCAGAATTCCAGGAGGGCTCTGAAGACACAGACGCAAACTCACCCCAATTCCCTAGTCTCCGGTTCAGTCAGACCGGGGTGTTCCCAGGAATCTGCACTGCTGACTGGTTTCCTAGGCACTGTGAGGCTGCTGATGGAAACCCCACTTTGAGAAGTACAGGTTCCATCTGCTCTGAGGGTGAGCAGAGCTGCTCCTGCATCTATCACCTTCTTCATTTCCTCCACTTGTGACTCAACTAGGATTCATGTTCTGAGTTTTGGGGGTTTCCTCCTAGGGTGTAGATGTAGTGAAGGTGGACATAGGTCTATACTGACCTTTTGTGTGAAGGCAGAGGTTCATTCATTCATTCAGCAAAGACTTGAGGGCCACCCACGTTCCCACCTGGCACCGGGCTTTCCCGGAAGCTGATGGTGGGAAAGATGAATTCAGCCTGGTAGTGGTGGAGACACCGGCAGAGATCTGCCACACCCTGTGGAAGGGCTGTGGGGGACACAGAGTGTGCTTCGGTCACAGGCTGGGGCTGAGACTCGGACGCCCAAGAGGCACTCTCAGAGGTTGTGAAGGCTAAGCCCCTGGTCCCAGAGTGTGGCCGGAGGACCAGCAGCGTGGTCATTGCCGGGAGCTGATTAGAACTGCAGAGGTGCAGGCCCCTATTTAGCAAGAGCCCAGTGACCTGAAGGTGCTCAAAGGTTGGGAGGTCCCCAGAAGCACCCACAGGAATTAACCTGGTAAAGAAGAAAAAGAATGTTCCATCCTGGCCAACGTGGTGAAACCCCATCTCTACTAAAAATGCCAAAATTAGCCAGGCATGGTGGTGGGCACCTGTAATCCCAGCTACTTGAGAGGCTGAGGCAGGGGAATCGTTGAGCCTGGGAGGCATAGGTTGCAGTGAGCTGAGATCGAGCCACTGCAGTCCAGCCTGGGCAACAGAGCAAGACTCCGTCTCAAAAGCAAAACAAAAGAATGTTCCAGAAAAAGAAGTCATGTGAGCATTACAAGAATGATTTTTTTTTTCCTTTTTTTGGAGACAAGGTCTCACTCTGTCCCCAGGTTGGGGTGCAGTGGTACCACCTCAGCTCACTGCAGCCTCAACCTCCCTGGGCTAAGGTGATCCTCCTGCCTCAGCCTCCCGAGTACCTGGGACTACAGGTGCACAACATCATACCTGGCTAATCTTGGTGTTTTTTTGTAGAGGTGGGGTTTCACGATGTTGCCCAGGTGGGTCTTGAGCTCCTGGGATCAAGTGATCTACGGCTTCCCACGGTGCCCGACGACCAGAGCCAGGATTTCTGGGGCTGGGTGATAGGGATGGGGAAGCATCTTTCTTTGTGAAGGGATCACCAGAGGCTGCTGTCGGCCCCTTGCGTGGAGTAGCCAACCCTCCCAGTTTGCCTAGGATGGAGGGTTTTCTGTCGGTCATGTTAAAGAAAACGATTTGGTGACACTTGTGTGAGGTCAGTGAGGCTGACTTGACTCAGGGCCGTCTCGATAGGTGCAGGGACCGTGCAGCGGGGCTGAGGTCAGGGTCAACTCAAATGCAGCATGGCCAGGGAGCAGGGTAGGGGTCAGAGCAGCGGGGGGTGGTGGGGGGGAATTACTAAGAGGAAGCAGGGGGTCAGAGGGATTCCAGCTAAACTGACCTAACAGGATTCTTGCTGAAGGAAGGCGGGTGACCAGCAGTGACCAGACATCGCCTGAGGGACGGTGGAGGGTGGAGGATGGGGGCTTCTTGCTAAACTGACTTCACAGGAATGGCAGAAACTGGATTTTACAAGGAGGCATGGAGATGGGGCCCCAGAGAAGGTCTGGGGGCCTGAGGCTAAAGCACCAAGCTCCCCCGACCTCTGACTCTGCCCTGGGGTGGTGGAATGACTCACCTGATGGGAAAAACTGGGTGTTAATTTGCTAAAATCCCAAGAGCAGGTCTGCATTTAGAAAGCACTGGCTCCTTGAGAAGCCTGGCCTGGATCCTGGAGCCCAGGTGGGCTCCTGAAACAGATGATGGCTGAGGGATGTTGCCTGGTTGCTGGAAGTGAGCGAGGCAGCAAAACACTATCTCTTGGCCTGTCCCCAAGTCAAAATCCCACCTTACGGGGACCAGTTGCTTTGGGTTAAGGGTTGGGGAGCTGAGAGATGGCAAGGAGCCTAGAAGACATCAGGGCTCCCCGTTTTTCAGAGAGGAGCCTGGGGGGAGGGGAGAAGGGACTCAGCTCTGGAACCAAGGACTGGACCTCGGGTCCCAAGCCCCAGTCTCAGGAGCTGCTACCTCCTTATTAAAGCACCAGGGGCCCCTCCAGGACGGGCCCCATTCAATGCCAGCTGTCTCATCTCTGTCCCACTCTGTTAGAAAACACCTCCTTACATTAAGCCCAAATCTGTCTTTTCCACACTTTCTTTGATTCGGCCTCTTGGATCTTTTTAAGACGCTGTGATCAATGACTCATTCAAATCTTCTCTCACCAATCCCACCACCAGCATCCTCAAATTGACTGAATTTGCTGTCTATTTCTAAGGTCAAATTTGCAGCCACTTCCTGATGCCTCCCACGGAGGTTGGCGCTGGTCCCCGATGCAAGGAGGTGGCTGCCGCCAAGGGACTCACCAAATGTGGAGGTTTGCCAAAGTTATGTCGAAGAGCCTGGATCTCAAAGTGAGCCGTCTCCCGGGAAACAGCTCGAGACGTTCAGATTCTGAACATCCACTCCACACGCAGCAGGGGGGCTTGAGATCTCAGCATGTGCGTGTGAGAGAAGCAGCCCAGGAGGCCCCCATGGGCTCTGACATCCAGGAGGCTTGCAGTGGGAGGATGGGGGTGTGGGAAGGTCCCCCTGGGAGCCAGAACTCCACCCCATGCCCAGCATCCACCTGGCTGCCAGCGGGATTCGAATTAGAGAATGCACGTGATGGCAAAACAGACTGCACTCCTGGAACCCTAAGCAGCCTCCTGTGGCTGAATTCCGTCCCCCAGAAACATACATCTGCGTCCTGACCACCAGTACCTGTGGCCGTGACTTTATTTGGATATAGGGTCTTCACAGATACAATCAAGGCTCTTGCCCAGGTGTGGTGGCCCAAGCCTGTAATCCTAGTACTTTGGGAGGCCAAGGCAGGCGGATCACTTGAGGTCAGGAGTTTGAGACCAGCCTGGCCAACATGGCGAAACCCTGTCTTTACTAAAAATATAAAAATTAGCCGGGCGTGGTGGCAGATGCCTGTAATCCTAGTACTTTCGGAGGCTGAGGCAGGCGGATCACCTGAGGTCAGGAGTTCGAGACCCGCCTGGCCGACATGGGGAAAGCCCATCTGGGAGTTTCCTTAGCTGGGAGATAGGGTGGGGACAGATTCTCCTTTAGAGCCCCCAGAAGGAACCAGCCCTGCAGACACCTTGATCTCAGACTTCTGGTCTCCAGAGCTGTGAAAAGGAAATTTCTCTTGTTTTAAGTCACCCAGGAAATGTGTGCTGTTTAGGCAGACGCAACTAATACCAAGCCCCACATTCCTGTTCCTTCCCAGGAGTCAGGTCTGGACATTGTGCAGACCCCAGGAGCTGAGGTGGGCCGGAAAGGCTGGAGACTGGGTCCTGCTTCAGAGGGACTGAGGGGGTCAGAGACACTGGCAAGCTTGGGTGAAGCAGAGATCTGCAGGCCGGCTCCCAGCTGCCCCGACTGGAGCCAGTTCTGATAAGGAAGCAGGGCCAGGCAGGATGACTGAGGCCCCACTCACCCTGCCTGGTCCTGGGCAGTGCAGTGATTGCCCAGAGTCCAACCCTTGGGATGGGCTGACCTGGTCCTCCGGAGACCCCACTCCCACTCCTTGGAATGTTGGATTCTCCCCAGACCATCTCTGGATACCTCCCTCCTTTTGTCTTTGGGTCAATACCCTGGTTGCATCCCTCCAGTCAGGCTCCAACTCACCTTCCCTCCCTCCTGGCAGTTGCATCTTTCTGTCCGTCTCTGCTGTGGTCTGTTTATCTCCTCTCCTCCCATTAGACTCTAAATGAAAACTGTCTCTGCTTCTGACACCCAAAGTGTGGGCTTTCCTCCCCCATACCGAGTAGTTCTCCAGTTTTTTGTTTTTTGTTTTTTTTTTTCCTGAGACAGTGTCTCACTCTTCGCCCAGGCTGGAGTGCAGTGGTCCGATCATAGCTCACTACAGCTATGCAGTCCTCCCACCTCCCAGGCTCAAACCATTCCCCCACCTCCTGCCACCACACCCTGCTATTTTTTAATTTTTTGTACAGAGGGGGGTCTCACTATGTTGCCCAGGCTGGTCTTGAGCTCCTGGGCTCAAGATATTCTCCTGCCTCAGCTTCCCAAAGTGTTAGGATTACAGGTGTGAGTTCATTAAATCCTGAAACTATCCGGAGTTAGCACAGACCCCACAGGTTAGGAGCTCAAGACTGCCCCTAACATCAGACCTCGATCACAAGCAGAGGGCCCTCAGGTTGCCCACATTTCGGTCCAACTTGGCTACAAACTGGGGGCTTCCATGACTCTCTTCTTGGGTTTGGTGATTTGCTATTAGGGCCTCCCATGACCCCCTCTTCAGATTTGGTGATTTGCTTTTTCTTGTTTTTGGTTTTACTTTTTTTTTTGAGACGGAGTCTCAAAAAAATTGCTGGGTTCAAGCAATTCTCCTGCTTCAGCCTCCTGAGTAGCTGGGACTATAGTCATGTAGTCCAGCTAAGTTTTGTATTTTTGTAGAAAGAGGGTTTCACCATGTTGGCCAGGTTGGTCTCGAAGTCCTGACCTCAAGTGATCTGCCTGCCTCGGCCTCCCAAAGTGCTGGGATTGCAGGCGTGAGCTACTGCTCCTGGCTGAGGATTTGCTATTGGTGGCTCTCACAGCCTCCTCCTCACATTTGGTGATTTGCTATGGAAGGGCTCACAGAACTTTCCTTAGGGTCTCCAGTTGATGATAAAGGATGCCAGAAAGAGACACATATAGACCAAGGTCCAGAAGGGTCCAGGGCAGGTGCTCCTGTGCCTCTGGAGTACACGTTGTGCCAGCCTCCAGGCTCATGGGTTCATTCATCACGCTGAAGTTCTCTGAGCCCTTTCTCTTAAAGCTTTTATCGAAGTTCCACTATGTGAGCATGATGGATGAAACCACTGGCCGTTGGCAACTGACTCAATCCCTGGCCCTTCCAGCTTCCTGGAAGTCAGGGGATGGGGCCGAAAGTTTCAACTCACTAATCCCATGGTTGGTTCCTGGGGCAGCAGCCCCCATGTTGAGACTAGCTAGGGACCACCGAGTCACCTCATTAGCATAAGTAGGGATGCTGGAAAGGGGTTCCTTATGAATAACAAAAGGCACTTCTCTCACCTCTCTCACTCAGAAAATGTCAAGGCTTTTAGGAGCTCTGTGCTGGGAACCCAGGAACCGGGAGCAAAGACCAAATAGAATATATATTTCTTACCAGGCACCGTGGCGCATGGCTGTAATTCCAGCACTTTGGGAGGCTGAGGTGGATGGATCACCTGAGATCAGGAGTTCAAGACCAGTCTGGCCAACATGGTAAAACCCCGTTTCTACTAAAAATAAAAAAAATTAGCCGGGCTTGGTGGTGAGTGCCTATAATCTCAGCTACTCGGGAGGCTGAGGCAGGAGAATCACTTGAACCCAGGAGGCGGAGGTTGCAGTGACCCAAAATTGCGCCACTGCACTCCAGCCTGGGTGACACAGTGAGACTCTGTCTCAAAAAAAATAAATAAATAAAATAAAAAACAGAAAACAATAATATATATTTCTTATTCTCTCACAGCCCTGACTGAGCCCCTTGCAGACAGAGCCCCCAGTCCTCTCACTGGTACCCCTGAGCTTGGCCTGGAGGAGCCTCCGTGAGAATCTCCTGAACGGGGCTTTGAATGCACATGTGTGAATGAACACATATGGTGGGTGCATATGTGCAGACTGAACACACACGTAACACTTGGAGCGCTAACGTAAGCAGGAGGGAGGCGTGGAAGACAGGGCTGCATTCTTCCTCCCCGTTTTGCAACTGCCACAGGCTTGGCTCTGAGCTCCTGGCTTTGCCCCAGTGACATTCTTTCAGAAGACCAGCTGCTGCCACATCAAACCATTTCTGTCCAGCTCTCACTCAGGCCCAGGGCCTGCCACCTCCATGGGCCACATGAGTGGGGCAAGAGGAAGCCCAGCCGTTTCAGGGAGTTTGTGAGTGTATTTGTGCAAGGGTGTGGCCAGACCTGGGGTGTGAATGCCTGAAGAGCCAGGAAGCTGCTCTTAAGAAATATTTCACTGCAGCTGGGCGCGGTGGCTCATGCTTGTAATTCCAGCACTTTGGGAGGCCGAGGTGGGTGGATCACCTGAGGTCGGGAGTTCGAGACCAGCCTGACCAGCATGGTGAAACCCAGTCTCTATTACAAATACAAAAATTAGCCGGCGTGGTGGCGCATGCCTGTAATTCCAGCTACTTGGGAGGTTCAGGCAGGAGAATCGCTTGAACCCGGGAGGCAGAGGTTGTGGTGAGCTGAGATCGTGCCACTGCGCTCCAGCCTGGGCAACGAGAGTCAAACCCAGTCTCAAAACAAAAAAGAAAAGAGTCATCCATGAATCCCTCCCCAACAAAGGTGCTAACACAGATCACAGGCTCTTCTCCCTCCTAGCCAGATCCATCCCAATTCCCACAGCAAGGAGGATGGAATTTCCCCAAGTCCCTCCCTCAGATCGCCCAAGGCTGCTGCCCAGTAGGATGGTTCCCTGAAGGAACATATAGGTCATTTGGGGATGGAGGAAGAATGGGGAATGGAGACTCAACAGACAACCAGTGAACATTCTGGTCTTTTTTTTGAGACGGAGTCTCGCTCTGTCGCCCAGGCTGGAGTGCAGTGGCCGGATCTCAGCTCACTGCAAGCTCCGCCTCCCGAGTTTACGCCATTCTCCTGCCTCAGCCTCCCGAGTAGCTGGGACTACAGGCGTCCGCCACCTTGCCCGGCTAGTTTTTTGTATTTTTTAGTAGAGACGGGGTTTCACCGTATTAGCCAGGATGGTCTCGATCTCCTGACCTCGTGATCCGCCCGTCTCGGCCTCCCAGAGTGCTGGGATTACAGGCTTGAGCCACCACGCCCAGCCCCAGTGGACATTCTATACAGGATTGTTCTGCATGTTGCTCTTTGGAAAAACTTGGGCCGGGTGCAGTGGCTCACGCCTGTAATCCCAGCACTTTGGGAGGCCGAGACAGGCGGATCGCTTGAGGTCAGGAGTTTGAGACCAGACTACTAGCCAACATGGTGAAACCATTCTCTACTAAAAATACAAAAATTAGCCAGGCGCAGTGGTGGGTGCCTGTAATCTCAGCTACTTGGGAGGCTGAGGTGGGAAAATTGCTTGAACCAGGGAGGCGGAGGTTGCAGTGAGTCAAGATTGCACCACTGCACTCCAGCCTGGGCAACAGAGCGAGACTCCAACTCAAAACAAAAAACAAAAAACAAACAAAAGACCACTCGATATTGATCTTCTATGTCACTACATATAGGGGCCACAAAAGAGTAGCTCTACAATATCCCACTCTCTGGATGCCCAGAATGAACTTAGCTGTTCCTCAATGCATGGAATCTCCTTCTGCCTTTGGGAAGCCTGCCTGCATGTGGGCTGCAAGGCCCAGGTCACTGCTCTCAGGTGGCATCGCGGGGCTTTGAGCCTGGAGCAGGGCTCTCAGTAAGGCAGGAGTGGTTCAAATGCTTGCTGTGGGTGGTGACAGCAGCCACAGCCAGAACCCAGTGTCCCCCGAGGGCAGTGAGCAAGTCTGTGTCAATTCCAGCCGGATTATTCCAGGTTCAGAGGTCTTCATCTTCCTGGTTATGGCCAATTACAAATGGTCATAAATTCTTCACTGCAACCCTTATCAGGAGGTGGAGTTTATTTTCCACGTTTGGATCTAGGCTGGCATTGTGATGTGTGTGTCCAAGCCTGGACCTCAAGAAGCCTCGCCTGTTAGGCTGGGCGTGGTGGGTCACGCTTGTAATCCCAGCACTTCAGGAGGCCAAGGCAGGCGTATTGCTTGAGCTCAGGAGTTCAAGACCAGCCTAGGCAACATAGCGAGACCCTGTCTCTACAGAAAATTTAAAAATTAGCCAGGTGTGGTGGCGTGTGCCTGTAGTCCCAGCTACTCAGGAGGCTGAGGGACTGAGATGGGAGGACGGCTTGAGCCCAGGAGGTCAAAGCTGCAGTGAGTCATATCCGCACCAAAGCCATGATCATGCCACTTCAGCCTGGGCAACAGAGCGAGACTCTTAAAAAAAAATTTTTTTTTTTTTTGAGACAGTCTCACTCTGTTGCCTAGGCTGGAGCGCAGTGGCGCGATCTCAGCTCATTGCAACCTCTGCCTCCCAGGTTCAAGTGATTCTCCTGTCTCAGCCTCCCCAGTAGCTGGGATTACAGGCACGTGCCACCACGTGAGGCTAATTTTTGACAGGGTTTTACCATGTTGGCCAGGCTGGTCTCAAACTTCTGACCTCAAGTGATCTGCACACCTTGGCCTCCCAAAGTGCTGGGACTACAGGCGTGAGCCCCGCGCCCAACCAGAAAAAAAAAAAAAAAAAAGGTTCTGCATTCCACATCATGGAACACTGCCACCATGGGACCAGACCTGGGTTAGCGTCTACCAGAATGAGACCCTGTGGAGAGAGGGTCCCCACCTTCCCAGCTCTTCCAGCCGTCCCAGGTGAGGCCTCTGACATGAGTGAGCCCAGCCAACACCATGGGGAGCAAAGGTGAGCCCTCCCACGTGAGCCCAGCTGAAATGACAACTCACAGGGTCAAGGCGGATGAATGGTTATTGTTTTATGGTTCTCAGCCACTGAGTTTTCGAGTAGTTTGTTACTTAGCAAAAGTTAACCGCACAGCCACCTTACTTAATTCCCGCTCAACTCCTAGCCTTCCTATCAATTCTGTGAGCTTCATATTTTTTTCCATAAATCTTTATCCTGTTTAAGTTAACCAGAGGTGGTTTCTGTTGGTTGCAACTAAGAACACTGGCTGGTATAAAAATTAGTATGAGGCTGGCCGGGCGTGGTGGCTCATGCCTGTAATCCAGCACTTTAGGAGGCCGAGGTCAGGAATCAGGACCATCCTGGTTAATACAGTGAAACCCCATCTCTACTAAAAATACAAAAAAAAAAAAAAAAAACAAAAAAATATTAGCTGAGTGTGGTGGCAGGTGCCTGTAGTCCCAGCTACTCAGGAGACTGAGGCAGGAGAATGGCATGAACCTGGGAGGCAGAGCTTGTAGTGAGCCGAGATCACGCCACGGCACTCTAGCCTGGGTGATAGAGTGAGACTCCATCTCAAAAAAAAAAAAAAAAAAAAAAAAAAAAAAAAAAAAAAATTAGTACAAGGCTGGGCACAGTGGCTCACACCTGTAATCCCAGCACTGTGGTAGGCTGAGGTGGGTGGATCACCTGAGGTCAGGAGTTCAAGACCAGCCTGGCCAACATGGTAAAACCCCGCCTACTAAAAATACAAAAATTAGCTGGGCGTGGTGGTGCACACCTGTAATCCCAGCTACTTGGGAGGCTGAGGCAGGAGAATCTCTTGAACCCAGGAGGTGGAGGTCGCTGTGAGGCAAGATTGTGCCACTGCACTCCAGCCTGGGCAACAAGAGTGAAATTCTGTCTCAAAAATAAAAGTTCACAGGAGCTTTACTCAAAATAACAACAACAAAAACCACCCTCTGAAAACAACACAATGCCCATCCTCTGTCGACTGGGTTGGTAACCCGCGGCATAGTCAGGTAACGGGGTTCACTTCAGCTACAAAGAACAACGTGCATGAATCTCATGGGCATTGTGTGGAAGCCAAAAAGGCTGACACGACACTAAATAGTGGGTACTTAGGTACGATTTCATTTACATGAAGTTTAAGAGCCGGAACAACTACTGGATGTCGACAGAAATCAGAATCAGTGGTTACAGGGTGGAGGTTCTGACCTAGAGAACCTTCTAGGGTGAGGGAAAGGTTCGGTGTCTCTATCCAAGGGGTGGTGCCAGCAGTGTTTATATGGAACGCAACAATTCACTGAGCTCTACGCTTCCCACATGTGTGTGCATAATATACCAATAAAATGGTTTTTAAAAATCTCACTGACAGGCAGGGTACCGTGGCTCATGCTTGTAATCCCAGCACTTTAGGAGGCCCATGCGGGAGGACTGCTTGAGCTGAGACATTTGAGACCAGCCTGGGCAAAATAGCAAGACCCCATCTCTAGAAAAACTCAGAAATTAGCTGGGGATGGTGGCACACACCTGTGGCCCCAGCTACTCAGGAGGCTGAGGTAGGAGGATCGCTTGAGCCCAGGAGGTCAAGGCTGCAGTGAGCTATGATCGGTCCATTGCACTCCAGCCTGAGTGACAGAGTGAGACACTGTCTCAAAAAAATAAAAATAAAGAGGAGCTCGGTCTCAGGATAGACGACTGGGAAAAGTTTTGTCCTTTTCTGCTACCTTCTTCTTGCCTGAAAGGCAGAAGTGATGGCTGGAATCTCAGCAGCCATTACAGATCATGAGGGTAGCCTTGAGTGGCAGGCATACAATAATGGTGTACAAATGGAGGAAGTCTACCTCCAGAAAGGATGCCTTCTCCCTTTTATATGACAGAAAATAAAGAAAAATGTCATACAGAGCCCTTGCTATGTTAGGCTTTCATGATAGGAAGCTGAAACTAAAAACATGTAGTACAGGTGCATGCATGAGCGATTCTGGCTTTGTGTGCTAGCTTGAGCAGCTGGGAGCGGTGCTAATTATCTTCTCAATTGCTTTGACTGAAAACTGGAGTCACGGATGGCCCATGAATTCCTCAGTGTGTTGTAGAGAAAAGAATCCAGGCACCGAGGAGCCAGAAGCCCTGAAGTGTGTACGGTGTGCAGTCAATTGCTGGCCTCTACTCTGGACAGATCCAGGAAGCTCTCCTCCCGGAAAGCCTGCTCAGGGAAATGTGCAGGGAAGGAGGAACCAGTCTCCTAGAAAACTCCCTGCGGCTGCTCTGTGTAGATCAGAGAGGCCCTCTGGACATGCTGCAATTGAAAGTGCTTCCTGATGGCTGTAAGGAGGAGGCAAACGGGACCAAAACAGGCAGGCAGCTTGCAAAACCCTCACATGATCTGTAGCATTAGAAAAGCTCAAGCTCTGGGCCGGGCGCGGTGGCTCATGCCTGTAATCTCAAACACTCTGGGAGGCCGAGGCGGGTGGATCACCTGAGGTCAGGAGTTCAAGACCAGCCTGGCAACATCGTGAAACCCCGTCTCTACTAAAAATTCAAAAAATTAGCCGGGTGTGGTAGTGTGCGCCGGTAGTCCCAGCTAGTCAGGAAGCTGAGGCAGGAGAATCGCTTGAATCCGGGAGGTGGAGGTTGCAGTGAGCCTCTGCACTCCAGCCTGTAGGACAGAGTGAGACTTCGTCTCAAAAAAAAAAAAAAAAAAAAAAAAAAAAAAAAAAAAAAAAAAAAAAAAAAGAAAGAAAGAAAGAAAGAAAGAAAAGCTCAAGATCCGGCGAACAGAGGCACCTTGCACTATCACGATAGAGTCCTAGCCTCTCACCCATTCCTGGATCACCCAGAGCCCCTTCGAAGGAAGGGTGGTCAAATCTCTTACAGAAAGGACCCTGTAATAAAATGACAAGGACTTACAGTACCAAGAATCCGCTCCCTGGCCTTCCCCAAAGAGGCTCTTGGCCATTAACCCGGCAACTGCGCCCCAGGGCAGGGGTGCAGCGGCCATCCTGAGGACTTGGTGAGCAGCTTCTCCTGAGATACACCAGACGAAGATGGCGCTGCCGCTGTTTCAGATGTGGCTGATTGGAGTAAACGAGCACAGCCCCGCACGTGGATGCAGCAGTTGCTGATGGCAGTTCCCTCCCCTTCTGTCTCCGTCTGTCTCTCTCTCCTGCATCCACACACACACGTGTGCACGCACATGCACACACACGTGCCCTGCCTCAGGAGCACACCGGCTATCTCATTCTGTCTGCTTCCTGCCAACTCCTCATGCTACAGTCGTCACACTGGACCAAAGTGAACACCAGTGGGTGCCCTATGTGTGTGGCCCTTGGTCCGTCAGAAACAGGCCCAATCTTGGCTCGATCTCTGTGGACTTCTGAGGGGCCACATGCCTTACTTGGGGAGTGGCTCCTGCCCCTTTACTAGAGACCCAAGTCTGGTGTCAGAGCATGAGGCCACCATCTGCTGGTGCAGCTGCCTTGCCTGTGGCCTTATGATCCATTAGGCCAGGGTGTGGGGCTTGAGATGCAGGAAGCTATGCTGACGGGCGTGAGGGGCCTCCGGCAGGCCCGCTGGGGGACCACCCAAGAGCATCCAGTGGTTTGGAGCTGAGCAGAGCCCTCTTTGGCAGGGAGATTCACTCCTTCCAGCACAACCAGCTTTGGCCCAAACATTGGAGCGTGGGTCATGAGCTGCCCTCCATGAGCTGGAAGGACACAGGTGGACGTGGCCCTCAGGAGCGCGAGCAGTCCCTGGAGACATGGGTGATTTGGATCTGTGCCAAGGCCACCTCCCCCTCCACCCAGGGCACCTGGGGCCTCCCGTGGGGCCTAATGGGGCATTCCCTAATACCCGTGACAGAGGTGGGAGAAACGCAAACCTGTTTCAGATTGCACTGCAGGCTAATTCCAGGTGGGAATGGCCTGTTGCCCGGCAGAAAGGGGACCTCGCTTTGGGCAGAACCCTGAGTGGCCAATCTCAGTTTCCTTGTGGATGGAGGGAAGCCGGCCTGGGCCACGTGACCTGTGGAAGCAGCTCAGGATTTGGTCAGAGATGCCAGGGCTGGAGGGAGGAGGATGGAAGAATAAGTAGCCATGAGCTTTGGGAAGAGGGCAGGGACCGGCGTCTTGGAATGGCCACGGAGATGAGGATGCTTCTGTCCCGACTGTTCCCTGAAAGGCCCCACTGCAGTCCCATGCTGGGGCACCTACCCTGGGATGTGGGGACAGGTGTCACAGAGTGTCACTTTGCGCCTCTCCAGCCTCCAGGGCCTGCTCTGCTGAGAGGTGGCCTGGGGGGAGGGAGGCTTTGCATGGACTCACCACTGTCATGTCACCAAGGCTGATGGGAGCAGACCTGGTGCTCCTGGGCCCTCGCTCGGCGTCTCGATGCCCATGGGGAGCTCCGGCTTGTGGCCGACCCCTTCCATTGGAGGAGGCAGCTGCTCGCTCCCCAGGAATCTACACTTATTCTAGATCTGAATGCCCCCATCCTATATGGCCCTCAGTGCCACCAGCCCTTCACTGACTGAACACCTTTCCCGCCCTGCTGGCCACCCACAGACAGGCAGATGACTCAGGAGCTGCAACCAGGCTGCGGGCTCACAGTCACATGTGCCACCCATCACACATTCAAGGGCTCATGAAACAGGAAGGCTGGGATGGAACCTCAGTGGGATGGAACCTCAGTGGGATGGAACCTCAGTGGGATGGAACCTCAGGAGGTCAGCGAAGGGAAAGATGCAAGAGCCTGGCTCTGTGGACGTGCTGGGTGGCAGATGAGACAGTCCTGGAAGTCCCTGCCTCCAGATCCCCTAATACATCCTTTCCTTACTCCCTGTAGACAAGAAAATGCTGCCCTCCACCTGTGGAGGCACCAGCTCAAGGAGCCCATCTGCGGTTCTCCTTGTTCAGAATGCACAGGTGTGAGCCATGGGGTCCTCGAGCAGGGCACCCATCACCCAGTGCAAAGGTTCTGCTTCTAGTCCCTGAAACCTGGGTTCTGTTTGTTTTGTTTTGTTTTGAGACGGAGGCTTGCTCTGTCACCAGGCTGGAGGGCAGTAGCGTGATCTCAGCTCACTGCAACCTCCACCTCCCAGGTTCAAGCAATTCTCCTGCCTCAGCCTCTTGAGTAGCTGGGACTACAGGTGCATGCCATAACAACCAGCTAATTTTTGTATTGGGGGGTTTTCACCATGTTGGCCAGGATGGTCTCGATCTCTCAACCTCGTGATCCATCCTCCTTGGCCTCCCAAAGTGCTGGGATTATAGGTGTGAGCCACTGCGCCCAGCTGATGTAGGGGTTTTACACCCAAGAGAGGAATGTTTCCACCACGAGAGATCTCCACATTCCTTCCAATAGGCAGTGAAGATGGGGATTCCCCTCTGGGACCACTGTGCCTGTGGGTGAACAGGTGAAGAAGGGAGGAGCATTTTGGAGGCTGGGATGGTCGGTCCTAACTGTCCCAGGGAAACAGGGCAGCTGCTCAAAACTGCAAGCAGTATGGAAGTAATTTCTCACACTCCTGCCTCTCCCAGCTCCACACAGGGCTACAGCCTCCCTTGCAGGCAGGACCCATGGGGCTCAGAGTTCCCTGGCAGGAAGACTCCAGTTACCTTCCCTGGCCCTGAGATGCCAGGGAGCGCAGAGCAGAAGAGAAGAGAGCTGCTGTGGTCCTGGGACTGACTCGAGAAACCGAGGCTATGATTCTGGTCTTTGCCACGTCTGCCACGCCTCTACCCTGACATCGCTTTTCCTTCTTCTTCCTGAGCTCTTTGTGGTTCATCCCCAACAGTGATCTTGGCGGTGGTCCACGGTGCAATGTGGCCCCTTGGTTGCTAAAAATGTCAATAGGATCAAAATAGAAGTGGAGGAGGTAGGTCGGGCAGACTGGCTCATCCCTGCAATCCCAGAACTCTGGGAGGCTGAGGCGAGCAAAGTGCTTGAGCCCAGGAGTTCGAGACCAGCTTGGGCAACATGGCAAAACCCCAACTCTACTAAAAATACAAAAAAAAAAAAAAAAAAAAAGAAAAAAAGAAAAAAACATTTAGCCAGACCTGCTGGCGCACATCTGTAGTCCCAGGTACTCTGTAGTCCCAGAGACTGAGGCAGGAGAATCGCCTGGGCCCAGGAGGCAGAGTTTGCAGTGAGCCAAGATCGCCACGATCTCTTCCGGAGACCCAATCGCCCCGCCAGAGGTGCAGCCCTGACCTTGCTGCCTCAGCACCCTTCCCTTCCCGTCGGACGTGAGCAGGAGGTAGTGCTCACAAAAGCACACCCGCCTATAGTCTGGTTGCGGCGGCTCACGCCTGGAATCCCAACACTTTGGGAGGCCGAGGTGGGTGGATCACCTGAGGTCAAGAGTTCAAGACCAGCCTGGCCCACATGGTGAAACCCCGTCTCTACAAAGATACAAAAGTTAGCCGGGCATGATGGCGGGTGCCTGTAGTCCCAGCTACTCAGAAGGCTGAGGCGGGAGAAGTGCTTGAAACCAGGAGGTGGAGGTTGCAGTGAGCCAAGATCGCACCACTACGCTCCAGCCTGGGCGACAGAACAAGATTCCGTCTCAAAAATAAATAAATAAAATAAAATAAAGCACACCCACCCAGATAAGGGGTGAGGGCACCCGTCACAGCCGGACTTTCATGAACACACACACGCCTATGCCCACGCAATCACACACCCATGTGCACGCGTGCAGTGACGCGCACCCTCCTGCTCGCGTCCCACTGTGTCACTGCTCCGGACTGGGAGGTATGCTTCCTGTTCCATCTTCCCCGCTAGCCAGTAGCTTCACAAGGACAGGGACTCTGCCTCATTCCCTGTCCCCCAGAGCCTGGCACACCTGATGTCTAAACACGGTATAGACCCAACAACACTTTCTGTACAAACAAATGTAGGAATCACAATGTCATTTTAATGACCTCAGACCAGTGACAAGGGCAGACTGACCAGGGGCTGTGGGGGGACCCCAGAGCGACCTCGAGGGCGCCCTGGTGCTCACCACCTGGAACCTGGTGAGGCAGTGGGAGAACTCCTGGCGTACACGAGTGGAAGTCGTCTTGAAGCTGAGCGCTCAGGGGAGTAGGGGGACATCTGGTGGACGGTTGTTGATGATTGTTGCAGAGAGGAAGGAAGCCAAGGAGGGGAGCCTGCAGTGAGGGCGTCCTGGGGTTCTCAGGTTCTTACCACCCTTGGGCCACGCCATCTAGTCCACACCCGAGGAATTGGTCAGGTAGAAGGGGCAGATGACCATGCGGAAACTGTTGAAGTGCCCTGCTGGGCAGGGGAAGAAGGAGGTGCTCTTGGAGCTGTTGGTGTCCAGGGCACTGGGAATCGCAGCCTTCCAGCCCTCGACATCGGTGACGTCTGCCACAAAGAGGCCTTCGTAGAGCATCGGGGCTTTGTTTTCGTAGGCAATGGTGCGATCTGAGCCGCCAGACTTGGTGAGGCCCAGGACGGGGAGCTCGTTGGAGGAGCAGGAGAAGGCGTAGTCCCAGCAGCTCTGAATGGTGGAGAGGTAGACCAGGGACCAGGACACCCTCTTGTCCTGGAAGAGGAAGCTGGGGTGTTGTGGGGTCTGGAAGGACTGGTAGGGGTAGTATCTGTAGTCAGAGGAGGCTTGGAAGTAATTAGAAGAATATTTGACCAAAGGTCCCCGTCTGGACTGATAGACCAGCTGTGAATTCCGTGCACTCCAGGAACTGTCCGTCACAGAGGCGCTCCAGGTGGGCGAGGTGTAAATCCGGGGCTTGTAGGCGCCTTCGGTGAGGTTCAGGCCTTTGTACCGGGCCAGCAACTGGAAGGGCACAGTGTGGAATTCCAGGGCCTGCAGAGTGTTCCTCTGGAACAGGGCCTTGTGGCTCCGGTACAGGGTCAGGTTGAACTGCAGCTCAAAGAGCTCCTCAGGGAGCATCATAGGGAAGCTGACCTTCTCCACCAAGCCCTCCACCTCCTCACGGGAGGCGCGCTTCCCCCAGCTCCAGGTGTCCACGGCCTTCAGTAGGGCCAGCTCGCTGGGCACCACCAGGTCGCTCCTGGGCAGCAGCATCTGGAGCAGGTCTGTGGGGACACTGGGCCAGGCCTCGGCCTGTGTCAGGGCCTCGAAGTTCCAGGCCAGGAACTGCAGGCAGAGCTTCTCCAGCAGGGTGTCCTCTGTGGCTAGTGCATAGGCATACAGGTCCAGGGGCGTCTGGAACGAGGGGTCCTGGGGGAGGAGGATGGCAAAGAGGCTCGCACAGTAGCCCTGCAGCTGCTTGGCCCCATAGGCAGAGGCCAGCTTGTGGAAGCACTTGACCGACGACAGGGCGAAGTCGATCCTTCAGGAGTAGAAGTACCTGGGGAGAAAGAGGGAGAGCGGATGCTGGCCCCACAGGACAACAGGGGAGCCCCGAGCCTGCCTGTCCAACACAACCACCTGAGTGTGCACAGCGTGGGAGTGAGCATGCGTGTGTGTGCAACTGCGTGAGTGCACGTGTGACAACGGTACATGTGCATGCAAGAGTGTGTGCAGGTGTGCGTGTGTGTGGGTGTGCTTCTGAAGCGGGGAGGAGGACAAAGCCCCTGGCAGCCCCAAAGCCTGAGGACGAGACGGCTCACCTGAGAAAGTCCCTGACCATGGGCACACACTCGGCATCCACACTCATGGTGACATTGCTGCCTGGCTCCTTCCACAGGGCCTGGGCCTCCAGGTTGGCAGTCAGGATGACCGTGTGGCCACAGAAGCCCAGGGCGTCCTCGCCCTGCACACTCACGCTGATGGACAGGTCGCAGCCCTGCTGGCTATCAAAAATCTGGCCAAGGGCTTCCGAGAGCTCCCTGGAGAGGTCCAGGGAGTGGGTGCTCCTGGTTTCTAAGAAGGGGCAGGAGGGAAGGAGGCTGCATTAGGAGCCGGGACGCTGCTACTCTCTGGGGTCAGCGTCTTCATCTGAAAGTGGGGGATTCGTAGCTGCCTCATTCACTCTGGAAGGCTCCTGGGAAGATGAGGGACAGGAGAGACCGAAAGTGTCGGATCCCTGGGCCGTGAGGCCCCATCCCTTCCAGCCCTGGGGAACAAGAGCAGCTGGGACCTGGCCAAGCCTGTCCAGGCCCCCGCTTTAGGCCCTCTGCTCTGTGCTGTTCCCTGATTCAGGCAGCAGCTCTGCAGGGAGACTTGGTGGTGCTGACTCTGGGGCCCTACTCCGCAGCCTCAGTCATCAACCACCACTGACACTGCCCTTCTCAAACCCAAACCACTGCCTGCTTAGATGGCCTAAAAAGTGAGGGTCCTGTGGCAACCCCATTTTAGAATGCTGGGAGTCCTCGAGCAGCCTCCTGTTGGGGACAAGACCTACAGAAGTCATGAGAGGCTCCCAGGTCAGGGGTCAGTGTGGTGTACCCTCTCCCCTTCTTTGAGCCCCTCTCAAAGCCTAACTCAAAACGAAATCCCATAGTTTTTTCTGTCACAAATATAATAGGTTTGAATAACCATGACCTTTCAACCAGGTGGGCTTGCCCTGGGCCTCCTAAAACCTGAGCCACCGCAGGACCCCCAGCTGCCTCCCACCTGCATGCCTTACCACAGCTCTCCTGCCCCCGGGGCTTTTGTCCGGCACGCACAGCCCCGCGTGCTCCCCCTGGCCTCCCCCGGCCCCCGACAGTCCCATGGCGTCTCCTGGGCTTCCCACACTGTGAGTCCAGGCTTGGCTCCAGCCATTTGTCCATCCCATGTGGGCACAGGGGCTCCCTGGGATTCGACCCCTCCTGCCTTAGGGGCCTCCAGCTCCTGGCAAAGGGCGGTAGGAAGTGCCCAGGCTGTCGCGTGCAAGCCCAGATCCAGGGACTCCAACCCACAGAGCAGCCTGGGTTCCCTCCAAACCGGGCTGGGTTGGGGGAAGCAGGCTGGGGCGGCGAGTAGTCGGGCCTCCCTCTGCCAGGATGGGCTGGAGCCTGTCGCATGCTGTGAAGTGTGTTTCCGAGCGGGCGCTGGCATTTCAGGTCAGGCTGGAGCCAGGTGTCCTGCTCACTGAAACTGTGGCTCCCTGCCCCACACTCGGGTTCCGCATGGAGACGTGGTGGTTCTGGGTGTTTCTCCAGAAGGAGCTGGGGAGGAGTCTGGGACTGTTGGACTGGGAGCTGGTGGGCTCTTTGGACATCTGGGACTCTCCATGCGGAGTGGGCAGGTGGTAGTGGAAGGAACCTTTGCGTGCTTCGTGTGTGTGTGGGTGGTGCCGGGAGGGGCAGGGGCCACGGGACCCCAGGGCACACTGGGGCGTCTGCAGGGAGGTGCTCACCATTGGTGCAGACCACACCAGCATCTCTCTCGTGCCTGCAGTTGCTCTTCAGCCAGCCCAGGGACTTGCAGTCGGCCAGCGAGGCCTCGGTTCCCATGCACTGGACCTCGTCCAGCATGATGGGGCCTGATCCTGTGGACACAGCAGACGGCAGGGCTGGGGGCGTGATGACTACACCTAGGAGTCCCACAGTGAGACTCAGCCCTTTGTTCCCCGCCCCAGCCGTGCGGGTCCGTCTGCATACAGGTCTTCACCGGCGAACCATGGTGGATATTCCAGCAAGGGCTAGGTTGGCGATTGCAACGTCAGGCCATAAACTTAGCCTTCATGCTTATAAAGCCTACTGGCTCCTTCAGTGACATCACGTTCATGTACAGTAATTGCGTGCCTATCCCTGCAACATCAGGCTCACATACTGTAATTGTGTGACTATCCCTGCTGCTAAATAGTTGGTGGATTGTTTCTCTTTTTTTTTCCAGAATCGCAACTGCTGCGTCAGTGGAAATCTTCCTGCGTACAGACTTTTCTTTTGAGGTGAAATTGTTTCAAGAGGATAAACTCCTGGAGTGGAGTTTCTGGGCCGGATGGAACAAGCCCAGCCGAGCTCTTGAACCTGCCCAAGCACCCGCCACGGTCACCGGCCAAGTGTGGGTGAAGCAGTCCCCCCGGAAGTTGATCCACAGGGCTTCAGCGCCATCAAAAGTGTTTGCTCTTAGGCCGGGTGTGGTCATCCCAGCACTTTGGGAGGCTGAGGCGGGCGGATCACTTGACACCAGAAGTTCAAGACCAACCTGGCCAACATGGCGAAACCCCTTCTCTACTAAAAAATACAAAAATCAGCCGGGCATGATGGCAAGTACCTGCAATCCCAGCTACTTAGAAGGCTGAGGCAGGAGAATCGCTTGAACTCAGGAGGCCGAGGTTGCAGTGAGCCGAGATCGTGCCACTGCACTCCAGCCTGGGTGACAGAGCGAGACTCCGTTTAAAAAAAAAAATTCTTTGTTTGCTCTTGCTAAATGAATAGTAATCCAATTTGCATGTCTTTGAAACCCGACTGTCTTGTCTTCGGGAATTTGCCCTGCCTGGGAGCTGGCTGTGCTGTGGGTCTCGGCCTTGGAGGACGGGGACAGCAGGCCCTACCTTGCCCGAAGGCAGCTCTGCCCAGAGCCTGGGTGGCGTTCTCAAAGCCCAGGGCCCGGCAGACGACGCTGGCATCAGTCAGATCCCACAGGTTGTCGCACACAGTGCCCCACTGGCCTCTGTAGAAGATCTCCACGTGGCCCTGGTTGGTGGCGCCCCCATCGGCCAGCCGCATGTCACCATCGTTCATGCCTGCAGGCAGAGACCAGCGAGGGCCAGGCTGGGGCCTGCAGCACCCACTGCCCACACCTCCAGGACCCACGCTGTCCTGGTCTCCCCTGCTGGGCTTCTTTTCCAGGGTTTCAAGGTCCCCCGGCCTCTCCATGAGGGACACCTCCTTGAGGGAGGAGTGGAAGATACATACAGCCCTCCTGCCCCACGGAGGCTCATGAGGGACACCTCCCTGAGGGAGGAGTGGAAGATACATACAGCCCCCCTGCCCCACGGAGGCTCATGAGGGACACCTCCCTGAGGGAGGAGTGGAAGATACATACAGCCCCCCTGCCCCACGGAGGCTCATGAGGGACACCTCCCTGAGGGAGGAGTGGAAGATACATACAGCCCCCCTGCCCCACGGAGGCTAAACTCGTCTTTCCTTGTTTTAGGGGTCTCAGCCCTTCACTCCATAGACAGAACAGGGGCAGAGAAGCCCCGGGTTCTCAAGCACTGGGAATGGAGGTGGCAAGACCCCGAGGGAAGGATCGTGGGGGAATGGAGGCCCCGTGCTGACCCCTCCTGAGGGTGTCTGCAGTTTGGGGGTGCTGGCCTATGGGGGCAGCAGGCCTAGGGACCCCTGGGAGCACAGGCAGAATGTTTCCAGGGCAGAGAATGGGATTCCCACTCCACACGCGTCCTTCTGGGACTCAGCCCACTGCCACTCCAGCCCCTACAGGAGCTGACAGAGCCGGGCAGGAGCTGGGTGCCTGAATCTAGTTGGGGGTGCATCTGGCTTCCGTGGGGCCCCCGGGATGAGCATGAGCCTCCAGGGGCTCACAGTGTAAAGGATGTCAGGAAAAGCAGCCGGGACCCTCTGGAAGATTGACCTGTGTCCAAGGCCATTGACTTCACCACAGCCCCGGTGACTGCTGGTTTGACCAGCTCCTCTGGTTCCCTCTGAACAGAATGGAGGACTCCTTAGTGTCCTCTCTATAACCTGCATCTCACCTGAGCCCAGGTGAGCCCCCTGGAACCTCCAAGCCACCATCACTTGGGATACCTGGTGCTTCAAGCAGGAGAGAAGACCTGGCTAACCGCTGGGCCCCGGGCCCCAGGCAGAGCATCTCCTTGAAGCTCTGCGCAGACCCAGGCTGCAGCAGCCTTACAGACTTTTGCTTTTGGCATTTTCCAGGGGCTCAGCTCATCTTGGGTCCCTGCGACCAGCAACCACACCCAGAAGAGCCTCGGAGGGGCCATGGCTGTGCTTGGATGCCCAGATCCTGCTGCAGACAGAAGTGGCGGAGTGAGGCACGGGAGCCAGGTGGCCCGAAGCCCGCGGACCAGCCTGCCCATTAACCCTTCAGCCCGACCTGGGCTGTGTGGCAGGCGGGATCCCTCTCCTGCAGAGCCCACTATGGTCCCAGTAAGTGGGATGGGTGCTATGGAAGCGCCCCGCAGGGGCCCCTCACTTGGTCTGCAGCATGCTCCTGGAAAGATGTGTAAGACTTGGCTAGATGAAGGGGTGGGCTGGGGGTACCCCCCGGCAGTTAAGGACAGCAAGAATCGGTGACTAGAGGCAAGTGAGCTCATCTTTAAAAACCAGGCCCCGGGCAAGGCTGCCACATGGGCATAGGCGGGGAGGGTGGAGAGGGAGGCGGCCATGGGCACAGGCCCAGGTCGGGAGGCTGGGTGAGCCTGGTTAAGATCTGGGCCTTAATCTTCAGGCAACAGACCCCTGCAGGGACTGTCCCAGAGGTCTAAGCAGGCAAAGACGAGCCTGCAGCCTGGAGAGTGGATGGGAGGGGACTCGTCAGGAGAGGCCACGGAATCTGGGCCAGGGGTGACAGATAAGCAGTAGGGAGACATATCGGGGCTCCATGGTATTCGGATGGGGAAGATAAGGGAAAAGGGTCAGGGCTGCAGCCCAGGGTGGGCCATGCTGGGGGAAGAACGGGGAGGAAATGCTGAAGTATCCCCAAGACACTGACACTCAGGCTGGGGTCGGGGAGGTCCGGGTCTCCGCCTTCTGGCCTGGTGTTCTTGCCTCCGTGTAATTTCCACGCTTTTGTCTTCGCCTGCCTCCCTCCCCCACACCCTGCCAATGGAGAGACAGTTATGGTTTCTCTGGTTCGGTAAGAATCCTGTGACACCTGACACTGTCCCCTCAGTTCAGCAAGCCAGGGGCAGGCCTCTGGGTGGCACTGCTGTGGGCACCGGCTGGGAGTCTGGGCCTGGTGACCTTGAGGCTGCTCAGAGGGGGCCTGGTGGACGGCTGCAATGGCATCCCCAGAGCTAGTCGGAAGCACAGTCATGGCTGGCCTCGCCCTAGCCTCTCTGCATGGGAGTCTGCATGAACAAGCGCCATGGGACCTGGGTGCCCTGGCTGGTGAGAGCTTTGTTCTGGGACTCACGCTCACTGGCACTGCGCAGCCACCCCTTGTCAGGGCTCTCCCCAGGCACCACTAGAGGCCTTACCATGACCCTGAGAACCACCTTAGTTACGCCCCACCTTACAAGTGAATGATCTGACACCCAGAGAGGCAAACAGGCCCCACGTCCACAGCTGGTGAGCCACAGGCAGGGGGTCTGCTCGGTGGAGCCCACCTCTCCTCCCTGCGTCAATGTCAGTAGATGGCTAAAGGGGCCAGGGTGTGACCGCTTGTCCCGTGTGCTGGGGACTGTGCTTGTTTTAGCACTGAAGTTTCCCTGTGTCCTGGGAAACCCTCAGTCCCAGGCACGCCGGTATGGGTGGACGCCCTCTCCACTTCTGCCCCCAGCCACTTCACTCTGCTACAGCCACCAGGTTTGTCCGTCCTGGGAGAGTAACTCAGGGCCTTGGAAAAATGGTCAAGTGACCAGGCGCGATGGCTCATGCCTGTAATCCTAGAACTTTGGGAGGCTGGGGCAGGTGTATCATTTGAGGTCAGGAGTTTGAGACCAGCCTGGCCAACACGGTAAAACCCTGTCTCTACTAAAAATACAAAATAATAATAATAATAATAATAAGCTGGGCATGGTGGTGCGCATCTGTAGTCCCAGCTACTCAGGAGGCTGAGGCAACAGAATTGTTTGAATCTGACAGGCAGAGTTTGCAGTGAGCCATTGCGCTACAGCCTGGGTGACAGAGCAAGACTCCGTCTCAAAAAAAACGTGGGCAATGAAGCACCTGGCAGGTGGCGTTCTGCCCTTTGGGTAGCAGCGGCTGGCTATTTTTGCCTGATTCCTTCATACGGGGAGTTGAGATCCAGCTGCCTGTGTTGGCCCCTTCATGCAAATCAGAAAAAAGGTGCTCTTCCGAGGAGTGGGTGCAGGCCTAGGCCAAATGCACAGGCCTGAGAGAGGGCCAACCTGAATTCCAACCCACTTGCCCTTTGGCTGGTATCCTTGTGCAGTGAGTCATCTGCCCAACTGTACACAGAGGCCCTGTGGGCCTGGGAGCTGCAATGACTGTTGCTGGGCTCAGGAGCCCTGGATCCCCAGCTCCAGGCCTATGTGCAAACAGGGAGGCATGATCCCCACTTGCCTATGTAGAGAGAGGGGTGCCCTGGCCGGGCGCGATGGCTCACACCTGTCATCCCAGCACTTTGGGAGGCCGAGGCGGGTAGATCACCAGAGGTCAGGAGTTTGAGACCAGGCTGGCCAACATGGCGAAACCCTATCTCTACTAAAAATACAAAAATTAACTGGACGTGGTGGTGCGCACCTGTAATCCCAGCTACTTGGGAGTCTGAGGCAGGAGAATCGTTTGAACCCAGGAGGCAGAGGCTGCAGTGAGCAGAGATCGCATCACTGTACTCCAGCCTGGGTGACAGAGTGAGACCCTGTCTCAAAAAAAAAAAAAAAAAAAAAAAAAAAAAGAGAAAAGAGAGAGAGGGGTGCCCGCCTGAGAGCTGCAGGCAGGAGCTTACCTGGCTGGGGCAGCTGCTATGGCTGTGCTGGAGCCCCCTCACTTCCAGCCACAGGTGCCCTCTGCAGACTGCTCCTTCGACCCAGAAGCCTCTCCCAGGGTGGAGTGTGGTCAGGCTGATCCCAGGAAATGCTTCAGAAAAGAGTCTACTTTCGATTTCTAGAAACCACCTGACATAGATGTCTTCTGAGATTGGCTGCTGCTGATACTCCCCAGGGTCCCTCTCTTTCGTCTCAGCTCTGCCTGTGGGTATCAGTGCCGGGCTGGCAGAGGCCCAAGGCGGGAGTCTGGCTGGAGCAAGGCCTGCAAGAGGACTGACAGCCACACTCAGTCGGAAATGCTGCCAGGCTGGCCGGGGGCTGGTATTTGGGGGACGGGAGGGGAAGCAGCAGAGGCTCTGGGCCCAGACAGTCTGCACCTGGTGGCAGGGCACAGAGCCTCTCTTGGTGACCTAATGGCTCTGTCCAGCTCATACCCATCCCCTTTCCTCCCACCGAAAGCCAGCGCCTCAATTGTCCCTTGGGGAGCACCCCCTCCCACTCCAGGCTCTGTGGCTCCCAGAGGGCCCCCAGCTCTTGGCCTTCAACCACCCAAGGCCTGGCTGTCTGAGCCCTGCGGGGCTCCCTGGGCCACACTACTGGTTTCAGGGTGGGGCTGTGAGCCCAGCCAGCTGGTGAGAGCCGGCTTCCGACTGAGAGGATGTGGGCCCAGGCTGCTGGGGCCCACGGGACAGAGCAGAGGGAAGCAGGCATCCTCCGGCCTGAGCTCCTGGGTCCAACTGGCCTAATCAGTGGTCAAGCCTGGGCTTCACCCGCTCAGTGAGGCAATCAGCAGCCTCTCTTGTTTCTGTCACTTGCACCCAGTGATTCTGGACGAGCCTTGGGATGTGCCCAGGCCTCTGACCAGTGGTTCTCAGCCTGGGCTGGACAGAAGAATCATTGGGGAGTTTTACAAACTCCTAATGCCCAGACCCAGGAAGTCACCATCTCTGGGAGTGGGGGACAGGCAGGGGCATTTCAAAAGCCCCCAGGCAGTCCCACCGGGTGGAAAGTCCTGGTTCTCTGGCAGCTCAGAGTCCGAGACAGCCAGCCCAGAGGTCAGAGAATTCAATGACTATTTCCCTCAAGACGCGAGGTTATAGGCAGCTGCACGGTTTGCCTAATCCTGTCCAGAGGAGCTGTGAAGACCCAGGGGCAGATGCAGCTGGAAATAGAACTGGCAGAGCAGGCTGTGGGGAGTTTAAAAAATCTCATCCGGATTAAGGGCCTCAGTGCACAGAAACCCCAGCATCATCCCTTCTCAGCAGCGCTAATGACTTCTGCCCAAGTGGCCAGGGAAGGACAGGAGTGCTGAGGACAGGAGGGCATCTCTGGGAAGTGCTGGGAAATGTTTTAAAACTCAGATGCTGAATCTTTAGCCCCAGAGCCCGGGAAAGTCCTGAGCCATCCAGGCAGGTAAAATGGAAGACCCAGAGGCCTCCTTGTGGAATCAGAGCACCAGTATCTACTCCCCTGGGGCTCACAAGGCCTTTCCGGTGTGCGATGACCAGGGGGTGGTGGGAAGCGCTAGCAGGGGACAGGCAGCGGACAGGCAGCTCAGTTCTGAGAAGACAGCTGGGTGAGAGCCTCAGATTTGTGTGGACAGAACTGCTGTCATCAGGAAGCCACTCCCAAGACACGGTGGGGAAAATGCTGGGCGTTTTCAGAGATGAGAATGGTTAACTGGCCTGTAAGATCATCTTTTGTGCCTCTACCCCAAACCTCTCCGCAAATAGAGGAACACTCCCTATAACAGCTAATATGGATTTCACCAGGCATTACTGTAAACCTTGCCACGAATGAACGCATTTAATACTTCCAGCCATGATGGGAAGCAGCTGCTCTTATGTTCCCTGTAACAGATGAGAAAACAGAGGCTCAACGAGGCAACATAATCGGCTAAAATTGTGCAGCT
Source organism: Rhinopithecus roxellana (assembly GCF_007565055.1). Taxonomy (NCBI): domain Eukaryota; kingdom Metazoa; phylum Chordata; class Mammalia; order Primates; family Cercopithecidae; genus Rhinopithecus; species Rhinopithecus roxellana. The sequence goes on along the minus strand of NC_044567.1, from coordinate 32,726,557 downwards.
GGAAGGGAAAAAACCGGGATTTCAAATGCATCCTTTTCTTCTTTTTAAAAATTGGCTTTGTTGGCATGTAGTTTACCTGCAAAGTTTTGGCAAATGTGTAACGATAGTATCGTGACAACAATCATTACCTAGGTGTTTTAATCACTCCAGGAATTCTCTTATGCCTCTCTGCAGCCACCCCTCCCCCAGTCCCTTCCCAGCAACCACTTCTCAGCTACTGCCACTGCTGGTTGCCTTTCCTAGAATTCCCTCTATTTTGTCTTCTTTTCTAAGACACACTCTCCCTCCATTGCCCAGGCTGGAGTGCAGTGGCACGATCTCGGCTCACTGCAACCTCTGCCTCCCAGGTTCAAGCGATTCTCCTGCCTCAGCCTCCCGAGTAGCTGGGATTACAGGTGCGCCCATCACCACGCCCAGCTAATTTTTGTAATTTTAGTAGAGAAGGGGTTTCTCCATATTGGTCAGGCTGGCCTCAAACTTCTGACCTCAGGTGATCCACCTGCCTCTGCCTCCCAAAGCGCTGGGATTACAGGCATGAGGCACCACTCCTGGCCTCTAGAATTCCCTCTAAATGGAATCACACAGCATTTAATATTTTGCATGTGGCTTCTTTTACTTACCACAATGCTTTTGAGATCCATCCATGCTATCTCAACAGTCAGTAACTGGCTCCTGGTTTTGCTGGGTAGCGGCCCTCTGTATGGACAGAACACAGCTGTTCATGCATATTTGCACTGATGGACATTTGGGTCATTCCGTCTTCTGCTATTATGCGTAAAGCTGCTGGAAACATTTGGATACAAGTCTTTGTGTGAATGTAAGTATTTATTTTGTATAAATACCTAGGAGCAGCATTACTGGGTCATATGGTAAATACATGTTTACCTTTTTAAGAAACTACCCAGCACTTCAGGAGGCTGAGGTGGGTAGATCACGAGGTCAGGAGTTCAAGGCAGCCTGGTCAAGATGGTGAGACCCTGTCTCTACAAAAAAATATAAAAATTAGCCAAACATAGTGGTGGGTGCCTGTAATCCCAGCTATTCGGGAGGCTGAGGCAGGAGAATTGCTTGAACCCAGGAGGCAGAGGTTGCAGTGAGCTGAGACTGTGCCACTACACTCCAGCCTGGGCGACAGAGTGCAACATCTTCTCAGAAAAAAAAAAAAAAAAAAAAGAAAAAGGAAAAAAGAAAGAAACTGTTTTCCAAAGTTGCTGAAACATTTTGCGTTTTTGCTAATAGTTTCTTCGTGTTCCAGTGGCTCTAAATCATCACCAATACTTGCTATTGTCAGTCTTTCAATTTCATCCATTCTGGAGGGCATGTAGTGAAGTTTCTTTGTGGTTATAATGACGAATGATATTGAGCATCTTTATGCTTCTCAGTCATTCACACCATCTCTTTGGCAAAGCAACTGTTCAAATCTTACGCACATTTGAAAACTGGCTTGTTTGTTGTGTAAGTTCTTCATATATATTCTGTTCCTGTAGCAGATGTATGATTTACACATTTTGTTTTTTTTAACGAAAAGCTTGCTTTCCATTATCTTTTTTTTTTTTTTTTCCTGAGACAGAATCTCGCTCTGTCCCCCAGGCTGGAGTGCAGTGGTGCAATCTTGGCTCACTGCAACCTCTGCCTCCTGGGTTCACGCCATTCTCCTGCCTCAGTCTCCTGAGTAGCTGAGACTACAGGCACCTGCCACCATGCCAGCTAATTTTTTGTATTTTTTTTTAGTAGAGATGGGGTTTCACCATGTTGGCCAGGATGGTCTCAATCTCCCGACCTCATGATTCGCCTGCCTCGGCCCTACAAAGTGCTGGGATTATAGGCGTGAACTACCGTGCCCGGCCTTCTGTTTTTTTTGAGACGGAGTCTCACTCTGTTGCCCAGGCTGGAGCGCAGTGGCTCTATCTCGGCTCTCTGAAAGCTCCGCCTCCCAGGTTCACACCATTCTCCTGCCTCAGCCTCCCAAGTAGCTGGGACTACAGGTGCCCACCACCTCGCCCGGCTAATTTTTTTGTATTTTTAGTAAAGACGGGGTTTCACCGTGTTAGCCAGGATGGTCTCAATCTCCCGACCTCGTGATCCGCCCGCCTCGGCCTCCCAAAGTGCTGGGATTACAGGCGTGAGCCACCGCGCCGGGATGCTTTTCATTATCTTAACGGTGTTTCCTGAAGAGCAAAGTTTTATTTTTATTTATTTATTAATTATTTATTTATTTTGAGATGGAGTTTGGCTCTTGTTGCCCAGGCTGAAGTGCAATGGCACAAGTTCGGCCCACTGCAACCTCTGCCTCCTGGTTCAAGTGATTCTCCTGGCTCAGCCTCCTGAGTAGCTGGGATTACTTGGGAGGCTGCATCACCACACCTAGCTAATTTTTATATTTTTAGTAGAGACAGGGTTTCACCATGTTGTTCAGGCTGGTCCCGAACTCCTGACCTCAGGTGATCTGCCTGCCTCAGCCTCCCAAAGTGCTGGGATTAGAGGTGTGAGGCACCGTGCCTGGCAGAGGAAAGGTTTTGAATTTGGATGAAGCTCAATTTGTCATTCTTCTGCTGTCAGATCTATGAAATCTTGGCCTAACCCTAGGTCACAAAGGTTTTCTCCTGTCTTCTAGGAGTCTGGTACTTTTAGCTGTTATATCTGGGTCTCTAGTCTTTCCTGAGCGAATTTTGAGTATGGTGGGAGATAAGGGTTGAAGTCATTTGTTCCCATAGAGAACAGAGTTGTGAAAGGAAAATATCTTGGGCCCCAAAATCACCAGCTAAAGGGAAAAGTGAAGCTGGGGCTGCTTAGGGCCAACTTGCCTTCCATTCTATTCAGTCACCCTCTGCTCGCCGAGCGCGGTGGCCACGCCTGGAATCCCAGCACTCTGAGAGGCCGAGGCGGGCGGATCATGAGGTCAGGAGATCGAGACCATCCTGGCTAACATGGTGAAAACCCGTCTCTACTAAAAATACAAAAAATTAGCTGGGCGAGGTGGCTCCTGCCTGTGGTCCCAGCTACTTGGGAGGCTGAGGCAGGAGAATGGCGTGAACTCGGGAGGCGGAGGTTGCAGTGAGCTGAGATGGCGCCACTCACTCCAGCCTGGGCGACAGAGCCAGACTCCGTCAAAAGAAAAAAAAAAGAAGAATGCCACCATTTGTCTCTCATCTACCTGTGACCTGGAAGCCCCCTCCCCACTTGGAGTTGTCCTGCCTTCCCAGACTGAACCAATCTTCATTTTACATGTGTTGATTGATGTCTTAATATCTCCCTAAAATGTATAAAACCAAGCTGTGCTCCCACCACCTTGGGCCCACATTGTCAGGCCCTCCTGAGGCTGTTGTCAGGGACACCCACGTTCTCAACCATGGCAAAATAAACTCTAAATTAACTGAGTCCCACTGAGCATGGTGGCTCACGCCTGTAATCCCAGCACTTTGGGAGGCCAAGGAGGGCAGATCACTTGAGGTCAGGAATTCAAGACCAGCCTGGCCAACATGGTGAAACCCCATCTCTACCAAAATATAAAAAATGAGCCGGGTGTAGTGGTGCACACCTGTAATCCCAGCTACTCGGAAGGCTGAGGCAGGAGAATCCCTTAAACCTGGGAGGCAGAGGTTGCAGTGAGCCAAGATCACGCCACTGCACTCCAGCTGGCAACAGAGAGAGATTCTGTCCCACACAAATAAATAAAATAAATTAACTGAGACCTGTCTCAAGTTTTCGGGGTTCACAGAGTTGTCCCAGCACCAAAAATCCTTTTGGGAAGACCATCTTTTGAATTTCAGGTGAATTGCACTAGCTCTTCTGTCAAAAGTCAAGGGGCCACATCCATAAGGGTCTATTTCTGGGCCCTCTTCTGTCTCATTCATCGGCATCTGTTTTTCTTATGGCAATGCTGCACTGTTTTGATTACTTGTAGCATTATAGGAAGTCTTGAAGCCAGATAGTGTAAGTCCTTCCACTTTGCTTTCCTTTTTCAAAATCAAGTCTTTAGACCCATGACGATGTATACTGCTTTACTCCTTTGGGTCTTTGATTTTCTTTTTTTTTTTTTTTTTTTGAGACGGAGTCTCGCTCTGTCGCCCAGGCTGGAGTGCAGTGGCCGGATCTCAGCTCACTGCAAGCTCCGCCTCCCGGGTTCACGCCATTCTCCTGCCTCAGCCTCCCAAGTAGCTGGGACTACAGGCGCCCGCCACCTCGCCTGGCTAGTTTTTTGTATTTTTTAGTAGAGACGGGGTTTCACCGTGTTAGCCAGGATGGTCTCGATCTCCTGACCTCGTGATCCGCCCGTCTCGGCCTCCCAAAGTGCTGGGATTACAGGCTTGAGCCACTGCGCCTGGCCTGATTTTCTTCATCAGTGTTTCGTAGTTTCAGGATGGAGATGTCACACATCTTTTGTTAGACGTACAGCTAACTATTTCCTGATTTTTGGTGCTACTGTAATTGACAATGTTAAAAAATTTTTCAGTTTCTAGTTGTTCATTGCAGTTATAATAAAGTTAAATTTTGCATGTGGAATTAATATATTAATATGTTAAATTTAACATATTAATTATTAAATTTAGTATGTGTAGTTCTGTGGTTTTTTTTGAGACAGAGTCTTGCTCTGTTACCCAGGTTGGAGTGCAGTGGTACAAATACTGCTACCTGCAGCCCCAACCTTCTGGGCGCAAGTGATCCTCCCACTCAGGCTGCCATGTAGCTGGGACCACAGGCATGCGCGACCACATCCAGCTAATCTTTACAATTTTTTGTAGAGGGTCTTGCTGTGTTGCCCAGGCTGGCCTTGAACTCCTGGGCTCAAGTGATTCTCTTGTCTCAGCCTCCCAAAGTGCTGGGATTACAGGTGTGAGCCACCGTACCTAGCCTCAGAGCTATTTTTTGAAGATTTCTTTTTTTTTTTTTTTTTTGAGATGGAGTCTCGCTCTGTCGCCCAGGCTGGACTGCAGTGGCCGGATCTCAGCTCACTGCAAGCTCCGCCTCCCGGATTTACGCCATTCTCCTGCCTCAGCCTCCGGAGTAGCTGGGACTACAGGCGCCCGCCACCTCGCCCGGCTAGTTTTTTGTATTTTTAGTAGAGACGGGTTTTCACCATGTTAGCCAGGATGGTCTCGATCTCCTGACCTCGTGATCCGCCCGCCTCGGCCTCCCAAAGTGCTGGGATTCCAGGCGTGAGCCACCGCGCCCGGCCTTTTTTGAAGATTTCTTAGGCTCGTCTAGCTAGTCAAGCTTGTCACTGGCGAATAAAGACAGTTTTATTCCTTCTTTTCAAATCTGAACAACTTTCTTGTTTTCTTTTGCACCAATAGGATGACGAATAAAAGTGATGAGAGCAATGTCAGTTTCCTGGGTTTGGTAAATGTACTGTACTTAGGTAATCAGTACATTGGAGGGAGCCATATGAATGCTACACAGAAACACAACCGCTGGCCCCGCTTATCTGCGGTTTCGCTTACTGCAGTTTCAGTTACCCGCGGTCATCTGAGGTCTGAAAATATTAAATGGACGATTCCAGAAATAATTCATAACTTTTAAATTGTACACTGTTCCTACTGGGATGAAATACTGTGCCATCCTGCTCCTTCCCTTCTTCATCACAAGGGCGAGTACAGTACCGTAAGATATTTAGAGAGACCACATGCACATAACTCTTATTTCAGACTATTGTTCTGATTGTTCTATTTACTGTGCTACTGTTAATCTCTTACTGTGTCTAATTTATGAATTAAGCTTTCTTGCAGGTATGAATGTAGAACCATAAATTCCATACTATCTAGGGTTTCAGGCATCCACTGTGGGTCTTAGAATGTATCCCCCACAGATAAGGGGGATGTAAACCAAAAAGTGTCTGAGACAGTTCTCAACCAATTACTTTTGCCAAGGTTAAGGACAAGGCCAGGGAGGCAAAACAAAAACGTGACAAAATACGGAATCACTGAAACAATCTGTGATCTGTGCCCGTCTCCAGAGGTGACTTTGAGGGCTTCCATATTTAAAGGGGAAATGCAGGCTGGAGGGGGAAGAGGGAGGGTCCGGTCCTAGTGCTGCCTCCACGGGTTGCAAAAGAGGAGCAGGCAGGGGAACAGTCAAGGGTGTATTCATCTGGTGCTCAGTTAACTGGCACTTCACATAAGATAAGGTGAGCACAGTAGCTACCTGCAGTTTTTAGCCTTTCCTCTGTCCCTATCTGCTTAGGAACAAAAGGAAAGGCAGCTGCTTGCATGACTCAGCTCTCAGCTTCACGGCTTTTCCTATTGGCAGAGTGAACTGGGGTTTTTATTTTCCTTTCACAGGACCTACTGCATTTTTGCAACCTCTATGTGGTTCAAAATTTAATTTCAGGCCGGGCGCGGTGGCTCAAGCCTGTAATCCCAGCACTTTGGGAGGCCGAGACGGGCGGATCACGAGGTCAGGAGATCGAGACCATCCTGGCTAACACGGTGAAACCCCGTCTCTACTAAAAATACAAAAAAACTAGCCGGGTGAGGTGGCGGGCGCCTGTAGTCCCAGCTACTCCGGAGGCTGAGGCAGGAGAATGGCGTAAACTCGCGGGCAGAGCTTGCAGTGAGCTGAGATCCGGCCACTGCGCTCCAGCCCAGGCGACAGAGCAAGACTCCGTCTCACAAAAAAAAAAAAAAAAAAAAAAAAAAAAAAAATTTAATTTCAAAGGAAAAAATGGTGGGGAAAAAAGTGGTGAAAACAGACACTCTTGCCTTGTTCCTTAGGGGGAAGGCATTCCGTGTCTGACCATGAAGTAGGAGCTTAGCTGCGAACTTCTCACCAGTGCCCTTCATCGGGTTAAGGACGTTCTCTAAGGGGTTTTTTGGCTTTTTGTTTAGAATTGGATTGGGTGATTGGGTGTTAGATTCTGTCAAATGCTTTTTCTATATCTTTTGAGATTATCATGCTTTCCCCGCCCACTTTTTTTTTTTTTTTTTTTTTTTTTGAGATGGAGTCTCACTCTGTCACCCAGGCTGGAAAGCGATGGCATGATGTCGGTTCACAGCAACCTCCGCCTCTCAGGTTCAAGCGATTCTCCTGCCTCAGCCTCCCAAGTAGCTGGGACTATAGGTGCGCCCCACCACGCCCAGCTAAGTTTTGTGTTTTGTGTTTGTGTTTCATGTTTCACCATGTTGGCCAGGCTGGTCTCGAACTCCTGACCTCAAATGATCTGCCCACCTCAGCCTCCCAAAATGCTGGGATTACAGGCGTGAGTCATCACACCCTGCTCCCTTTTTAGTCATTAATATGAATTTCATTGATTGATTTCAGAATATTGAACTAACCCTGTATTCCTAGAATAAACCACACCTATCGTGAAGTATTCTTGTCAGAGGCGTTTGAACCAGAGCCACTCCATCTTGAACAGGGTCTGGGTGAAATATGGCTGAGACCTGCTGGGGTGCATTCCCAGGAGGTTTAGGCATTCTTAGTCACTGGAGACAGAAGTTTGGAACAAGATACAGGTCATACCTCGCTGATAAAACAGGCTGACCGGGTGCAGTGGCTCACACCTGCAATCCCAGTGCTTTGGGAGGTCGAGGTGGGCGAATCACGAGGTCAGAAGTTCGAGACCAGCCTGGCCAACACGGTGAAACCCCATCTCTACTAAAAACATAAAATTTAGCTGGGCGTTGTGGTGCATGACTGTAATCCCTGCTACTCAGGAGGCTGAGGCAGGAGAATCGCTTGAGTCCTTGAACCTGGGAGTCAGAGGCTGCAGTGAGCCAAGATTGTGCCACTGCACTCCAGCCTGGGCGACAGAGTGAGACTCCATCCAAAAAAAAAAAAAAAAAAAAAAAAAAAAAAAAAGACCTCCTTAGCACAGATTAGCAAGCCAAATTCAGCAATAATCAAAAAATTAGAATGTTACCGGAAAGGGGTCCTGATTCAGGTCACCAAGAGAGGGTTCTTGGACCTCACACAAGAAGGAATTCTGGGCAAGTCCATAAAGTGACAGTAAGTTTATTAAGAAAGTAGTCCAGGCACGGTGGCTCACGCCTGTAATCCCAACACCTAGGGAGGCTGAGACGGGCGGATCACAAGGTCAGGAGTTGGAGACCAGCCTGACCACATGGTGAAATCCCATCTCTACTAAAAATATAAAAATTAGCCGGGCGTGGTGGTGCATGCCTGTAATCCCAGCTACTCAGGAGGCTTGAGGCAGGAGAATCACTTGAACCCAGGAGTCGGAGATTGCAGAGAGCCAAGATCGTGTCACTGCACTCCAGCCTGGGCAATGGAGCGAGACTCCATTAAAAAAAAAAGAAAAGGAATAAAGAATGGCAACTCCAAAGGCAGAGCAGCTCTAGGGCTGCTGATTGTCCCTTTTTATGGTTATTTCTTGAGGACATGCTAAACAAGGGGTGGATTATTCATGCCTCCCATTTTTAGATCATATAAGGTAACTTCCTGATATTGCCACGGCATTTGTCATGGTGCTTGCAGGAGCGTAGCAGTGAGGACGTCCAGAGGTCACTTTCATCACCACTTGGTTTTGGTGGGGTTTAGCTGGTTTCTTTACTGCAGCCTGTTTCGTTGTTGTTGTTGTTTTTTGAGATGGAGTCTCGCTCTGTCGCCCAGGCTGGAGTGCAGTAGCACTATCTCGGCTCACTGCAAGCTCCACCTCCCGGGTTCACGCCATTCTCCTGCCTCAGCCTCTGAGTAGCTGGGACTACAGGCGCCCGCCGCCACGCCCGGCTAATTGTTTTGTATTTTTAGTAGAGACAGAGTTTCACTGTGTTAGCCAGGATGGTCTTGATCTCCTGACCTCGTGACCCACCTGCCTCGGCCTCCCAAAGTGCTGGGATTCCATGTGTGAGCCACCACGCCTGGCCAGGATTTTTACATCCATGTTCATGAGGGATACTGGTATTTTTTTTTTTTTTTTTGGTAATGTATTTGTCTGGTTTTGGTATCAGTGTAGTGGTGCCCTCATAAAAGGAGCTGCAAAAGTGTTCCCAACTCCCAGAATCATGGAAGATTTTGTGTTGCTCTGGTATGACTTCTCCCTTACGTGTCTGGTACAAGTCTCCAGTGAAGCCATCCGGGCCGGGGGTTTTCACAGCATGAAGATATTTTATTTTCGCTTTAACTTTTAACAGCATGAAGGGATAACTTACCTTGAGATTTATCAATTTAAAGTGTACCGTGGCTGGGTGCGGTGGCTCATGCCTGTAATCCCAACAGTTTGGGAGGCTGAGGCGGATGGATCACTTGAGAGCAGGAGTTTGAGACCAGCCAGGCCAATATGGAGAAACCTCATCTCTACTAAAAATACAAAATTAGCCGAGCGTGGTGGCGCATGCCTGTAATCCCAGCTACTTGGGAGGCTGAGGCAGGAGAATCACTTGAACCTGGGAGATGGAGGTTGCAGTGAGCCAAGATCGTGTCCCTGTACTTCAGCCTGGGAGACAGAGCAAGACTCCATCCCCCCAAAATAAAAAAAAAAGGAAAGAAAAAAAGTATACTGGAAGACAGGATTAACATGTGGAATGAAAGAAAGTAAATCTCGGTTTTCATTCAGCTGAGGTGACCGGAGAGTCTTACATTTGCAGATAAGCTGTATGCTGGACCCAGGAGTGCGGAGCCAGCAGTCATTGCCCCTCAAGTCCCGCATGTCACAGCTTCTTAAACAGACGATCAAGAGCTTACGTGCAGTTCCTTATCCCAACCCACCTTGGCCCATGCGCCCTGGCCTTTTCTGCAACTGCTCTCCCGTGGATCCTCGCCAAGAACGCCCAGTTCTCCTTGTTGCTCAATCATGGAGTCTCTCTGGAGACCTCGCTGCCACGTGTGTCCTTCTGGAGAGGCCGCCTCCCTGCAGCGCTTTCTCAGCCAGGCTCCCAGCAGGAAAAGATGGCACCCGAATGAGAATCATCTAAGGAGGCTTCAGTGAAGGGACCGTTTGCCAGGGGTGAGAGAGCAGGGCATGCGGGCGGCACGAGGGGCCGCTGTGGCATCTGGAGCTGCTGACAGTGCAGCTGTCATACTCCAGGCCAGAAGGGACCAGGGGAGGGGGACTTGGCCCAGACACCGAGAGTGGCACCAGGGGGCTGCCTTGAGAGGCGAGTGCCAGAGGGAGCCAGGGACTCCCCCGGGGCCATCCCAGAGGGCACTGAGGAGGTTCGCTGGGTCTGGGACCCGGAGGAGGCGGGGAAGAGGAGTGAGTCTGAAGGGTAAGGTGCCGACGTGGGCACAGTTGGCCTTTCTGACTCCGCTCTCCAGGTTTTTTCTCCCTCTCTGGCTGCCCCTGTCCTGTCTCCAGTTGAGATCTTTCTTGGCCAGTGCCTGCCTCCCTGGCACCTGTGGTTTCAGTGATGGGGATTCTTCCATGTGTCCCCTGGAGTGACCTCCTCCGTTCCTGTGGATTCACCAGACACACTAAAGACACCAGCTCAGCCCTGACCTCTCACCTGAGTGCCTCCTTACCAAGTCATCCAGATGGCTCCCCAGGGATGAGCAGCAACAAAACGGGTACCTGGGCGCCCAGCACACGCCAGGTAATGTTCTAAGACCCTTGCGCATACCCAGTCACTTACCATTCACTGCAGCCCTGGGACGAGCTCTGCGATTAGCTTCCTTTTGCAGACGAGGACACTGAAGCACAGCAGTTAGGTTATTTGCCTAAAGACATGCAGCTGGATGGGGACAGAGCCAGGACTGGGCTTGCAGTGGCTTCAGATCCTACCTTTCTGACCACAACGCTCGTGCTCTTGGAGCGCCTTGAGACTGTGGGACGAGGCAGACTGAAGACGCAGTTTCCAGACGGGCTCCCCTGGCGGGCGACTCCCGTGCGTGCGCCCAGCATCCTGTGCAGGAGCTCTCGTGGCCAGGCCTCTGCCAACAGTCAGCACAGACCGGAGACAGAAGACAACTACAGTCCCTCAGACACTTTATTGTTTGCAAAACAGATGGATCCCATAGGGAAGGAACACAATCATTATGCTGATAGCAGCGAACAGAGAGGGAAAGAAGAAAGGTGAGCTTTAAAGTAATCGCAAATCGCAAATCACTGCCTGTGTGGTGAGAGGTTGCTTCCGGGCACCTGGCCTGTGGCTCATGGGCTGATGTGAACATACATCAGCAAGGCCTCAAAATCCAGCACAGCCCCGAGTCTCCCAACCTTCCTGACTGCGGCTCTCCTTTAAGTGGCCCAGCCTGGACATCAAGGACAACGATCTAGGAGGCGGGCCAGAGAGACAGCCAGGCAAAGTCAGAACAGACTTGGGGCTTCCAGGCTGTGCCCGGTGACAGCTGAGCTCTTCGGAAACATGTCACATTCAGCGTTCACTTCCTTCACTTCCTCCACTACCCATGACATAGCGGGGGAAAGAGACAACCAGTGCGAGAAGGGTCCCTCCTGGCTGCCCTCCTCGCAGCTGTGCTTGAGTTTCAAAAGGGGAGAGGTTTGTGAGGGACGGGCACAGGGACAGCCAGAGCCGGCACCCTCTGGCCCGCCGTGGCACCTCTGACGATCGAGGTGTGGGGGTGGGAGTAAGGGTGGGGGTTGGGGTGAGGTAGTGCTGTGGGGAGGGCACTGTGATGATGGAAATGTCCCTTCTCAGCCTGGGTCGTGCCTAACCTCGGTCTCAAATCCCACTCTGCCTTGGCCCTGGAGCGCTGAGAAGACACTCCAGAGAAGCCGAGGCCCAGCCAACGCCCATGTGATGGAGAAGAGGCTGCAAAACTCCCACTGGAAGAGGAGAAATAAAGGCCAAGGAAAGAAACCCCAGGGAAGTGACAGGCCTGGGTCACAGACCCTAGGCAGGGAATAAAAAATTCAAGTCATTCATAGAAGTCTTGAAAGGCATGACGATTTCTGATAGTTGCTAGAAAAAGGCAACGTTTTATCTTTGTATCCCTTGGCCAAGAACTCTGAAATCTGACACTTGCTTCACCAGCTGTCACTGCTTCCTCACAATCTCCCACTACTTGCCATTGCTTCCTTACAATCTCCCCCACTGCTGGAGCAGGCTGGGTAACTACAGGACCTCGCTCTGTGCGATCAGACTTGGTGATTCCATTTTATAAGAAAGGAAACTGCTTTAATGAAAGCAGGTTAATAATTAAAACTTCAAAATGCTGCACAGCCACAGAATTTTCCTGAAGGGAGAAAGTGGTCACTGGCCGTATGACGCGGAGATGGTTTTATCTGAGGCCTGAGAACCAACAGATGGGCCTGCACCTTGGCCTGTGCAGCTGTGGGCAGCCGTGTCCCCAGGGGCCTGCCCTCGCTCGTGGCCATGCCATACCCTACAACGTAAACATTTTCTTTTCCAAGGATCTGCAGGGGTGGACATGATGCTCCAGGCTCAGAGTAGGAAGAAAAGGGGGTGACCTGGGGTTCCCAGCAAACAGGTCCACCTCATGCTCACTGCGTTCTCAGGGTGAGGCACAGTGTCTGACACATGGTAGGAGCTCCAGGGATATTTACTGAACAAAAGAACGTAGGAAAGAGAAGAAAGGAGGTCGGCTGGAAGAAAGGGCCCGGCCAGTTCAGCAGGCCTTGAGTCAATGCCTGAAGTGACCGATCTCACCATCAGCCCGCAGCATGGAGAGCCGTTCGGACCGCGGCCTGCGTGGGGCCTGGGGGTCCAGTGCCCACGCCCCTGCCCAGCCTGGGACCGGGCTCCCTGCGCACGCCTCCAGCCCCAGCACAGCGCCAAGAAGAGCAAAAGAAAACAAAGCTGGGGCCGGGCGCGGTGGCTCAAGCCTGTAATCCCAGCACTTTGGGAGGCCGAGACGGGCGGATCACGAGGTCAGGAGATCGAGACCATCCTGGCTAACACGGTGAAACCCCGTCTCTACTAAAAATACAAAAAACTAGCCGGGCGAGGTGGCGGGCGCCTGTAGTCCCAGCTATTCAGGAGGCTGAGGCAGGGGAATGGCGTGAACCCGGGAGGCGGAGCTTGCAGTGAGCTGAGATCCGGCCACTGCACTCCAGCCCGGGCGACAGACAGAGCGAGACTCCGTCTCAAAAAAAAAAAAAAAAAAAAAAAAAAAAAGAAAACAAAGCTGGTTTTATAAAAGCTGAGTCCCGACGGCCTTGCCCAGCGACGGCCTTGCCCAGCGACGGCCTTGCCCAGCGACGGCCTTGCCCAGAGCCTCCATTTCGAGTTAAATGAACTCGATGCCTTCATACTTCACGCTTCCGATCTTGGTTTCTGGCAGGAGGAAGCGCCCGTCCAGCGTGAAGGCCATGATGTAGGTGGCGGCTCTGCCGCTGTCCTCCTCGGACTTGAGGGCCACAATGATCTGGTCATCAGTGTTGGGGATGAACTTGAAGGACGAAAAGCCATGAGTGGGGACCACTGCCCCCACGTGGCTCACAGCGATGTTGCCGAAGTCGGGGGAGGAGCTCAGCAGCAGGTTGGCGCCCCTACGCGCGTCGTCCTTCTCGCTGTAGCGCTCCTGGCTGGCACGGCGTGGCAGGAAGAACCAGCGCTGCAGCGTGTCACTCCAGCAGGCAGACTCATGGATGAGGTAGCCTGGGAACCGGGTGACTGTGGGTCAGACACGCATGCAGCCTGGCGTGCCCAGCCCCACGCCATCAGGCCGTGCGAGTAGCAGGCATGGGGCTGCGACCACCAGGGCTCGCCAGCCCACAGCAACCCGCCCCCCTGCTCTCCAGGCTTCTGGAGGGTTTTGTGTTCTCAGTTACCCCACGCAGGGAACCTGCAGCACCCCCTCCCCGAAGCCTCCTCCCGTTCCCCCAAGAGCTGCCTGCGAGCTGCATCAGGAATCTCAGGGATTTCAGCTCATCGGCGCCTCCTTGGGGCTGAGCCAGAGGAGCCCAAGGAAAGGGAACAAACCCCCATTGGAGGTGGGGAGGGATCGGGTGGGGAGGCTGCCTTGAGGCTGCAAGGAAGAGGAGACAGGTCTGGTGCCCAAGGCACAGACTCAGTCACTTCCTCCTGAACCTCAGGCACCTAAGGCCTACGCCATCCTGACTAAGGGGAGGCCAAAGTGCTGCCGGCCCTATGTTGGTGTGAGGCACCATGGCCCAGCACCAGGGGTGGGGACAGGGCCTGATCCAGCAGTGCAGACAACGGGGCCACAGGCGGGGATGCGGGGAGGCCAGCTGCTGGGGTGATTGGGACAAGAAAGAGAAAACGGCTCGTTTGCCGCCAGAATCCACTGGCCTGAGGGGAGCCACCATCAGAGGCAACCAAAATCACTAAAATCAAGCAAGAAACGGGCCTTGGAGGCTGGGTGCGGAGGCTCGCGCCCGTAATCCCAGAAATTTGGGAGGCCGAGGCAGGTGGATCACCAGATTACCTGAAGTCAGGAGTTCGAGACCATCCTGGGCAACATGGTGAAACCCTGTCTCCACTAAAAAGACAAAAATTAGCCGGGCATGGTGGTGCACACCTGTAGTCCCAGCTACTGCAGAGGCTGAGGCAGAAGAATCATTTGAACCCAGGAGGTGCAGGTTGCAGTGAGCTGAGATTGCGCCACTCCACTCCAGCCTGGGTGACAGAGCAAGACTTTGTCTAAAAAAAAAAAAGGGTCTTGGAGGCAAATGCAGGAGGAAGCAGGTTCCCAGCGAGCAGGCTGTGGAAGCCATGCTGCAGGCTGGGGCAGGCGTCTCTCACCTGGCGGCCGGATGCCAGCGGCGGCCCGCAGAGCATTGTAGTTGGACACCCAGTTCTCGTGGTCCACGCTGCCCTTGTAGCCCACCACCTTCACCCACTCCGGGTTCTCGTTCACCACGTCGCCCGTGGTGGTCGTCCACTCCTTGCCCAGGCCGCCCACGTACAGATGCTCGTCCTTCACTGCCAGCCACTCGGCCTTGAAGCCTGGCCAAGCAGAGCAGTGTCCTCAGGCCCTGCACCTGGCTCCTGCCCAGGGCTGGTCGGCTGCCCTCCCCACAGCTCCTGAAGGTTCAGTGACCACTATCAAGTCATCTCTGATCCCCAACTCCCCGCTCCTCAAGCCGTAACCCCCAACCTCAGGATTATCCTTATAGGGTAGAAAAGCTGAGAAGGGACAGCACTCCGAGGGGGCGCGCGTGTCCCAGGGGTGTGCGTGTGCTGCCCTCGGCCACACCTGAGGTCTCACGGGGCATCACTCTGACGCCAGCGGCCGGAGAGGGGCAGGGCGCTGGGGCTCCCAGGCTTCCTTCCAGTGGATTTGTTCAGAAGCTGTTTTTGCTTTTTTTAAACTGATTTATTTAAAATAAGCCTAACTTTGAAGGCTGCCACAGCTCAGCCTGTGTGGGAGCCTGTGTTCTTCCAGTGTATTCTTATCATCTCTACACCCTGGTGTTCTAACTTCTGTTTGTTTTCCCCAAATTTTGCCAGCTTCTTGCCCCTGAGAGCTGGAGCTGCGCCCCCTGAACTGCCTGAGACCACAGCGGCTTCTCTGCAGGGCCCTGGAGGGACCTGCCATCTCCTGGCCCCTTGTGCGATGAGACATTCTCCACCCCTGGGTCTTTCGTCCCTCCCGGATGACCTGAGCACAGCCCAACCCCAAAGCTCCCTTTACCCCGCTTTCCTCCCTATCCAAGGGAAGGACAGAACTACAGTAGGGTTGCCTAAAACCCTGACAAGTGCAAGGCAGGAAGCAACACTTTGATACCTCAGGTGAGGTCGGTCCCCTGCCCAGCCCTGGGCAAACACTGAAGACTTTCTCACCGGGTGTGGCGAGGGCCTGGCCGGCCATGAACTGTGTGGCCATTGTTTAGGGCAGTTCCTCCTTGACCTCAGACAGCCTGCGGTGGCCTTCCGCTTTCTAGAAGGTGGGGATCCACTGCCAGCTCAGACAAACGGAACTCAGAGGAGCTGGCAGCTCCTCTGCCAGCGTCCTTCGCGCCTCCCCAGCTCCTCCCTGGAGGAAGACACTGGCCACCGTGCCTACCCAAAGCCTATCCCTGCCCTGTGGAAGCAGCACCTCCTTTCTGGTGAACAAAGAGGCTGGCATTAGGCTCCACTCCAGGAGGGTTGCTGCAGCTCACACATGCCCTGCCCCTGCTGGGGTTCAGGGAGAGGAGGGCTGGGCAGCCGTTTACCCTGCAGTAACATGAAACCAAAGTCTGGGTTTTGAGTGAGAACCATCTGACCCCATGGCTTTCAAGGTAAGGCTCCTGGTGGGTACCTCCCAGTGTGATCTTGAGAACCTTTGAAGGTGTAAAAAGGGCTGTGTTCTCAGAGGCTTTCAGAGCAGCAGCGGATACAGCCTAAAACATCCTGGAAAGATTCCCCACGTCTCCCGCAGGCCTCTAGCAGTAAGCTCTTACTCCTAGAAACTGCTCAGTGTGAAGTGACAGTAGGCTACGCTCCTGGCTCATGGTAAGGGGGCCGTAGGTCACAGCAAGAGGGAGAAGTGCTCCCTCACCCCGTCGCTGGCTTCTGGGTGTGTGAATTCTTTCCTGTGTGCCTGTGTTTGCCAGCCAGGCCCTGAGCCCCACTCCCCACCCACACCTCCATAGAAACCTCGGGGTCCAGTTACCTTTCTCCACGGTGCCGTCGCCGTCGGACAGGATCACCCAGGGCACGGCTTTGCTGCCTTCGATCTGGTAGACAACCCCCGTCCGGTCATCCACGGAGTAGAGTTTCCCATTGAAGACAATCAGGTCGGAGAGCTCCATGCCTCTCCCCTTCTCCGCCAGGTGGGACTCCAGGACCGCATGGCCTTTGTCCCACTCCACAGCCACCTTGTCCCCACTGTCTGACAGGGTCAGGTAGCCCTTCTTCAGGTAACTGAACCAGGTGTTTTCCTCCTGGGCCCTTGACTCTGTGTCCAGGTCTGCGATAACTGCGATTCGGTACCGAATCCCAGCCGGTGTCCTTTGCGGGGGAGACAGGGGGTAGGTGTCATTGTACCAGTTGGTGGGCACCTGGCTGAGCCTCCAGTTGTGTGCATTGTGCGTGGGGGGCCTGCCGGGGGCCGGGCGGTGGGAGCAGAGCAACCAGAGGATGGCGGCACTCACAAAGGACGGCAGGATCACCCGCCAGCGGGGGCGGAAGCGGGGGTCCGCGGCCTTGGTCATGGACGCCAGCACAGGAAGGCCCCCCACACTTATCCGGAGGGAGTGCATAGACTCATTCCATTCCGAGTGCTCAGATGGCTGCACGGGCATCAGCGTGACAGTCAGGCGGGACCTGCACAGCCAGGGAGGGAGGAGAGAAGTCAGCGCCCCCGCAAGCACAGTCACGTCTCAGTTCCTGAAGCTGCAGGCGCTGGTGGCTGACTTTTCCGGAAGAAACAGTATTTCCCTACTTCGTGGCCATTCTTACTCCCTTGGCTTAATTAATCCCCAACTCTAGCAGTATCTTTGCTTGCTTTCATTCAGCAAGACGTGAAGTCTTTCCAGAGCAAAATTATTCCATCTCCCCTGTCCCAGGTGGCAAGGTGGGAAGCTGAGTGAGAGAAGGAAGTTCCATGCAGGTTGGTGCTCTGTGGTCCCTCTAGAGAGAAGTGCAGGGGAGTCAGGTAGGAGGGGAAGGTTGACAGGTTGAGGTGGGATAGGATCACAGACAGGGTACATACAGGTCTGTATTTTACTCAAATGCCGCCTCATCCAAGAAGCCCTCTCTGACTGCCCTGCCACCGACATCACCCGACATCACCCTTCGTCCCTGGGTCCTTGGCCCTTGTCCCCACCTGACGTCAGAGTATTGCATACCGTTATTGGTCTGTTTGTTTCTGTCTCCACCTGTATCCTGGCTCCTAGAACAGTGCCTGGCCTGGAGCAGACAGATGTGCAGTAAAGTGAAGGAGTCTCCACTTCCTCTGGGTTAGGCTCCTTGAAGCATTTGAATACAAAACAGATCCAAACCAAATACAAACCCTCCTTCTTTTTTGTATCTGTTGTTGTTTTAGGCAGTGTCTGTCCCCTGGTGCCTTTATATTAATGCAAATGACTGCAGGGACCACAGTCTGAGCGGCTCGGGCTGCCTGGAGGCCAGCGTGTCTGTGCCTTGGCTCCAAAGAACTGCTGAGCTCAATGTGCAGCCAAGCCAGGCCGCAGGCCTCTCCCAGGTCACCCGCCACCCCAGGCGTGGCTCTGTGGCAGAGTCCTGGGGTCAGGATGCTGGTGGCGGCCAGGAACTGCAGCCCTTCACCACTGCCGCCAACCCCACTTCCTGGGCATACAGCATGATGGCTCAGTGCAGCCACAGGGCGCCAGGCCCGCATCTGCGCCGCCTTGGTGAGAGCTGCCTGTCTCTGGACAGCCGCCAAGTACCACAATGGGGCATGGGGAGACGGCTCCCAGTGCTCTGGTTCCATATCTCGGCCCTCCAACTATAACCCAGTGAATCCTGGCCTGAGAAGCTTCCTTGGCTGGGTCCTCCTTGAGAAAATAACAAAGCAGCAAACATGTGCCTTTATGGGCAGACGCTGTCCTCCCTGCCAGGGCGCCTGGGAAGGGCTTGGGGACTCCAGTGGCTCTGTGCAATTCTGGGCCCCAAATATGTGGACCGTGAGGCCCTGGTGCATGGCAGCCAGCAACAGACACCCCCACCAGAGAAACCCCCTTCTCCACGCTGCAGGCTGCTTGGCTGAGAAGATGCAAAAACAGGGTGACAGTTCCACATGGAACTTTCAGACAGTCTTAGGTTTTAGCCCCAGGGTCAGGTTCAAGGAGTGAACAAGGCACATATGTGGGGCCTGCTGCTCAGAGTGAGCCTCCTAACAGCAGAGGCGGGCTGCCAGCCGTTCCTCCGGGCCGGCAGGGAAGACTCCATGCTCCCTTTAAGGAGCAGGCCTCTCAGGACCCCCTGAGGTGGTCACAGGGCTGGTCACCGGGGCCTTCCTGGCAGCAAGGCTGAAGTTCCCAGTGCTGGACATCCTCCTCTGACCACGCCCAGGCCCTGCCCCTCCCTGTCCCTTTTCTAGCCCCAAGGCTTCAAAACCCCAGCCAGGCCCAGGAAGTCTCTGCTGAGCTCTGAATTACTCTGTCTTACCTCCTATGCAAATCCTACCTACATTTCTTTCTACTTTCTTTGTTTTTTTTAGACAGGGCCTCGCTCTGTCACCCAGGCTGGATTGCAGTGGTGTGATCACGCTCACTGCAGCCGCAACCTCTGAGGCTCAAGCAATCCTCCCACCTCAGCCTCCCAAGTAGCTGGGACTACAGGCGTGTGCCACCATGCACAGCTAATCTTTTTTTTTTTTTCTTTTGAGACAGAGTTTTCCTCTTGTTACCCAGGCTGGAGTGCAATGGTGCAATCTCGGCTCACTGCAACCTCTGCCTCCCGGGTTCAAGCGATTCTCCTGCCTCAGACTCCCTAGTAGCTGGGATTACAGGCACGCACCACCACGCCTGGCTAATTTTGTATTTTTAGTAGAGATGGGGTTTCTCCATGTTGGTCAGGCTGGTCTCCAACTCCCGACCTCAAGTGATCCACCTGCCTTGGCCTCCCAGAGTGCTGGGATTACAGGCGTGAGCCACTGCACCTGGTGCACAGCTAATTTTCAATTTTTTTATAGAGATGAGGCCTCGTTATATTGTCCAGGCTGGTCTTGAACTGCTGGGCTCAAGTGATCCTCCTGTCTTCGCCTCCCAGAGTGCTGGGATTATAGGTGCGAGCACTCACACTCCCACCTACCTGCATTTCTGACATGCGTCTTAGACGTTTCAAGACATGAGTCCCATGTAGCTCCTCCCTCAAGCCTACCTGCTCCTCATCTCCCCTCGGGAAGGGCAGTGGGGATGGGTGGCCACCATGTCCACGGTGGTCTGCTTCAAGCTCTCTCAGGACCCTGGAGATGTGCTTTTCTGTGTGGATATTACACTTCGATAAAAACATAAGCCACTGCCACCACGAAAAACCTGACTGGCCTCATCCTCCATTTTCCTTCCTCAGCACTGACTCTGTGGGCAGGTTCTGTCCTCTTCCATGGCCCTTCCTCACCATGCCACGCTGGCTGCCTCCCTCCACCCATCAGCTGCCTCTCCGCCCCGACACTCCCCTACCCTCCCATGAAGTTGCTATGCCAGCTGCCCCCCCCAACATCCCCTGACACTCCCTCTCGCCACCTGCCATGAAGTGGCATCCATCAGATGGCACACTCCCAGCTTCAGTGGCTTCCTCAGCTCCTGGGGTGAACCCACTCTGCTCTGCTCCCGCTCAGCCCTCACACTGCACCATCTCCTCTGCCTGCCGGCTGGCTACATGAACCTCCTTCTGTCCCCTGACCACACTGGCCCTGGCAGAGCCTGCAGTTCCCCCTGCCTGGAACAGTCGGGCCTGCTCTTCCCACCGGCGGCTCGGTCTCTCCTACAGGGCATCAACTCCCTGGGAAGACTCGCCTACTCACCCTTCCTCCCATGTGGCTCTGGCTCTCCCACCGCCCCTGCCTGGCTAGGTGATTATTTCTGCTCCCAGGGCAGGAACCTGGCCACTGTCACAGACCCAGCACCTGAACGCACTGCCAGGCAGGAAGCAGACGGTCTGTGCACACTGGCTGAAGGGAAACAGATGCCAGGTGGGCCATTAGCCACTTCTTCAACAGCCCCTCTGCACTCTGCCGGGGCCCACCTCAGTCATACTGTGAACCCGCGGCCTGGATCAAGTTGATCAGCTGCCACATCTGAGCTGCAGGCCCAGGAAGACGCTGCCTGCCGGCACAGAACGACGCGGCCTGCCAGCATAGAACGACGGTGCCTGCCGGCACGGAATGATGGTATGTACCGGCATAGACTACTGTCAGACATTGTGATGTATTGTTGTCACCAGCCCCTGGAACCCTCATGTTCTTCCCTGTTCAACTCCCCCAGCACTCCGGAGAGCCACTGTCCTCACCTTCACCATTCCTGTCAAATCTCCGGCCCACTTCTCCCAGGAGACCACTCTGTGGCCACCTTCAGCAGCCGAGGCCCTTAGGTGGGGCCCACACCTGCCACTCAGGTCAGTTCCCCAAGCTGCCGGGCACCTGCGCTTCTGGTTCCTCCCTTCCATCCACAGGCCACCCAAGTCGCCCACCTTGTCACCATTTTACCTCCAGACCCTACACTCCCACAGACACTCAACTGCTACTGAATAAATGGCACATCTACGAAAGAATGAAAACCCTTCCCTGAGTCCCCGGCACCTCTGTTCCTTCCCACCCCTGCCCAGGCCCCCTCGCCCACCATGGTGCAAAAGTACCCACACCCACACCCTCTCCTCCCCTCTCAGCTAATCCTCAGAGGCAGCCACCGGAAGCCTTCACCAGCAGCAAACCCAGTGAGCACATCCTCCGTGTCCGTCCTCAAGGAAGGGAGGTGCTCTTTGCGGGCCTCCCCAGGCAGGTCTTCTCAGCCCCGAGTGCTGGCAGCCCAGTGACCTCTCCCAGGGCCTGCCCTCCCTCTAAGGTGAAGACCCCCATGCCTTTCTAGCCTGACCCAGTCTCTCAGTCTCCTCATCTGACATCCACAGGCACCACAAACCAGGTCCTGCTCAGGAACTCCCTGTCCTGGCTCCCGCGCTCCCAGCCCTCAGGAGCCATCCTGGGAAGCAATTCATCCTAGCCCTCCTCCCTCCCCAGCCCCACGTGTCCCACCCAGCTCTAGACTTGGCTCCCTTCTCCCCATCCACACAGCCTCGGCTCCAGTTCTGTCTCATCCTAATGACTGAGTCTTGGTCTAAAGATCTAGACCAAGCTTGCCCAACATGCGGCCCAACACAAATTCATAAACTTTCTTAAAACATGATGAGATGAGATTTTTTTGTTAAGCTCATCAGCTATCAGTGGATTTTATATGTGGCCCAAGACAATTCTTCTTCCAATGTGGCCCAGGGAAGCCAAAAGATTGGACACCCCGATCTAGACCGTCTGGGCTCAGCCAAGGGACTGCTGTTGCAGTTTACTTCCCAGAGCCATGCTGACGGCCACGCCGGATGCTCAGGTTACAGAACTTTGCACAGGGGTTGACCGCTACTGCTTCTCACTCACCCTACAAGTGCCCTCTCGCCTGCTGGGAGGGTCGCAAACTACCACCTGTGGGCCAAATCCAGTCTCCCGCCTGGTGTGTAGATGCGGCCTGTGCTGCCTGGTATGTAGTTGTGGCCTGGTGTATAGAGGTGGCCTGCTGTGTAGATGCAGCCTGCTGTGTAGATGAGGCCTGCTGTGTAGAGGCGGCCTGCTGTGAAGATGAGGCCTGCTATGGAGATGCGGCCTGCTGTGTAGATGCGGCCTGCTGTGTAGAGGCGGCCTGCTGTGAAGATGAGGCCTGCTGTGGAGAGGCGGCCTGGTGTGGAGAGGCGGCCTGGTGTGTAGAGGCGGCCTGGTGTGGAGAGGCGGCCTGGTGTGTAGAGGCGGCCTGGTGTGGAGAGGCGGCCTGCTGTGAAGATGAGGCCTGGTGTGGAGAGGCGGCCTGCTGTGTAGAGGCGGCCTGCTGTGAAGATGAGGCCTGGTGTGGAGATGCGGCCTGGTGTGTAGAGGCGGCCTGGTGTGGAGAGGCGGCCTGCTGTGAAGATGAGGCCTGGTGTGGAGAGGCAGCCTGCTGTGGAGAGGCAGCCTGCTGTGTAGAGGCGGCCTGCTGTGTAGAGGAGGCCTGCTGGGAAGATGAGGCCTGGTGTGGAGATGCGGCCTGGTGTGGAGAGGCGGCCTGGTGTGGAGAGGCGGCCTGGTGTGGAGAGGCGGCCTGCTGTGAAGATGAGGCCTGGTGTGGATATGCGGCCTGGTGTGGAGAGGCGGCCTGGTGTGGAGAGGCGGCCTGGTGTGGAGAGGCGGCCTGGTGTGGAGAGGCGGCCTGCTGTGTAGAGGCGGCCTGGTGTGTAGAGGCGGCCTGCTGTGAAGATGAGGCCTGCTGTGGAGATGCGGCCTGGTGTGTAGAGGCGGCCTGGTGTGGAGAGGCGGCCTGCTGTGAAGATGAGGCCCGGTGTGGAGAGGCGGCCCGGTGTGGAGAGGCGGCCTGCTGTGTAGATGCGGCCTGCTGTGTAGATGCGGCCTGGTGTGTAGAGGCGGCCTGGTGTGGAGAGGCGGCCTGCTGTGAAGATGAGGCCTGGTGTGGAGAGGCAGCCTGCTGTGGAGAGGCAGCCTGCTGTGTAGAGGCGGCCTGCTGTGTAGAGGCGGCCTGCTGGGAAGATGAGGCCTGGTGTGGAGATGCGGCCTGGTGTGGAGAGGCGGCCTGGTGTGGAGAGGCGGCCTGGTGTGGAGAGGCGGCCTGCTGTGAAGATGAGGCCTGGTGTGGATATGCGGCCTGGTGTGGAGAGGCGGCCTGGTGTGGAGAGGCGGCCTGGTGTGGAGAGGCGGCCTGGTGTGGAGAGGCGGCCTGCTGTGTAGAGGCGGCCTGGTGTGTAGAGGCGGCCTGCTGTGAAGATGAGGCCTGCTGTGGAGATGCGGCCTGGTGTGTAGAGGCGGCCTGGTGTGGAGAGGCGGCCTGCTGTGAAGATGAGGCCCGGTGTGGAGAGGCGGCCCGGTGTGGAGAGGCGGCCTGCTGTGTAGATGCGGCCTGCTGTGTAGATGCGGCCTGCTGTGTAGAGGCGGCCTGCTGTGGAGATGAGGCCTGCTGTGGAGATGCGGCCTGGTGTGGAGAGGCGGCCTGGTGTGGAGAGGCGGCCTGGTGTGGAGAGGCGGCCTGCTGTGAAGATGAGGCCTGGTGTGGAGATGCGGCCTGGTGTGAAGATGAGGCCTGGTGTGGAGAGGCGGCCTGCTGTGAAGATGAGGCCTGGTGTGGAGAGGCGGCCTGGTGTGGAGAGGCGGCCTGCTGTGAAGATGAGGCCTGCTGTGGAGAGGCGGCCTGGTGTGGAGAGGCGGCCTGCTGTGAAGATGAGGCCTGGTGTGGAGAGGCGGCCTGCTGTGTAGAGGCGGCCTGCTGTGTAGAGGCGGCCTGGTGTGTAGAGGCGGCCTGGTGTGGAGAGGTGGCCTGCTGTGTAGAGGCGGCCTGCTGTGTAGAGGCGGCCTGGTGTGTAGAGGCGGCCTGGTGTGGAGAGGCGGCCTGCTGTGTAGAGGCGGCCTGCTGTGTAGAGGCGGCCTGGTGTGTAGAGGCGGCCTGCTGTGAAGATGAGGCCTGGTGTGGAGAGGCGGCCTGGTGTGGAGAGGCGGCCTGGTGTGGAGAGGCGGCCTGCTGTGTAGAGGCGGCCTGCTGTGAAGATGAGGCCTGCTGTGGAGATGCGGCCTGGTGTGGAGAGGCGGCCTGGTATGGAGAGGCGGCCTGGTGTGTAGAGGCGGCCTGGTGTGGAGAGGCGGCCTGGTGTGGAGAGGCGGCCTGCTGTGAAGATGAGGCCTGGTGTGGAGAGGCGGCCTGGTGTGGAGAGGCGGCCTGCTGTGAAGATGACGCCTGGTGTGGAGAGGCGGCCTGCTGTGTAGAGGCGGCCTGGTGTGGAGAGGCGGCCTGCTGTGTAGATGAGGCCTGGTGTGGAGATGCGGCCTGGTGTGGAGAGGCGGCCTGGTGTGGAGAGACGGCCTGCTGTGTAGAGGCGGCCTGCTGTGTAGAGGCGGCCTGCTGTGTAGATGTGGCTGATTAAAGCCGGCTAGGACTCCTCCTTGGCATGCTGATTCTGGCTACACCGTTGAGTGGTCCCAACAGACTGTGGAGGCTGAAAATATCGACTCCCTGTCCCTTGACAGATCCCTGGTCAAGACCATCTCAAATCACCCTCCACAAAACTGACAGAATGATTTTTCCAAAAAGCAAACCTGGATTCAAACTCTAGTAGATCCCAATGCCTTCCATCTAAAGGACAAACGTCTCAGCCTGCAGAGAAAGCCTCACTGGGTTTTTCCAGCTGCCCTCCCGGGAGCGGGACCTCCCAGGTCGCTGTGCAACCCTGCACGCCTTCCCATTCCAGACTCCTGGCATCTACACTGCGGCACATGCTCCCCACCCGGGAGGCTCATGTCCTCTGACCACATGGAACCAGAGGTGCCTTGAGTCCCTGCGTCTCTGGCCCTCTGGGGAATCAGTGTGACAGAGGCAGGGGCCTTTCCCCCAGGAGCTCAGCACAGTGTGGGAGACAGACTTTGAACAGCCCCATGTGGTCAGTGCTACCTCGAGGTCACGCTGATTCCCCAGAGCTAACAGAGGGGCAAAGATGCCAGGGACTCAGACACTTTGATTAAACAAGGGACTGACTGCTTCTAGTGACAAAAGAACTCTGTGTACCTTCCAGAAAACTCCTTTAACTTCAGCACCAGAACATCTTCCCTTGGGCTTCATCTCTCCTTTAGGACCCCAAGGAATTACCTTTATTTTGCAAAAAATTTCAAATCAGATGCCTTTGCCACAGCCCATGCTGGTGTATGAGCTACCACTGACTGCCTGGGGTGCTGGGCTGCTGGCACCTGCTGCATGCAAGAGTTTGCATGTTCTTTAAAAAGTTGGGTTCTTTTTTGGGGGTGGGGGGTATGGGGGTTCTTTTGTTTGTTGCCAGCCAGAAACAACAGAAATGAACCAGCGAGGGTAAGACACAAGATGGACAAAGTCCTTTCCAGAAGGGGCCCATCTGAGGCTTCTCCCTACACCCCTCAAAGCTTTAAGCAGTTTAAATGCTGGCTTCATTGTGAAAAGAAGTTTCACAACCTCAGTGCCTGCAGAGTAATGGTTTGATTTTAGATAATCAGCAACAAGAGGACTCAGGAACTACAGCAAAGTCATGGGTTCTTGGCCAGCCAGCCTCTCCTGTTCAGCGGGGCTGCAAACCAGTTATCTCCCAGGCTCACGGGCCTACAACAGGACCCCTGCTGCTGCCTGGAGAGCACTCATAGGAGTGACAACCACCTGAAAGGCTCACAAGGCACCATGGAGGCATCTGTCCATCTCGCAGGACACTCCCAGAATTAGGGAGAGGGGAGTTAGGGAGAGGGGAGTTAGGGAGCGGGGGGGTTAGGGAGCGGGGAGTTAGGGAGAGGGGAGTTAGAAGGGGGAAGTTAGGAGAGGGGAATTAGGGAGAGGGGAGTTAGGGAGCGGGGAGTTAGGGAGCAGGGAGTTAGGGAGAGGGGAGTTAGGGAGAGGGGAGTTAGGGAGAGGGGAGTTAGGGAGAGGGGAATTAGGGAGAGGGGAGTTAGGGAGCGGGGAGTTAGGGAGAGGGGAGTTAGAGGGGGGGAGTTAGGGAGAGGGGAATTAGGGAGAGGGGAGTTAGGGAGGGGGGAGTTAGGAGAGGGGAATTAGGGAGAGGGGAGTTAGGGAGCGGGGAGTTAGGGAGCAGGGAGTTAGGGAGAGGGGAGTTAGGGAGAAGGGAGTTAGAGGGGGGGAGTTAGGGAGAGGGGAATTAGGGAGAGGGGAGTTAGGGAGGGGGGAGTTAGAGGGCGGGAGTTAGGGAGAGGGGAATTAGGGAGAGGGGAGTTAGGGAGAGGGGAGTTAGAGAGGGGGGAGTTAGGGAGAGGGGAGTTAGGGAGCGAGGAGTTAGGGAGCAGGGAGTTAGGGAGAGGGGAGTTAGGGAGAGGGGAGTTAGAGAGGGGAGAGTTAAGGAGAGGGGAGTTAGGGAGGGGGGAGTTAGGGAGGGGGGAGTTAGGAGAGGGGAATTAGGAGAGGGGAGTTAGGGAGCGGGGAGTTAGGGAGCGGGGAGTTAGGGAGAGGGGAGGGAGATAGGGAGAGGGGAGTTAGAGGGGGGGAGTTAGGGAGAGGGGAGTTAGGGAGAGGGGAATTAGGGAGAGGGGAGTTAGGGAGGGGGGAGTTAGGAGAGGGGAATTAGGGAGAGGGGAGTTAGGGAGCGGGGAGGAGGGGAGTTAGGGAGCGGGGGGGAGGGGAGTTAGGGAGAGGGGAGTTAGGGAGAGGGGGAGTTAGAGGGGGGGAGTTAGGGAGAGGGGAATTAGGGAGAGGGGAGTTAGGGAGGGGGAGTTAGGGAGAGGGGAGTTAGGGAGAGGGGAGTTAGAGGGGGGGAGTTAGGGAGAGGGGAATTAGGGAGAGGGGGAGTTAGAGGGGGGGAGTTAGGGAGAGGGAGTTAGGGAGAGGGGAGTTAGGGAGGGGGAGTTAGGGAGCGGGGAGTTAGGGAGAGGGGAGTTAGAGGGGGGGAGTTAGGGAGAGGGGAATTAGGGAGAGGGGAGTTAGGGAGGGGGGGAGTTAGGGAGAGGGGAGTTAGGGAGCGGGGAGTTAGGGAGCAGGGAGTTAGGGAGAGGGGAGTTAGGGAGAGGGGAGTTAGAGGGGGGGAGTTAGGGAGAGGGGAATAACGGAGAGGGGAGTTAGAGAGGGGGGAGTTAGGGAGAGGGGAGTTAGGGAGCGGGGAGTTAGGGAGCAGGGAGTTAGGGAGAGGG
The DNA here is from genome assembly GCF_007565055.1 of Rhinopithecus roxellana. Taxonomy (NCBI): domain Eukaryota; kingdom Metazoa; phylum Chordata; class Mammalia; order Primates; family Cercopithecidae; genus Rhinopithecus; species Rhinopithecus roxellana. Next base: position 32,699,446 of record NC_044567.1, on the reverse strand, counting down.
GAGTTAGGGAGCGGGGAGTTAGGGAGAGGGGAGTTAGGGAGAAGGGAGTTAGGGAGAGGGGAGAGTTAGGGAGAGGGGAGTTAGGGAGAGGGGAGTTAGGGAGAGGGGAGTTAGGGAGAGGGGAGTTAGGGAGAGGGGAGTTAGGGAGAGGGGAGTTAGGGAGGGGGAGTTAGGGAGAGGGGAGTTAGGGAGGGGGAGTTAGGGAGGGGGAGTTAGGGAGCAGGGAGTTATGGAGCGGGGAGTTAGGGAGCAGGGAGTTATGGAGAGGGGAGAGTTAGGGAGAGGGGAATTAGGGAGAGGGGAGTTAGGGAGAGGGGAGGGGAGTTAGGGAGAGGGGAGTTAGGAGCGGGGAGCGGGGAGTTAGGGAGAGGGGAGTTAGGGAGAAGGGAGTTAGGAGAGGGGAGAGTTGGGAGAGGGGAGTTAGGAGAGGGGAGTTAGGGAGAGGGGAGTTAGGGAGAGAGGGGAGAGGGAGGGGAGTAGGGAGGAGGGGAGTTAGGGAGAGGGGAGTTAGGGAGAGGGGAGTTAGGGAGGGGGAGTTAGGGAGAGGGGAGTTAGGGAGGGGGAGTTAGGGAGGGGGAGTTAGGGAGCAGGGAGTTATGGAGGGCGGGAGTTAGGGAGCAGGGAGGAGTTATGGAGAGGGAGAGTTAGGGAGGAGGGAATTAGGGAGAGGGGAGTAAGGGAGAGGGGAGTTAGGGAGAGGGGAGTTAGGGAGCGGGGAGTTAGGGAGAGGGGAGAGTTAGGGAGAGGGGAATTAGGGAGAGGGGAGTAAGGGAGAGGGGAGTTAGGGAGAGGGGAGTTAGGGAGCGGGGAGTTAGGGAGAGGGGAGTTAGGGAGGGGGGAGTTAGGGAGCGGGGAGTTAGGGAGCGGGGAGTTAGGGAGCGGGGAGTTAGGAGAGGGGAGTTAGGGAGCGGGAGTTAGGGAGAGGGGAGTTAGGGAGAGGGGAGTTAGGGAGAGGGGAATTAGGGAGAGGGGAGTTAGGGAGAGGGGAGAGTTAGGGAGCGGGGAGTTAGGGAGAGGGGAGTTAGGGAGCGGGGAGTTAGGGAGAGGGGAGTTAGGGAGAGGGGAGTTAGGGAGAGGGGAATTAGGGAGAGGGGAGTTAGGGAGAGGGGAGAGTTAGGGAGAGGGGAATTAGGGAGAGGGGAGTTAGGGAGAGGGGAGTTAGGGAGAGGGGAGTTAGGGAGCGGGGAGTTAGGGAGAGGGGAGTTAGGGAGAAGGGAGTTAGGGAGAGGGGAGAGTTAGGGAGAGGGGAGTTAGGGAGGGGAGTTAGGGAGAGGGGAGTTAGGGAGAGGGGAGTTAGGGAGAGGGGAGTTAGGGAGGGGGAGTTAGGGAGAGGGGAGTTAGGGAGGGGGAGTTAGGGAGGGGGAGTTAGGGAGCAGGGAGTTATGGAGCGGGGAGTTAGGGAGCAGGGAGTTATGGAGCGGGGAGTTAGGGAGCAGGGAGTTAGGGAAACAGTGTGCTTTTCTCTGTGCACACCCAGGAGGCCTCTCCCTGCTGCTGCCCTTTCCCAGGAGAAGCCATAGGCTCAGGGGCCACCTACCTCCTGAGGCCATCCCCAGGCCTGCCGCTGCACTCTGCGCAAGGCTGTGATGAAGGGAGCAGCGACTCCCTGGACAGCAGACAGCCAAGAGGGTCTGTTTCTCCAGCTTCCTGCAGGAGTGGAATAGGACAGGTGGCAGAACCAGCGGGTTTACTGAGGGCTGCCAGGCTCCTCCCTTTCAGGATCCAGGCAGGGCAGGAAGTCACAGCATTGTTAAGAGGCCACCACATCCTAGTCCCCACCTCCTCGGAAGGGACAGGTAGGCAGGTGGCAGGTGCGCCAACCCCTTATCTCTGGAGAAGAGCTACCTTCCTTTCCCTTCCCTCACTCAGAGAGCAGGCAGGCCGGCCTCAGAGTGCCCACTGTGTTCACTGCCACAGTACAGAGCAAACCCTGCTGACCTACAGACTCTCCAGCATGGCTGAGGCAGGAGCCAAGGCCTTCAAACGGCCTTCAAACACTCATGCTAACAGCATCTGAGAGAACACGGGTGGTGCATCTCAAAGAAACACTTATTAATGCCTGCTATGGGCCAGACTCCTTGAAAACGTTACCTGATCCCTGCTTCTGCACTTGTGAGGCTATTGTACCTGCAAAGCAAATTCCACGTCAAATCTGCTTGGGGGTGGGCAGCACAAGGAAGCCAGGAAGGAAGGAGAAGGTCACAGGGAGTCTGTCCTTTAGGCCATCCCACCTCCACAGACAGCACCCTCCTTAAAGGTCAAGCTCAGGATCTGACTTCTGCACCAGTTCCTAGCCCCTAGTATCCGGCACACGGCAGGCAGCGGGCACTGTCCTGTGGGAAAGAAGTCTAACACGGGCCATGGGCTGGCTGTACTCCGTTCTCAGGCTCTCGGGGCAATCCATTCCCATGCCTCTTCCAGCTTCCGGAGGCACCCACATTCCTTGCCTGGTGGCCTCTCCTCACTCTCCAAAGCCCGCCCACTGCACTTCCCTAAGCCTCTTGGCCATCATTTCCCTCTGGATCTTCTGCTTCCCTCTTCTGTTCTTAAGGCCCCTGTGAACTGGGCTCCCTGGGAAAATCCAGGATCACCTCACTATTTTAAGGTCAGCTGATTAGCAACCTTAGTTCCCTTTTGCCATGTAATGTGACATATTCATAGGCTCAGAAGGTAGGACATGCACATCTCGGGGAGCTGTTCCTCCACCAATCACAGGAGGAAGAGGGGAAAGAGCCTCCAGGTTTTTCCACGGGCCAGGACCAGTCACTGTCTATGAGGTGGGCACACAGCTTCAGAACTCTCTCCGGTTTGCAATTACTGCATTGCAAAGAGGCTGCGTCTGCTTAATTTGTATTATCGATGTTACACCCGGAGAAATTTTAGCCAACAAGTGACCTTCTCAGCTGAAAGGCACATTCCAAACAGCACCACACATCTGGGAAGGTGTCCTTTTCCAGGGTGTGTGAAAATAACGGGATGGGATCATCACCCCGTGGACCTGGATCAGGGCTGGACCTGGATCAGGGTTGGCTTTCACACCTGCGCGAGCCCACCTGCTTACTGCCACCCTCTTACCTCACGCCTTCCTCAGGGCCCGGCTCCTGGGACACAAAGGCTGTATCGCCAGGACTTTCATTCAACCCAGCAAGACCTGCAGAGCCATTCTAGGGGGTCCCAGTCTCACCTCTGCCCCACCCCCACATGGTGGTATCACACACTCTTAAGCCCGATTTCAGTGCCTTCTTCACTTCCCATAGAACCATCCCAGAGGACGGTGGGAGCAGTGTCCTGCCTGGGAACTAGGTGCTCCACTTGACCACTGCACGCATGACAGAGATGAGGAGGGTCCAAAAGCAAAAACAGAACGTCTGCCCAGACTTCTCTATCGCCAGGATGATTTTCTCCTAATTAACCATCTTGATTAAAGTAAAAGGAAAATCAACATGAACATTCTTAAAAATTAATATAAAAGTTTTTAATTCCCTTGATATTGGCATTTCATAAGAGCTTTCCAGAAAATCTCGACAGTTCAGAATGCACTGAGTGAAAAGAATCAACGCTGTGTCTCCTCAGCATCCTGGTACCATTGGACAAACAATAGAAAAATGACCTCCTTGTGATAGTACTGACCCATTTCATGATCCGAATAGTTCCAAGTCTCAGATCTTCTGTTTTTGAAAGAGAAAACACTACAGCATTTATACATCTACCTATCTACCTATATGGTTGCCAGAAAGTACCAAGACTCCGATGACGGGCCATATGTACTTGTGGGAGCCTGCACAGGCACACACACACACACCTCGAAAGTCACATCCAGGTGGCAGGGTGAAGACACCCACAGGGCAAGGAGAACTGCTCCTACCGCACCCTGGGTCTCCTCACATCCTCTGCAGCTCAGGGAGGCCCTGCAGACCAGATGCACAGTGAGAGGCGAGTGAAAACGTTCTGGAGTACCAAGAGCTTTTACACCAACACATTGACTAAGCAGCCATGGGCTAGGAAAATATGGTTATAGCCTAAGGGGAAGAAAGGAGACCTCTGGCGAACAGAAGCATCAAACCTCAGACGAGCCCCTCCAGTGAGGCATCCCAGGGTCCAGGGGTCCTATCCCGCTGCAAGTGGATGCTTTCCTCTACCATCTTGTGACGTGTCATTCTCTATTGTGATCAGGTTAATTTGGACATGAAAAAGTGACACTAGAATTTGGTCCCCACACTGCTGTGGTGGCCTCATGACAGTGCCTGGACAAATCCATGCTTCACCTGAGTCCTGGCCGTGAAGATGCTTGGGGCTGCCCCGACAGGAAACCCTTGCCACGTCCAGAGGGGAGAGGGTTGGCTCCTTCAATGTGCCTTTCAGCAGGGGCCTGTGCTCGGATAGAGGGCTCATTGAGGCCAGCAGGGAGGAGCACCTGGGAGGAGCCCCACTGCTATTCCACAGGCTCCAGCCAGACTGTCCTGCTGGGGTGGGGCTGGAGGGAGGGTCTGCGGCCCAGGCCTGGAGGGACCTTTCTCAGCAAAGCTCCTCAGAGGGAGAGGGAGGAGGAGCTGGGAGACAGTGGATCCTGAAGGGCTGCGGCACCCGCTTCCTTTCAGGAGCCTTCTACGACCGGACACTTGTTTCAAGTCTGGGCCCTTACACTGGAGAGCTAGCCAGATTCACTTGACACCAAGAGATTCACATTCCCAAACCCCCGCTTTGATGACAATGTGGTAGGAGAGGCCGTCGGGCATACGACCCCAAGGAAAAAATGAGAAATGGAGCTGGGGCACTAAGAGACTGCTTTTCCAGGGGTCACTAAGGGGGAAAGGTGCCTGGGAGAGAGATGTGTCTGCTGGAGGCAGATAGAAGAGTGGTCACAGGTGCTCTGTGCCAAACCTAGGGACACAGAGGGCAACAGAAAGACCATTTGGAGGGAGAAGCAAAGGCACCAGGCAATATGGTCTGGCAAGGAGGTGCCAGTCCCTGAGGATGAGAGAATCCAGACCGGATGGCAGTAGGGGTGTGAGACAGGTATGGTGGGGAGAGCGAATCATTTGCATGCAGAAAGATGGGAGTGAGTTGTGCTGCCTGGAGGAGGACTCCAAATTGGATGAGGCCAGGGAGAGCAAGGACTGGGATGGGGTGGGGAAGGTGAGCCTGCTACAGGTGTGACAAAGTGCCAGTCAGAGGGAGAAAATTCCCTTATCAGTCCAGAGAGAACCTGCATAGACCACAGGAGGGGTATGTGAAGTCAGAGGGCTGTGAGAGGGGGTCATTCCCAGGAGGGGTGCCCCAAATGAGCCAGAGCGGGGAGGCGTCCCACATGAATCAGAGGGGGATGGTCCTCACACTAACCAGAGGGAAGGCGTCCCACATGAATCAGAGGGGATGGTCCCCACACTAATCAGAGCGGGGAGGAGCCCCACACTAATCAGATGGGCGAGGTGCCCCACAGTAGTCAGAGGGGCATGGTCCCCAAAGTTATCGGGGGGGTGTCCCACACTAATCTGAGCGGGGAAGGGGCACACTAATCAGAGGGGAATGGTCCCCACGCTAGTCCCAGGGAAGAGGTGTCCCAAAAGTCAGAGGGGGTGGTGTCCACCGCCTGTCGGAAGAAGAGGACTTTCCCACAGGTCATAAGGCAGAGTCCCAGTCCAGTCTGCGAGTCAGGGGACACAGGTCCCGCACGGGTGGGACGGGAGGGGGGCCTGAGGGGTCAAGGGCGGGACGCGGCAGGAGGCTCCGGGACGGGGACCCGGGCCCGTGACGGGGGCAGGGCGCCGGCGGCTGCGGGCGCAGAGTCACTCACCCGCTGCGGGGCTGGCTCCAGTGCCCGCGGGCGGCGGGGCTCGGCTGCACTAACAGCGGGGACAGAGGACGGCAACCAACTTCCGCCCTGCGTGCGCTCGCCCCGCCTCTAGGCCTGCGTTCCCGGAAGCCTCTGCTCTGCGGCTGCGCAGGGACGGCGCGGGCGGGGGTGGGGGGTGGGGCCGCCTGGGAGGTGTGGTTTTTGTTTCCTGCGCCTGCGCGCTGGAGGAGCGGCTGTCTGGCTGCAGGCTGGAGGGGCGCGAGGGTCCGCGCTGGCACACGAGGGACCTCTTTCACCGCGTTGCGCTGGAATGTGGGCCAAGCAGATATTTTGGGATGGGAGGCATGGGGCGGGGGTGGAGGCTACTGGGGAGGGAAGTTCTCATTCCCCGAGCGAGATGGTAGGGTCCCCTTACATGGGCCTCCCGACCCTAGTAGTCTTGGGAGGTTGAAAAGTGTAGGCCGCTTTCTGCCATCCTCATTCTCAGACAGACAGCCCCTCTCCTTGGCCCTTCAAAACAGCCTCCTCCAGAGTGCTGCTGACCAGTTTCCAAAGCCCGAATCGGGGAGGTCTAAGGCCGTAGTGTCCTGGGGTGGGGACGGTGGGGTGTTTCCCTGAAACTAATCTGCAGTTGTCAAACCTGCTAAACAAGGGTCTTTGATTTCTCCTTTCCCCTCTCTAGCCCTAGCCCCTGAGATCTTTTAGGGTGCTCTGTTAAAAGGCTTCCCTGGCCCCGCTCTCCTCCATCCCAAAGTTCTGAGAAAGGCCTGGTGGCCGTGGAGCCTCTGGCAGTAGAGCTTGGCAGGAGGGTGCACCAGCCCCCTGCCCATCTGCACCTTCAGCTTTCCTGCCCCACACCAGCTACTTCCCCCAGCTCTCTCAAAAGCCTTCTGTTCAGTAACAGGTACACAAGAGGAGGAATTCAAATTATATAAATGGTGCGCAGTGAAAAGCCTCCCATTGCCATTCTGCATTCCCTGTCCAGAGGCGATCGCTATTTCTAGTTTGTTGTGATTCCTCTGAAGGATGGTATATGGTATTCAAACAAGTCGTAAACACGTATCTTAAATTACTTTAAATAGAAATGTGCTAAACACACTGTTATGCACTTTTGGTTTTGGAGAGGAGGCAAACTTTTCTTGAATTCATTAATGTTTCTTGTCATGCTAAACTGACATGTCTCACATAATACTTGTAAATGTCAGGCCTCTGAGCCCAAGCTGAGCCATCATATCCCCTGTGACCTGCACATATACATCCAGATGGCCTGAAGCAACTGAAGAACCACAAAAGATGACATTCCACCATTGTGATCTGTTCCTGCCCCACCCTCACTGATCGATTGACCTTACACCCTCCCCGCCCTTGCGATAATGTACTTTGTGATATTCCCTCACCCTTAAGAAGGTACTTTGTCATATTCTCCCCACCCTTGAGAATGTACTTCATGAGGTTCACACCCTGCCCACAAAAAATTGCTCCTAACTCCACCGCCTATCCCAAACCTTTAAGAACGAATGATAATCCTACCACCCTTTGCTGACTGCTTTCTCGGACTCAGCCTGCCTGCACCCGGGTGAAATAAACAGCCTTGTTGCTCAAACAAAGCCTGTTGGTGGACTCTCTTCACATGGATGCGCGTGACATTTGGTGCCGAAACCTGGGACAGGAGGACTCCTTCGGGAGACCAGTCCCCTGTCCTTGCCTTCACTCCATGAGGAGATCCACCTACGACCTCAGGTCTTCAGACCAACAAGCCCAAGGAGCATCTCACCAATTTCAAATCGGGTAAGTGGTCTTTTCACTCTCTTCTCCAACCTCTCTCGCTATCCCTCCACCCTTCAATCTCCCCCTTCTTTAATTTTGGTTCCTTTCCCTTTCTGGTAGAGACATAGGAGACACATTTTATCTGTGAACCCAAAACTCTGGCCAGTCACGGACTCGGGAAGACAGTCTTCCCTTGGTGTTTAATCATTGAGGGGACCCCTGCCTGATTATTCACCCACATTTCAGAGGTGTCTGATCGCTGCAGGGATGGCTGCCTTGATCCTTCCCCTTGGTGGCAAGTACCACCTCCTCTGGATGGCAAGTACCATCCCTCCCCCATGTCTCTACCCTCTCTTTTCTCTGGGCTTGCCGCCTTCACAATGGGCAACCTTCCACCCTCCATTTCTCCTTGTTCTCCCATAACCTGTGTTCTTAAAAACTTAACTCTTCAACTCACACATGACCTAAAACCTAAACGCCTTATTTTCTTCTACAATACTGCTTGACCCCAATACAAACTCAACAATGGTTCCAAATAGCCAGAAAATCGCACTTTTGATTTTTCCATCCTATAAGATCTAGATAATGCTTGTCGTAAAATGGGCAAATGGTCTAAGGTGCCTGACGTCCATTTCTTTTTTTTTTTTTTTTTTTGAGACGGAGTCTCGCTTGTCGCCCAGGTTGGAGTGTAGTGGTGCGATCTTGGCTCACTGCAAGCTCCACCTCCTGGGTTCATGCCATTCTCCTGCCTCAGCCTCCTGAGTAGCTGGGACTACAGGCACCCACCACCACACCCGGCTAATTTTTTTTGTGTTTTTTCGTAGAGACGAGGTTTCACCATGTTAGCCAGGATGGTCTGGATCTCCTGACCTCGTGATCTGCCCATCTTGGCCTTCCAAAGTGCTGGGATTACAGATATGAGCCACCATGCCCGGCCATCTGACATCCATTTCTTTTGCACATTGGTCCCTCCCTAGTCTCTGCTCCCAATGCAAGTCATCCCAAACGTTTCTTCTTTCTCTCCTGTCTGTTCCTTCAGTCTGTACCCCAAGCTCTGAGTCCTTTGAATCCTCCTTTTCTATGAACCCATCTGACCTCTCCCCTCCTCCCCAGGCTGCTCCTTGCCAGGCTGAGCCAGGTCCCAATTCTCCCTCAGCCTCTGCTCACCTACCCTATAATCCTTCTATCCCCTCCCCTCCTCACACCCGGTCCGGCTTACAGTTTTGTTTCACGACTAGCCCTTCCCCATCTGCCCAACAATTTCCTCTTAGAGAGGTGGGTGGAGCTGAAGTCATAGTCAAGGTTAATGCTCCTTTTTCTTCATCTGACCTGTCCCAAATCAGTTAGCATTTAGGCTGTTTTTCATTAAATATAATGAATTTATATTCAGCCCAGTTCATGGCCCTTTTGGCCACAACCCTTAGACGCTTCACCACCCTAGACCAGAGGGGACAGAAGGCCATCTTATTCTCGATATCCATTTTATTACTCAATCTGCTCCCAACATTAGAAAAAGCTCGGCTGGGCGTGGTGGCTCAAGCCTGTAATCCCAGCACTTTGGGAGGCCGAGACGGGCAGATCACAAGGTCAAGAGATCGAGACCATCCTGGCTAACATGGTGAAACCCCGTCTCTACTAAAAAATACAAAAAAAAAAACTAGCTGGGCGAGGTGGCGGGCACCTGTAGTCCCAGCTACTCGGGAGGCTGAGGCAGGAGAATGGCGTAAACCCAGGAGGCAGAGCTTGCAGTGAGCTGAGATCCGGCCACTGCACTCCAGCCCGGGCGACAGAGCGAGACTCTGTCTCAAAAAAAAAAAAAGAAAAAGAAAAAGAAAAAGCTCCAAAAAGTTAGATCCCAGCACTCAAACCCCACAATAGGACTTAATTAACCTCGCCTTCAAGGTGTACAATAATAGAAAAGAGTTGCAATTACTTGCCTCCACTGCAAGAAAACCCCAGCCACATCTCCAGCACACAAGAACTTAAAAATGCCTGAACTACAGCAGCCAGGCATTCCTCCAGGACCTCCTCCCCCTGGATCTTGCTTCAAGTGCCAAAAATCTGGCCACTGGGCCAAGGAATGCCTGCAGCCTGGGATTCCTCCTAAGCTGTGTCCCATCTTTGCGGGATCCCCACTGGAAATTGGACTGTCCAACTCGCCTGATGGCCACTGCCAGAGCCCCTGGAACTCTGGCCCAAGGCTCTCTGACTGACTCCTTCCCAGATCTGCTTGGCTTAGCAACTGAAGACTGATGCTGCCTGATCACCTTGGAGGCCCCCTGGACCATCACAGATGCTGAGCTTTGGGTAACTCTCACAGTGGAGGGTAAGTTCGTCCCCTTTTTAATCAATACGAGGGCTACCCACTCCACATTGCCTTCTTTTCAAGGGCCTGTTTCCCTTGCTTCCATAACTGTTGTGGGTATTGATGGCCAGGCTTCTAAACCTCTTAAAACTCCCAAACTTAGGCTGGGTGCGGTGGCTCATGCCTGTAATCTCAGCACTTTGGGAGGCCAATGCAGGCAGATCACGAGGTCAGGAGATCGAGACCATCCTGGCTAACATGGTGAAACCCTGTCTCTACTAAAAATACAAAAAATTAGCCAGGCATGGTGGTGGCAGGCACCTGTAGTCCCAGCTACTCAGGAGGCTGAGGCAGGAGAATGGCATGAACCTGGGAGGTGGAGCTTGCAGTGAACCGAGATGGCGCCACTGCACTCCAGCCTAGGCGACTGAGCAAGCCTCTGTCTCACACACGTACACTAAAACCCTCCCAAACTTTGGTGACAACTTGGACAACATTCTTTTATGCACTCATTTTTAATTATCCACACCTGCCCGGTTCCCTTATTAGGTTGAGACATTTTAACTAAATTATCTGCTTCCCTGACTATTCCTGGGCTACAGCTACACTTCATTGCTGCCCTTTTCCCCAGTTCAAAGCTTCCTTCACATCCTCTCCTTGTATCTCCCCACCTTAATCCACAAGTATAGGACATCTCTACTCCCTCCTTGGCGACCGGTTGTGCACCCCTTACCATCCCATTAAAACCTAATCACCCTTACCCTGCTCAGTGCCAATATCCCATCCCACAGCATGCTTTAAAAGGATTAAAGCCTGTTATCACTCGCCTGTTGCAGCATGGACTTTTAAAGCCTATAAACTCTCCTTGCAGTTCCCCCATTTTACCTGTCCAAAAACTGGACAAGCCTTACAGGTTATTTCAGGATCTGCGCCTCATCAACCAAATTGTCTTACCTATCCACCCCATGGTGCCAGACCCATGTACTCTCCTGTCCTCAATACCTCCCTCCACAACCCATTATTCTGTTCTACATAAATTTAACTGACCCCATAAATCCGAAATCCTTTCCCCACTCCCCCTTCCATTCCTTAAAAAACAGCCCTAAAAGCTGCTCCCACACTAGCTCTCCCTAACTCATCCCACTCTTTTTCATTACACACAGCCAAATTGCAGGGCTGTGGATTGGAATTCTTACACAAGATCTGGGACCGAGCCCTATAGCCTTGCTGTCCAAACAACTTGACCTTACTGTTTTAAGCTGGTCATCATGTCTCCATGTGGCAGCTGCCGCCACTCTAATACTTCTAGAGGCCCTCAAAATCACAAACTATCCTCAACTCACTCTCTACAGTTCTCATAACTTTCAAAATCTATTTTCTTTCTCACACTTGACACATATACTTTCTGCCCCTGCCCCCCAGTTCCTTCAGCTGTACTCACTGTTTGTTGAGTCTCCCACAATTACCATTGTTCCTGGCCCAGACTTCAATCTGGCCTCCCACATTCTTCCTGATACCACACCTAACCCTCATGACTGTATCTCTCTGATCCACCTGGCATTCACTCCATTTTCTCATATTTCCTTCTTTCCTGTTCCTCACCCTAATCACACTTGATTTATTGATGGCAGTTCCACCAGGCCTAATCGCCACTCACCAGCAAAGGCAGGCTATGCTATAGTATCTTCCACATCTATCCTTGAGGCAACCACTCTGCCCCGCTGCACTACCTCTCAGCAAGCCGAACTCATTGCCTTAACTCTGGCCCTCACTCTTGCAAAAGGACTATGCGTCAATATCTATACTGACTGTAAATATGCCTTCCATATCCTGCACCACCGTGCTGTTATATGGGCAGAAAGAGGTTTCCTCACTACACAAGGGTCCTCCATCATTAATGCCTCTTTAATAAAAACTCTTCTCAAGGCTGCTTTACTTTCAAAGGAAGCTGAAGTCATTTAGTGCAAGGGCCATCAAAAGGCATCAGATTGCCTGTAATCCCAGCACTTTGGGAGGCCAAGATGGGCGAATCACGAGGTCAGGAGAGCAAGATCATCCTGGCTAACATGGTGAAACCCCATCTCTACTAAAAAATGCACACAAAAAAATTAACCGGGCATGGTGGCGGGCACCTGTAGTCCCAGCTACTCGGGAGGCTGAGGCAGGAGAACGGCGTGAACCAGGGAGGCGGAGCTTGCAGTGAGCCGAGATCGTGCCACTGCACTCCAGCCTGGGTGACAGAGCGAGACTCCATCTCAAAAAAAAAAAAAAGCATCAGATCCCATCATGCAGGGCAACGCTTATGCTGATAAGGTAGCTAAAGAAGCAGCTAGTGTTCCAACTTCTGTCTCTCATGGCCAGTTTTTCTCCTCATTGGTCACTCCCACCTACTCTCCCACTGAAACTTCCACCTATCAATCTCTTCCTACACAAGGCAAATGGTTCTTGGCCAAGGAAAATATCTCCTTCCAGCCTCACAGGCCTGTTCTATTCTGTCATCATTTCATAACCTCTTCCATGTAGGTTACAAGCTGCTAGCCCGTCTCTTAGAACCTCTCATTTCCTTTCCATAGTGGAAATCTGTCTTCCAGGAAATCACTTCTCAGTGTTCCATCTGCTATTCTACTACTCCTCAGGGATTGTTCAGGCCCCCTCCCTTCCCTACACATCAATCTCAGGGATTTGCCCCTGTACAGGACTGGCAAATTGCTTTACTCACATGCCCCGAGTCAGGAAAGTAAAATACCTCTTGTTCTGGGTGGACACTTTCACTGGATGGGTAGAGGCCTTTCCCACAGGGTCTGAGGAGGCCACCGCGGTCATTTCCCTTGTGTCAGATATAATTCCTTGGTTTGGCCTTCCCCACTCTATACAGTCCAATAACGGACTGGCCTTTATTAGTCAAATCACCTAACCAGTTTCTCAGGCTCTTGGTATTCAGTGGAACCTTCATACCCCTTACCATCCTCAATCGTCAGGAAAGATAGAAAGGACTAATGATCTTTTAAAGACACACCTCACCAAGCTCAGCCTCCAACTTAAAAAGGACTGGACAGTACTTTTACCTCTTGCCCTTCTCAGAATTAGAGCGTGTCCTCGAGATGCTACAGGGTACAGTCCATTTGAACTTTTATGTGGATGCACTTTCTTGCTCAGCCCCAACCTCATCCCAGACACCAGCCCTCTAGGCAACTATCTTCTAGCCTTCCAGCAGGCTAGACAGGAAATTTGCCAGGCTGCTAATCTTCTCTTGCCTACTCCAGATTCTCAGCCATATGAAGACACCCTAGCTGGACGGTCAGTTCTTGTTAAGAATCTGACCCCTCAAACTCTACAACCTCGGTGAACTGGACCCCACTTAGTCATCTATAGTACCCCAGTGCTTGTTCATCTGCAGGACCCCCATCCCCTGGGTTAGGTTCATCGTTCCAGAGAAAAACTGTGCCCGTCAGCCAGCCAGCCTGATTTCTCCTCTTCCTCCTGGAAGTCGCAAGTACTCTCTCCTACTTCCCTTAAACTCACCCCACAATATCACCCCTTACCCCAAAATCTTTCTTCAGTTTAATCTCTCTCACTCTAGGTTCCCACGCCACCTCTAATCCCACTTGAAGTAGCCCTGAGAAACGTAGTCCTTTATGTCTCCATACCACCCCCCAAAATTTTTCGCCACCCCAACATTTCACCACTGTTTTATTTTTCTTACTAATATAAGAAGACAGGAATGTCAGGCCTCTGAGCCCAAGCTAAGCCATCATATCCCCTGTGACCTGCACTATCCATCCAGATGGCCTGAAGCAACTGAAGATCCACAGAAAATGACATTACACCATTGTGATCTGTTCCTGCCCCACCCTCACTGATCGATTGACCTTATGACAATACACCCTCCCCACCCTTGTGATAATGTACTTTGGTATATTCCCCCTACCCAAGAAGATATTTTGTAATATTCTCCCCACTCTGGAGAATGTACTTTGTGAGATCCACCCCCTGCCCACAAAAAATTGCTCCTAACTCCACCGCCCATCCCAAACCTATAAGAACTAATGATAATCCCACTACCCTTTGCTGACTCCTTTTTCAGACTCAGTTGCCTGCACCCAGGTGAAATAAACAGCCTTGTTGCTCACATAAAGCCCGTTGGTGGACTGTCTTCACACAGACGCACGTGACAATTATATTCGAATCTTTTATTTTGTAAAAGATCTACATATGCCTTCCGGCTTAAGAAATAACACATTATTCCTGTATCTTTAAATTCTCCAGGTTCTTCTTCCTATTCTCAACTCACTGCTACCCTGAAGAGGTGGTAGCCACAATCCTGAATTTTGTGTTAATCATTCTCTTGCTTTACTTTATAATTTTAGCACATAGGTATGTGTCCCTAAACAATATATTTTTGAATTCTGTCTATTTTAACCTTTATAAAATGAAATAAAACTGTATGCAATGGATGAGGGATCCAGTGGCTCTGTCAGAGGCCTTTGAACCAGAGCAACTCCATCTTGAATAAGGGCTGGGTAAATGAGGCTGAGACCTGCTGGGCTGCATTTCCAGGAGATTAGGCATTCTTAGTCACAGGATGAGATAGGAGGTTACAAGATATGGGTTACAAAGACCCTGCTGATGAAACAGGATGCAGTAAAGAAGCTGGTCAAAACCCTCCAAATCCAAGATGGCAATGAAAGTGACCTCTGGCTATCCTTGCTGCTATTTATACACTAATTATATTGTATTGGTATGCAAAAGACACTGCCACCAGCACCATGATGGTTTACAAATGCCATGGCAACGTCAGGAAGTTACCCTAGATGGACTAACAAGGGGAGGAGCCCTCAGTTTTAAGGAAATCCCCACCTCTTTCCCAGAAAATTCATGAATAATCTACCCCTTGTTTATCATATGAGCAAGAAATAACCATAAAAATAGCCAACCAGCAGCCCTTGTGGCTGCTGTGCCCATGGAGTAGCCATTCTTTTATTCCTTTACTTTCTTCATAAACTTGCTTTCACTTTATTCTACGGCCTTGCCCCAGATTGTTTCTTGTGGAAAATCCAAGAACCCTCTCTTGGGGCCTGGATCGGAACCCCTTTCTGGTAACATCTTGCTGAGAAACCATGAAGGGATGATACCGGAGAGACCACTGACCCAAGAGAAATAGACTGCAGCACCAGTTGAGCAACTTCGGGTAAGTGGTGGGGTATTTTATCTAGGATAATGGATGGAATTGGGTTAGAGGCCCAAATTAGGAGAGTTAGAGTCCCTCCTAAGACACAGGGAGTTAGAGGCCCCTCTTAGTAAAGAACAAGAACACTTGTTCAAACTTGGGTTCGAGGCCCAACTTAGGAAGGTTAGAGGCCATCCTCGGTAAGAACCCTCTTGGTTAAAAATGGATTCAGCACTGCAGGATGTTAACCGCCATTCTCTTTGGATTAATTTGCCATGTCCTCTTTGCTGACGGCTGTGGGTGACAGGATTAGGCATGTGCGGGATCATGGGACCTGGGGAGCTTTTTTTTCCTCCCCCAAAGGGGGAAGCTTGAGAGCTGATGGGACTGCTGGAAAAGATCCCTTTTTCACAAGCAGCTGCCTGAACTTTTGATTCAGTGTCACTCTGATGGATGAGTCTTTATCTGGCTTTCATGAGGTCTTCACCTCTGCAATGCACCACAGGCAATGCTCTTCTCCCTTCCCTTTCCTCTCTCTCTTTCTCGCCTTTCCCTTGTCTTATCTTCTCTGTCACTCTGGGTGACTATCTACTCTTTCATCTTGCTGACAAAAGGGTAAGAATTTACCAGTCAGGCTTCTGGTCTCTCCCTCTCTATGCAAATCAGTTGAGTGAATGGTAAAAATCACTCCTCTGCAGGGTTTTGATGAATGGGAAAAAGGATTTGTGAGGCTAGTCTTAGGCTGTGATGAATCTTGTGTACTTTGTGCTGTGAATTTGTCTTTCTGTGTCATTCTGTCATAAAAGGGGTATCACAAGATAGAATGTGGCCCTAGGACCCCTGTAAGCCCACTATTCAACCTGGCCCAGCAAACTGATCAGTTGACAACTTTGCTGCAGGTCACTAAAACAAAAACTGGATGAGGATTCCCCCTCGTCTTATTTTATATCCTTGGAAGCTTGATCTTGTGACCATGTAGGGGTACTTCCTCTTGGTTTCCACCATCCCTGTGAGTAATGTTTTACAACCAAAATATATAAAAGAGCTCTATTTAATTGGCTTAAAGAAAAATAAGCACTTAAATAAAATATTTCACCAGAAAAATTAAAATGTTAATGCCTTTTTGTTCACATGACTTTAGTCATCTTTGGAAAAGCAAGGCAGTTTTAAAGATTATTGGTAAAATAAAAATGTCTTGGAAATTTAGACATTTGGTCTAAATTAGGTGGGTCAGATACTATGTTTACTAAACTACTTCTTTGACTCTTGGTAATTGTTCAATTTACTTTCTTTGGAGCCATTAGCGTCTACGTAAGGCCTGGGAACATATGGAGTTAGCCATGCCCCTAGCTATGCTGGAAGGAGTCAGACCTTATCTGCACTTTTGTCTGGTGCCCTAAGCTCTATACCTGGTAGACAAATAAAATCACTTACCAGGTTCTTCACCAAAAATAAAAGTTGCTAGGAGTTAACATTATACCATATGTAACTGACATTACTGGAGAAACACTTTTACATGCACTGTGTGTAAGGAAAGTATAATATGTATTTGGTAAAAGATTATAAGAAGGCATAGGAAGGCAGGCTGTTTTTGCCTGGTTTGGAGGTTTAAAGAGTTGTTCTTAGGAGAAAACGGAAGGTCTAAGCAAATTGTGGAAGGTTTGTGAAAGATTAATCTTGTAAAAGGCATTCTCTGTGTGAACATATTGGCTAAAGTTAAAGGAGTATTCAGTTTTTCCATAAATTGAACATTGGAATAAAAGCACAACAGGGTTCTCTTGGAGCATTGGTGTACTCTTTAACAACAACAACAAAAAATTATAAAGGGTTATAAAAGGTTTATAAAAATCTTAAATTATGGTCAAACTGATTGAAGTTAGAAAAATTTGTCTATAAAGTTTTACTAGGAATTGAATTTGACATCAATAGTACACTCACGAAAAGGTGAAATTTGGCTTTCTCTCTTGAACAAGATTTTCATGTAATATTAAAAGATAATGAAAGATTTTTGTTTGCCTTTTAAATAAACTACAGGAAAAAGAAGGGAAAGAAAAGAGACAGATTGTTTGAAGAGCTAAATCTTCCCTCTATCACTGAGTAAAGCTTTTTGCCTTTTTAAAATTGTTGAGTTAACATTTTGGCTAAATAAATGACTTATAGTGACCTGGAATTTTATTTTATGATATCAAGTGTTTTAAACCTTTGATATTTGACCAACTTTCCAAAATCAGATTCTAAATATGTCTTTTTCTGACCTGATTAATCCTTTTAGATGGTAAAAATGCTAAAGTCCAAAAGAGACTTATTTGGCTTATTTGGTATATTAAAATCATACAGGAAGCATTGTCAAGTATGAAATGGTGTTTGACTTTCTTTAGACAATATTTGTGTAAATATGTTATTGGTATGCATTCTAAAATTATGGGAAATTCCTGTATTGACTTAGTGTATGTTATCAGTAATAATTATAATTGTTATGTAAAATTGTATGCTACAGAAGTAATGAAATTTCCTTGTCAATTGTGCCTTTGACTGTGGCTTTTCTAAGACATTTTTTGTCATTCAGAGACAATTATTGTCTTGTTTTAATCCTCTTCAAAAGAAGGTTTATAACCAGCTATAGGATGCTTACAATTACTCTTAAATGTGAGTGTCTGATAACTTTGGAAAGCATGCCATTAAAATAGAGAGGAAAAAAAAGCTTCCAAGACTCTTTTGGAAAACTAATGTGTTCTTAAATATTGAGCAAAACAGAAATTAATTGCATACACTAATGAAAGACTGAAATAATCTTTTTATGACTTTTGCATAAAATGTTGCTGATCCTTTCTGCTTTTCAAAAGAAAAGCAAACTTTTCTTCTGAACTATTTACAACTTTTAACAGTTGAGTAAAATATACTCCTGTAAAAAAATTTGGAGCATATTTCTTTCTCTACCTGATTTCTCCAAAAATCAAAAACTATTTGTGAGTATTCTTAACTTATGGCTATATATTAATAGTTATGTGCATAAGTGCAATAAAGATCTGTTTTCTTTTGTAACAGGACACAATTGGAGAAATTGGTTTTTACTAAGGCTTTGAATGGAATGGCTTGCTTTCAAATATTAAAAAAAACCTGCCTTAAGGAATCAAAGTTGACTTATAGAGCTAATAAAAGGCCCTTGGAAAATCTGGCTTTATACCTTGTCTATGCAGTCCCTGTACAGGGTTCCTGCCATGTGGTACGTAAGGAATCTCATTTTGTGACAGGTCCAGAAGCCCTAAGTTATATTGGGACCTTGAGAGGAGAGAAATTTACCCAACTCATACAGGTAATTGAAGACATAAACCCATGGCTGGGCAAGGCTTTAAAAAGTCAAATATAAGATTCCTTATGGAACAAGATTCCATCAAAGCCATTTTTTTTTTTTTAAACAGAGCCTATATGGAGAATAATTATTCTTGCTGCACTTCATGCAAATGATCATGCCAATTATAATAAGACTAAGGCTTATTTTTCAAACAAATAAGTCCTACCATTATTTGTTTTTAATAAAAATGGGGACTGGAGAGAGAAAAATTATGTTTCAAAAACTATGGTACACTTGTTATTAGATTCTAGTCTCATTCATTTTTTTTTTTTTTTCCTGCAATCTAGACTGACCCTGCTTATTTCAGTGATCCAACCAGTGATCTCTGGTCACAGCTCAGAACAAATAATAGGGATGGGTAACATAAGAAAAATCCGGGTCAGGGCACATATTGGAATCTGTTAGCAACCCTATATCAGCTTCGTTCCAATAGTTGCCCAGTTAATGGAATGCCTTATTTAATTTATTTGGGATAAAGTATTAGTCCATTATCACACTGCTATAGAGAAATACCCAAGACTGAGTAATTTATAAAGCAACAAGGTTTCATGGCTCACAGTTCTGCAAGCTGTACAGGAAGCATGGCAGCATCTGCTTCTGAGGAGGCCTCAGGGAGTTTTTAGTCTTGGTCTAAGGCAAAGGGGGAGAGGCATCTTACATGACAGGAACAGGAGAAAGAGAGAGAGGGAAGAGGTACCATACACTTTTTTTTTGAGGCGGAGTCTCGCTGTGTCGCCCAGACTGGAGTGCAGTGGTGCAATCTCGGCTCACTGCAAGCTCCGCCTCCCGGGTTCACGCCATTCTCCTGCCTCAGCCTCTGGAGTAGCTGGGACTACAGGCGCCCGCCACCTCGCCCGGCTAGTTTTTTGTAGTTTTTAGTATAGACGGGGTTTCACCGTGTTAGCCAGGATGGTCTCGATCTCCTGACCTCGTGATCCGCCCGTCTCGGCCTCCCAAAGTGCTGGGATTACAGGCTTGAGCCACCGCGCCCGGCCGGTACCATACACTTTTAAGCAACCAGATGTCACAAGAACTCACCCACTATCACGACCAAGGAGGATGGTGCCAAACCATTCATGAGAAACTGCCCCCATGATCCAATCACCTCCCATCAGGCCCTACCTCCAACTTTGGGGATTACAACTGGACATGAGATTGGTGGGGACACAGATGCAAACCATATCAGATAATTTTACTTATTTTACTTTACTATTGTGGACTATATTCCTGTCATACTCCTTGTGTAGGAATGCAGAACAAGCTTACTCACCGTGTTCTTAAATTGAACATTTGCTAATCTTCCAGATATCACCTTTTGTTGGAACTCAGAGTTACGAATGGCCCTCACTATACTGAGGCTTTCTGACTGAGTTCCTCTCTACCCTGAATACAAAAGACCTTAATAGTTAGATAGGAATATCATTACCCCTTTTTAGTCTGAAGAAGCTACAGAAGAGGAATCTTCCTATCTCTACAACCCTTAGGATTAAGGGTCCTCTGGTAAAAAGGAGTGGGGAAATACTTCAGAGGCATTGGAAGCAGAGCAATGTTAACTTGAATAGGGGCTGGGTAAAATGAGGCTGAGACCTGCTGGGCTGCATTCCTGGGAGGTTAAGGTATTTTAACCTCCTGGGATCTGAGATGAGATAGGAGGTCACAAAATACAGGCCACAATGACCCTGCTCATATAACAGGATGCAGTATAAAAGCCGGCCAAAACCTGCCAAAACCAAGATGGCGACAACAGTGACCTCTAGTTGTCCCAACTGCTCATTATATACTAATTATAATACATTAGCATGCTAAAAAACACTCCCACCGACGCCATGGCAGTTTGCAAAGGCCATGGGAACGTCTGGAAGTTACCCTGTATGGTCTATGGTGGGGAGAAACCCTCAATTACAAGAAATTCTTGCCCCTTTCCCAGAAAGCTCATGAATAATCCACCCCTTGGTTAGCATATGATCAAGACATAACCATAAAAATAGCCAACCAGCAGCCCTTGGGGTGCTCTGCCTATGGAGTAGCTATTTTTTTCTTTTCTTTTCTATTTTTTTTTTTTTTTTTCAGAGTGTCACTCTATTGCCCAGGCTGGAGTGCAGTGGTGCAATCTTGGCTCTCTGCAACCTCCACCTCCCAGGTACAAGTGATTCTCATGCCATGGCCTCCTGAGTAGCTGGGATTACAGGCGTGCTACTTGGATAGGGGCTGGGTAAAATGAGGCTGAGAACTGCTGGGCTGCATTCCCAAGAGGTTCAGCAGGAATAGGGGTAAATAGGGGTAATTATATTTTTAGTAGAGATGGGGGTTCACCATGTTGGCCAGGGTGGTCTCGAACTCCTGATCTCAGGTGATCTGCCTGTCTCAGCCTTCCAAAGTGTTGGCATTATGGGCGTGAGCCACTGCGTCCAGCCTCTTTACTCTCTTGATAAACTTGCTTTCATTTTACTCTGTGGACTCGTCCCAAATTTTCTTTTCTTTTTTTTTTTTTTAAGACGGCGTCTTGCTCTGCCACCTAGGCTGGAGTGCAATGGCGTGATCTCAGCTCACTGCAACCTCCACCTCCCGGATTCAAGTGATTCTCCCACCTCAGCCTCCTGAGTAGCTGGGACTACAGGCGTGTGCCACCATGCCCAGCTAATTTTTAAAAATATTTTTAATGGAAACAGGGTTTCACCATGTTGGCCAGGATGGTCTCGATCTCTTGACCTCATGATCCACCCGCCTCGGCCTCCCAAAGTGCTGGGATTGCAGGCGTGAGCCAGCGCGCCCAGCCTCATCCCAAATTCCTTCTTGCTCAAGAGCTGAGAACCCTCTCTTGGGGTCTGGTTCGGGACCCTTTCCAGTAACAGCTCCACAGACATCATCAGATGGTTTAATTTTGCCAATCTGATGGTAATCAATGTCTTCTCCTTGCCTGATTACTGTGAGGTTGTTTATCTTTTCTTATACTTTTTGGCCATTTACATTTCTTTTTCTGTGGATTCCCCATCATCTTTGTGTATTTTTAGGAATTGATCCATCCCATCCCCATTGATATAGGTGCAATGCCAATTTTGTCATAGATCAAGTTTTCATACACACATGGGTCTTTGTCGGGGGGGCCTTCTATCATGTTGAACTAATACACTTGATCACATCTGTTCCAATACCAGTATCTTCATTATTATGTCTTTATAATAAGCCTTCCTATGAGGTAGGACAAGTCCCCTCCTACCCTATCCACCTTCAGCCTTCTAGGATGTTGAATGGAATTGCTTCGAATCTATAGCTTCACTGGGCGAGAACTGAGGTTTTTGTTTTTCGTTTTTCTGATTTTTGTTTTTCGTTTTTTTAATAATATTGAGTCTTCTATCTAAGACCATGTTTTGCTTTTCCATTTCTTTGGATTTTCTTTAATGCTTTTCAGTAAGGGTTTGTAATTTTTCACTTCACAATATAGCTTGGAGATTGTTCCAGATCACATATAGAGAGCTGTTTATTCTCTAAAGAGCTTCATGGTGTTTCAATGTGTGGAATTTATTTTACCAGGCCCCTAATGATATCCTTTGAGGATATCTATGATCTTTTTATACTACAACAGTGCTTCAGAGGATATCCTTGAACTTAACTTACTTGAGCACCATTCTAAATTTATCTGCAGGAGAAACTCCCAGAAGAAAGATTACCGGGTCAAAGGGTATTTGCATACTGTGAGCGAACACACCCTCCCTTCCAGAGAGGCTGTGCCATAAAATCACTCTCCTTAAGGTCAACAAATACAATCAGGCTTTCATTGGGTTTCCATTCTCCTTGTCTTCTTTGCATTGTCAGAGACTTCACCATAGCCTCCTTTTGGAAATTCTCTTTAGTTTCTGTGGCTCTGCATAAAGGACAAGACATTCTTTATTGAATCATTCATTCATGTGTTGGCTTATGCATTTACTCACTCATTTCATAGTTAAGTGCTTGGAACTGGGGAGTCCACCAGGGGGCCCTCCTATCTTATTTATCAAGTAAAATATTGCCTAATCGTTCAGTATATGCCTGTCTCCATGTAACTGAAAGCATTCATTGCCAAAACAGGAGAGTAAATGTTCAGAGATGGGGAAACTGAGGCATGGGGAAATTGAATGGCTTGATAGAGTTGCAAGGCACACGTGTACATGGCCTCAGGGGAGACTTCTGTGGAAAGGCATGGCTTCCTCAGAGAGGGAACGCCCTTGCCCTCCTGGTTTTCCGCAGGTGTGAGGACCATAAAGAAACCTATTCACCTGGTCTGTCCTTGCAGCTGCCAGTCCTGATCTCCACCTGTCCCGAGCTGCTCAGAACGTGGGCAGTGCCATCCAGGAGTCACGAGCATGGGCCAATGGCCAGGGAGGCTAGATCTGTCTGCCAAGTTTCCACTTTTCCATCTTCGCAGCTTCTCCGAAGCTCTGTGGAGACTCTCCCCACTCCCACCCCTTGGCAGTGAGACGTCACCATCGGAGCCGGCTGGTTGCTACCCTTGGGAACAGAATTCAAAGTCTGCAATACCAATCTCTGCCCTTGTGGGATGACTGGGCAGCCCGACCCAAAATAGTTGGGAAAGGCGGGATGTTAGGGCCGCGGTGGGAAAAATCACAGTGCTGCTAATGACATGCTGTGCTTATCTGGAACTGAGTGTCTTGCAGACTTTAACCGAGGTCACATTGCTTTCTCCAGCAATAACTAAACAGACCCAGCGAGTGGTGGTGACAGGCCCAGGGAGAGAGAAAGAATTACCAAATCGGGGAGGGCACAGAACATGCTGCCTGCCCTGCCAGGGGTTCCAGGAAATTCTTCTTCCCATTTTAGGACCTACCCTTGACTGAGAATATGGGTATTTGGGAATATTCAGGAAGCCTTTAGGGGTTTTGATCCAGACACCCTTGTGTGGATGTGAGCTCCTAGGGAGTTTTAGGATGGGTTTGGGGGGCTAAGAGAGAGACCTTGGGGAGGGGGCTCAGTCTTTCTGGAAGTTGGCTTTGACTTCTGACCCGTAATCTCAGGTCTGATGAAGTCCCCCAGGGCTGGTTTTTGTTTTTGAAATCTGTTGTTTTTGCCCAACAGGGAAGGATTTTGTCAAAGAGAAAACACTCTGCCTCTTGTTGCTTGGGGGCGCGTAAGGCTGGGATGGAAGAAAATCAGCCACTCTACAAGGACATCTCTTGCTTGCCAAAGTTTCCATCTTTCCTGCTTACAATTACAAAGCAGAGGTGAAGTTGATGACAAAGAGCATTAGGAACCTGGCATGCTCTCTATTTGGGATTTTTTTTTTTTTTTTTTTCATTTTATTGAGGACTAGCTTGTATTCTCTGGGAGCTGGCCTTGTGAGTCTTTGCCCATCGCCTGCTGCCTTGAGTTGTGAGCCAAGATGGCGGCACCTAACATGTGCTCAGACCTCAACTCCTATTCTTTGGAATTTCCCAGGCCTCCGAGCTTTGGGTCTCACACAATATCTTGGGAAACCCCAGACTCTCTTTGTTACATTTGATACCACTCCTCCCTATCCCCAGTTTCTGCCTCAAGGAAAATGAGTAATCTCTTTTCTAATCTCCTCCTTCCCTCCTCTTCCCAAAAGGGAAGGAAGATTATACTTGTAATAATGGTAGTTGCATTGAACACTGTGTCTGCTCCACCAACCTTTTTATTAATCATGTGAGAAACTACAGGTTCACAATCACTTCTCCCAAATCCCTGAAATGCAAAAACTCTGAAAACTTAGTTTTCCTCTAAATTTGGCACACACAAATTTGACAGAACAATGTGACTTGAACTGTCCTGAGACTGTGGATGGCTTGCTTTCATCCCACTGCAGAATATTCAAGTGTTTGATGAAGGTGCGCTGCCCAAAGCCCACTGGGTAAGATGCTCTGTGGGATATTTGCACCTAACTCTGAACACATCTGACCTCCTTGGCTCCAGATAAGAGACCCTGGACCTATCTCTGCTTTATAGATAAGGAAACTAAGGCCCACTGAAGTTTGGTAGCATCCCCAGGCTGCCTCAAGGTAGGTCAGAGCCAGGACAAGGCCTCCTAGTAGGATGAGCCAGGTGCAGCTGGAAGAGATGACCAGCCTTCTTTCTACAACTCAGCTGTCTTTCTACAACTTTGCACTATATTGGGCCTCTGAGTTCTGTCTTGGAATTATGTTAAAGATAACTGTTTTCCAGTTCTTCAACACCAAAGCCATCTTGGATGGGGTAAAGAGAAAGAATAAATCTCCCATCATCCATAACTTTTTTTTTTTTTTTTTTGAGATGGGGGTCTTGCTCTGTTGCCCAGGCCGGAGTGCAATGCCACGATCAGGGCTTACTGCAGCCTTGACCGCCTGGGCTCAAGGGATCCTCCCACCTCAGCCTCCTGAGTAGCTGGGACTACAGGTGTGTGCTGCCAAGCCCAGCTAATTGTTTTATATTTTGTAGAGACAGGATCTTACTATATTGCCCAGGCTGGTTTCAAACTCCTGGGCTCAAGCGATCCTCCCACCTCAGCCTCCCAAAGTGCTGGGATTATAGGTGTGAGCCACCACACCCAGCCTATCATCTGCATCTCTTTCTCTTTTGAGTTGTGTGTCCAGCTTTGTGAATTCTGGTATCTGTCCAGGACTTCCCTTAGTCTGAGGCTCCCAGACAGGGCAATAAGGAGCCTTCTTTTTTTTATTTTTTATTTTTACTTTTATTTTATTTTTTTGAGATGGAGTCTTGCTCTGTTGCCCAGGCTGGAGTGCAGTGGTGCGATCTCGGTTCACTTGCAACCTCTGACTCCTGGTTCAAGTGATTCTCCTGCCTCAGCCTCCCAAGTAGCTGGGATTACAGGTGCTCACCACCACATGCCCAGCTAATTTTTGTATTTTTAGTCGAGATGGAGTTTCACCATATTGGCCAGGATGGTCTCGATCTCCTGATCATGTGATCCGCCCACCTCAGCCTCCCAAAGTGCTGGGATTACAGGCGTGAGCCACTGCCCCCGGCAACAAGGAGCCTTCTCATTGCATTGAGGGAGTCCTTAGCTCATAAGAGTTCTAGAAAGGCCCAGATTCTCTGAAATATGGACGAAGGTCTCATAAGGGCTGCAAAAAATGCTGGTGTTTTCTCTGGTATCCCTGCACCAAGGGCTATTTGAGGACAGAGTAACTAAGGAAAGTTCAATCCATGTGCTAGGCCTTGCTCCTGGTGACTGGGAAACTTCCTCATGTCACTTACAGGAATGGAGACAAGCTTATCTCTGGCTTTTCCTGTATCAATAAGCAACCTGGGATGTAGGTTTTGCCAAGCCTTAGACATGTATGCCAAGAACACAAGCAACTCCTGATCTTCTAAGCCTAGCAGAGGCTGCATCTCTAGTTGGTTAAGTAGTGTTGACTTCATATCCTCGTTGTGTGTGTCCTCAGAGTTCCCCCGGATGCTGGAGGCCTGGCAGCCTTTCTCCCTGTATTCACAGGAGGGGTTGGCGTACCCAGTCAGGGCCTCTGTGGAATGGCTGTTGGGTGCCTCACCTGCCCAGAGGCCTCTCCTTCTGTTCTCATCTCCATTCGTCCTCAGCTCTACCCGAGTGCTGGCCTTGCCCAACCTGGAGCAAGGCAGCGGGCATCAAGCTTGCACCCTCTTCTTCCTCTCCCTTTTCTTTTCATCTGTCCAGTTGTTGGTGCAGCGGATGGGAGGACACTCCAGGCAGGGAAAGGTGAGACCTCTTAGTTTTGCTCTGAGTGTCCCAATCAGCATCCCCGTTTTCACATCTCCTGTTTGGTCAGAGACAGACTGTCACAGGAGTGATAACAAAACAAAAAAAATCCAGCTACAGCATGGAGGTAAGGGGCCACTCGGAGAGAACAGGGCAGAGCAGGGAGAAAAGAAGCGAAAGGGGGAACGCTGTTATCATCAGAGCAGACTTCTGCTTCTCTGGCCAAATCCTTCCCCTGCTGGTGATATGGTAGGTTTCCAGAGCAAGCGGGGCTGACGCAGAGTCTAGGGATGGAGACTGGGCCCCAAGCAGGGCCAGCTCTGGCGCAGCGCGGATCAGGGATCAGGATGGGAGGGCAGCCTATGGGCCTTGTTCAGAAAAAATATTTGTGTATGATTGAGAAAATGTCAGGTTTTCGTATCAAGGGATGAGAGGCCTGATAGAGACTGAGGGGTGCTTCCAGCCACCCCTGGCCCACCACTGTACTCTGTGCTATTCTCTGGAAAATGGAAACCTTCCCGGCAGGGCCTCCTTCCTAACCTTTAGATCACAGAGCTCTCAAGACCCTGAACAAAACAGTGGACCATCACCAACAAAACAGCGCGCGCACACACACACACACACACACACACACACACACACAATTTGGCATTTTGTTATAGGGGGCTCACAGATTCCCCCAAACCTGTCTGAGTCCCCTGTGATGCATGGGGTGTCTCAGGTCTGCCACTGTTTGGAGACCTGACCCGTCGGGGTTGGCTACAGGGGATCCCTGAGGCCTTGGAGACCATCCCTCTGCTACCAAGTGACTAGGAGCGCTCAGCCTTGCTGGGCACCCGCATTCTGTGGGGGGCATCCTCGTCCAGGGCTCGCAGCCCCTCCGCCTCTGGACGGACCTCCAGACTCACGGAATCGGCCCCGCCCCCACCCTCAGTCTGGCGGGCTCCCCAGGGGGCCAGGAGGAGGCGGCCGCTAGGATTTCCCTGCGGCGCGGCGCGGGGCACACACGGTTAATCCTCCGCGGCTGCTGTTTGGACGAAAAGCGCTGGGGGTGTTGGAGGCTCCTCGCTGCTCACATCTGGCTGGGCTTCGCTGCTTGCGCGTCTATCCCACTTTCTTCGTCTCTTCCTTTACTTTCGAGAAACCGCGCTTCCGCTTCTGGTCGCAGAGACCTCGGAGACCGCGCCGGGGAGACGGAGGTGCTAGGGGCAGACCCGTGGCTGCTCGCACCGCCCCCACCCTCCTCTTCTGCACCGTGGTGCCCCGGAGGACCTTCTCGCCCGCTCTGTCTCCTTCGGCGAGACTGTGCGTCGCCCCGGACCTGGCCGGGAGGAGGCTTGGCCGCCGGGAGATGCTCTAAGAGCGGCGCGGGAGGAGCGGCCGGCGGGACGGAGGTAGGTGGCCGAGCCGGGGGACCCAGCGCCGCCCCGCCCCTGTCCTCGTGGCTTCAGCCTGGTGGCCAGGGCGGGGATGGCAGACACCTGGGCCAGGACGGACGGGGAGCGCCGTAGGAGGGGCCGGGTTGGCGGCGGTGGCGCAGGGGCAGAAAGACCCGGGGTTTCGGGGACAGCCCTGGCGGCCGGCTGTGGCTCAGCCCCCGCCATAGGCGCCTCTGCGCAGGGGGGTCGTGATGGTCCCAGATCTCCCTGACTGTGGAGAAGCCAGACTCTTCTGCACATAGATACTAACGGGAGTAATTGCACCTTCCCCCCAGTTTTTTGTGGGGTGTTTATCTTGCTTCACTGTTCTCTGGTGCCTTTCTGAGGGTGTGGATGGAAGAGGAATGGTACTAATGCTCGCAGCTGCACCTAGTGGGGATGCTTTCACCCCACTCCGTGTCACCGGGACCACCTGACCGCCGGGTCTGTCCAGTCCTGTCTGTGCCCAACCTGGATCCTTCATGGAATAGGAAGCGCTGACTTTGACCCTCGCATCTGACAGCCTTGGTGTCTTGGAGGGGGTCCAGCTTGGGCAGGAAAAAACAATGTTGCTTCCCCGGGGCCCTCTTGGGAAGCTAAGCTGCCTATGCCACTGGGAGTGGCCGCTGGCCTGGGGCTGGAGCATCTGAGCCGCCTGGGAGTTCTGGCCAGGGCTTCTCCTCCGGTGCAGGTGTGGTCCCCACTGTTAGCCCGGGCCTGGCGGGGTCCAGTTCCCGGGCCACACTCTTCCAGCCCCAGAAAGCCAGATTATCTTCTATGAACCCTTGGGCCGACTCATCCCTGCTTGGGAGGGAGGGAGGAAGCCGCCCCGCTCTGTGAGGTGTTCCTGACTCTTCTACCCCACCTAGTTTCTAGGAAAGGAGGTAACATGACGTGCTGGGAGCTTTCTGGTCCTGAGCTTTGAACATGAAAAATGCCGTGAGAAACTGTTTTCTCCTCCGCTGGCCACTTCGCGGCCCCAGGGGAGCATGTGACGTCCTTACAGGCTGCCCGGCCTCTGCTTTTTATAGTGCTGGAAAGTACACGCTGCCTGGCAGGCCGTGCAGCCATGAACAGCCACAGATAGACGCACTTGGCTGTTGTGTGTGCTGCAGGGAGCGGGAGGACATGCTTCAGGAGGCCTGTCCAGCACCTGCCAACCAGGGAGGAGGGAACCAAGACAGGGAGATGGGATCTGAGGGCTGAGGACAAGCGGAAGCTTCCCCACCCTCCCTCTTAGACCTGTGGAGCTGGAGAGGCCCCTAGAGACCACCCAACAACAACAGTGGCACTCATCATCTTCATCATCTTCATCATCATCATCTTCATCATCATCATCATCATGATGTTAGCCACAGGTTTGTGTGTCTGCTCACATGGCAGGTGCTGAACATTATATTAATAATTATAATAGTTATTATAATAGTTAATTCTCAACACTTCTATCAAGGGAACTCTCACTTGCGGGAAGAGCAGAGCTGCAAAGCTCAAGAGGCTCACAGCTTGCCTGAGGTCCTAGAGACAGGGATGGAGAACTCCAGACTCCAATCTGTGTCTTTATCCCAAGTGCGCTGTATGCTTCTTCTTCTTCTTTTTTTTTTTTTTTTTTTTGAGACAGTGTTTCGCTTTTGTCACCCAGGCTGGAGTACAAGGCCAAATCTCGGCTCACTGCAACCTCTGCCTCCCAGGTTCAAGCGATTCTCCTGCCTCAGCCTCCCAAGTAGCTGGATTAGAGGCATGTACCACCACGCCTGGCTAATTTTGTATTTTTAGTAGAGATGGGGTTTCTCCATGTTGGTCAGGCTGGTCTCAAACTCTTGACCTCAAGTGATCCACCAGCTTCAACCTCCCAAAATGCTGGGATTACAGGAGTGAGCCACAGCGCCTGGCCTCTAGGGCGTATACTTTTAACCTTCCTATCTGGTGTTGGGAACATGGTGCTCAGCGGGCCAAACTGAGGCTGGGAACTACTCTCTGCCAGCTGCCAATGAAGAATGCCCAGGGGCAGGAAGGACACAGGTCTGCTACCCAGGGACTCTCGACTTTTCCTCCTGCCTCCCTCTCCTCCTGCCTCCCTCTCCTCCTGCCTCCCTCTCCTCCTTTTGTGTCGCCAAGGGTGGTGTCCCCAGTGAGTGTGTTCAGGGAGGCAGGAAGCCCTAGGTGGGTGCTCTGCGGCCACAGGACACCGCTGCCCCTCCCCAGCAGGTGCAGCCAGCTGGAAAGGGATGTCCTCCCAAGTGGGAGCAGAGAAAGCCCAAGCTGTCCCAGGAAGGCCGCAGGTTCCCTCCTTGTTCCTAGGAAGTGACCCCCCTGTTCAGGGCAACCAGGACAACAGAGTGTTTTTGGAACATGCTCCTTTCTGTTCTTCTTCCTGGTGCCTCCCCCCAGCTGTAATTAGCATGACTCATAAACCAAATATTCTGGCATTGAACTTTGGTCATCAAAACAAAGATGAAAAGGATTTCGTAGATACAGTTGTGCGCGGGGCCTGGAGCTTCCCGTTTGTGTCTTGTCCTGATGGGTCCCAGTTCCTGGGATCGGGGGCTGTGGCTCAGGTTCCAGAACCTTAGGGAAGGGGCGGGGGTGATGGACACCAGGAAGGGCAGGAAGAAGGAGCAGGTTACACCATCCCCTGGACAGTCCCACC
The DNA here is from genome assembly GCF_007565055.1 of Rhinopithecus roxellana. Lineage (NCBI taxonomy): Eukaryota > Metazoa > Chordata > Mammalia > Primates > Cercopithecidae > Rhinopithecus > Rhinopithecus roxellana. The sequence continues at coordinate 32,669,312 of NC_044567.1, read as the reverse complement.
TCTGCCTGACAATCAGTGGCCTCTAGAGATTGAGTGGGGGCACTACCTTGTGGGCCACAGGTTGCCATTTCCCCTGTTAACCTGCTGAAAATGGCCTGCTGGTGTCACATGGCACAAGGCAGCTCTCTGGACAGGACCCTGCCCCGCTGACCCCTTCACGCAGGCTGAGAACTCCCTGCCCACTTGAGAGTGCAGTCTGGAGGAAACAGCGATGCCAGCTCAACAATGTGTTTCTTTCAGGCTCTCTTGGGGCAGTCCAGCAAGCTGCTCTTATGAGCCGAGGATCCTTGGGGTCCTGTCCTGGGGTCTATGCTGAGGTCCTTGCCTGGAAGGGCCAGTCCTGAGCTTAAGCAGGGACGTGCAGGAGCAGGGCATGCTCACTCCTTTCTTCCTTCCCGAGCCCCGCAGTGAGATACTCCAGCTGCCTCCGCTGCAGCCTCTGGTTCTCCCGGTGAAGCATGTGGTGTGAGCAGGAAGGGAGCGGGGAGGGGCTTCAGGGCCATGTGGGAAGGATCTTTATCTCTGGGTCCTTGTCAAGGTCACGGCTGTGTGACACTTGTGCTGGGGTGATATGAGTGGCTTTTGGCACATCAGCACCCCTCCAGCTGCCTGTTTTTGCCCACACTTGATTTCCAGAGCTGGGCTTGGCATCTGAATATGGTTCAAAGGGGGATGGTCTCTGGCAGGGGCATGGGGGCCCCCACAGTCCCCACTGTACACTGGGGCACCCCTATCTTGCCTCTGAGGCTCCCTGGAGCTAAGCCCTTCTCCAGCCTCAGACGGGGCTGGCACAGACTGCAGGCCCCTCCCTGGGCCCCCATCCTGTCCAGGACGGCCGTCGGGACGGCTGTGGCTGGGCCCGTGTCTGCCCATCTCCCTGGCTCCTGTAGGAATTTTCCTTGACACGAGACAGAGTAGAGAGCAGGAGACGGCAGGCAGGGAGGCAGGAGTCGAGGGCAGGAGGAGAAGAGGCAGACGGGCCGGTGGGGCATGGGGAGGTCAAGTTCTTGGTGCCCTGTGCTGGGTCAAATGTTGCTCTTGGCCACGGCTAAAGCCATACTTGGTGGAATGCCCCAAACCCTATGCGTTGGGTTGTACCCATCCCCCTCAGCAAGACATCTGGATGCCAGCCGCCCTCTGCCCTGGGGAGCAGGGAAGGAAAAGGGCCGCGCCTGGGAAAGCTGCCAGCCCTGGGTGGGTTCGAGGTGGGTGTAGGTCAGAAGGTGGGCAGGGCCCCCCATCTCTGCCCACAGGTTCCTGGGGCCGGTCTTCAGAGCTGGGAACAGAGGTGTGTTCAGAAAACGCTTGGACCCTTTCAACTTGTAGAGTCTAAAGTGAGAGATGGAAGGATCTGGGTGGGTTAGGGGGTGACCACAGGTCTCTCGCGTCTCCTGGCATTCAGGGGAGCCACCTCCTCCGTGAAAGGATAACGATGAGGGCAAGACTCATGGTTCTGTGGGTCCTCCCTGTGTGGTGCATGAACTCAGATTCCTTTGCAACCCAGAGCTCGGGTCTGCTTCTGCCCATTAGAGGGCACTGGCCAGGAGAGAAAATCATCTGTATCCCTGCACGTGGGCCTTTCTGTCCCTTCTTCAGAGCTGCCCAGCATGCTGGTCTCTCTTCACGCTACAAAAACAGTGCCCTAAAAATGCGCATCCGATGGGCCACACTGCCCAAGCCCCTCACATTTTAAGGTGTGCGTGTGTATGTTCCTGGTGAGCCCATGCCTAAATCCAAAGGAATGAAACTCCAGTGGTGTATTTTAAGATGCCAGCAGGTTGGCACCAGGGATATCTTAGCACCTTGCATCAAGGACAGTGGTTACCCTGGTGCCTGGTACCATACCTGGCATGTAGTGGGTGTCCAGTAATCCTCTGTTGAATGATGAACGCAAGGGCTCAGCCGCTGGATACAGTCCTCAAAGCCAAAGGCTGCTGCAGCTGTTCCACCTGGACACAAGTAAGCAAATCGGTGGGTACCATAACCCAACTCTCATAACTCATGAGAGCCAGCGGGTGGGAATGGTTGCTGCACCATGACTTGGGAGGAGGAGGAGCCTATGCTCTCTGGCATCTTTCTGACCTCCCCTCTGAGTGAAGTGTAATGTGCTTTGCTGTCGGACACACCTGGGTCTAATCTGAGCTCCAGCACCTCCCCACTGTGGAACCTGGGGCAGGCGGCTCCATCGCTCTGAGCCTGTTTGCGCATTCTAAGGATCAGGTATTCTAATGATCAAGCTCACTGGTGTAAGGAAGGCACCATGCCCAGAGCCTGGCTCTCAGTGGTGGCTTTTCAAGGGTAGCAGGGCTTTGTCAATGTTGATAAACATTGGGCTACTCCTAGGTCCAGGAACATGCCAGCCATTGCACATCACGCACAGGCTGGGCTGAGGACTGGGCTCCGTTTCCTTGTTTCATGGCTGCAGGCCACTGGCCCTACTCAGGCAGCCTCCTTCAACAGCAAGGGCCAAAGACAAAGCCCCTCACTGCTAGGAAACAGGTTCTCTCTGGCTCGCATAATTCCAGCCTGGATGAAGTACCACCCTGCTGGGCTCCCTACCACCTGTGCCATTCCTGGTCCTAACACGTCCCATACCATAGCTGCTAGGGACTTTACTGCCTAAAGGAAGGGGCTTCTTGTTCCATTTGTCCCAAGAATCCAGCTCCCTGCCGGGTATGTAGTAGACACTCAATAAACACCTGTTGAACAAATGAGCAAAAGACCGTGAGACTTCAGCACTACGTCAACTTATATTCCCTGTGCTTCCGCTTGAGCCTTAAACGACGCAGCATCACAAGCCCTCGTTTCTCCCCATCCTACTCTTCTATGCGTCTAGTCGAGTTTCCTGGAATAAACAAAATGCTCCCTTAGTCCCCAGGGTGGGGCTTATTTGTCATTTTTCTAAGTGGAAAATAATGTGTACTTACTGTGAAAAAGGATGTGACTGTTACAGGGGAAAGAAACAGAGGCCAACATAAGAAAATGGTAAGCATCTGTATTTTCATCACTGCAGATAATCGCTGTTGGCAGCCCGGTGGGTGGCCTTTGGGTCTTTGTGGTTTTGTGTGTGTGTGTGTGTGTGTGTGTGTGTGTGTGTGTGTGTATGTGCATGTATGTGCGTGTGTCTGCACGTTTTCAACCTGCATTTTCAAAACTCATTACTGCTTTACAAACTAACTTTCTTTCTGTCTGTCTGTCTTTCTTTCTTTCTTTCTTTCTTTTCTTTCCTTCCTTTCTTTCTTTTCTTTCTTTCTTTCTTTCTTTCTTTCTTTCTTTCTTTCTTTCTTTCTTTCTTTCTTTCTTTCTTTCTTCTTTCTTTCTTTCTTTCTGTCTTTCTTTCCTTCTCTTTCTTTCCTTCCTTCCTTCCTTCCTTCCTTCCTTCCTTCCTTCCTTCCTTCCTTCCTTCCTTCCTTCCTTCCTTCCTTCTCTTTCTTTCTTTCCTTCTTTCTCTCTCTCTCTTCCTTCCTTCTTTTCTTTTTCTTTCTTTCTTTCTTTTTTTGAGACAGAGTCTCACTGCATTGTCCAGGCTGCAGTGCAGTGGTGCGATCTCAGCTCACTGCAATCTCCATCTCCTGGGTTCAAGTGATTCTCCTGCCTCAGCCTCCTGAGTAGCTGGGATTATAGGCACGTGCCACCACACCCAGCTAATTTTTGTATTTTTTAGTAGAGACGGGGTTTTACCATGTTGGCCAGTCTGGTATTGAACTCCTGACCTCAAGTGATCCACCTGCCTCGGCCTCCCAAAGTGCTGGGATTACAGGCATGAGCCACTGCGCCCAGCCCAAACATCTTTCCGTGTCAGTAAATACTTACCTATTTACAGAGACTCCTAACTGGTGCTGCTGGCTGATTCTGCCCCCCCGATCCCTCCATATTACTTATTTAAATGTCTTTAGAAGGAGCACGTTTCCTAGTCTGCCACAATCCCCATCCCTCCCTATTGCTGAGTTCGCCACTCTCATCAACCACCTCGTTTTTCTAGTTTCCGTCATATGGATGCACTGTAAATTTTTTGTTTTTTTTTGAGATGGAGTCTCCCTCTGTCACCCAGGCTGGAGTGCAATGGTGCTATTTCACCTCATTGCATCCTCGCCTCCCAGGTTCAAGCAATTCTCCTGCCTCAGCCTCCCGAGTAGCTGAGATTACAGGCATGTGCCATACCTGGCTAAATTTTGTATTTTTAGTAGAGACAAAGTTTCACCACGTTGGCCAGGCTGGTCTTGAACTCCTGACCTCAGGTGATCTGCCTGTCTCAGCCTCTCAAAGTGCTGGGATTACAGGCGTGAGCCACTGCACCCAGCCATATATTTCATTAAACCGTCTTCCTGGACATGTAGGTGGTTTGTAACCTTGGTGAATGGAGGCAGTGGTTTCATCTCTTTGAAACAGTAGGCTTTCTGAGTGCAGATAAGAGGAGCATTTCTGGGGAAGATGGCTACGTGGCAGTCAGCATTCTGGTGACAGTGGTGTACCTTGGATCTCTGTGTCCCCAGCTGGAGTTAGAGAGAGATTTGGACAGAGTTGTGGCTGGGGCGTGTCATCTTTGGCTCTGTACTTGGGATTGATTGAAGGTGAAGGGAGCGTTGGAGCCCTGCTGAGAGTTAGACACCGGATGCTGGTAATGCCTGAGAAATGAGATGTGGCCCCCTTTTCCCAGGGGCTTGGAGTTGTGGGGACAGGAAGAGGAAACCAAGGACCGTAGACTGGTTCTTCCAGATGCTGGGGGAGGGGCACCTACAGCACACCCGGGTCTGGGCAACTTCCTGGAGGAGGTGGCCTCAGGCTGAGCTCTGGAGAATACACGATGGAGAAGGTGGAGGAGAAATGGGCATCCAGACAGAGGAAGGAGCGTGTGCCAGAGGACGAGACCTCGAGTGTGACCTGTTAGGGACTGAGTGGCTCCAGGGAGCTGCAGTGAAGGGGTCTCATGCGGTGTGGGGAAGGGCCAGATGGAAACGCTCAGGGCTTACTCCTTCCTTTATTGGCATAGGAAGCCCTCGGAGCCAGGGGTGGCATTCAGATTTGCGTTTTTCAAAGCTGCCTCTGGAAGCAGTGTGGGAAACAGATGGGAGGCAGAAAACCAGCCAGGACTGGGGAAGAAGTGATGGAGAGGAGAGGAGACCTGCAGGGGATTGGCGATGGATGAAATGTGGCGGGTGCAAGGAAGGTGGCATCCAAGTGGCTTGCAGGCTTCTGGCCCGGGACCCTGCGTGATGGTGTGCATTGCTTTCACCAAGCTGCAAGCCACAGGAGGAGAAGCCAGTGTGGTGAGGATGGGGGAGAAGGGGATGAGTTAATTGGGGGCTTAAAAGCCTTAGGGCAGAGCAGCCCGGTGTGGTGGCTCACACCTGTAATCCCAGCACTTTGGGAGGCCGAGGTGGGTGGATCACCTGAGGTCAGGAGTTCGAGACCAACCTGGCCAACATGGCAAAACCCCATCTCTACTAAAAATACAAAAATTAGCCGGGTGTGGTGCAAATGCCTGTAATCCCAGCTACTTGGGAGGCTGAGGCAGGAGAATCGCTTGAACCCGGAAGGCGGAGGTTGCAGCGAGCCAAGATTGTGCCATCGTACTCCTGTCTGGGCGACAAGAGCAAAACTCCATCTCAAAAAAAAAAGAAAAAAAGAAAAGAAGTCTTAGTGCAGAGCAAAGAGGAGGTGCTCAGCAGACAACTGCTTATGTGGGTCTAGACCAGTGCTGCCCGGCAGAACCTTCAGCTGTAATGCAAGGTGCTAAGAGCTGTGCTGTGTAGTATGGCAGCTATGGCAGCTGCTAGTCACGGGAGCACTTAAAATGTGGCTCCGGTGACTGAGAACTGGACGTTTCACCTTGTTTAACTGACATAGCCCCACGTGGCTCGTAGCCACTGTGTTGACTTAAACATTTGCAAGCCCAGGTCTCAGCAGCCAGGTCAGTGGTGGGGACGTGGACTGGGGCGTTGTCAGCTGAAGATGTGGTGTGGACCAGGACAGGCAGAAAGAGGTCAGGTGCGGTGGCTTCACGCTGATAATCCTACCCGTTTTAGGAGGCCAAGGCTGGAGGATTGCTTGAGACCAGCCTGGGAAACATAGCGAGACCCTGTCTCTAAAACAATTTTTTTTTTTTTTTTAAATTAGCTGGATGTGGTGGCATGCGCTTGTAGTTCCAACTACCCAGGAAGCTGAGATAGGAGGATCATTTGGGTCCAGGGGTTTGAAGCTGCAGTAAGCCATGATTGTACCACTGCACGCCAGCCTGGGTGACAGAAGGAGACCCTGTCTCCTAAATAAATAAATAAATAAATGTAGCAGAATTAGGAGCAAGAGGAGCTGCGAACTGAGGAACAGCCATGGAGAGCACCGGTCTTTGGGGGTTGATCAGGAAGGCTAAACACTGGGAGACAGTGTGGGCCAAGCCCCAGGGCTGAAGAAGAGGGCAGTCGACATTGGCAGATGCTTACAGGGAGCACCAAAGAGGAATGCAGAAGGTGTTGGGTACTACGAGGGTCGTGGGTGATGGCAGCCGAACAGTCGGGGCGGGGCCGGCAGGAGGCGGGCCAGTGGGATGCTGTGCTGATTATATTCCTGACCTAGAGGCCCCAGGCTGGGGACAAAGCCCTGTCTTGTGCCAGGCTTCCTCGGGAGCTGCCTGGAAAATGCTGGGGCTTGTCCAGGCCCCAGACAACCAAAGACGTCCGTGCTGCTTGTAAAGGGCTGGGTGAGGTGGGGCACCAGGCCATAGAATTCCCAGGTTCTTTCTTCCCTCTGTCTTGGGAGCGGTCAGCCCCCGAGGGTGTCCCCGCTGCTGGTTCTGGGGAAGTGGGCGACGGGCCAGGCCACCTGCAGAGTAGGCCAAGGGCAGCTGTTGGTGCCTCTCCTCTCTCACACGGTTCTCAAAGCAGGGGCAAGCCTGCCGCCCGAGGCCTTCCAGCTGGGAGGTGAGCTGAGGACAGCTGCTCTACTCAAGGAAATCTTTGTTTCCACTGGGACGGAATCAGAGCTCTGGAGGCTGGGCTGGCCAAGCACCCTGAAGGCCCGATGCCTGGCAGCTCATGCAGCCTCCTTGTTTGCAGGGCCTGGGCGAAAATTTACACTGAGTCCCACTCTTTGCTCCAGGTGAGTCCTTCCTGGTCAAGGTACAGTTGTGGGAGGGAGATGCTTTAGGATGGGAGAATTCTTGGCCCGTCTTCGCTTCACTTTTTTGTCCCAAGCCAGACTTCATTCCCATCCAGGGAAGAGGAAACTGTTGCTAATGAACTCGCAAGTAGCCCTGGAAGAGTCTGTATTCATCCCTGGACTTGGGCTTTGGAAGTAACCAAATAAACAACTAAGCCTTAAAAACAAACCCTCCTTCTGCAAGACAGGGGGCAGCTTTCTGGAAATGGGAGAGAGGGAGATTGAGAGAGGAGATAGGCTCCAGGATCCAGCATCTCTCAGGAAGAGGGGTTGCTCGCTGCCATCTGGCCAGAATTCCTTCCATAAGGGACCCCCATCCACCACCAGGTTGAGGGGAAGAAGGAGAGTGTGAGATCAGTGGCAGCAGTGCAATTATAGCAGGGAACATTAGCTATTTTTTTTTTTTGAGACGGAGTCTCGCTCATGTCACCCAGGCTGGAGTACAGTGGCCAGATCTCAGCTCACTGCAAGCTCCGCCTCCCGGGTTCACGCCATTCTCCTGCCTCAGCCTCCTGAGTAGCTGGGACTACAGGCGCCGCCACCTCACCCGGCTAGTTTTTTGTATTTTTAGTAGAGACGGGGTTTCACCGTGTTAGCCAGGATGGTCTCGATCTCCTGACCTCGTGATCCGCCCATCTCGGCCTCCCAAAGTGCTGGGATTACAGGCTTGAGCCACCGCGCCCGGCCAAACATTAGCTATTAAATGGGCTTCTAGAAGAGGTAAACACATGTCACTCATCAAATGGGAGCCACTCTGCCCACCTCCTGCCCATCACCAGAGGAGTTTCATCAGTGGGCAATTAGTGTGATGAATGGCTTCTGGCGGGAAGGAAAGGGCTATGAGCAGATGTCACCTGTCAGAAGGACACCCTAATGTGGCACCTTCCTCTTTCTTGGTGCCCCAGTACCTGAGTCCTCTTGCAACAACAGGAGAGCTCTATGCCTCTCAACAGGAGAATTCTACTGATGTCAGAGCCGAGGGGGAGTGGACTCAGGGCTTCTCTTCTGGTTGGGAGGATTCTGGGGATGTTCCAAAGGTGGCAGGAGGGAGTGGCATGAAGGGGTGGTGATGGCTGAGGGGCCATTGAGGCTGTGTAGAAACCAGGAGTGTTTGGGTGCTGGGCTGAATCGTATTCTTTTTTTGAGACAGAGTCTTGCTTTGTTGCCCAGGCTGGAGTGCGGTGATGCGATCTTGGCTCAGTGCAACCTCTGCCTCCCAGGTTCAAGCAATTCTCCTGCCTCGGCCTCCTGGGTAGCTGGGATTATAGACACACATCACTGCTCCCAGCTAATTTTTGTGTTTTTAGTGGAGACGGGGTTTCACCATGTTGGCCAGGCTGGTCTCGAGCTCCCGGCCTCAAGTGATCTGCCCACCTCAGCCTTCCAAAGTGTTGGCATTATAGGCATGAGCCACCATACCTGGCCTGAATCCAGTTCTTGAACTGGAAACCACTAGGTGTGGGAGAAAGTCCTATCTTATGCGAAGCTTCCCTGGGAGATGAATGTAAACTAGGGGGAAGCGGGGTGGGCAATATCCAGACCCTGGTAAAGGCAGACGAAGATGCTTGTCTTGGGTGGACTGAGGTCTGGGGGACAGTGGAGCCCCTGGAGGGCATCTGATACAGGCACAGGGTAGGAGGGAGAGTTGGCCTCTAGGAGCTATTCAAGCAGGCTGGGGATGGATGAGATGCGGTTGCTTGAGAGGAAAGGGTCTAAATGCCTCCCAGATTTCTGGCCTGCTGTTTGTTCACAGTTATTGCTTCCTCCCCAATGGCTTCATTTTAATCTAGAACAGAGCTGTCCAACAGAACTTTCTGCAATGATTGAAATGTTCTTTTCTATACTTTCCAACATGGTAACCACTAGCTACATGTGGCTTTTTATTTTTATTTTTTGAGACAGGGTCTTGCTCTGTTGCCCAGGCTAGGGCACAGTGGCAAGGTCGTGGATCACTACAGCCTCAACCTCCTGAGATCAACCAATCCTCCTGTCTCAGCCTCCAGAGTAGCTGGGACTACAGGTGCACACCACCATGCCTGGCTAATTTTTGCATTTTTTTGTAGAGATGGGGTCTCGATGTATTGCCCAGGCTGATCTTTAACTCCTGGGCTCAGGCGATCTTCCCACTTTGGCCTCCCAAGGTGCTGGGATTACAGATATGAACCATGGTACCTGGCCTACATGTATTAATAGTTATTGAATGCTTGAAATGTGGCTAGTGTAGCTGAAGAACAGAATTTTGAATTTTCTTTCATTTTAATTAATTCAAATTTAAATAGCCACACATAGCAGCCGCTGTACCGGACACTACAGTTCTAGAATGTTACCCAGTTAGCATTTTAATTCAACATGTGTTATTCTGTCTTGAGCTATAATTGGGTACGTGTCTGTTTCCTTCACTAGCCTGTTACGTTCTTGAGGTCAGGGAATAGATTTAATTTATGGTTGAATCACTTCCTCCCAAGCCCTTGCACGATGCCATGCAAATCATGGGCATTCAGTAAACCCAGCCTGTGTTAGATTGTCAGCTGAGAGGGCAGCTTGGACTTGTCTGCCAAGGCTCCTTCCAATTCAAGGAGATTATAGGCTTCTTGCCTCTCAGAACAGCTGCTCACCTGATGAGGATTAAAGAAAAAGGAAAACGGTGTTTACAGAATGCTTTTGTCGAAAGGCCCTGCACTGGGTAGAGCGTCAGGACAAAACCCAGGCACACGGTCCCAGAACTTCAGGGGTCCGCTGTCAGCACACACGCATGAGGGCATGCAGGTGAGACAAAGTATAACAGGACCCACTTATTTATTTATTCACCACGCTTAGCTAATTTTTGTATTTATCTTTTTTTTTTTTTTTTTTTGAGATGGAGTCTCACTCTGTCACCAGGCTAGAGTGCAGTGGCGTGATCCCGGCTCACTGCAAGCTCTGACTCCCCGGTTCAAGCAATTCTCCTGCCTCAGGCTCCCAAGTAGCTGGGATTACAGGCATGCGCCACCACGCCCAGCTAATTTTTGTATTTTCAGGATGGTCTGGATCTCCTGAGCTCGTGATCCACCCGCCTCGGCCTCCCAAAGTGCTGGGATTACAGGCGTGAGCCACCGCACCCGGCCAATAGGCCCAATTTGAAATAGATATAAGGAATCATGAACGTATGTGTAACTACTGTCTCCTTAAAGGATCTACCACAGATCCATGAGGCCTGTGAAGGGATAAAAATTATTATTATTGCTGCAGGGTCTCACTCTGTCACCCAGGCTGGAGTGCAATGGTGTGATCATGGCTCACTGCAGCCTTGACCTCCTGGACTCAGGGGATCCTCCTACCTCAGTCTCTTGAGCAGCCACTGGGACTACAGGCGCATACCACCATGCCTGGCTAATTTTTGTGTTTTTGGTAGAGATGGGGCTTCACTATGTTGCCCAGGCTGGTCTTGAACTCCTAGGCTCAAGCAATCCTCCCACCTTGGCCTCCCAAAGTGCTGGGATGACAGGTGTGAGCCACTGCATGTGACCAAGGGATACAATTTTTTTTCTTTTTTTTTTTTTTTTTGAGACAGTTTCACTCTGTTGCTCAGGCTGGAGTGCAGTGGTGTGATCTCAGCTCACTGCAACCGCCGCCTCCTGAGTTCAAGCAATTCTCCTGCCTCAGCCTCCCGAGTAGCTGGGACTACAGGCCCATGCCACCACGCCCAGCTAATTTTTGTATTTTCAGTAGAGATGGGGTTTTGCCACGTTGGCCAGGCTGGTCTTGAACTCCTGACCTCAGGTGATCCATCTGCCTCGGCCTCCCAAAGTGTTGAGATTACAGGCGTGAGCCACCGCGCCCGGCTGCGATACAAATTAACAGAGAAGTGTCCTCAGGCTTCCTGTCCTCCTCTACGTCCTGTGTGTAGCCTGGTTTCTCTTTTCCGGCCTCCCTCCTCCTGTAAAGGGGGATGTGTTCTTGTTCAGGAGAAGGTCCGGTGTAGGTGGATGGTGTGGGGTTGGGGAAGGGACGCTGAAGAGCGGCTGGTCCTCAGGGACATGGAGGGGAGGAAAATGGTCACCGAATTACCATGGAAATTGGCTCTTATTTGCAGGATTTGGGAAAGGCAAGTAAAGAGCTTGAGTCATGCTGGAACTGTCTTCAGCTGCCTTGACTGCGATGTGGCCTGGAGACTGGGCCACGTTGATCTGGATTCGTGTGGGTTTCACACCACTGGTCAAGATGTGCTCGGGGCACTTTCCTGGAACTGCCTAACACGTTCTTCCAGATAACGTTGCTGGGACACAGCCTCCCCACCGTAGGGGGATTTTTGCTGGAAATCACTAATAGTGATCTGGAGCCAAGTTTGGTTAGATGTTGGGCAATACTGTTTTTGCCCAAAAGTGACTAAAATGATCATAATGTTATAATGCTGGCTTTGCTGTGGGATTTGGTAAAATGGTTCTTAAGATCTTTTCAAGAAGGAAAGATTTCAATCTGGGTTTGCTCTGACTCCAAAGAGGAGGCCTTTGAGGGGATCCACTACCACCAAAGCGGCCTTCTCCCTATCAGCCTGAGCCTGGGGCTGGCTCTCTGTTGGGCTTTCCCAGCTCCATCCCCTCGCCCCCGCCACACCCAGGTGACAGCATTGTTCCTAACCCAGCTGCATCCTGGATCCCATCTCTTCTGATCAAGGTGTGGAAAATCCCTTTGCTAGACTAGAAAGAAAGAGACCAACATAAAAACAAGTGCTGGTGCTTAGCTAGGGGTAGTTCTGCCCCCAAGGAACAGGCATATTACCGTGTTTGGAGACAGTTTTCATTGTCATAACTAGAGGTGGTGATGCTAATGGCATCTAGTGTGGACAGTCCAGGGTTACTGCTAAGCATCCTGCAGCACACAGGCTAGCCCCCCATCACAGGGGATTATCTAGGCCCAAACCTCAATGGTGCCAGGGTTGGCATCAGGGTGGCAAACACCTATAATCCCAGCACTTTGGGAGGCAGGTGGATCACCTGAGGTCAGGAGTTCAAGAGCAGCCTGGCCAACATGGCGAAACTCTGTCTCTACTAAAAATACAAAAATTAGCCAGGCTTGGTGGCAAACACCTGTAAGCTCAGCTACTAGGGCGACTGAGGCAGGAGAATAACTTGAACCTGGGAGGTGGAGGTTGCAGTGAGCCGAGATCATGCCACTGCACTCCAGCTTGGGTGACAGAGCGAGACTCCATCTCAAAAGAAAAAAAAAAACACCAATGGTGCCAGGGTTGAGAAACCAGAGTAGAATAAGCCAAGGTAGCTTTGTAATGCCTTTTGTAGTTACTTTCCAACCTCTCTGAAATAAACGTGTGCGTGTATAAATATGTATATGTGTATATATGTGTAAACGTGTGTATATATATAAAAAATTTGGGGTTCAGGAAAAAATGTTTAAAGAAAGGAAAATCTCTTTTCCTTTTAACCGGTACAAGTTTGCCACTTAAAAGGAAAAAACAGTAATTATTAAGGCGCCAAGGAGAAACAGAGGAAATACAGAAATAGAGAAATAAACAAATTTAGAGAATTCAATCTGACAAATATTTGCTGAGCACCAGTGACATTCAGGGTGCTGCAGGATGCTTGGCTGGGGGACGTCCCAGCCCTGGAGGAGGTCACCCACGGTCTGCTGAGTAGACTTTCATAGGCTAGACAAACTCTCTGCAGTAGGAGACAATAGGAAAAACAAAATTATGGTGCCCACCTATGATCCCAGCACTTTGGGAGGCCAAGGCAGGTGAATTGCTTGAGCTCAGGAGTTTGAGACCAGCCAGGGAAACATGGTGAAACCCTGTCTTTACGAAAAAACAAAAAAAATTTAGCTGGGCATGGTGGGGCATGCCTGTAGTCCCAGCTACTTGGGGGGTTGAGGTGGGCAGATGGCCTGAGCCTGGAGGGTTGAGGCTGCAGTGAGGCAGAGTGAGACCCTGTGTCAAAAAAGAAACGGAAAACCGACGATAGAGACATTTTCCCAGTTGAGGGGCCTGGGAAGGCTTCAGGAAGAATATGAGACCTTGAGTTGGGTGTTGAAGACATGATGGGCAGGATTTTGTCATCTGTTGTCAGCCGGAGTTCAAATGCAGCCACCCTGCTCAAAAATCAGTCTTGGCCTAGTGTGGAGGATCAAGCCTGTAATCCTGGCACTTTGGGAGGCCAAGATGGGCAGATCACTTGAGCCCAGGAGTTTGAGACCAGCCTGGGCAACATGGTGAAAATCTGTCTCTATTAAAAAAACAAAAAACAATTAGCTGGGTGTGGTGGTGTACACCTGCAGTCCCTTCTCCTTGTGAGGCTGAGGTAGGAGGATGACTTGAGTCCAGGAGGCAGAGGCTGCAGTGAGCTGAGATTGCACCACTGCACTCAGCCTGGGTGACAGTGAGATCCTGTCTCAAAAACAAAACAAAACAGAATTTTAAGCTAATTAGCTTCTCCCAGTCTCTGTTTTCTCATTTACAAATTTGGTACAGTAATGAATGAATATTGTTTCTCTAGAGGATTGTGGGGCCATCTGTGATGGGATAAAAATTGTTAATGAGGAAGTGTTCTCAAACCTAACCAGACTGGCTAGCTGGAGAGATAACTTAGATGTGCATTTTACAAATTAACATGTGCAGATACACACTCTCTTTGGCAAGTGGTGAGAGGTATCAGAGATTTTGGGTGGGGGCTGGCCTAAGCAGCCCCTTGGTCATCGGGACGGTCTCTGGGCCCTGACGCATGGGAGGGACAGCTGGCTGGTAGGATACTTGGAGGTGGGGGCTCCAGCTAAGACACTGCAGGAATGGGCGGGGGTCATGCAGTGGGGTGAAGACTAGGTGTAGGTGTGTGTGACGGGAGGAAAGAGGTTCGGGGGGGCCCACCTTGCTCTCCTCACTCTCACCTCAGAGGCTCCATATCTTCCCCTGCAATGTTGACTTGGTGTGAAGGCTCTGCGGGGAGCCCTTCGGACCTCACTCAAGAGCCCACTAAAGGCCGGGCGTGGTGGCTCACGCCTGGTGTCCCAGCACCTTGGGAGATGACGTGCACTTCTCACCCACCTTCTCACTGGGTGGCTGTGTGTTGAATGAGGTGTTCCCACAGGGCCTGAGACATTTCGAGTTTTACATTTTGGTGACAAAGAGGGGTTAGAGTTGACCACAGTCGCTATGCCCCTCGGTGGGGAGGTTTACGGCCCACCTGAAACGGCTGGGCATGTGACTCCTGATGCCAGATTTCTGGGCGAGGGGAGCGAGCCACTCACAGGGTGGCAGGTGGGCGTTCGTCTAATGCGGGCCCAAGCGCCGACCCTTACGGGCTCCCTGGACTCCCCACCTCCGTGAGCACCCCTTTCTAGAAGGACTGTCCCAAAACTGGATGAAGAGGGTCCTGCCCCAAGCTTTTGCCAAAAGCTCTGGGAGTGAGAGACGTGGGGTTGGCTTCCTGGAAGGATGACTGCTCTCCGGGGCTGGGCTTGGCACATCCCTAAAGTACATGCCAAGGACACTCGCTGATGCACCGCCTGGAGGCTGGAAAGCAGCTTGCAGCTGCCTTCCTACCCACCTGCCCACAGGTGAAGGACCTGGTCATTGAGCCAGCTTTGCTTTAAGGGATGATGATCATTCAAAGCTTACTTGGGATTTTTCTTACTGTCCTAAAAGGGGTGGTAAACAATTGTCCGTGGGGCCAGCAGCTGATGGACTCTCCTTCCCGAGAGGCTGGGTGGGCAGAGACAGCACCTTGCTCAGCAACCCCTCAACACCAGCCTGACTGGCTGAGGCTCTGGGGGCAGAGTGTGCGTGCACATGTGAAGGTCCGTGTACATGTGAGCGCATGTGTACATGAGTGGATGTGCATTCATGTGAATGTGTTGAGTATGCGTGCGTGCATG
Source organism: Rhinopithecus roxellana (assembly GCF_007565055.1). Taxonomy (NCBI): domain Eukaryota; kingdom Metazoa; phylum Chordata; class Mammalia; order Primates; family Cercopithecidae; genus Rhinopithecus; species Rhinopithecus roxellana. Next base: position 32,654,297 of record NC_044567.1, on the reverse strand, counting down.
TGATGTGGGTATATGTGCATGTGAATGTGTGCATGTGGATTGCATGTATGTGAATGTGTGCATGTGAGTGTGGATTGCATGTATGTGAATGTGTGCATGTGTGCACGTGTTCAGAGTGTATGTGGATTGCATGCATGTGAATGTGTGCATGTGTGGGCTTCATATATGTGAATGTGCATGTGAGTGGATTGCATATATGTGAATGCATGTGGATTGTGAGTGCATGTGATGGTGTATGTGTGAGTCTCATCACGCTGCAGGACAGGAGAGGACAGCAGAGACTGTGCAGGCCAAGTGTCAGCTTCCCTTGAAAAGTTGTGAAGGACTCTGGATGGCATCATGTGTATTGTGCGCATGTGAATGTGTGGGTTGCATGTGAGTGTGTGTGCGCACGTGTGGATTGCATGTGTGTTGAGTGCGTGCGTGTGTGTGCATGCATGGGTGTGTGAGAGTGGTTGTCCTCCCAGAAGCTGTGTAACTGCAGCATTTCCCAGTGGCGTGAGGCTGGGGAAGCACCTCTGATTTCCAGGCTGTTCCTCTGTGCAGCTGCTTCCTAACTTCGTGCCTTCCCCGTGTTTCTTTCCCACCAGGGCCCAGGAGGAAGATGGGCTCCCGTGGACAGGGACTCTTGCTGGCTTACTGCCTGCTCCTGGCCTTTGCCTCTGGCCCAGTCCTGAGCCGTGTGCCCCACGTCCAGGGGGAACAGCAGGAGTGGGAGGGGACTGAGGAGCTGCCCTCCCCGCCGGACCATGCCAAGAGGTGAGGGGCCACGAGGGTGTAATAGCAGGATCTCTGGCTCTGGCCAGGCTGAGCCTGGGGCTTGGGGCCTCCGGGGGAGCTGGTTCACTGTGAGATGTGAAGGCGAGAAAGCCAAAGCTGAGCCGTGGCCCTGCTGGAGGCTGGTCCTGCAGGACAGACGAGCTATTCCTCCTTTCAGTGGCTTGGGCACCTCACCTGAAACTGGACAGTGGTCCAGCCTCACCATAAGCTGAAAGGAGCAGGGTCTGCAAGTGGCTTTGCAGCTGCCTTCTTAAGAGCAGACCAAGCTCCCAAATCCACTCTCCAGTTTTTGTCTTTTCCTTCTCTGTCTGCTGAGAATGTCCGCTGGGGTCCTAGGCACCACCTGGAGGCAGGGTGAGATGGAGCACGGCCTTACGAGAGATGCTGGACCAAGAGCTGGTGTCCACGGCCCATGCATCTCATCACACTGCAGGACAGGAGAGGACAGCAGAGACCGGGCGGGCCAAGTGTCGGCTTCCTTTGAAGGGTTGTGAAGGACTCTGGATGGCATCTGCCTTCGTGTCTATGACCTGCAATGAGAGACTCTAGCAGACCTGGGTCATTTCCTAGGGAAGCCGAGTGCTTTATCCAACTGCCATGCATCCAGCATGAGGTCCTGGAGACCCGGCGACAGCTCAATCCTGGCTTGGAGTCTCCTCATTATTTTGAGCATTGGGCTGACTTGATACTTGAGGCTTCAGGCTAACTTTAGTGTACAATGGGATTGGACAGGATTTGAGGCTGAGTCACACCATTCCATTCTTTCTTATTCTCCCTCCTCTTTCTTTGATTGAGCCCCTCCTATCAGTCAGGCCATCCCCCAGGCAGGGGGACACATGACTGGCATAGTCCTGGCCTCCAGGAGCTCTGAGGCCGAGAGGGAGACAGACCCATGAGAGACAGTGCAGTGTGGTGGGCTTTGTAGGAGGGGTGCATCCATGATGCTGGAGGCAGGGTCAGGAGAGGGAGGAGCGGGACAAGACTGAGAGGAGTGAACTAAGTCTTGAAGGACACCTGGGGGCCTCCCAGGTGCAGAAGGAGGGGAAAGTCGCCTGGTAGCTGGAATGGGGTGTGCCGAGGCATGGTTGGCAGTGTTTGTCGGGGCTGGTGGGTGGCTTGGGATGGTGAGACCCAGTGCTAGAGGCTGAAGGACAGGAGGGCAGTTGAGCCTAGAGGCAGCTGGGTCTAGTTAGGGAGAGTCTCACCTGAATGAAATCCTATAAAGAACAAGGGGGGTCATGGGAAAGCTTAAATTGGACAGTGTTCTCGGAAGAAAGCCGGAGACAGGCAGCAGAGGATGAGCTGGTGCAAGGAGAGGCCGATTCCAAGCGAGAGTCGAAATGGCAGGGGTGCCTCAGAGACAATGAGGGCCCCGGGCTCAGGTCTGGAGGTGCCTTGAGGCTGGGGGCCCAGAACTCTGCTCAAGGTTTCGGCGGGGAGAGTTGGGGGTGACGCTGAAGGCTCCACCCTGGGCACCCGCTGCTGATGCCAGGAACAGATCTCAGAAAGAGAAGATTCCAGGGACGAAGGGATGGGGACAGGGGTTTTTGTTTTGCACACATGACATTTGTGGGGCCTGTTGCATTTCCAGATGGAGACTTCTGGTGAGAAGTTTGAAGTCGAGGTCTGGGGCTTAGGAGAGAGGTAGGGGTGAGATGTCCATCTGAGAGTCCTGGGCTTGTGGGTAGCTGAACGTAGGGCACAGAGATCCATTTCCTGGATAGTCTGGGGTGTAAAAGTGGGAGCAGCGTTAGATAAGGGGCTGGCCCATCCAGGGGGACTTTGCTGCCCCCTTGGGTCTGTGCAGCTCTACAGCCTAGGCAAGAAGAGCCACAAGCCAGAGCACACACAATACCGCGAAGGGCCGCGAGGTGGCAGCCAGGAGCCGCCGCCATGCATCCTGCCCGCGGGCCGGTCCTTCCAATGTCAGGTTGGAAACGTTCGAGTCTCTCCAGCGGCCGCAGCTGAGAGGAATCCTAAAGATCCACTTGAACCTTCTCATTCACAGACCAGTCAGCTTCATATGTTATTTTCTAGCATCACGGATATACAATAGGGAGTCCTGGCACTGTCTTGTGTCACCCAAGACCCTCTCCTAGACGTGTGGATTTTTCCCAAGCAGCCAGCGTCTTGTGTGGTGCTCAATTGATCGCCGTGTGTGTTTCCAGGACTGTCATTGCCTTTAACAAAGGACGGGGGCTTGTTCTGTAGTGAGGATCCCAGAGTGGGCCGTGAGCCCACCAGCATGAACACAGAGCTTTGTGGGCCCAGGTGAGAGAGGGAGAAGGCAGGTCAGGCCCACCAGACCCACTGGCGGCAGAAGAGAGAAGCGTTGCCAGGCCTGAGAGTTCCTGACTTTCACTGTGATGCATTATTCCCTCAGGGCTGAAGAACATGAAAAATACAGGCCCAGCCAGGACGAGGGGCTCCCTGCTTCCCGGTGCTTGCGCTGCTGCGACCCCGGTACCTCCATGTACCCGGCGACCGCCGTGCCCCAGATCAACATCACTATCTTGAAAGGTCAGACGGCTGCAAAGATGAGCACAGGGGTGGCCAGGGCTGCTCTGTGCTGATCTGGAGGAAGGGATGGAGTCGTTAGGGTGGGGCTGGGCAAGAGCAGAATGGCTCCCTCGGGACACGGAGCAGAGGCAGGCAGGCTGTCATCTAGAGGGGAAGGCACAGGAGATTGATTTTGAGGCTCTGGCCCCTCCCCAAGAGGTGGGGTTGGAAAGGGGCCTGCAGGACCTAGAGCAGGAGAGGGAGCCCAGTGGCTGCTTGGGGCCTCTTCCCTCCAGTTGTATGTGGACGCCAGGCTTCTAGGCCCTTTGATTTGGGGCTTGGTGCCCCAGCCTGCTTTCTGAAATGCCACCCGCTCGCCCCGGTCCTGCACACGGCAGATAACCCCGCACAGCCCCGTGAAATCGAACTGCAAACACTTGCAGCCTAGATCCTGAGCCGGCCCAGACATCTGGAGTTCATTTACTGAGCGAGCCGTGGGTCTGGCCACAGAGCCCGTTGCTTTTGGACGAACCTGTATTTTTTTTTTTTTTTTTAACCAGGGCTTTCCAGAAGGAAAAAAAAATTATTGCTTCTCGGCAAAAATAGAACCGTCCTTGAGGTTGAGTCTGTTTGCTTGGCCAGTTTGGGAATCAGAATATCCCTGTGCCAGGCTGGGAAGCTGCCCGTGGTGGTGGGCTGGGGGCAGGAGTGAGGCTTCTGCCAGGTCAGGGCTGTGGGGACGAATCAGGACTGCGCCAGGGACCAGAGCGTGAGCAGCCAAGGCTCAGGACACCACCGGATTACTCCATTAACAGCACATGTCTTCCCGTCCCTTTTAGGGGAGAAGGGTGACCGCGGAGATCGAGGCCTCCAAGGGAAATATGGCAAAACAGGTTCAGCAGGGGCCAGGGGCCACACTGGACCCAAAGGGCAGAAGGGCTCCATGGGGGCCCCCGGGGAGCGGTGCAAGAGCCACTACGCCGCCTTCTCCGTGGGCCGGAAGAAGCCCATGCACAGCAACCACTACTACCAGACGGTGATCTTCGACACGGAGTTCGTGAACCTCTACAGCCACTTCAACATGTTCACTGGCAAGTTCTACTGCTACGTGCCCGGCATCTACTTCTTTAGCCTCAACGTGCACACCTGGAACCAGAAGGAGACGTACCTGCACATCATGAAGAACGAGGAGGAGGTGGTGATCTTGTTCGCGCAAGTGGGCGACCGCAGCATCATGCAAAGCCAGAGCCTGATGCTGGAGCTGCGGGAGCAGGACCAGGTGTGGGTGCGTCTCTACAAGGGCGAGCGCGAGAACGCCATCTTCAGCGAGGAGCTGGACACCTACATCACCTTCAGTGGCTACCTGGTCAAGCACGCCACCGAGCCCTAGCTGGCCGGCCACCTCCTTTCCTCTTGCCACCTTCCACCCCTGCTCTGTGCAGACTCCAGGGCTCGGCACCAGGCTGACCCCACCGCCTCTTCCCCCATCGCTGGATTCCGCCTCCCTGGCTTTGGCCAGTTCAGTGAGATGCCCTGCACGCACGGAAAGCCAAAGTGGCCGGTGCTCCCAGATGCTGCAGCCTCTGGAGAGAGCTGAGGGCAGGTGAAATGACCAGGGCGGGGCGCCCGCAAGAACCCTCAGGGACCTTCCGCTGCCCTCTCGGCACACATCCTCAAGTGGAGCCCGCACAGCGAGACGCGGGTGGCGGCAGGGCATCCCAGGGTGCAGCGCTGGAGCTCCAGTCCTTGGAAATAATTAGGCAAATTCTAAAGGTCTCAAAAGGAGCAAAGTAAACCGCGGAGGACAAAGAAAAGCATTATTTTTGTCTTTCCAGCCAGCCTGCTGGCTCCCAGGAGAGGGACTTTTTCAGTTGAGACTCCACTTAAGATCCAAAGTTAAAGCCCTGGGGTCAGGGGAGGGGCTGGGGGCAGGAAACTACCTCTGGCTTCATTCTTTTAAGCCATGTAGGAATTTTCTTGAGGGACAGGTGGACCCTGACATCCCTGTGGCCTTGCCCAAGGGCTCAGCTGGTCTTTCTGAGTCACAGCTGCGGGGTGATTGGGGCTGGGACCGCAAGCGTCAGCCTCCCAGAGGGACAGCTGAGCCCCCCTGCCTTGGCTCCAGGCTGGTAGAAGCAGCCAAAGGGCCCCTGACAGCGGCCAGGGACCCCTGAGTCCCCCAGGCCTGCAGATGTTTCTATGAGGGGCAGAGCTCCTGGTACATCCATGTATGACTCTGCTCCACCCCCATGCCACCCGAGTCCTTGGGGGGTCTCCATGACTGCCACCCTGGCATCTACTTTCTGTGCCGCCTGCCACACGCATCAGCCCCAGAAGGCCCTGGGGCCTTGGCTTCTGTTTTTTATAAAACACCTCACGCAGCACTGCAGTCTCCTGTCTCCTGGTGGGCTAAGCACCCCCATTTCCACATGTGTTGTGTTGGCTGGCAGTGAGGCTGATCCAGACCCCTTCCGCCCCCACCACCCTCATCCAAGTCTCTGACCAGTAGCCTGACAGGGGCTTTTTCTAGGCTTCAGAGCAGGGGAGAGCTGGAAGGGGCTGGAAAGCTCACGCTTGCCTGTTTCTTCAGACTCTGTGAGCCTCAGTCCTGAGACCAGAGTCAAGAGGAAGTGCACGTCCCAACCACCTGGGTCAGGATTCACTCTCAGGAGCTGGGTGGCAGGGGAGGCAATAGCCCCTGCGGCAATTTCAGGACCACCTGGAGCAGGGCTGCTCTGGCCCCACCCATGGCCGCCACGTTTTCTGATCTCCAGGAACCCCACAACCCCTCTCCACCTCACCCCACATTGATGCCCAGGGTCATTCTTGCTACTTGCTGGGCCCCCAAAGCTCCACTGCCGCTCTTCCTTCCCCCATCTCCCACCTGGTTTTGACTAATCCTGCTTCCCTCTCTGGGCCTGGCTGCTGGGATCTGGGGTCCCTAAGTGTCTCTCTTTGAAGAACTTCCGTGGGTCAGACTCTGAAAGCCGAGTTCTGTAGGCGTGCCTGGAAGCAGAGTGCCACACTTGCTGCTTAAGCTCCCCCAGCTCTTTCCAGAAAACATTAAACTCAGAATTGTGTTTTAAGCATCCTGCCTCGTCAGTTTGCTCATTAAACTGAATTGTTGTCGTCTTCTCCTCTCCACCTAAAGTCCACTCCTGCCTGGGAGGCCCTCAGCTTCATACCTGGGGACATTGGCACCTAGCAGGCACATGCTGGACCCTGAGTTGCCTCGCTCCTCCCGGGGGTGCAGCCTCCCATGGGTGGGGCAGCCAGAGCGTGTCTCAACTGTAGCTGAATGTGTGCCCGAGTCGGACGCGTGGGGCCTGGGTAGGTCTGGGCACTTGTGAGAGGTGGGTGGGAGGCAGGGGCTTGCTCTCCTGAGCAGGACCATACTGTCCCCTGGGAGGGATAGAAACCATGGAGGTAGCAGCTTGGCCGTGGCTCTGCAGCCTGGACACTATCCCTTTCCTAGGGCTGCCGTGGAAACCGGGGTTAAGGCATGGATGGCATAAGGCTCTAGCGGAGGTTCCTTCCTGCCCCTTCCAGCTCTTGGTGGCCCCAGGCACTCCTTGGCTTGTGGCTGCATCTCCTCAGGCTCTGCCTCCATCTTCACGTGGCCTTCCCCTCTGAGTGTCTCAAATCTTCCTCTCCCTTCCCTTACTATAACACCTGTTGGAGGATTTAGAGAATCAGGTAAATATTTAGGGCCCACTGTAAATCCAGGACAGTCTTCTCTCTAGATCCTAATTACATCTGCAAAGACGATTTCCAAATAAGGTGACATTCACAGGTACCACAGATGAGGACTTGGACATACCTTATTTCAGGGGATACAGTTCAACCACTACCACGGCTTGCAGCTTGAATATACCCATCAGCAGCCCGCTCTGTTCTCCAGTGGTGCAGAGCAGATGTTAGTTCTTCTCTCCATTGCTTGCCAGCTGGGTTAGAAGCCAGGCCCTGATCCAGCTGCCGATGGGATCTACCTTGCTCTCTCTGGTGCCAGCAGGCTGCAAACAGCTGATCTTCTTCTGCCTGCTCCTGGAGTGAAGCCACGTGGTCATGCTTGGCCCTGGGCTAGGGCCAGACTGGATCAGGTGGACCCTGCAATCCTGCTCTCTGTGGGAGAAGGAGCAGGCCCCCACCTCTGGGGAGTTCAGGCCACTCAGCAGAGGATGCGCTTCCCAGGCAGTGGGGAGCAGGGACTAAGTGCCCTTCCCAGAGGTGCCTGGAGGGAACCAGCCAGCTTCTTACAGGTGCCCAATGACAACCCTCTCTGGAGACAAAGTCAAGTGGACCGTGTAATACCTATTTCCCTGCTGGTCAAGTTCTCGTGGGAAAGGAGGCAGGGTCTGCTCCCGGGCCCGACCCATGCTCCTTTTAACATCCCTCTACCTTTGGGGTTCCCCCACCCCCAATCTTTTCAGGCTGGCATTTATGCTCCACCCATTCTTCCTCCAAATATTTCCCTTGCTCTTGCTTTGTGGCAGACCATGTGCTAGGTACTGGAGGCATAAGGACAGATGAGATATGGTCCTTGCCTTTCTGAGGACTTTCTCAGGGTTTTGACTGCAGTGTGACATAGAGGCCAGCCTTCTCAGAAGAGCTGCATGCTTGGTACCAAGTGATCTGCTCCACCTGATGCCCTCCTCAAGCAGTTGATCTTGACAGGGTCCTCTCCCAGTTTCCTGTCCCAAGATCGTGAGAAATTGGCTAGCCATCTCAGTAAAGGGTCAGGAAGGCTCAGTTGCAATACAAATATCAGTGTTTTAGCAAAAGGACTTAGAAATGACTGATGACTCAGTCCAGGGAAAGAACTGCTTATGTTAGGACTTTCAGGAGCTTTTGTAGCCAGGGATGGGGACGAGGAGGGCATGACCCACACTAGTCCTCAATGATAATTTTCTGTAAGGTCCACTATGGGAATGCAGTGGTGTGATGGCAAGTTGATTTTATTGGGCCATAATGACTGGCATAAGATGAGACATTGTTGCCCAGATTATTAAAAAAAAAAAAAAAAAAAAAAAAACAGAATGTAACAGAAAATAATAACGTAAGATGTCGATGTCCCAACATGCAAAAGAATGGAGTTGGGCCCCTACCTCACATCATATACAAAAATTAACTAAACTCGGATCAAAGGCCTAAATATTAGAGCTAAAACTACAAAATTCTTAGAAGAAAGCCCAGGCATACATCTTCATGACCTTGGATTAGGTGATAATTTCTTAGGTGTGATACCAAAGGTACAAGCAACAAAATAAAAAAATAGATCAACTGCACATCATCAAACTCGTACATTTCTATATTTCAAAGGACACCATCAAGTAAGTGAAAAGACAACTCATGGAATGGGAGAAAATATTTGCCAATCATATATCTGATAAGGGACTTATATCTAGAATATATAAAGAACTCTTGCAACTCAATAATAAAAGGAAAAATAATCTAATTAAAAATGGGTGAAGCAGCCCACACTTCTCCAAAGGAGATATACAGAAGCCAATACACACATGAACAGGTGTAATCATCAGGGAAACGCGAGTCAAAACCACAGTGAGACACAACTCTACCATCAATGGGAAGCATGCAGTCAAGAAGACAGATGATAACATGTTGGTGAGGATATGGAACCACTGGGACTGCTGTTAGGAATGCAAAATGGTGAGACCTCTTTAGAAGACAGCCTGGAGGCCGGGCACTGTGGCTCACACCTGTAATCCTAGCACTTTGGGAGGCTGAGGTGGGCGGATCATGAGGTCAGGAGATCAAGACCATCCTGGCTAACAAGGTGAAACCCCATCTCTACTAAAAATACAAAAAATTAGCCAGGTGTGGCGGCAGGCACCTGTAGTCCCAGTTACTCAGAAGGCTGAGGCAGGAGAATGATGTGAACCCAGGAGGCAGAGCTTGCAGTGAGCCAAAATTGTGCCACTGTACTCCAGCCTAGGCGACAGAGCGAGACTCCATCTCAAAAAAAAAAAAAAAAAAAAAAAAAAAAAAAGGGATGAAGTGCTGTTACATATTACAACATTGGTAAACCTCAGAAACATTATTCAAAGGGAAAGAAGCCAGACAAAAAAGACCATACGTTGCATGATCCCATTTATATGAAATGTCCAGAATAAGCAAATCCAAACTAAAAATTATTGAATTCTACACTTTAAATGGATGATTTTATGGTATGTAAATGATATCTCAATAAACAGCAGTTACAAAAACAACACAAAACCAAAAAATCAGGCTGCTGCAGCCTTCTCTATTGAAGGCTGGTAAGTCCTGGAGCTCCAGAGTCATGACCTTCAGAGTTGGTCCTATTGTTCTGGGCTTGGCTTATGATGGCACAGGGGCCAGGGGCCAAGGGCCAGTGAGATGGGATGGGAGTGTCAGGGTTAGTTTTTCCAAGAACACTGTCAAACAAGCATTTTTGAATCAACTGGTGGGTGAGATCACAGAGTCAGCGGGAGGCTGACGCAGGTGCCAGGGGAAGCATTCCACAAGGAATGACTAATTGAGGACCATGTCTTCCTCTCTGAAGTCCTTCCACAGCTGGGGCAGGAATGGGAAGCTATGGTGACCTCAAGTGCTCCCGTATCCAGCCCTTCCTAGGGCAGAATGGAGTGAGCCCATATCTCATTATGCAGATGGCCAGGCAGGGCCAAGGAATTTCCACTTTAGACACTTTTACAGATAGGATTAGAAGTCCATATGCTCTGGAAAATTTGGAAACCTCCTTGCCTAAAGACAGGAAATGTTCCAACCGATCAATTGACATAGCCACTAAGTTAGTTCTCCATGCAACTCGAGATCCTGCTTACTAAGATATTCCACAAGAATGTATTAAATGCTTACCACATGGAGGAAAAAACTCTTACCATTTAGAGTTATCACAATCAAAATATAAAATAACTATGCTTGCTACATTCAGGGAGGTAAAAAAAAGGATTGATATTTGTGGCATAAAACTTTAATGATGGTGATGATAATAAAGGAGCAAACAGAAACTCTAGAAGTGAAAAACAAATGAATTTAGAGCCTGGGCAGCATGGCAAATCCCATCTTTACAAAAAATACAAAAACTCTCCGGGCATGGTGGCACATGCCTGTAGTCCCAGCTACTTGGGCAGCTGAGGCAGAAGGATCACTTGAAACTAGGAGGTGGAAGCTGCAGTGAGCCAAGATTGCACCACTGCACTCCAGCCTGGGGTACAGAGTGGAACCCTGTCTCAAAAAAAAAAAAAAAAAAAAAGAAAAGAAAAGAAAAGAAACTAAGAACTTGGTGGATAAATATACCATCATACTGTACAGAGCTGAAGAGAAAAATCAGTGAATTAGAAGAGAAATCAGAATAAAATATTTAGAAAGCAGTATGGAAAAACAAAAGGATGAAAACACAGAACAAAGGTACAGAAGTGACAAGAAGAAGGCCCAATATATGTGCAACTGGAGTCCCAGAAGGCGACATGAGAGAGACAAGGCAACAGAAATACTGGAAGATAAAATAGCTGAGAAAAATCACCCAATTGATCAGTCTCTAAAGTACAGATTCAAGAAACTCAGTGAATCCCAAGCAAGACAAATAAAACCAAGGTCACAGCCAGCATGGCATATCATGGTACAACTGCTAAAAATCAAAGACCAAGAGAAAGTCTTAAAAGAAGAGGGGAAAGTATTTTCTTTCACAGGAGCAATAGTAAGTATGACAATTGACCTCTGCTGTGGTTTGGATTTGTGTCCTCTCCCAAGCATGTCAAATTGTAATTCCCAGCGTTGGAGATGGGGTCTGGTTGGAGGTGACTGGGTCATGGGGGTGGGTTCCCCTTGAGTCTGCCTGTTCTTGTGATAGAATTCTCATGAGATCCAGTTGTGTCAAAATATGTGGCACCTTCCCCATCTCTCTCTTCATCCTGCTCTGGCCATACAAGACCAGCCTGCTTCCCTTCGCCTTCTGCCATGATTGAAGGTTTCCTGAGACCTCTCCAGAAACCATCATGCTTCCTCTACAGCCTGAAGAACTGTGAGCCAATTAAACCTCTTTTCTTTATAAATCGCCCAGTCTCAGGCAGTTCTTTATAGCAACGAGAGAACGAACAAATACAAGCGAAAGAGCAGAAGCCACAAGATAGCAGAATGGAATGTTTAAAGGGCTAGAAATAACTGTCCATCTCAGTTCTATTTCCAATTAAAATATTTTTAAAAAGACATTTTCAAACGAACAAAAATTGGGGGAATCTGTCACTGGAAAACCTGCGCTGAGAGAAAATGAACCCAGAGGGAAGGTGAGAGACATAGGGAGGAATCCAGGCCCAGAACACTGGTGAATTTGGTGGCAGTTCTCAACGGATGTCGCCAGTAAGAAAATAACAATCTTGGAAACCAGTCGGAAAATTCTCAGAATGTTAAACACAGAGTTGCCACATGACTCAGTACTTCCACTAAGTGTATACCCCAGAGAAATAAGGACAAGCTCCCACACTAAAGCTTGTGCTCCAATGTTCCAAGCAGGACTCAAAATAGCCAAAAAAATGGAAACAACCCAAATGTCCATCGGTGGGTAATGGAATAAATAAAATGTGGTGTGTCCATATGATGGGATATTATTTGGCTATAAAAGGAATGCATTGGTGATGCACGCTACAGCACGGAATGGACCTCAAAACATTACACTGTGTGAGAGAAACCAGACACAAAGACCACATATTGTGGGATTCCATTTATATGAAACCTCCAGGGGAGGTACATCCATGGAGACAGAAAGCAGACGAGAGGTTTCCAAGGCTGCTTGTGTGTGGTGGGGGGATTAGGACATGACGGCTACTTGGTTTCTTTTTGGGGAGACAAACTGTTTTTTGTTTGTTGTTTTGCTTTGCTTTGCTTTTGAGATGCAGTCTTGCACTGTTGCCCAGGTTGGAAGGCAGTGGCATGATCTCAGCTCACTGCAACCTCCGCCTCCCAGATTCAAGTGATTCTCCTGCCTCAGCCTCCCAAGTAGCTGGGTTTACAGGTGCATGCCAGCACGCCTGGCTAATTTTTTTGCATTTTTAGTAGAGACAAGGTTTCACTATGTTGGTCAGGCTGGTCTCAAACTCCTGACCTTGTGATTCACCCGCCTTGGCCTCCCAAAGTGCTGGGATTACAGGCATGAGCCACCATGCCTGACCGAGACAAACTGTTCTAAAATTAGATTGTGGTGATAGCTGCACAACTCTGTTAATTGTTTTGTTGTTGTTGTTTGTTTTTGGAGACAGAGTCTCGCTGTGTCACCCAGGCTAGGGTACAGTGGTGCAATCTAAGCTCACTGCAACCTCCACCTCCTGGGTTCAAGTGATTCTCCTGCCTCAGCCCTGAGTAGCTGGGATTACAGGTGTGCGCCACCATGCCTGGCTAATTTTTGTATTTTTCGTGAGACAGGGTTTCACCATATTGGTCAGGCTGGTCTTGAACTCCTGACCTCAGGTCATCCGCCCACCTCAACCTCCCATAGTGCTGGGATTACCGGCGTGAGCCACCACGCCTGGCCAAATTGTTAAAGACCTTATTTAGTGACTCCCATTAAGGCATGGTAAGGCAGACCTTATCAGGACTATTGCAACAGGTACAGGGACCACTGCAACAGGGTCTCGCAGTGGAGGAAAGGGATTGAGCGCAACCCGGAATACAGCTTGGGCAAGTGGGGATTTATAGCTGAGGAGCAGGGTGGGGGTCAGTGGGTGGAAAATTCCTAGGAGGAAACATCGGGGTGAGGAGGTTCTGGCTATAACCATTAGGTTTTTATTGTGGTCAGCATCTGTGGGGTGTGTCAGGCTGTGGGTCAGCACTGTTTCCCAGTGCATATACAAGTTATGTTTATGCTATACTGTAGTCTATTAAGTGTGCAACAGCATTAATTCTTATAAAAAATGTACATGTCTTAATGTAAAAAATACTTTATTGGCCCATTTACAGTGGCTCACACCTGCCATCTCAGCCCTTTGGGAGGCCGAGGCAGGTGGATTTCTTGAGTTCAAGACCAGCCTGGGCAACATGGTGAAACCCCATCTTTACAAAAAGTTCGCTGGGTGTGGTGGTGCACACCAGTAGTCCTAGCTACTTGGGAGGCTGAGGTGGGAGGACCACTTGAGCCCAGGGAAGTCAAGGATGCAGTGAGCTGAGATTGCAGCACTGCACTCAAGCCTGGATGACAGAGTGAGACTGTGTCTCAAATAATAATAAGAATAAAATACTTCATTGGCTAGGTACAGTGGCTCACACCTGTAATCTCAGCGCTTTAGGAAGTCAAGGTAGGAGGATCGCTTGAGCTTAGGAGTTCAAGACCAACCTGGGCAGCAAAGTGAATGCCTTTATCTCTACAAAAAATAGAAAAAAATTATCCAGGCAGGGTGGCACACAGCTGTGGTCCCAGCTACTTGGTAGGCTGAGGTGGGAGGATCACCTGAGCCCAGGGAGGTTGAGGCTGCAGTATGCCATGATAGCATCTCTGCACTCCAGCCTGGGTGACAGAGCCAGACTATCTCAAAAAATAGTAGTAATAACAACACAACTTCAGGAGGCCGACGTCACCTGAGGTAAGGAATTCGAGAACAGCCTGGCCAACATGGTGAAACCCCGTCTCTGCTAAAAATACAAAAATTAGCCGGGTGTGGTGGTGGGTGCCTGTCATCCCAGCTACTTGGGAGGCTGAGGCAGGAGAATTGCTTGAACCTGGGAGGCGGAGGTTGCAGTGAGCTGAGATTGTACCACTGCACTTCAGCCTGGGCGACAGAGCCAGACTCCGTCTCAAACAAAAAAAAAAACAAATAAAAAACAAATCCAAAACTCTTCAAAGAAAATGAACGGGTCTAGAATCTAATATTGGATGCAGCATAGTTTTCTTCTGAAACATACCATGTCACCCTTGGTCTTAACATTCCCCTCCTCATGTGGTTATTTGTGTTACACCCGCTTATTCCTCATCTCACTGACGCCAAACCCAGCATACCCCACCATTGCCGACTGCGACAAAAACCTAATGGCCAACACCAGAGTCATGGCAGTAAGTTCCCCTTTTGTGTGTTTTCTTTAAACTAACAATCCACAACCCCCACAAGAAAGAATAAGATAATACCCACGGGCCTTAATGAGGGCCTGATCCCACAGGTCTCCCCAACCCCTCCACTGCCACATACACACATACATTCCCCACCGCTGGGTGAGTTCCCTGCTGTCTCTCGACTGCCCATGGCCTTCTCAGGCACCTTGTTCTCCCCAGGGTCTGTGAATAATAAACTGTTTCTCTTCCACCGTGTGTTCTGTAATGGTGCTTCCTCTAAGCTAATGCCTCCTGGTCAGGGCTCCTCTAGAGAGTGGCTGTCTTGGTAAGGACACAGGTCACACAAGAGCCACAAGGGCTTCCTGTGGAGACAAGTTTCCTAGGAGAGGGACACCTGGTCACATGTAGGCATTAGGCCATCCACCAGAATAAAGAAGCCTACTATGGCCGGGCGCAGTGGCTCATGCCTGTAATCCCAGCACTTTGGGAGGCCAAGTGGGACAGATCACCTGAGGTCAGGAGTTTGAGACCAGTCTGGCTAACACCGTGAAACCCCATTTCTACTAAAAAGTATAAAAATTAGCCCGGTATGGTGGCACGTGCCTGTAATCTCAGCTACTCGGGAGGCTGAGGCAGGAGAAATGCTCCAACCCGAGAGGTGGAGCTTGCAGTGAGCTGAGATTATGCCACTGCACTCCAGCCTGGGCGACAGAGTGAGACTATCTCAAAAAAAGAAAGAAAAAAAAAAAAAAAAAAAAAAAAAAAAAAAAAAAGCAGCCTCCTGTGAAAGGCATACTGCAAACACCCCCCAGCACTTCCCCTGGAGCCCTGTCAGGGCAAGTTTGCAGCCACTCTCCAGGAGAGACCTGAAGGCCAAATTAGAGGAAAATCGTACCACCACCGAGAGGTACATTTAAAATGGGTAAGATAGCAAATCTTATGTTACATGTGTTTTATCACAAAAAAAAAAAAAAAAACTGGAGGAAAAGAAAAAACAAGAAGCAGAGAAATGGATGGTGGCTGGGGTTGGGCAATGAGTACATTTGTATTTTGTGTGTGTGTGTGTGATGGAGTCTCGCTCTGTCGCCCAGGCTGGAGTGCAGTGGTGTGACCTCGGCTCATTGCAACCTCTGCCTCCCGGGTTGAAGCGATTTTCCTACCTCAGCCTCCTGAGTAGTTGGGATTACAGGCGCGTGCCACCACGCCTGGCTAATTTTTGTATTTTTAGTAGTGACAGGGTTTCACCATGTTGGTCAGGCTGGTCTCAAACTCCCGACCTCATGATCCACCCGCCTCAGCCTCCCAAAGTGCTGGGGTTATAGGCGTGAGCCACCGTGCCTGGCCACATTTGTATTTTAATTTCTACTTAATGTGCATTGTGTGAGGTGCACATGCTACCTTTTTAGTATGAAAAACCAAGCTAGCAGGCGGGCATGGTGGCTCATACCTGTAATCCCAGCACTCTGGGAGGCCAAGGCAGGTGGATCATTTGAGCCCATAAGTTCAAGACCAGCCTGGGTAACATGGTGAAAACCCATCTCTACAAAAAATACAAAAAGTAGCTGGACATGGTGTCATGCGCTTGTGGTCCCAGCTGCTCAGGAGGCTGAAGGGGGAGGTGTGGCAAACTTCACTGTTATCTCTTTTTTTTGAGACAGTCTCTTGAGTTCAGGAGGTTGAGGTCGCAGTGAGCCACGATCGTGCCAGCTGCGCTCCAGCCTGGGCGACAGAGCCAGACCTTGCCCCAGAAAAGCAAAATAAAACAAACAATAACAAAAAAAACCCAAACTAGCAGAGAAAGCTATACGTCTTTATCATAGATCAATATTCAAATAGAAGCTGGTTATTTTAGTTTAAAATAAAGTATCAGGCCAGGCGTGGTGGCTCACACCTGTAATCCCAGCACTTTGGGAGACTGAGGGGGGCTGAGGGTGGGGGGCAGATCACCTGAGGTCAGGAGTTTGAGACCAGCCTGGCCAACATGGGGAAACCCTGTCTCTACTAAAAATACAAAAAAAAAAAAAAAAAAAAAAAAATAGCCAGGCATGGCAGCGCATGCCTGTAATCCCAGCTACTTGGGAGGTTGAAGCAGGAGAACCGTTTGAACCCAGGAGGCAGAGGTTGCAGTGAGCAGAGGTCACGCCACTGGACTCCAGCCTGGGTGACAGAGCAAGACTGTTTCAAAAAAATAAAATAGGCCGGGCGTGGTGGCTCACGCCTGTAATCTCAGCACTTTGGGAGGCCGAGGAGGGTGGATCACAAGGTCAGGAGATCAAGACCATCCTGGCTAAAACGGTGAAACCCCATCTCTACTAAAAATGCAAAAAATTAGCCGGGCGTGGTGGCGGGTGCCTGTAGTCCCAGCTACTTGGGAGGCTGAGGCAGGAGAATGGCATGAACCCAGGAGGCAGAGCTTGCAGTGAGCCGAGATTGTGCCACTGCACTACAGCCTGGGTGACTGAGCAAGACTCCGTCTCAAAAAAAATAAATAAAAACAAAAAATAAAAAAATAAAATAAAGTATCTCTCAGATTAAGAAAACATATATCATATATATATATAAATAGTAAAGCTTTAGTTGCCACAGCTAGAGAGTCCTCTGACGGATCTGGGCAAAGTCAACTGAAAGCCTTCTGGAAGAGATTCCCCATTCCAGATAACATTAAGAACATTCGGCCGGGTGCGGTGGCTCAAGCCTGTAATCCCAGCACTTTGGGAGGCCGAGACGGGTGGATCACGAGGTCAGGAGATCGAGACCATCCTGGCTAACACGGTGAAACCCCGTCTCTACTAAAAAATACAAAAAACTAGCCGGGCGAGGTGGCGGGCGCCTGTAGTCCCAGCTACTCTGGAGGCTGAGGCAGGAGAATGGTGTGAACCCGGAAGGCGGAGCTTGCAGTGAGCTGAGATCTGGCCACTGCACTCCAGCCTGGGCGACAGAGTGAGACTCTGTCTCAAAAAAAAAAAAAAAAAAAGAACATTCAGGATTCATGGGAGGAGGCCAACAACATTCACAGGAGTTTGGAAGAGCTTGATTCCAACCCTCATGGATGGCTTGGAGGGTACAAAATCCCAGTGGAGGAAGGAACTGTAGAGCTGTGGAAAATAGCAGAGAACTAGAATGAGAAGTGGAGCTTGGAGATGGGACTGAGTTGCCACAATCTCATGATCAAACTTAAATGGATGAGAGTTGCTTCTTAGGGATGAGCAAAGAAAGTGGTTTCTTGAGATGGAATCTATTCCTGGTGAAGATGCCGTGAACATTGTTAAAATGACAACACAGAATTTAGAATATTCCATAAATGTAATTGATACAACAGTGGCAGGATTTGACAGGACTTATTCTATTTTTTTTTTTTTTTTAGATGGAGTTTTGCTGTGTCACCCAGGCTGGAGTGCAATGGCATGATCTTGGCTCACTGCAACCTCTGCTTCCCGGGTTCAAGCGATGCTCATGACTCAGCCTCCCAAGTGGCTGGGATTACAGGTGCCTGCCACCACGCCTTTGTATTTTTAGTAGAGGTAGGGTTTCACCATGTTGCCCAGGCTGGGCTCCAACTTCTGACCTTAACTGATCACTTTGAATCCCAAACAGCTGGGATTACAGGCCAAGCCACCATGCCTGGCCTGATTATAATTTTGAAAGGGGTTCTTCTGTGGGTAAAATGCTATCAAATTATTATTGCATGATGTGGAGAAATCTTTCCTGGATGGAAGAGTCCCTCGGTGTGGCAAATTTCACTGTCTTTTTTTTTTTTTTTTTGAGACGTCTCACTCTGTTGCCCAGGTTGTGCAGTAGCACAATCACAGCTCACTGCAACCTCGACCTCCCCAAGCTCAGGTGGTCCTCTCACCTCAGCCTCCCCAGTAGGTGGGACTACAGGCGTGTTTCAGCATGACTAATTTTTTTTTTTTTTGGTAGTGACGGGGTTTTGCCATGTTGCCCAGGGTAGTCTTGAACTCCTGGGCTCAAGCAATCCTCCTGCCCCGACCTCCCAAAGTGCTGGGATTACAGGCGTGAGCCATGGTGCCCAGCCCTGTTGTCACATTTTAAGAAATTGCCACAGCCAGCTGGGCGCAGTATTTCATGCCCGTAATCCCAGCACTTTGGGAGGCCAAGGTGGGTGGATCACGAGGTCAAGAGATCGAGACCATCCTGGCCAACATGGTGAAACTCCATCTCTACTAAAAAATACAAAAATTAGCTGGGTGTGGTGGCACATGCCTGTAGTCCCAGCTGCTCGGGAGGCTGAGCAGGAGAATCGTTTGACTCCTGGAGGCAGAGGTTGCAGTGAGCCGAGATCATGCCACTGCACTCCAGTCTGGCAACAGAGCGAGTGAGACTCCATCTCAAAAAAAAAAAAAAAAAAAAAAAGAAATTGCCACAGCCACCCTAATCTTCAGTAACCACCACCCTGGACAGTCAGCAGCCACCAACATTGAGGCAAGATCCTCCACCAGCAAAATGACAGCTAGACTTGCTGAAGGCTTAATAACTAGCAATTTTTAGTGTGTGTGTGTGTGTGTGTGTGTGTGTGTGTATATATATATATATATATTTTTTTTTTTTTGAAATGGAATTTTGCTCTTGTTGCCCAGGCTGGAATGCAGTGGCATGATCTTGGCTCACTGCAACCTCTGCCTCCCAGGTTCAAGTGATTCTCCTGCCTTAGCCTTCTATTACAGGTGTCTGCCACTATGCCCGGCTAATTTTGTATTTTTAGTAGAGACAGGGTTTCACCATGTTGGCCAGGCTGGTCTCGAACTCCTGACCTCAGGTGATCCACCCACCTCGGCCTCCCAAAGTGCTGTGATTACAGGCATGAGCCACCGCGCCTGGCCACAATAATGTATTTTTAAGTTAATGTGTGCACCTTGTTTCTTAAGACATAATGGTATTGCACACTTAATAAACTACAGTATAACGTAAACATAACTTTACAATTAATTTTTTTTTATTTTAGAGATGGGGGTCTCACTCTGTTGTGCAGGCTGCAGTGCCGTGGTGCCAACACAGCTCACTTCAACCTCCGACTCCCAGACTCAAGCAGTACTCCTGCTCCAGCCTCCTGAGTTGCTGGGACCACAGACATGAACCACCATGCCTGGCTTTTTTTTTTTTTTTTTTTTTTTTTTGGTAGAGACAGGGTCTCACTATGTTGTCCAGACTGGTCTTGAACTCCTGGGCTCACTTGGTCCTCCTGCCTCAGCTTCTCAAAGTGCTGGGATCACAGGCATGAACCAAGGTGCCCAGCCCATAAACATAATTTTTATAGGCCCCAGGAAACCCAAAAATTGTAACTCACTTGTATTAGTTTGTTTTCACGCTGGTGATGACATACCCAACACTGGGCAATTTACAAAAGAAAGATGTTTAACGAACTTACAGTTTCACGTAGCCGGGGACGCCTCACAATCATGGCAGAAGGTGAAAACTACATCTCACGCAGTGGCAGACAAGAGAAGAGAAGAGATCTTATGCAGGGAAACTCCCCTTTTTACAACCAACAGATCTTGTGAGACTTACTTACTATCACGAGAGTAGCACGGGAAAGACCCACCCCCATGATTCAATTACCTCCCATTGGGTCCCTCCTGCAACAGGTGGGAATTCAAGATGAGATCTGGGTGGGGACACAGCCAAACTATATCATCACTTTATTGCAATAGCAACTTTACTTTGGTGGACACAACTGAATCTGCAATATCTTTGAGGCAAGCCTGTACCAAATTAATTACATTGTTGCATAACAAACCGTCTACCTAATAGCTTAAGAAGAAACAGCAGTTCCTCACCGTCATGATCACGATCCTGGGGGTTGGCAGGTGGATCTGCTGGCTTTATTTGGCTCGTTCATGGGGCTTCCTGCAGCGGGTAGTTCAGCTGGAACCGGGTGGCCTATGATGGCCTCACGCACGTGTCTAGGGCCTCAGCTGAAAGGGCTAAGGTGTCTGGGTCTCTCTCCCCGCATCCTCTTTCATCCCAGGCTGCTTTTGCGTAGGGATCTCAGCCCAGTGCTTCAAGAGGGGAGGACAGGAATATGTGAGGCCTACTGGGACCAGGCCTTGGGAGTCACATGGTGGTCCCTCCAGCCAGTCACAGGGCCAGCCCAAGGAAGTGGAGGGTAGCAGACTTCACCATGTCATGGGAGGACATGCAGAAAATCTGCAGCCGTCTTTAACCCATTAGAGAGGCCACTTACAAAATGTCGTTTACCCAGAAGCAAATCTGTTTTTTTTTTTTCCCAAGATGGAGTCTTGCTTTGTCGCCCAGGCTGGAGTGCAGTGGTACAATCTCGGCTCACTGCAACCTCTGCCTCCCCAGTTCCAGTGATTCTCCTGCCTCAACCAAGTAGCTGGGACTACAGGCACCCGCCACCATGCCCGGCTAATTTTTGTATTTTTAGTAGAGATGGGGTTTCACCGTGTTGGCCAGGCTGGTCTTGAACTCCTGACCTCAAGTGATTCGCCCACCTCTGCCTCCCAAAGTGCTAGGACTATGGGCATGAGCCACTGTGCCCAGCCCCAGAGGCAAATCTAACAATCGATGTGTAAGACCTGTACACAGACAACTGTTAAGAAGTATAAAATCAAAATCCACGGACAGCATGGTGGTTCTTATTCTCTGCAAAGATGCCAAGACAGGATTGGAAGCCCATGAGATTTATTTGGGGAAATGCTTGTGAAGGATAAAGGTGGGAGGAGGCTGCAGTGGGGAGCTTAGACCACGTGGGAAAGAGAGCAAGGCAGGAGGACTGGGTTGGAAGAATCTCAAACTGTAGCATAGTTCCCAAGAAGGTTTGGCCAGGCTGATAGGCAGTCCTCGAGCAAACATGATCCTTTGTCACATTGCTGTGCTCAATCATGGGCTAGGAGCAGCCTGCAGGCAGCATGGCCTCAGCCTGGCTTTGTGAGATCCGCAAACACAGCAGCTCAGCCCTCTGGTCACCTGTTCCCCTGTGCCCAGCAGGAGATCTGAGTGGTGCATCTGCTTGGTCTCCACGGAAGAATATGCCATACTCGTGTGCTGTCAAACCCAATTGTATAATGATATCAATTTTTTTCCCAGCCCAGGATTATAATTATATCTCAATGCAAATTCCAACAGAAATCAACAGAATAGGCTGGGCCCAGTGGCACACTCGTAATCCCAGCACTTTGGGAGGCTGGGGCAGGCAGGCTGCTTGAGGTCAGGAGCTTCAGATCAGCCTGAACAACAGGGTGAAACCCCATCTCTACTAAAAATACAAAAATCAGCTGGGCATGATGGCCCACACCTGTAATCCCAGCTACCTGGGAGGCTGAGGCAGAAGAATTGCTTGAACCCAGGAAGCAGAGGTTGCGGTGAGTGGAGATCACGCCCCTGCACTCCAGCCTGGACGATAGAGTGAGACTCCATCTCAAAAAAGAAGAGAGAAATTGAAAGTACGATTCTAAAAGTTATGTGGGGCCGGGCGCGGTGGCTCACGCCTGCAATCCCAGCACTGTGGGAGGCCGAGGTGGGCGGATCACCTGAGGTCAGGAGTTCAAGACCAGCCTGGCCAAATGGCGAAACCCCATCTCTGCTAAAAATGCAAAAATTAGCTGGGTGTGGTGGTGTGTGCCTGTAATCCCAGCTACTTGGGAGACTGAGTAGGAGAATCGCTTGAACCTGGGAGGTGGAGGTTGCAGTGAGCCAAGATTGCACCACTGCACTCCAGCCTGGGAGACACAGCAAGACTCCATCTCAAAAAATAAAATAAAATAAATAAAATAAAATAAAATAAAAATTATATGGAAATATAAGGGCCAAGAATATCCCTGTTAATCTTGGATATCAAGGTCGGAGGACTTGTTCTGCTAAATATAAAGATTTATTTTAAAGCTTCGACATTAAGACTTAGGGATTTGCACAAAGATAAAGACAAATGGAATAGAGGGCTCAGACACGTATGGCTGTGTGACTGTCCAGAAGGGGGCACTGCAGAGCCACGAAAGAGATTTTCTGGAAATCATGCAACGACTGGAGGGACATACGATAAAAAATAAAATAAAACGTGTCCCCTTCCCTCATGTCATAAATAAAAGCAATTCCAGGTGAGCTGCAGATTTGAAGGTTAACAGGAACACAATAACGCTTGCAGGAAATAACAGAGGATGGCATAGCCCATAAGGTCATGCCTTTGAAGTAAGGAAATATCTTTAGAAAAATCCACAAAACTACAAATCATAAGAGAAAAGGCTGATGAACTTTACTACAGTAAAATTAAGAACTTTTTTTTGATGGGTTAAGGAGGAGCTAAAGGTAGAAATTACAGACTATTTAGAACTTCATGAAAATGCAAGTACTACCCCCATCAAAACCTATGGGGTAGCAAGAGAAGTGATTCTCAGGAGGACACGCATCCCTGAGACTGCATGCATTTGAAAACTTAAAAGATTTAAAAATAAGTGAACCCCAATTCACAACTGCAAAATCATGGAACCAACCCAAATGCCCATCAATCAACGAGTGGATAAAGAAACTGTGTGAGAGAGGTGAGAGAGAGAGATATATATGTCATATATATCACAGTATATATATCATATATAGTATAGATACATAAAATATATATCACAGTATCTCATATGGTATATATGGTATATCACATATGCTGTGATATAAGATATCATATCATATATACATATATACAGTATATCATATATACTGTGATATATAATATACTGATACATCACATATATAATATATGCTAATATATACTTATATATGATATATAATATATACTTATATATGATATATGTCATATATACTAATATATACTAATATATGATATATATCATACATATCATATATGATGTGAGAGAAATTGTGAGAGAGATATATATCATATATACTGTGATATATATGATATGCTGATATATATGTGAGATATATATATACACACACATGATGGAATACCACTCGGCCATAAAAAGGAATGAATTAATGGCATTCGCAGCGACCTGGATGAGATTGGAGAGCATTATTCTAAGTGAAGTAACTCGGGAATGGAAAACCAAACACTTTATGTTCTCACGAGTAAGTGGGAGCTGAGCTATGAGAACGCAAAGGCATAAGAATGACACAATGGACTTTGGGGACTTGGGGGGAAGGGTGGGAGGGGGTGAGGGATAAAAGACCACAAATAGGGTATAGTGTACACTGCTCAGGTGATGGGTGCACCAAAATCTCACAAATCGCCACTAAAGAACTTACTCATGTAACCAAATGCCACCTGTACCCCAATAACTTATGGAAAAATTAAAAATAAAAAAACGAGACTAGAAATAAAAAAATAAGTAAACCTAACTTTACACTTTTGAAACCAGAAAAATGGCCAGGCAGCCGGGCGCAGTGGCTCATGCCTGTAATCCCAGCACTTTAGGAGGCCAAGATGGGAGGATGACCTGATGTAAGGAGTTCGGGACCAACCTGGCTAACATGGTGAAACCCCGTTTCTACTAAAAATAAAAAAGTAGCCGGGTGTGGTGGCAGGCACCTGTAATTCCAGCTACTCAGGAGGCTGAAGCAGGAGAATCGCTTGAACCCAGGAGGCGGAGGTTGCAGTGAACCGAAATTGCGCCACTGTACTTCAGCCTGGTCAACAGTGTGAGACTCTGTCTTAAAACAAAGCAAAACAAAATGGCCAGGTGAGGTGGCTCACGCCTGTAATCCCCACATTTTGGGAGGCTGAGGCAGGAGCATCACACGAGACCAGCTGGGCAACATGGTAAAACCCCGTCTCTACAACAAAGTATTAGCCAGGTGTGGTGGTATGCACCTGTAGTCCTGGCTACTGGGAAGGCTGAGGTGGGAGAATCGCTTAAGCAAGGGGGTTGCAGAGATTACAGTGAGCTGAGATCTTGCCACTGCACTCCAGCCTGGGTGACAGCGTGAGACCCTGACAAAACAAAAACAAACAACAACAAAACACACACACACACAAAACACCACAAAACAAACAAACAAACAAGAAAAACCCAGAAAAAGAACAACAACGTGAATCCAAAGGGCACGAAAATAGTAAAATCAGAAATTGGTGGAACAGAAAATAGAACGAAATAAAGAGCTTGTTTTTTGAAAAGATGAGTAACATGGACAGTCCTTCAGTGAAAAAGCATGAAGAAGAAACGGAAGAAGACACAAATAAACACAGAGATGGCACAACCCAGAGACAAAAGAAGATGATTAGGAACCACTTAACACCCCAAATGTGAAAACCTTGACGAAATGGACTCTTTTCTAGGAAAACAGTAACCAGCAAAATTGGCCCAGAAAGAAAGGAAAGTCCGAGTAGGTCAATGACCCAAAAGGAAGATGAACTATTAAAGACCTACTTCCCAAAAGGCATCTGAATTTGTAGATGTAAAAAGAAAAAGTAAACAAACACAATTAAGCTAGAGAATTATTAGCCCAAAATGCAGGGGAATATCTTTGTGAGCTTACAGCAGGACGACTCTGCTAAACTAGGGAAAACAGCAGTCACAGAGGATGATGTGAATACACCGGACCATACTGAAGTGTGAAACACCGATAGTGCCAGAGACTTTGAAAGAGTTCAAAGACAAGCAGCATGCAGATTCGCTCCCTTTATATACAGCAAAGGCAAAATATTAGTATCTGGCGTATGCAACACACCCCTATACACCAGTAAGAAAAAAACATAATTGAAATGAACAAAGGGCTTAATGGGATTGTCACAGAAGATGTAACACATATCCAAAGGGCTAATTGACATTACAAGCTGTGCAACTTGAAGTTTGTGTGTGTGTGTGTGTCGAGTTGTTTTTTTCTTTCCTTTTTTTTTTTTTTCTTTTTTTGAGACAGGGTCTCCCTTTGTCGCCCAGGCTGGAGTGCAGTGGCTGCAGTCTCGGCTCACTGCAGCCTTAACCTCCAGGGCTCAAGCAATCCTCCCACTTCAGCTTCCTGAGTAGCTGGGACTACAGGCGTATGTCACCATGCCATGTTGCCCAGGCTGGTCTCGAACTCCTGGTCTCAAGTGATTCACACACCTCGGCCTCCTAAAGTGCTGCGATTGCAGGAGTGAGCCTCTCATGCCTGACTGGTTCAGATTTTTTTTTTTTTTTTTTTTTTTTTTGAGACGGAGTCTTGCTCTGTCGCCCGGGCTGGAGTGCAGTGGCTGGATCTCAGCTCACTGCAAGCTCCGCCTCCCGGGTTAACGCCATTCTCCTGCCTCAGCCTCCCGAGTAGCTGGGACTACAGGCGCCCGCCACCTCGCCTGGCTAGTTTTTTGTATTTTTTAGTAGAGACGGGATTTCACCGTGTTAGCCAGGATGGTCTCGATCTCCTGACCTCGTGATCCGCCCGTCTCGGCCTCCCAAAGTGCTGGGATTACAGGCTTGAGCCACCGCGCCCGGCCGGGCCCAGATTTTTTAAGAGACAGGACCTTGCTTTGTCACTCAGGCTGGAGTGCAGTGGTACGGTTATAGCTCACTGCAGCCTCACTCCTGGTTCACGCTATCCTTTAACCTCAGCCCTTCCAGAGTAGCAGGGAATACAGGTGTGTGCCACAATGCCTGGCTAATTTTTAAATATTTTTGTAGAGTTGCAGGTGTCTCATTATACAGCCCAGGCTTGTTTCAAACTCCTGGACTCAAGCCATCCTTCCACCTTGGCCTCCCAAAGTGCTGGGATTGCAGGCGTGAACCACCGTGACTGGTACAACTTAAAGTTAAAACAACAATGAAACTCAATGTTCACACATCAGTTGAGCAAAAAAAAAAAATCTTAAAGTTTGATAACATCACTGTCTGAGAGGTTGTGGAGTAATACATACTCATCCAGTGCTGGGGAAAATGTCAATGGTGAAACCATTTTGAATGACAATTTGGTAGTGACTGTTACAACTGGAAGTGTGCATACTCTACTGTTAGTAACTCACGTTTTTACCTTAAAAAGAAAAAACATATACATGTATCCAAAAAGGTTTATACAAAGATACTCATTTTAACGTAAAAAAATAGCAAATGTTTGCTATGTTGCTATTTAAGTATTCACTGAAATGATGGCATATTAAGTAGCAGTCAAAATGAACAAATTAAGAGTTATATAAATCAATATGGCTTGATTTTAAAAATACTGCTAGGTGTGAAAAGCAAGATGCAGAATAACCTGTGCAATATGATACCATTTTTATAAAACATAAACAGCCCAATATAGTTCCAGGTACATATATTTTAAAGCATGTAGGTTTTAAATATTTATAAATGTACAGAAAAGTATTTTATTTATTTTTGAGACAGAGTCTCACTCTGTCACCCAGGCTGGAGTACAGTGGCATGATCTCGGCTCACTGCAATCTCCGCTTCCCGGGTTCAAGTGATTTTCCTGCCTCAGCCTCCACAGTAGCTGGGATTATAGGTATGTGCTACCATGCCTGGCTAACTTTTTGTATTTTTAGTAGAGACAGGGTTTTGCCGTGTTGCTCAGGTCTCAAACTCCTGAGCTCAAGTGATTCGCCTGTCTCGGCTTCCCAAAGTGCTGGGATTACCGGTGTAAGCCACTGTGCCTGGCCCAGAAAAGTATTTTAAAACATCTGGAAAAATACAGGCCAAATTGCAGATATTGGTGGAATACTGAGGGGTGGACTATTGAGGGGGAAGTATGGAAAGCAAGAGGCTGATGGATGAAAGGGGGCATGAATTCCATCTGCAATGCTTTGAAATTTTAAAAGGAGAAAATGAATGCCATGTGTCAAAAGACAAAATTATAACACATTTAGTTATACATCTAATTGGCTTTTATTTGAGATTCATGAATCAGGGCAGCTTCGCTTCTACAACATGGAGTAAGAGCTTCCATCGGCCAATGGCAGACAGCGGGTTTTGTGAGATGGGAACAAGGAAACGGAACCACAGGAAAAACGTCAGTTGGTTACCATTGTATTTCTTTGGTAAAGGTTAAAGCAGAGGGGACTTCCTTATTACACTGACTTACGTAGGCTGGAATCTCCTGTTTTCAGGAAAAACTTGAACTATCTGCTTCCTCAAGGCTTCAGTTTCATGATACGTGGCGTTTAGCATGAGTGACTCCATCTTGGTTTGGTGTGGTCTGTTGGAGCCTAGTGCAGGAGCTCAGTCCAAAATAATGGGCTCCCCTAACTTTTGTTTAACAAATATTTGTGCAATTGCAATAATAATATGAGGAAAAATGACCAAGGCAGGCATCCCAGATAGTGTCACTGTATTATTGAGGAGTGAGTGTGTGTTCACAGATGGAGGTGTGCAGGCAGGCAGGACTTTCCAGTAGGTACCTGGGCGCAGCCTCCAGTGGGTATAAAGGTGAGTTGGGGGCTGGAGCCGGGGGCCAGCCATAACCACAGCTTTCCTTCATTCATTAAGCCTTTACTGAGTAGCAAGGAGAAAGGGAGTGACAGTTGAAAAGTTCTTTTTCTTTCTTCCTTTTCTTTTTCTTTTTTTTTTTTTTTTTTTTGAGACAGGATCTCAATCTGTTGCCTGGGCTGCAGTGCAGTGGCATCATCATGGTTCACTGCAGCCTCGACTCCCCAGGCTCAAGTGATCCTCCCACCTCGGCCTCCTGAGTAGCTAGGAGTACAGGTGCACACCACCATGCCAGGCTAATTTTTTTTTTTTTTTTTTTTTTTTTGAGACGGAGTCTTGCTCTGTCATCAGGCTGGAGTGCAGTGGCATGATCGCAGCTCACTGCAACCTCTGCCTCTTGGGTTCGGGTGATTCCCCTGCCTCAGCCTTCCAAGTAGCTGGGACTACGGTTGCATGCCACCATGCCTGGCTACTTTTTTGTATTTTAGTAGAGACAAGGTTTCACCATGTTGGCCAGGATGGTCTCAATCTCCTGACCTCAAGTGATCCGCCCACCTCTGCCTTCCAAAGTGCTAGGATTACAGGTGTGAGCCATTGTGCCGGGCCCAGGCTAATGTTTTGTATTTTTTGGGATTTCTCCATGTTGCCCAGGCTAGTTTCCAAGTCTGCTCAAGCAATCAATTCTCCCACCTTGGCCTCCCAAAGTGCTGGAATTACAGGCGTAAGCCACCGCGTCCAGCCTTGAAAGTTTTACATGTGCTTTTTGTTTTTCCTCCAGCTGGTCTGAGACGTGTCTGAATGAAGGGACAGTGAGATTTATTGCAGAAGGAATGCAATGACAACGAACAAGGTAAGAAGATTTTGAATAACAAAAAAAGATACTAGCCTTGCAAGCAGGCTGCTGTTTTCAGAGGTTTGTCTAAATTCCAGGATTTACCCCACTCATCTTAGTTAGATTTAGCTACTGTAAAAACACCAAGATAGTACTGGTTTAAATAAGACAGAAGGATATTTCTTTCATTTAAGAGTCTGGGCTGGCCGGGAGTGGTGGCTCATGCCTGTAATTCCAGCACTTTGGGAGGCTGAGGTGGGCAGGTCAGCCTGATGACAGAGCAAGACTCCATCTCAAAAAAAAATAAAAAAATAAAAAATTAAGCTTGGCGTGGTGGTGGACGCCTGTACTTACAGCTATTCAGGAGGCTGAGGTGGGAGTTTGAGACCAGCCGGGCCAACATGGTGAAACCTTGTCTCCACTAAAAATACAAAAAATCAGCCAGGCGTGGTGGTGGGCACCTGTAATTCCAGGTACTTGGGAGGCTGAGGCAGGAGAATCCAGGAGCTGGAGGTTGCAGTGTGCCAAGATCACGCCACTGAGCTCCAGCCTGGACGACTGTCTCCAAAAAAAAAAAAAAAAGTCCAGACATAAGCAGCCCAGGGCAACACTGGTCTTGCTGTTGGGGACCTAGGCCCCTCCTACCCTTTCCACCAGTGACTTCCATCTCATGGTCTCAGATGGTTGCTGAAGTTCCTGCCTTCACATCCTTGCACCCAGTTGGTGACCAACAGAAGCGAGGAAGGAAGGGTGGAGGGCATGCCCCCTTTGTTTTGCAGGCACAACCAAAATTGCACTTATCACTTTGTTTCTTGTTTCATAAACCACAACTTACTCGTAAGTACACGTGGCAAGTGTAAGTGCTGGCGCTGGAGAATATTGTTTTTATCTGGGTTACCATGTAGTCAGCAAAAACGTGGGTCTTCCTTTTCTAAAGGACAGGCTCGGAAGGAATATTGGGGACAATTAGTTCCTGCCACACTCTTCAGCATATCAGCAACCAACCCCGGGGTCAGGTGGTGTCCACTCACCTGATTCTCACTTCTGGCTGCCCCGGAGGCCATGAGGGAGGAGGCAGAGGAAGGCAGAGCAAGCAGGTGTGAATCTAGTTCCCCACTCTGGGTGCTCTGGGCATGGCTGAGGGGTGGCACAGAGGCAAGCGCACGCACTGCGGCCCCACCGGCAACAGGAAGCTGACGGGACAGCATGGTCAGGCAGGGAGGCCCGAGGCTCAGCTGTCCCAAACCAACCAGGCTTCCTGCATGGGTGTGGGCAGAGCCCAGGACAGCTGAGAGCCTGCAGGGAGGTGTCAGAGGGGCCCCTGTAACAGGGCAGGTGGCTCTGCTGAGTCTGTAGTTCAGATTCACAGGTAGGGATGCCAGATTTAGCAAATGCATAGACAGCATCCTAGTTCAGTTTGAATTTTAGATAAATATGCAATCACTTTTTAATATAAGCTTGTCCTATGTCCCATGTGTCATTTATTTGGAATTCAAATTTAACTGATTGCTCTGTATTTTATCTGGAAACCCTAGAAGGTTAGGATTTAGAGGACCCACTCAGGCCTCAAATGGGTCCAGAGCCCCAGCGTGAGCCAATGTGACCTCAAGGCAGACAGGGCCCCTCCAGTCTTGGCCTGACGCCCAGAGAGACCACGAGCCACAGGGGCTAACAAGGGGCCAGAAGATCTGAGTCTTCTCTGTCCTCCGGGGCGTGCAGGGCAGCCTTCACCTTGCTCTTCTAGACCAGGTGCCTACTCTTTGGAAAGGAGAGAAGAGAAGGGAGGTTTGGGCATATTTTCTCCCAGAGACTGAACATTACCCAAGGGCTGTTCAAAGTATCCCTTAGAACTGTTCTAACCTGGGTAGGATGAAAGTTTATCTATATTTATTGCTAAGCTGGAGGTGAGGGCTTGGGAACACCCGGTTAGATGCACACCAAATCAAGACTGTCCACGTCTGGTGCACCCCTGAACACAGCAGGAGGGAGCCTACTGATCCACTGCCCTCGCTCACTGCAAGCTTCCCAGGGCTGAAGCCCCAGAGAGGAGGCCTCTGCCATCTCTGTCCTCCCCGTGGGTCAGCGTCTCCTGCTTCTGATGGGCCCATCCTTCTTGCCTAACTGGCTGGCCTGCACCATGGCCCATATTCAACAACCTTAGTCATAGCTCCCACCATCGGCATTTATGGAAGCTTGGAGCCTCATAAAGTTCAAAGTCTGCAACAATAATAAAGGCCCAGTCAACTTGGCTTGGACAGCAGCTGCAGCCCAGCACTGGAAGCTCCTAATTGTGGAGGGGTGTTTGGGCCTGGAGGGAGGAGAGCCTTGGCTTGCCCTGTGGGGCCCAGCCTTGAGTTCTGGCTTCTCAGGGCTCTGTTTTATCAGGTTTCCTGTGAATTCCTTCTGTGCCTAAGACGCTGGGCAGTGCCACTCTTGCAGAGGTGCCACTCCAGGCCCTGCACGCTTAGGGGCAGAGCAACTACTACTGTCGAGCACAGGCGTGGGGCCGTAGAAAGAAATCTGTGTTTCACTGGAAAACTATGCATCCTACATAGGAAACCGGCTTCCACGTGGTCGGATACTAACCTACTAACCTTTCATCTTTTTTTTTTTTTTTTTTTTTTTTTTTTTTTTTTTTTTTAGACGGAGTCTCCCTCTGTCACCCATTGAGGCTGGAGTGCAATGGCACCATCTCGGCTCATTGCAGCCTCTGCCTCCCGGGTTCCAGCTACTCTCCAGTCTCAGCCTCTTGGGTAGTTGGGATTACAGGCATGCACCACCACGGCCGGCTAATTTTTGTATTTTTAGTAGAGATGGGGGTTTCACCATGTTGGCCAGGCTGGTCTCGAACTCCTGACTTCAGGTTATCCGCCTGCCTTGGCCTTCCAAAGTGCTGGGATCACAGACCGGAGCCACCGCGCCCGGTCTGAAAATTATCTTTTAATAGGGATTAGCCGCGTGAGTTAAAGTCTCATTTCCACCATTTGCTGACTTTGTGCCCTTTGGGAAATTGCTTAATCTCTCCGGGATACACCACAATTTCCTTGCAAAGGAGGCTGGTGAAGATAAAAAGAGAACTCGCAGATTGGGGCCTTCGGAAGCCTTCTAGAGCCTTCTAGAACCGTGGACTCAAAACCAATAATGGGCAACAGCGACAAACGACGACGACGAACCCCGAGCTCAGATCTCGCCCAGGCCCCGCCCCTCACAGCCCCGCCCCGTCCTCGGCCCCGCCCCCGGCCTGTCGCCGCTACAAAGTCCCCGCCGGGGGGCGGCTGGCCGGAGTCAGCTCGGAGTCCCGTCCTAGTGCGGCGTCAGCGCTGCGCACTTCCCATTGGCCGAGCGCGGCGCGGGGGCGGGTCCGGGCCTGCGATTGGCTCTCGGCGGGCGCGGACGGTGTCATGGAGGCCGCGGCGGTGACGGTCACTCGGTCGGCTGCCCGGCGGCGGCGGGGGCGGCAGCTGCAGGAGGAGCAGGAGGAGCAGGAGGAGCAGGAACCGCGGCCGCGGCGGCGGCGGCGGCGGCAGGGGAGGAGGTGGGGCTGTGGGGCCCGTGTGATTCCCGATCCGCGGGGCTGAGAGTCCGTGGCCCTGGGGCCCGAGTTTCCCCCGCGCGGGCGCGCCGAGGGGCAAGGGGCCGGCACCCGTGTCTGCTCCGTGCACAGCAGGGGACAGCGGGTGGCAGCGCCCCTCCGCCCCGGTCCGTCCGTCCGTCCCCGCGCCACTGCTGGGCAACGGCCTCCGGCCCCCGTGCCTGACCTCCGTCCATCTCAGAAATGCGGGTGCAAACGCGAGTGGCCACGGGGCCTGGCAGGAATCCCGGGCCTCTCACGTCGCTGGTCTATGCGGACGATCCCGGCGGCGGTGCTCATGGCTCAGTGGATGCCGGCTGGTGGAAGGGGTGGCCTTCCGCAGGGGTGACACTAGAACTGAGTCTTTGGGGAGGAGGAAGCCTTCAGTAGGTGGAGAATGGGGAGTAGGGTATCCAGCTGGGGGGAACAGAAAGGGCCAAAGCACAGAGACAGAAAGGGACGAACATGCCCCTCTGGGCTGGGCTTCCTTCGTTTTGGGGGCACCTGCCCGCCCAGTAAACCTCCCCCTCGGTAGGTGTGGGGGGAAAAGTTAGAAACACAGACATGGCTTCCAGAAACAGCAGCCGTAGCTTTGTTTCTAAACCCAAAGCAGTGAGACTGCTGAGCTTTTCAGATCTCATGAGGATGGGATGGAGGCTGGCTGCTGGGAGAGTTATTTTGGGACAGGAGGAATGTGGAGATGGCTCTTTCCCTCCTAGTGGAGGAATGACAGGTGACAAAGGTGACCTGGTGTGGGATTGTTCTGAGAAGGCCTGGGAGGGGGCGGCTGAAGTATGATAAGGACATCAACAAGGGAGGGGGCTTCAGAAAAGGAAGGTGGAGAGGAACAACTTCTGGGCATCTCTGCTTGAATCTGTCCCCCACCCCTGCAGTTCTCAGGGTCTCCCAATGTCATTCTGGAGGCCCTGGGTCAGTGTTTGGTGGTGGCAGATGCTACAGAGGACTCTTTGCAACAGGCCTCTGAATGGCAGTGGGGTGATGGCAGATGACAGCTCAGTGAGCAAAGAAGTGGCCTTGGGCGTTGGTAGATTTAGAGAATCTCAACGCTGGTGCTGTGGCCCATAAATAGCCACTGCAGTGTCTTCTTACTGCTCTTAAAATAATAATAAGTTTTTAGGTCAGGCATGGTGGCTCATGCCTATAATCGCAGCACTTGGGAGGCTGACGCGGGTGTTCACCTGAGTTCAGGATTTTGAGAACAGCCTGGCCAACATGGTGAAACTCAGTCTCTACTAAAAGTACAAAATTAGGCGTGGTGGCAGACACCTGTAATCCCAGCTACTCGGGAGGCTGAGGCAGGAGACTCACTTGAACCCGGGAAGTGGAGGTTGCAGTGAGCCAAGATCTCACCACCTCACTCCAGCCGGGGTGACAGAGCAAGACTCTGTCTCAATCAATCAATTTTTAAAAGAAAGCGATTTGAGATGTATTTAGGAGCTTTCCATGTTAATGTACCAAAGGAACTCTTTCCGCCTGTAGCATACATCGGTGAACAGCATGAGGGGCACTTAGGAAAGTGTGGCCTATAGAGAAAGCAGCCTGGCCTCTGCTCTTAGGACCTGAAACTTTCTGGTACTTTTGGTATTTGGATATTGCCCCTTGGCCATAGAAAATCCTGGGGACCCTGTGAAGTATGTATGTCTGGTCTTTGGAGTGTGGTATTCAGGTGGCTGCTTTAGAGGGTAAGGTTTATTCTATTTTTTCGTTTTTTTTTTTTTTGAGATGGAGTCTCGTTCTGTTGCCCAAGTTGGAGTGTGGTGGCGCAGTCCTGGCTCACTGCAGTCTTCGCCTCTTGGGTTCAAGTGATTCTCCCTGCCTCAACCTCCCAAGGTGCTGGGATTACAGGTGTGCGCCACCACGCCCGACTAATTTTTGTATTAGTAGAGATGGGGTTTTGCCATGTTGACCAGGCTGGTCTTGAATTCCTGACCTCAGGTGATCCTCCTGCCTTGGCTTTCCAAAGTGTTGGGATTACAGGTGTGAGCTACTGCCTCTGGCGTAGAGTACGGTTTATTCTTAGGAGTAATCATTGGCACGTGTGTCCTTGCAAAAGCCAAGGCCTAGTTGCTAATACAGGTAACCTTAGGACTGTCACTTCCTTGCTTTATACAATGTTTCTACAGTTAATATTAAATAACGTAAGGCAGAGAATGTCTGTCCCTCCATGTTTAGATGAAACTGGTCCATTTGCTTCTAAGTGTTCTTGCCTATTTATGTTTTTATTTATAAATGTACAACTCCTTCTTTGCTTAGGATCAAAGATGAGGAAGAAGAGACAGTCTTTCGAGAGGTGGTCAGTTTTTCCCAGGACCCCCTGCCAGGTGAGGAGACAGAGGCCCTGAATACTGACTCCGCCTTCACGCCTGGGGCTTTGGGGCAGGTCAGCCCCCACCCACTCTCATGTTCCTTCTCTGTTATTGTCAAAACATTTCGATTAATCCTATAATAATTTCCATTAATCGCTCAATGTTTCTGTCCTCGGACCAGTTAGATATTATGACAAGGACACCACCAAACCTGTCAGCTTTTACTTGTCTTCGCTGGAGGAACTCTTGGCGTGGACGCCCCGCATGGAGGATGGCTTTAACGTGGCCCTGGAGCCCCTGGCGTGTCGCCAGCCCCCTCTGAGCAGCCAGAGGCCCCGGACTTTGTTGTGTCATGACATGATGGGGGGATATCTGGACGACAGGTGAGGACCTGGCCTTACATTGATTGTTTTTCTTTGCTGGAGTGGGGGCTGGAGGGGCAGGAGAGAGTGCTATGTGTAGAAAGAGCACTGGGCGGGGAGTCAGGAGACGGGCATTGGAGGGACTGCACTAACTGCGAGAGGAAGGCAGGCCCCAGTGTTTCATCCGTAAAACGGGAAGATTGGGCTGGGCTCGGCCCAGCACTTTGGGAGGTCAAGGCAGGGGGATCACCTAAGGTCAGGAGTTTGAGACCAGCCTGGCCAACATGGCGAAACTCTGCCCCTACTAAAAATAGAAAAATTAGCCAGGCGTGGTGGTAGGTGCCTGTAATCCCAGCTACTTAGGGGGTTAATGCAGGAGAATTGCTTGAACCAGGGAGGCAGAGATTGCAGTGAGCCAAGATTGCACCACTACACTCCAGCCTGGGCAACAGAGTGAGACTCTGTCTCAAAAAAAAAAAAAAAAAAAAAGGAAGATTGGATTAGGCAGTGTCTTATGTCCCTTTCAGCTCTAGAATCATTTGACTCCTTGAACCTCCTCAACTTGGAGGCTGGGAGATGGGACAGGGCACGGCAGGCAGGGGGTCCTCTTCAGCTGCCTGCCCCCAGCCTCACCCCCTCACTTGGTTTTTTTGTTCGTCACCTTCTTCCCTTAAGCTCTGATCCTGTTCTGGGTCGCTGGGTTCTGGCTTTGATGCACAGAGATGTTACACGCCCCACCCACCCCAGCTGCCGATGTCCCATCCAAAGCTGCCTTGGAGTCCACGTGGCGCTTTTAAATGTCCACAAAACACTCTTGGACCCTGTGACTGATGGGAAGGCTTGAGTCAGAGCCAACCATCAAGGTAGAGACAGAGGCAGGTGATGAAACCTTGGGCACAGCTCACACGGCTGCCAGCCCCAACCGTCGAGTTCCAGGAGACTGTCCTGAGGGACTGCCTCCCCCTCCACATAGAGCGGGAGGCCGGAGACGGGACTTCGACATGAGCCTTCCTACTTCCCCTCCTTTCTCTCCTTTGTTCATCTGCTCACAGAGGTTCGCAATGCTTGGTCCATCAGGCAAATGCCTGATGCCGCAGTCAGAACGCTCTGCCTGTGGCTGCAGGAGTGGCAACTGGTTCCTGCCTCTCCCTGCCTGCACCTTGCTTGGACACAGCAAGCTTCCAGGGAGTCTTGACTGAATGGAACTAAAGAGAGATCTCTGGGGACACCCTTCGGTCTCTGTGTCCTTATTCTGCTTCCTGAGACCCGACTCTATTTCTTTTTTTCTATATATTGAGACAGGGTCTTACTCTGTCACCCAGGCTGGAGTGCAGTGGTGCAATCTGGGCTCACTCTAGCCTTGACCCCCCAGGCTCAAGCGATTCTCCCACTTCAGCCCCCCAAGTAGCTGGGACTACAGGTGTGCACCACCACACCTGGCTAATTTTTCCAGTTTTTGGGGGGAGAGGCGGGGTTTTACCATGTTGCGCAGGCTGGTCTTAAACTCCTGGGCTTGAGTGATCCACCTGCCTTGGCCTCCCAAAGTGTGGGAATAAAGGCATGAATGAGCTGCCATGGCCAGCCCTGTTCTGTTTCTTTTCCCAGGTTCATTCAGGGCTCGGTGGTGCAGACTCCCTATGCTTTCTACCACTGGCAGTGCATCGACATCTTTGTGTACTTCAGCCACCACAGCGTCACCATCCCCCCGGTGGGCTGGACCAACGCTGCCCACAGGCATGGGGTCTGTGTGCTGGGTAAGAGCCAAGGACTCACCTCTGTGTCAGCCAGACTCCTCAGCTCACCAGCCAGGGGACCCCGTGATGAGGAGGCGCAGGCTTTGCCTGCTTCTCAGTGCACAGAGCCCCTTGCTGGGGGCTATCTTGGTTGGTCAGGACAGGCATCTGCAGGATTTTTCTGGAAAGGACCAGACAGTATTTTCAGCATTTCAGACCAGTGAGTCACTGTGGTGATGATTGGAGTGACAGCAGGTAAACAAATAGGTAGGGCCGTGTTCCAGTAAAATTGCATTTACAAACACAGGTAGTAGCAGGCATTGGCCCAAGGGCCACGGTTCGCCGATTCCTGGGTCAGAACAGTGCTGCTCAGGCTTTAGCCTCAATCCCAGTCGTTGATGGGCTTCCATCACCAGGATTGCTGGTCCCCATCGGCAGAGTGTCTGATTCACGGGATATATGGATATATGGGGATTTTAATGTCTACCAAGTGGTCAGGTGATACTGAGGCTGCTGATTCCAGAACCTCACTTTGAAAACCAGCAGGTCGAGGGAAGGTGATTCCCGTGGCCGACCTTGTTTCTCTCCTGTCCTCACAGGGACTTTCATCACGGAGTGGAATGAAGGGGGAAGGCTCTGTGAAGCCTTTCTGGCCGGGGATGAGCGTTCATACCAGGCAGTGGCCGACAGGCTGGTCCAGATCGCACAGTTTTTTCGTTTCGATGGCTGGCTGATCAACATCGAGAACTCTCTGAGTGTGAGTGCCCAGCCCTCACCCACCTCCCCGCCCCTTGCCGTGTTGCCACCCACCTCCACTTCTCTCCTTCCTTGGCCTCACCTCGCCCCACACCTGGGCTGCAGGTTGCAGCAGTAAGAGCCATTTCTCGCCTCCCAGGCAGTGCCAACTCTGAAATCTTAGTTACTCGCAGTGAGACGGAATCTCCTCCGACTGTTTCCAGCAAGCGTGCTTGGCCGGCTGTCACATTCCCGCCCTGTATGTGGGCCCGCCTTTCCTTTTCCGCGCTCTGCTCTGGGCTGGGTGTTTGGCTTCCTTCTCGGGGCACCCTCCCCTTTTGGTGCGCTCTGTCTTTTCCTGACTTCTGCGTTCATGTCCTTCCTGCCACAGTAAGAAAGGACAGTCATCTGTTTGGCTGGACTCCACTTTCGGGGCTGTGGCGGGGAGGGCCTTTCAGAACTGCAGCTTCACCTGTGGATCTGTTTGCTCTGCGTCCCCATCTGTCAGCGCCGGGTACTTCTCATGATAGACGGATCTGGGGTTCACGGAGGCTCTCACCTCGTTCCTCTCTTTCAGCTGGCCGCCGTAGGGAACACGCCTCCTTTCCTGCGGTACCTGACCACACAGCTGCACCGGCAGGTCCCGGGGGGCCTGGTGCTCTGGTATGACAGTGTGGTGCAGAGTGGGCAGCTCAAATGGCAAGACGAACTCAACCAGCACAACAGGTGAGCCTGCAGACGGGCGCCATGAGGGGGCGGGTGCTGCGAGGGGCGAGTGCCACAAGGGGCGGTCGCAGTCTCCCTCATGAAGTCAGTGCATATATGACTGCATTGGGTAAAAAGAGGGAGAAGGTAGGCCAGGTGTGACGGCCTACCCAGCACTTTGGGAGGCCTAGGCGGACAGGATCACGAGGTCAGGAGATTGAGACCATCCTGGCTAACACGGTGAAACCCCATCTCTACTAAAAATACAAAAAATTAGCTGGGCATGGTGGCGGGTACCTGTAGTCCCAGCTACTCGGGAGGCTGAAGCAGGAGTATGGCATGAACCTGGGAGATGGAGCTTGCAGTGAGCCAAGATCGTGCCACTGCACTCCAGCCTGAGCGACAGAGCGAGGCTCCGTCTCAAAAAGGCAAAGAGTTCTCTTAACATCCTGAACCTCAGCAGACACCATGGATGCTGGGCGAGGGTTTCAGGTCACCACCTGGGGTTGCTTCCTGCCCCTGGGGAACAGGCCATGCCCTAGGTCCTGGAGGCAGCTCCCAGCCCGTGAGTCATAGGTGCCTCTGAGTTCTAGGAGGGCAGAGGCTGAGACTGTGCAGGTGGAGGGGATGGCCCTGTCCCTCCGGGCTCTAGGAGGGAAAGCCTGCTGTGGGTGGGGTGGGGTGGAGGGGATGGCCCTGTCCCTCTGGGCTCTAGGAGGGAAAGCCTGCTGTGGGTGGGGTGGGGTGGCCCCGTCCCTCTGAGTACTAGGAGAGGAAGGGCTGAGACTGCGGGGTTGGCGGGGGACGGCCCCATCCTTCTCGGCCTGGGCCTCACAGCAGGCCCTTGTTGCTTCTCAGGGTCTTCTTTGATTCCTGCGACGGCTTCTTCACCAACTATAACTGGCGGGAGGAGCACTTGGAGCGGATGCTGGGGCAGGCTGGGGAGCGCCGGGCGGATGTGTACGTGGGCGTGGATGTGTTTGCTCGGGGGAACGTGGTCGGAGGCCGATTCGACACAGACAAGGTGGGTGGTGGTTTTCACCCAAGGGCCAGTGGCCCAGTGCCTCCCCTGGGACCTCGTTTCCTCATGGACCTTCCATTCCCGTCTGCACCTCAAAGGAATGACAGCAGCTGTTCTTCCCAGAGTGGGTACCCCCTGGCACTGAGAAACAGGGTGTCCTGCCCGGGCCAAGCCGTGTCCCCCCTGAAACCCCTTTCCCGGCTCTTTCTACAATCGGATAATGTTTTCTTGTGTGGGTGTTACCAGACAGAGGTGCGCTGTTCCCCCGCTGTCTGGTCCTCGGTGGGCCTAGGCCTCCTGTCCCAGCTGCGTTCCTTGACCTTCCCCCCAAGGGAAGCCTGCGCAGACGCAGAGGGGCCTGCAGTGCCTCCCACAGCGGCTCCGGGGTGAGGAAGGGGGAAGCACCCAGGATTTGGGGAGTGGTAGGAGTCATGGCAAGGGATCATTTTTTAGCAAGGCAGGTCATACCAGCACGGAGGAAGGAGCAGGACTGGGCTGGTGCCCCTGGCGTGGGATGCACAGGGCTCTGCCTGCCTCTGGCTTGTCAGTCCTGCCCCTTCCCAGAGCCCCAGGGATGTTCTCAGCCTTTCATTTAGCTTTAAATGAGTAAATTAATCTGATAACTAAAGGGCCTCTTTACTGCCCATGATTTTGATAATCGAATGAGGTGTGCCAGAGGACGATGGGACCGCGCGGCCACAGCCAGTTGGCGCCCAGCTCCTGCCCCCTGCCCTTGCAGCATCGCTGACCGCCTCTCCGGTGCCCTCTTCTGGTCGGCTTGTGGAATGATGGGGGTGATGCGCAGCAGCCCCCAGGTGCAGCTAGGAGGGAGGGGTTGGACAGCTTCCCCCTCCTGTTTCCCAGCTGTCCTGAGAGCCCCCACCCCACATCACTGGTGTCCAGGAGCCTGTCTGGACTCTGTGGTCCTGATATGCCCAGCGTCTCCCTCTGTCTCCTCAGTCGTTGGAGCTGATCCGAAAGCATGGGTTCTCCGTGGCTCTGTTTGCCCCCGGCTGGGTGTACGAGTGTCTGGAGAAGAAGGATTTCTTCCAGAACCAGGACAAGTGAGTCCTGCCATCCTGGGTGCTTAGTGCAGGCTGATGGGAGGGAGGGGTTTCTGGTTTCCCTGATAGGACACGTTTGTGCTCTTTAGCGACCCTTCCTAAGGGGGCGGTGGTTAAGGGAGGATGATGGGGGAAGAAACCAGCACGCTGGCTGCTTCCAGGCAGGGACCAAACCCAGCGACTGCTTCCTGCAGACTTGTGTTTGCAGCATATCCGTGGCCAGGGAGGCTGCAGTCCTCCCAGAAGTCCTGTCTTGGAGGGTGCAGGACGGCCTCGAGTTTCCACCAGCAAGTTTGAGGGACACTGAGAGGCTCCCTCCCTTCCTCCGGACTGAGCTGTTGCCCCCATGCCTCTGGCAGGTTCTGGGGCCGGCTGGAGCGCTATCTGCCCACACATAGCATCTGCTCCTTGCCTTTCGTCACGTCCTTCTGCCTGGGCATGGGTGCACGGAGGGTCTGCTATGGCCAGGTGGGTGGTGTCTTCCCTCCGTGTCTGTTCTCTGGCCTCAGCTGTGGGAGGAGCCTGGGACTTGCCAGCAGGCACGGTGGTGGTCTTGCCCTTCCCTTCCGCTCCGGGCACACTTGCTCTGTTGGCCTCTGCTGAGTGCCCCTGTTCTGCCCTTTTCAGGAGGAGGCGGTGGGGCCCTGGTACCACCTGAGCGCCCAGGAGATCCAGCCCTTGTTTGGGGAACACAGGCTGGGAGAGGATGGCCGGGGCTGGGTGAGGACGCACTGCTGCCTGGAGGATGCCTGGCACGGAGGCAGCTCCCTGCTCGTCCGGGGTGTGATCCCACCGGAGGTTG
Source organism: Rhinopithecus roxellana (assembly GCF_007565055.1). Lineage (NCBI taxonomy): Eukaryota > Metazoa > Chordata > Mammalia > Primates > Cercopithecidae > Rhinopithecus > Rhinopithecus roxellana. The sequence goes on along the minus strand of NC_044567.1, from coordinate 32,613,515 downwards.
GAAATGTGGCCGTGAGGTGGGTGAGTGATGGGGGACGGTGGGTCCACCAGCTTCTCCCATCACACGTGGTGGCCGTGGAACTGGACAGATGGGGCAATGGAGGCCAGAATGAGGACAGAGGACAGACCCAGATTGGTTTTTTAAAATTGTGGTCAAAAATGCATTAACGTGAAATTTAACATCTTGACCACGTTTAAGTGAACAGTACGGGAATGTTCTGCGTACGTTGCTATGTGACAGATCCCTAGAACTGTGTCATCTTGTAGGACTGGACTCTCCCCATTGCACATTAGCCCCCCATCCTCCCCCAGCCTCCCAAAGCCACCCCTTTATTTTGCATTTGTGAGTTTGGATACTTTAGATGCCCCATATGAGGGAATCCCATATGGTATTTCAGAACTGAGATGTTTCAGCCCACAGAAGAATCTGGCCTTGGGGTAGGGCTTGTCCCCTGGCCCCAGACAGGAGCATGATGTGGGAGTGTTTGGCACCCACGTCCTCTGTTCCTGGAGAGAGGGGCTGGCGGATACAATTTGGAGCTGGCTTCGATTTCTCAGTGGTCTCTCTATGGCACTCACCACAGGACCCTTCTCCCCAGGCTATTTTCCCTGCAGGCCCCAGTGCCACCCAAGATTTTCCTGTCCATGGTATATAAGCTTGAGGGGCCCACGGACGTCACGGTTGCTTTAGAGCTAACCACAGGGGATGCCAGCAGCTGCCACATCGGTGGCATCTCAGTGTTGAACGGTGAGGCAATGGGGCCCAGGCCTGCCTCTGCCCGGCGGGGAGAGCTCAGTGGAGAGAAGTGTGGAGAGGCTCCTGGGGTGTGGGGAGGAGCTGGTGTGGACAGTGGCGGGGTAAATCCCACCTTTGCTGGAGTCAGGGCAGCTTGTGGTTGAGGCCTGGACAGGGAGGATTCACTTCTCAGCCACACCCTCTGCCCTGTGGCCTCGTCAGCAGCTGAGGCTCCTGTGCAGGGTGGACATGGGCCCCTTCCAGAGACCTGAGCTGCACACAGGCTTGCTGCTGGCCATGGCGAGGAGAGGGGCGAGTAAACGGGGTGGGGGAGACGGCGGGCTGGAAGACGCTGGGATGAGTGAGAGCGTGGCTGACCGCAGACATGCGTTTCATTCACTGAGCTCCTCTGGAGTCCTTCCTGGTGGCTTCTCCGGACCTGTGAGCCTCTGGCCTGACCGGGCGGTCTTCTCTGCACTCCTGGGGCCCCTTGGCGGCCCTTCTCAGTGCCTTTTCCTTTGAGACTCTCCCTTTGCAAGTCCCGTGTCTGTCTCCAGCAGAAACAAGCTCAAGCCACAGCCTCCGGCCCCTCCGGGCGCCCCCTCCAAAGCTGGCCAGATGGGTGGGTCGCTGCGGCCGGCAGCTGAGCAGGGGCTGGGTCCAGCAGTAAGTCCCTCTTCTTCCTCATGTCCCTCTCCCCATTCAAGTCTCTGTTGGGAAACCCCAGAGCTGGAGGGATGGAGGGGCCCTGGGCTGGTCTCCAGGTTTTGGGCAGCTCTGAGACGGAAGCCCAGGACAGCTGCTGGGAGCCCTGCGGTCGGCCTAGGGTCCCCACCGACCCTGGGACGGATCTCCCTTCTGCTGTGGCTTGGGGCCTCTGGACGGCTCACCCTGGAGCCACTGGGCTGAGCCCGGCCTGTGATCAGCCCTTTCGCCCGCAGCTGCTACGAGGTGAGCCTGCGTGGGTGCCTGCTGCTAGACCTCCTCGTTTGCTTCTCACGGCCGCCAGGTAGTCGGGAGGAGGAGAGCTTCACCTGTCGGCTTGGAGAGCTCCAGGTAATGCTTCCCAGAGGGGTTCAGGCTGGGCTGGCCGTTTGTCCAGCTGGAGTGGGGGTGGAGGCTACCCCAGGCCGCTCCCTTCTCAGGTTCCGTGGGGGAACTGGGGTGGAGGAGTCAGGGAGGGGAAATGTGTGGGTGGGTGCACCCTCTCCCTGCCCCTGGGCGTCTGACCATGCTGAGCCTTCTCTCCTGCCAGGTGGTGGACGCTGCCAGCCTGCTGGCCCCTCTGCCCCAGGTGGAGACCGTCACCATCTCTCAGGTCCACTGGCAGCCGGCTGCCTCTGAGCGGGAGGGGCCCCCTGCTCTGCTCCAGCTCAGCTGCACCCTGCAGTGGTCCTTCCTCCTCTCACAAGTCCGCTGCTTCCGAATCCACTACTGGGGAGGGACGAGTGATGGTTCTCCGGGCAGGGAGCTGCCGAGGCCAGAGATGCCCACGTTCCTGGGGTTGGCTTTTGCCACCCAGTACCGGATAGTGGACCTGCTGGTGGAAGCCGCCGGGCCCGGTCAGGATCGTCGCGTGGAGTTTCTGGTGGAGCCTGTCCTGAAGGAAGGGTTCCGGGTACCTCAGGCCGAGTGGGGCAGGGCGGCTCTGCTTTATTCAGCCCCCGCATGAGTGGATGCTAAAGCCGGGTGGTCTCCTGGCCTCCGGCTGAGGCCTCTTCCCAGCTCTCTGCTCCTGGCCTGCGCTGGACCTGCTAAGTGCCGGCAGTGGCGGCGAGACCCCGGTCCCGGGGCTGGGGCGGAAGACCCCTAGCTGAATGCTGTGATTTTCTGGCCGGGGGCGGTGGAAACAGGAAACCAAGCAGTGGGATCACAGCGTTGGTTACTGAGAGGCGAGTGGCGGGCCCTCTGTTTCTGCCTTGTCTCTGCCCACGGTACATGGTTCCCAGGTGAAAATCAAAGGAGGGGAAGAAGTTGAGAAGAGAAAATTCCATAAAGAGTATTTCCTAATAGGCTGCAAGATGCTGATGCTGAGAATGACATTTTCTTTCCTGCAGATGAAACTATTAGAAAGGCTCTTAGATTGTGGCAGGTAGGCTTTGGAGCAGGCCCCAAGACGTTTCTGAGGATGCGGACGAGCTACAGCAGCTCCTGGGGTGGGGCTGCCTGCGGGATGGCGGGAGAGGATGCCCTGGAGAACCCTCCCCGCGGTGGGAAGGGCCCGTTTCCCTGAGGATTGGGCATTCCGGGCCAGCTGGTGCCGGCTTCGTGCCTCCACGTGGGCCAGCCCCAGCTGCTGCGTGTTTCCTGGTGTTGGCAATTTACTGCGCTGCTGCGTGTTTCCTGGTGTTGGCAATTTACTGCGCTGCTGCGTGTTTCCTGGTGTTGGCAATTTACTGCGCTGCTGCGTGTGAGGTCATCTCCAGAGCATTTTCAGCAGCCCCTGGCTCTGCTGCGTTTCTTCTGGGCTGTGGGCGTGCAGGGAAGTGGCTCTGAGGCAGTCTGCGCTGTGGCCCTTCCTCTGCCCAGCGAGAGGCTGTGGGCTCTGGACAAGCTGCCCTTCAGGCTCGGGTAGCAGGTCAGTCCAGGCAGGAAGCAGTACCTGCCCCCCACGCCAGCCCAGCCCCAGCCTGTGTGCAGGAGCTGCAGGACCTGTGGGGGCTTTTCCAGCTACTCTGTTCCTTCACGTCGTCCCTTCTCAGCCTCGTCCAAGCACCGGGGAGACCTCCAGGCTTACCCCTTGAGCAGGAGTCAGCACAGGTGCGAGGGGGATTGAGGGAGGCAGGGTCTTCACCACAGGCCCCTTCTTCTGTCTTTCCTGCTCTTTCTGCTCGCCGTCTCCTCCCCTCTGCCCAGGCCTCTGCAGCTGCACCGCCTCTGCTACACCTGGGCTGCCTGGGAGGCTTCCTGGTGTGGTGTCTGGACCCCACAGCCTTGGGTCATACTGCGGCTGATCTAGGTGGGGTCTGTTGTGGTCCTTCCACGGTGTCAATGGCCTGAGGTCCCTTGCTTTTGGGGCGTCTCTCACCCCCAGGCCACATAGGGCCAGTGGTGGGGGTTCCCTTGATGTTGGGCAGTGCTGAGGGCTGGGATGCTCTGTGACCCCAGTTGGAGCCCACACCTAAGGGCTGGCATCCACATCATTTCACCCTGCAGTGAGGGAAGAGGCCACCAGGTGGCAGCACAGCCACACCCGTTCCCATGTCCGGAGGAGGGCAAGGCTGGGTGCTCAGCAGCCGCTCTGAGCTGGGGCTCCTTCCAGGGGCTGAAATCCACATTTCTCCATCTTCCCTGCCTGCCTGGGTACTCATGCCAAGTAGGGAGTCCTGGGATTAGGGGTTCTATGCTCTTGCCTAATTAGGAACATTCTTCCCTGTCTCATGTGAGTTTGCCAAGGATATGGGGCAGGAGGCTTCCTCTGCTGACCCCCCTGCAGCCTGGAGCCACCCCGGGGACTGTCCTGGGTGGAGGGCAGGTGAACCCAAGCTGCTGCCGCCTGGAGCCACTCACTCAACTTTTTTCAGCTGTGACCATTCCCGGGCGCTCTTTAAGCCTTTCTGTCTCATTTGGAACTAGGGGGAACCAGGAGGGGCTCCTGGCCCGTGTCCTCTGCAGCGAGGGTTGTGGGGGTGCAGCATCCATGCCTTGGGGCTCGCCTTTCATGAAGTCTATTTTTTAAGTGCTGGCTCCCCCGAATATTTTATGCAGAGGAGGGAAAATTTATAGTGGCAATTATTTTCTCACAGTCTGGTGAGCAGGCAATTAGGAGGAAGGGGGCCTAGCAGAGCGTGGCGTGTGGCAGAATCGCACTGCTCCGGCTCCCCAGCCCCACCGCCATGCAGGGCTCGTGTGCAGGAAAATTAATATGCCAGCGCTTAGGCCTGTGCCCCTCTGCTGGGTGTAACTGCTCTGAAATAAATGGTCTGACATTGTGAAAAGTGCAGTCGAGTCCTGGTGTGGTGGAGCACAGGCAGCACCAGCCCAGCGCTGGATGCTGGCTCCCTGTACAGCCCTGGCTCCAGCCCCAGGCTTCTGAGCTCTGGGTTCAGGTTCTGCCACTCGTCTTCCCGTCCCCTCCTCAGCTGACCCTTTGCAGCTGTGCTCTAGCTCCTGGCCGCCTTCCAGGAGGGGTGACAGGCTGGCGAAGTGGGTTTACCTTGAAGCAACATGGCTCCTCATGGGCCCCAGCTTGGGCTACACCAGGGGTGCAGAACTGGCTGGAGCACCAGCCACCTTTGCCTCTGTGCCATGTCCCCCCACCCTCCTAGCTCCGTGCTCTTTCTTGCATTGGGTCGACCAAGCACAGCTGTGTGGTCACCAGGTGTAAGCCTTCTGCCTTCTGAGGTGCATTCTGCTCTGAGGTCACGCTGTGTCCAGCGCACACTGTAACCAGGAAAGAAGGGACCAGGGCTAGCCTCGACCTGAGTCCAAGAGGCAGGCCAGGCAGCACAGATCCGCCATGAGCTGCCACCCACCCAGCCCGTCCTGGGGCAGGATGCAGAGGACCAGCCTGGACTCTAGGATTGGGACTGGAGTCTTTTGCCTAGAAGGGCCTTCTGATGCCACTGCCACCTGGCTCCAGGCCAAGGCAGGGCTGCATCCCATCCTGCCCCGATCCTGCAGCCTGGGCTGCTATGCCCTCCACCCACCATGCCCGGGAGCTGCCACAGCATACAGAGTTGTCCTGGTTTGAAGAAAGAAATCTTTATTAATCATCTTAATAATACTGTTAGTTGGAATGGTCACACCTTGGAAGCATACAGAATGGTAAGAAAGGAAGCCCGGGGCTCGGCTGCAGTCCTGGGGATCTGAGTCAGGGGGTTGAGCTGCTGCAAGAAAAGGGTCCGGAACAGCAGAGGGGACAGGGGGCTCTGTACAGAGGACAAAGCCAGAGGCAGGGCATGGGGCTATGTACAACAGGAATAGAAAAGGAGAATTCCATTTCGATAGCTTCAGTAGCTGATGCTGAAGAGAAAGTGAGGTGTATTTTTAAATTTTTGACGTTTCATGAGACAGTGGAGTCACGTCAGGAGCCTGTATTTTTTGCTGCTTCCCTACTTCAGCGCTCCCTGCCTTGCCAGGAGCTCCTCCCTGCCACCTGCTCTGCTCCTCCCACCAGGTGAGCTTGGCTGCTCCCGCCACCTGGACACCTGCCTTGGGAGCAGGGAAGGGGCCGGCCCAGGCTTCCCCATCCCTTGCCCTTCCCATGGGCCTCTGCTCTGGCTGTGCCCGTCCAGGCCCACAGCCACTGAGACTCCCAACCTTGAGGCGCAGCCGGGCACTGGCCCGTTCCTGGCCGCCCACGGTGGACTGGGCTCGCAGGGGAGCGGCAGGGAGGGCTGGGTCCCAGTAGGCAGCACGAAGTCAGCCTTGGTGTGCACAGGCCCCAGGCCACCTCCAGAAAGGGAGAGATGGCCAGGAAGAGCAAGTCCTTGGCCTCAGGGCCCACTTGGCCACACTTGGAGGTGTGAGGAGTGGTTCCTGGTTGGCTGGACTTCCTTCGTCCTCCTGTGGAGCACCCCTGAGTCCTGGAGCCACATCAACCCTTCCTGTTGGGAGTTGGTCCCGGGGCTACTGTTGGACGGCTGCCTCGCCAGGCTGGGGGCACGGGCGGGACTGCCGGGCATGAGGGAGGTGGGACGCAGGGGACGCGACACGAGGGTGACGGGGCCCAGTGGAGCCCCTGGGATGAAAGCTGCCCGCACCCCCCAGCCCCGCCGGCCCCCCGGCACAGCTGGCCACAAAGATCAAGTCTTGCTAGCAGCACCTCCCTGCTAAGGCCCCGGGCCTGCTCTGCCGCCGCTGGGCTCCACACTGCCTTGGGAGTTGGGGGCTGGGAAAGGAAGACTGGATGGAAAACAGCCCCTCACAGGCCCGCAAGGGAGGCCCCTTCCCCTCCAACTCCCCCACTGCCTGAGACGGAGGGGCGTGTTCCCACTGCGCTGCCAGCCAGGACGCGGTGGGGCCGTCCAGTCCCGGGGCCGCTCCTCGGCGCCCCTGCCGGCGTGCTCCCTCGGTGCGGGCGTGTGGCCAGGACGCGGGACTTGGACTTGGTTGGATGCCTCTTGGTTTGGTTGTTTTTTTTTTTGTTGTTGCTTGGATCTTAACATCTTTTTTTGTTTTTTTTGTTTTGTGATTTTTTTTGTTTTTTTTGTTTTTGCCCTTCATGGTCCGACAAGGAAACGGTGGAAGGTTTCACTACAACAGAAACAGAAAGGCAGGACTTGCAGCTTCAGGGGGAGGTGCAGCAGGTGTGAGGGCGACAGGACCGCGTGGCATGGGGCCCCTGGCCTAGAGTCCTGGCGCCGCCACACCTGCCCCACAGCTTCTAGCACCCTCATCTTCCAGGGATGAGTGTGGGTGGACGCCAGGTTGAGGCCCAGGCAGCCCGGGATGGGAAGAGACACCTGGGGCCATGAGGAGGAGACAGAGCTGAGCAGGGCAGAGTGAGTGGAGAGGCTGGGCCAACACAGGCCTCGAGGTGGCCTGGATGAGACAGCAGAGGGTGATGGTCTGGCCACGGGAGGTGGGGGAGCCGGGCCTCCCACGCCAGGACTTCAGCCCTGGCTGGTGGGGAACCCACACCCTCCAGCTGGCTTACTAGCCCCAGGCGCCCAGCCATGGCACACTCAGAACCTGAGACTACTTTTCCCTGTCATGAAGGTGCAGATGTGTATGCCCCAGGCCAGCCCCAGGAAAGGACTGTGCCTGTCTTGGCTGGCTTTTCCCAGGCAGGCCAGCAGCTGCCCAGGGCTCTGCTCAACTGAGGTCCCAGCCAGTGTCTCCCCAGAAGCGCCATGCGCCGGGCTGGCCAGTCCCAGGGCTGAGGAAGGAGCGGCCCGCAGGCCACAATGCCCTGCCCGCAGTCTCCCTAATGCAGGGAGGGGGCTGACTGGCCTGTGCTCAGGGGAGGGCCTGAGGAAGGGTGCATTCTGCCCCTCATCGGCTCTCCTGCTGAGGATCCCTCCTTCCGGAATATACCCCAATAAAGACATTTCGGAGCTTGGGGACAGGGAAAGTAGGCTGTGCCTCCAGGACAACCCCCCTGCAAGGCTGGCCTGACCTTGGCCCTGCAGTGCTAAGGGGCGCCTTGAGGGGGGGGCCAGGACACGCCTTTCCACATTTCCATTTTTTGCTGCAGCCATGTTAAGGAGTCGCGGAGACTGGCGTGACCACGGCAGTTTGCACACTACGCGACATGCTTGTGACTAGTCGGCAAGAAATATCAATAAAATTTAATTAAAAATATTAGTTTCAGCTGAATGGGGCAAGGAGGGGTGTGGCTACTCCTGTGGTTGGCTGGGTGAAAGCCCGCGGGAGCACCCTCAGGCTGGGGAGACCCACACTGGGTGCCCGGAGCCCCTCCCTCCCTACATCAGGGTGCTGGATACAAGAGCCGTGGCACGGGGCTAGCGGGGTGGCTTTGGGGGAGGCCCTGCCGGGCGTTTCTGTCGTTCTGTGCAGCCCAGGAGGCCAGGAAACGTGGCTCTTGCCCTCATAGGGCACTACCGCTACTCCTGGGTCGGGGGCTGCCTGGTCTCCTGGCCCAGCCTGGACCCCACGGTGTGCATACTGAACCTGCAATGGCTCAGGTAGTACAACATCAACAAAGTCAAAATAGGAAATCACAGTTTCAGACATACAGGAAAAACCAGGGTCAAAGACACACACACCAGCACAGGTGGGGTGGGGAGACCAACTGGCTGCAGAGAAAAATCTATGGATTTTAGAGGCGCAGAGGGCCAGCCGTGCGTGGCGCTGGCCGGGAGGGGCGCACTGTCTTCTGGTGGCTGTGCCTGGTTTTGGGCTGTTGGGTTTGGTGTGTAATAGACAGTCAGTGTGAATGCTGTTAGGGGCTGGGTCTCTTGCTAGTAGGGGGTGAAGCGGCTGTACCCTCCTCGGCAGAGGCTAGCCTGCAACATCAAAGATGAAAAACAGCCAATCAGTACCGTCTTTTGGAAGAGGGGAAAAAGCAAAAAGAAAAAAAAAAATAAGGAAAAACAGAAATAGCTAAGTCTCGTTTCCTTTCCCTCTGTATTCCTTGGGGAGAAAGAAGTTGGGCTGTCATGGCAACAGGAGGGGTGAGGACCTGCCTCTGACTTGGTGGTCTCGGGCCAGTGTGGGGGGCGCTCTGGGGTCATGGCCAACAGCACTTCTGGGTCACTTCTCTGGGCTCAGGCCTGGCCTCTCACTGTCCTTATGCCGAGGGGGTCCCAGCTCAGGCCCCACCTCCTCGCACCCCAGCAGGGCGACACAGGGCATCTTCAGAGCACTGAGGGACCTCCTGGCGGGTTCCTGGGCCTTGGCTGAAGAGCCTGGGGCCACTGAAGCCAGCTACACTGGGAGAGGCAAGTCTGCTGGGCACAGTACCAGAGACTTGCTCCCTGGGGTGCGGGGGGGGGGGGGTCTCTGGGTCCTCCTGGGCCCACCTGGAGCCCAGCCTTGTCCTGCTGGGGAGAGCGGGTCCTGGATGCTCCAGCTTTCCCATGTCCTGGGCTGCCCCCGGTCAGGGAGGGCTCTGAAGGGGCCTCCCACCCTCCCACCACCCAGTTTTGTCAGAAAAGGGAAGAACATGGCAAGTGCAAGAGAAGAAAAATTGGGGAAAAATAGAAAAATCTTAAAAATAAAAAGTGAAAACACAGGAGGAACCCTCCGTGCATGAATGAAAGCTTTTAGCTTGCAGCTGCGTGGAGGGCCCAAGAGCCAGGGTATGGCACCTCCATCCGGGTGGGGCCATGCCAGGTCTGCCCCTGTGGCTGCCTGCAGCCACCACAGGCTGCTGCGGGTGTCTGAGGCTCATTAAAAATTGAAAAGGCAAGTCAAAAATTGGAGGGAGTCATCAAAACCAAGGAAGATGGGAAAAATCCATGTTGCCTCTGAACCTCCTCCCTCCTTACTCCCCCAAGATGTTTTCATCTTTGATGCTGGATGCCAAGCTAGCTAAAACCTGCATTCACACCCCGGGGCTGGGGCCAGTGGGCACAGGAGGCAGGTGTCTGCTGGAAGGAGCTCTGGGTGCAGAGTGAGCTGGGCTGCACGTGTCGACAGCTGGCCACACACACACACACACACAGGCACGCCACGCCGCGCACCTCCCCGCCCCGCCCCTTCCACCCCACAGCCTGAGGGAGGAGACTGGGGCAGAGCAGGCACTGTTTCCCCAGGACCCCAGGAGCCAGGGCCCGGTGAGAAGCAACCGGTAGCCCACTCTCCCCTCCCGGATGTGAGGGGGCTGCAGCAGTGCGGGTGGGCCGTGGGGATGTGGCATGGGCAGAAACAGTCCTGGGGCCTTGGGAGCCTCTGCTGGGAAGGAGAGGTGGCCCTGGTTTGGTTTCTTAGGTTTTCCTGGTGGAAATGGGAATGGAGGGGCCTCAACAGGACTTTATCATAGTGATGGAGCTCAGGGAAACAGATCAGGCCACTGGGGTGCTACTCCCCGGAGGACCAAATGGTATGGTGGGCTGACCAGCCATTCAGCCTGCTTCCCCACAACTGGGAGAGGGCGTGAGGGGCTGGCCCTCCCCTCATCCTAACTCACATCCAGGACGTGGTCCTTCCAAAGTCTCCGGGACCAAGGCACTGGTCAGAGGGCTCAGCCTCTCCCCCAAGGGCCTCGCCACCCATCCCCAGCTGTTAGGACTGGCACCCAGGGCCGGGCCGGGGCTCCTTACCATGGTTCCAATGCTGTAGGTCGCCGCGGGCCCGATGGTGTGATGGTACGGGTCGGCAGCTGCGTAGACTCTGCCGTAACTGGGGAAGAGCGTGGGAGGAGGGTGGGGGAGGGGGCAGGTGAGGGGTGGCAAGGGCCTTTCACCTCCTCCCAGAGGCTACGTGGGCACCCTCCCCTCCTGCAAGGCCTACCCTTCCTTCTTGTTAAGAAGGAAGCTTCTGGAACACAACAGGCTGCCCTCTCAATATGCCCACAGTGTGCTGACCCTGACGGGGAGTGTGCTCCACTCAGTGCTACGTGGAGGGGGATGGCATCCTCATGGAGCTCGTCTGCAGGGAAAACGAACTTCCACCCCCAAAAGAACGGGGTAAATGCTGGGGAGGGTTTCAAGAAAAGAGAGGGAGGATCAATGGGGAGGGACCAGGGACACTGCCCCCAAGAACATGACACCGTGCCCCTCACGACTTTCAGCAGTTTGTCTGTGCAGGAACTCTCAGCTCCTTAGAGGGCAGGGCTGGGCCATGGTGTCCCGTACACCACACTTCAGGGAGATGGAGCCGGGGCTCCCGGGAGGGAGGGGGTGCAAGTGGTCCCCAGGCCAGAGAGGTGGAGCTCAGCTGCCAACAGGCCAGATGTCCAAAGGGAAAGAAAGGCACTAGGCTAGGCTGCCCCAGGAGGAAGCACTCAAGCGTCTGCCTCCAAGACAGACAGCCACTGTGGGCACGGGGCGGGGGGTGGGGACTGGGAATCAGATGCTGTCCCCACCTCGGGTTTCTACAGCCTCCCCTTGCGGCAAGCAGGAAGTGACTGAAGTCAGGGGCTCACTGGCTCAAGGGCCACACTCAGACCTGCTCCCCTGTCCCGACCCTGCTCCCACCAGGCCTGGAAGGGTGGGTTATGCCTCCTGCCTGTCTGGGCCCAGCCCCCGAGGGATCCGTGTCCATCTTCTCCCCACCCTGCTCCAGAACAGCACCGGCCCTTGGCCTCACCTGTCGCTGTAGGCTGCTGCCGCTGCAGCGGGCTGAGCGTATCTGTAGGCTGCATAGCCTCCCTGTAGGGTAAGTGGGAGGAAAGACAGCAGAAGGACTTAGTGGGGCTCCCCAGGGAAAGGCTGAGTGGGGAGAGACGTGGGGAGAGACAGACCCCGTATGGGTGGGGCCCTGGGAGGGACTGCAAACCTTTCCAGCCTCCCAGCCTTGGCTGGGTAAGGATTAGGTGATGCCTGGCCTGGGAACCTAGTTCTGGTCTAATGCAGGACGGAGGACTGCAGATGGCCAGGTGGCACAGTTCAGGGCGAGGCAGGTCTGCCTGTCCACTCCTTTCATTCACTCATTCATTCACACACCTATCTGTGCACTCCACACACACTAGTGGGTACCCATGACTCATCTGGCTGGGTGCTAGGCCTTGGCAAAGAAGAGGTGCCCACAGACCTGCCACCAGGCCAGTGAGGCCTGACTTGGATGCCGAGGGGCTAGGAGAATGCACAGTGACTCTGGATAGTGTCCTGGACACCAGGAAGGGTCAAAGGTCAAAGGCACAAGAGAACGTGAGCTCAGATGGCGTCCTGGCCTCACATGAGCAGGTGACTGAATTGTGGGCAACTGCCCAGGACCGAAGGGTGGCGGGGTACATGGAGTGGGGTCGTCAGTGAGTCTGAGACAGAGGAAGCAGCAAGTGTGGCCCCATGAAGGGGGAGAGAGACCACTGGACCCTATCAAGGGGGGTAGGCCCCAGAGCACAGGCACCCAGGGGCCCTGCCTCCTGGCCCCTCTTGAAGCACGTCCTATGGGTGCCTTAGGGGCTCTCACTGACCGCAGCTTGGTTATAGGGACGTGGCAGAGTCCCACTGCCCCCATTATGTGAAGCCTTGCCCATGGGAAGACGCCTTCAGCTCACAGGGCGCTCCCTTGATGGGCACCGACAACCAGACTGTGCTGTCCTGGGATTCCTAGGGATGCCACACTCTGGGCAGACATGGTGCCCTTGCCCTCCTGGCTTCAGGGGGGGATGGGATGGGAAGAGCGGGCAGTAGGGGAGGAGACGCTCACTTCTCACTGAGACCCACAGAACACCTGATCCCACCCTCCCTCCCGGCGGGGCTGCACTTACATAAATCTCAGCACCATAAAATCCATCCTGATACACGACCCTGGAAGCAAACGGACAAGAAAGTGGTGGGAACGCTGGAGAGGTGGGGTAGGCCGGCTCCGGTGTCTGCTGAGGAGGGAGGGGGCACGGTGCCAGCCCCGCCCATGGGACTGGCATTTTAACAAGCGTTTGCTCCAGTGCCCTGTTTTGGTATAACAATAGAGTAACACCCTTGCTGATCAGCTCCTTTCTCCCACAAACCCCGGGGCCCATGGCCCACCCGACCCCAGGCAGCTGCACTCCCCCACCCCTTTAGTGATGGAGGGCACCGGACCCCCAGGGAATGGGAGCAGAGAGGGCTCAGAGAAGCCCCTCGCTGACCTCAAGGGTGGACAACGCCCCCATTAAAGCATCCAGACAAGGTTCTGGGGCTCTGAATGTCCCCCTAAACGCCAGTGACCTCGGCGATGCCCGCCATGGTGGGGATGGGAGTGGCGATAATGGAGGCAGCTGCAGGGCTGAGTTCTGGGGCTCCCACGACCCCCCAGGTCTGGAAAGGCTGCCTAGTCCCTTGCACTGCGCAGGGCCTCCCCATTTCCCTCCTCCCCCCCTCCCACCCCTTCCTCCACGCCTCCCCCGGCCCAGGTACTCACGCTCCATAAGTCGGGATGGGGGGTGGGGGTGGCGCAGCCCGAAACGTATTATACACGGCCCGGCCCCGGCCCCGAAGATGTGCGCCCCGGTAGGCAACGGCTGTGCCGGTGGTGGGGTAGGGGAACCCCGTCACTGCAGGAAAGGGGGCCCGAGACACATGTGAGAGGCACAGCGGGTCCCACCTGTCCCCCCAACTCCGCTCCAAACCTCCCAACACCTAGCCCCCCACCCCTCCCCAAGCCCCGCCCCCGGAGCCCTACTCAGTCAACACGGTGGGAGGGCGGGGACGGCCCACCTGGCCCCGCCCCTCATGCCCCGCCCCCGGAGCTCCACGGGCCAGGTGGCTGGTCTCATCCCATCTCCGCCCCGCCCCGCCCCAGCCCTTACCTGCATAGAACTCAGGCCCATAGACTGCGCCCACCACTGGATTTAGCTTCCAGCCTAAAACAAAAGCACAGAGACCTAGTCACTGCCTTCCCCGACCCTTTCCCCACCAAAACCTATGCCTGGGAACCCCAGCGACACCGGTGGAGCTCTTGGGAACACTTCCAGGGCGCCTCCCCGCGCCGGGCCCCCTTCCCACACTGCCCCAACAAGTGCTGGGTTCAAAACACCAGGGTCTGCTCCTTCCTGACTCTTCTGCCTGGGGCTCTGCTAGGATTCTTTCCCAATTGTGGTCCTCCTCAGCCTGCCCCTGAGCAACCCTCACCCCTGGGCGTCATCCCCCGAAGCCTGGGGTACCCACCGCCCAGAAGAGAACTGGAGAGGGAAAGTGGAACTTATCTACCCGCCTGAGCACAGCTGGGATGAGGGTTTCTGGAGTCAGACTCAGCACCGCCCACCATCCGAGCTGAAGGTGGCCAGAGGCTGCAGGAAAGGCACTTGGCGTCTGCCCATAACCTCTCCCCACTGCCTGCCAAAGGCCCCGCTCCGGCTCCCTCTTCCCAGTGCTGAGTCCTGCTCCCACTTTCCTCCCGTCCTCACCATTCCCCAGAGTGGCCGTCCAGGAGGGTGGCCTGGGAGCAGGTCGAGGAGGAAAGGGCATTTGGACTGGGGATGATAAGGATGGGCTGGTTTTCCGCAACACTGTGTGTGAGCCACACAAGCTGTTTGAAACTCGCTGGGTCCTCACGCCCTCCCCATTTGAGGCCTGGAGAGGCACAGCAACCTTCCGTCACCAGCTGGGGAGTGGCAGAGCCAGGGATCCCGGCCTGCAGCCCTCAGCCAGACCCATGTTCCTGGCCATTCCATGGGTGCCAGGCTGTAATCAGCCTCCCAGCCTCTCCCTTCCTGCAGGTGGGCCAGTCTTCCTCTCCCCCGGGGGCCCAGGAGCAGGGCAAAGACCTGCTCCACCTGGAGGCCTCTGCAGGGGAAACCAGCTGTCTTGGAGTGGACTCCGGCTCCAGGCATTCTGACAAGGTGGGCAGGAGGGTTTCTTGATGAGGCCCAGCCCCTCCCCCCTCCTCAGTGTACCCAGGTCTTCTCTCTACAGCATGCCCCATGGGCCCGGCTCCTTGTCCCTTTGCAATGTGCAGGGAGGGACAGCAGGGACGAGAGCCCACTGGCCAGCTGGGGAGATACATCTGGAGAGAGTGGCAATGGGCCCGGGCCACGTGTGAGCCCGACCCAGATTCTAACAACCCCACTGCAGGGCAGGCAGACTGGAGGCAGTGAGGACGGAGGGTCGGGGTCTGTTCCTCCCTCTGGCCAACTCTTCACCCCACCCTGCATCCCTGGCCCACCAGCACACAACCTTGTGTCTGGACATCATTGCTGGGACTTTGGAATCTTCCAAAAAGATACATCCCAGGTTAGGAGGGAAGAAACTATTTTTGTGGGGGGGGGGGAATGTCTTGCTCTGTTGCTCAGGCTGGAGTGCAGTGGACAGTCACAGCTCACCGCAGCCTCGACATCCTGGGCACAAGTGATCCTCGTACTTCAGCCTCTTGAGTAGCTTGGGCCAAAGGTGCCTGCCACCACCCCCCCAGCTAATTTAAAAACTATCTGGAGAGACAGGGTCTCCCTGTGTTGCTCAGGCTGGTCATGAAGTCCTGGGTTCAAGAGATCCTGCCACCTTAACTTCCCAAAGTGCTGGGATTACAGGCGTGAGCTACTGCATCAGGCTGAAATAAATTTTTTTTTTTTTTTTTTCTGGGAAAACCTCCAGTCTCAAGAGCTGACTCTTTTTACTAGAAGGCCCATGATGGAAGAGTCCTGCAGACCCTGACCCCAAGCCCAGACTCCCCCAGGCTCCATCCGGTGGCTCTTCTGGTCCATACTGGGCGAGAGAGACTTGGAGGCTGTAAAATATGTGTGCTTCAGATGGCCCTGGCCACCTTCACCTGTTACTTCTGGCTTCCTGGATGCCTCCACCCGTTATTCTGGCTTCCTGGGCGCCCTCACCTGTCAATTCTGCCTCTCTGGGAACCTCCACCTGTCTCTGCTGGCTCCATTTCACTGTCTGGAACCCCAGATGGCAGAGGCAGCCTGAAACTGCCTGGATGGCCTGTTTCTACTATAAATAGTTAACACCTGGGCAAACCTGGTAGGTTTGTTTTCTACAATGGAAACCTCCACCCCCAACTGGTGACTTCCAGAGTGTTGGGTAGTGTTGAAGCAAGTCCCTTGGCATTCGCTGCCAGAGCCCATGTGTTGGCTTCGGTGCCAACCTGCAGAGAACCCAGGGCCGTCCCACTGCAGCCCTCTGTGCCCAGGCTGGTGAAGACATTGAGATGAAATGGCTCTTGCTGCAAAGGTGGGCAAAGGTTCCCACCTCCCTCCATTCCCTGATGTTTCACTGGCGTGGGTTCTGTGCCTCTCAGGAGCCGCACAGTCCAAGCCATTCAGGGATGGGTCCATTCTGATTTCCATGCTCCCCTGAATTCTCATTTCTGCCCAGACAGCGGTGAGTGTGGCTCTTGGGTGCAGAGTGGGCAGCTGGTTCCAGAGATTTTGACGCCCCGCTGGTTGATCACCTGTACCCTGTAAAAATGTCTACCGCTTTTACTTCCCGTGCCAAGTGCCAGGTCACAGAAGACTCACATCCAGAAAGCACTCGGGATGCTTGCAAAGCGGGAGCACTCCCAAATTTTTAAAAAGAATTGGAGATGTGTAAGTCTTCATAAAAGCAGGGTATGAGGCCACGAGAATCAAGTCAAACTTGGGGCAGGCCAGAGTCCCGGCCCCACCCCAGCATCGGACACCAGGAGAAAATCTGGAGAGAGAGGTGGCGGATCGGGCAGTCCTCTCCAGGCTTCCATGCTGGTCATCACCTGACTCCACGTATGGCCGAATCACATGGGGGGCCATGAGAGGCTGCAGGTGACACCGTCTGAGAGTCCATGGCAACAGGGAGATCCATCCTGTCCAGGAGCAGTGCTGAGGCTTTTAAGGGCTCCGAGGGGGAAGCTGCTCCCTGGCAGGAATGAGCCAAGGCCCCCAACACACACCTGCTCCGCTCAAAGCAGGCCCCTCGCCTGATGGAGTTAAGACTCGCAGTGGCCACCAGTGGTCCCCTCCGCTTCTCCAGAGCCAGCACTTAGCGTTGGCAGATCCATCTCCAAGGAAGACCGGCCACCTCTGTTTGCAGTGTGGTGCACACGCACAAGATTCCTCAGTCTCCCCATGTTGTGGACAGCAGGGCTCAGCCTGGGGCCTCAGCGCCACCCATGCTTGAAAAGCCCCAGGAAGGCAGTTCCTGTAATCACATTCTACAAAATCTGAGCACCTCCCTGCGGGCCCTTGCTCATGGCGCTTAGAGGTGTCATTTGTCATCCAACAGCTCTGGGGGATGGTGCCACTATTTCTGTTTTGCAGATGAAGAGACTGGAACTCAGAGAGGTCTAGAAGCTCACCCAAGGCCCCCCATGCCCCTGCTGCCCTCCTTGAGCCTGCTTACACCGTGAATTGGTGCAGCAGGTCTCAGCACAGAAGCCTTCAAACTCAAGGCCCTGGGGGAAAGTCAGTCCTAATCCAGGAAGGCACTGCTGTCCCACTGTATCAGAAGCCGGCACGCGTGGCCTCTGGGGGCCAGGCATGCTCGGGAAAGCGAGACTCCAGCGATGGCTGATTGTATGGGGCCATGAGTGGGGTGGGTGGCCCCCAGCTCTCCTCCTGCCTCTTCTGCCCCACCCGCTTCTGACCGGGAGCAGAGCAGCAGCCCCAGGGCTGGGACACTGGGGACGGGGGCTGCCTAGGATCCAGAAACCTCAGCTCCGCCAGGGCCTCTGCCTGACCAGTGACCCCGGCAGCCTGGTGGGGGTGCCTAGCCCCTTACCGTTGGTGTAGGGGTTCCCCGTCTTCTTGTTGGTCATGACTCGGGCCGTGGCATTATTGACCTGTCCGGAGAGGGAAGGAAAGAGAGGAAGAGGGACAATTAGCCTCCTGGAAGACCCACCGGCCACTCCTCCGCGCCCTGCCCCGCTAACCCCAGCAGCTCCCGCCCCGGCCTCCTCTCTCCACCATGCTGCCTGCCCTCTGGGAGCCTTGGCCCGTACTGCTCCCAGCACGGACTAAAGCCCTGCCTGGCCCAGGACCCCAGACCCAGGCCTGCTGGCCTGTGTTCTTCACATGGCTGTTCCCATAAACCCAGCCCCAGACTCCCAGGCACCCCAGGACAGCTGGAGAAGCTCCCTGGTAGACTCTCCACAAAGTGTTCTCCAACCAGAACCAGCTAAGAGGCTGGACTCCAGGACGCCCCCTCCTCCCTGAGGCTGCCAAGGCCTATCTAGGCATGGGCACCAAGATGGCCGCATACCCTTCCTGGATGATGCCCCCCTCCCCCGAGGCCAGAGTCCTCAATGTTGCAGAGCACAGAGCTCTCTGATGGAGCCTGTGTGCCCCTAGAGGACGAGGCTGACAGGGAGGGGCTCTGGGCATGAAGTCACCTATTTTCTACACATATGCCTGGGTGAGGCTGTCCAGGGGCAGCCTGGGGTGGAGAGGATGAGGCGTGTGTGGAAGGGAGTCGAGAACAGCAGGGGTGACGGGCCCCACGAAGGGGTCTGGGCTGTTTTGCTTCCCCTGTGTCCTCAGTGTGAGCCCTGAGGGCCACGGGGCTGCAGCCTGGCCAAGCCAGTGCCTTCAGAAGTCTGGAAACCTCCTCTCAGGCCCTTCACCTCCTGCCTGAGGGCTCTGCCTTGGTGACTCGCCCCAGCCCTCCTCCAGCCACCCTTTGGCTGCCCTGCCTGTTGGGGGACCCAGCTCCAGACACCCAGGCCGCAGCAAGGGAACACAGCCCACTGGCACTCTGGGCCTCTGGGGAGTAGGGAAGGAGGGGACAGAGTGGGGTGGGTATCAGGGAGGGCCCAGAGCGCCCTCTCCCTGTTCCTGCTTGGGGCCTGGTCTCTTCCTCTGCCCTGGCCATTGCCACTGCTGGCCATTGCCACTGCTGACTCCCCAAACAAGGGGAGGAGTGGGGCCAAGGTGGGGGCAAACTGCAGGGCCCAGACTGGGCCATGTGGGGACAGGCTGGGGACAGTCGCTGCTCCATGGTGAGCAGGGTCTGGGGATTAATGGCTCCTTGCCCAGGTGTACTGGCCATGGTCCCTGAAGCTGCCCAGCCCCAAATACAGGATTTCTGGGGCTCTTTCACTGTCTGGTTGGGGACAGGGCCTCTCCTAGGAAAAGGAGGGAAGAGGCAGGGGAGAGGGGACCTCAGGTGAGCCTGAAGGAGTGATAGGTGACAGGGCTTGGACTGCAGCCAGTTACTCTGGCCTTAGTGCAACCCTTCCTCCCACCCCAGGGGACCCTGGCCAGGCTCTCTGAAGGGTGCGGCAGTGGCGGGGCTGGTTGGTTGGGTGAGCTGGGGGGCAGGTGGGCGACCTCAGGGCATCCCTGCTGCAGCACACTTATCTGAGCACCTCAATTTTCCGTCCCTCTACGATCGTCCCATTCAGCTTCTCCCGGGCTCGGTCAGCATCTGAGCTAGTTTCAAAAGTTACAAACCCAAAACCCTGTGAGCAGAGGACAGGGAAGGACAGGCACGGAGAGGAGGATACAGGGTGAGGAAGAGGAGGAAGAGGAGGAAGAAGAGGAGTGGGGGGGTGGGGGGGGAGAGAGAGAAGGGGTTGAGTCAGGTGAGTTGAGGCAGAGACGCAGGCAGCCCAAAGGTCTGTCCTAGGGCCACCGGCAGGATGCCAGGAGGGGTATGGGCCCCAGGGGTGCAGCTGCTGGCCCAGCCTGAGCCCAGCCTGAGCTGATCACCTGGCATCTCCAAAGGGACAGGCCAAAGCCACATAAGAGACGTCATACCTGACCACAGGCCAGGCCTGCCCCCTGAACCCCACCTTGGGGTGGGGGGCCCAGGCTGGGCTACAGGACCTGCAGGGGCAGCCCCGCCATCTCCACCCTCGGAGCCCAGGGGAGAGGGTCATGCCTTCCTGGAAGGGGAGCAGGGCTTGTCTCCGCTGGACACCCTCCCCAGCCTGCCCTCTCTGTAGCCCCTCCCTCAAGCCTCAAGGCCAGTGGTCCCCTGGGGTGAGCGTTCAGTGGGGTGGGGCCCGGGCCCAGGGGCCCAGGGCCCTGGGGTGCAGGCAAGAGGTCCTGGTGGCTCAGAAAGAAAAAGCGGCAGCGGCAGCAACAGCACAGACAGCTGGGGTGGGGGCGGGGCGGGTGGGGGTGGAAGAGCGGGGAATACAAGCACCCGTGTCGCTCAGGGGTCCTCGGGCGCGAAGCTCTCCAGGAAGGAAACGCACATTTCACACGTTAGCCTGGCGGGACCTACAGCCGGCGCTGTAAGGCGGCAGCTCCGTGCGGCACCCACCTTGGAGCCCCGCTCGTTAAAAATGATCTCCACGTCTAAAATTTTTCCGAATTGCTGCAGAGACAGAGACAAAGAGGGAGTGGGGCAGAGAGGAAAGTGCGGGTTAAGAACGCTGGCCCAGCCGCCCGCTCCACTCCTGAGACGCTCATCCCTGTGCTCTGCCCTGGGCTCCCAGGCTGGGAAAGGAGCCCTGGGACCCCCTCCCGCCTCCGGCCATGGAGCGGCTGGGACTTGGCCACTTGGAGAGGGTGATGGTGGGGATAGGGTGCCCAAGGCACCACCAAGAGGGTCCTTGGTGTGGTGTGGGGGTAGGGACAGCTCTCCCAGCCTCTCCTGGAGGCCCGTGTCTCCCTTCTGCCTTGGGGAGCTTTTCCTGCCAGGACACTAACTCCAGCTGCCAGCTGGGGATGGGGATGGGCACATCACCAGTGTCCCCTCCTCACCCTGCTAGGACTTGGCCACTTGGAAAGGGTTACAGTGGGGACAGGGTACCCAAGGCATGACCACCACCCCTAATTCACACTAAAGGGTAAAGGTCTGCTCTGAGACCCTTCTCCAAAGGATGGGGGAGGGGGAGACAGAGGGGCATGAGTGCCCATTAGGGACAAAGTGCCACAGAGAAGAGAAAGTGCTGGGGTCAGGAAATGGAGATTGAGGCCACTGGAGATCAGGACCCCTGGTTGGCAAATGGGACCCTCAGGCCTCCCTGAGATGTGGAGAAGGTTGGGCAGGGGGAAAATGGTGTGGAGGGTGTGAGGGAAAGAGGGAAGAGGAGGGAGGGTCTTCTGCCCAGGCCCCCGGGACCCTGCACAGCCTGTCATGGGGCTGTGCTGGAGTGGGGTGCTGAGCAACGGTGACCTGAACCCAGGCCCAGCCTGTGCAGGACACTCAGGCCAGCTGGGCCATGACGCTCTTCCCCCATGCCTTCTTCCCCCCAATTGTTGGCCACGGTCCCCATGGGGCAGCCCGGTCTCTCACTGGTACTGTGAACGGCCCCAAACAACAGTTCTGAGATCCCTAGGGCCTGTCTTGAAGCCTGCAGTGCAGGCAACTGATGGGGGTTTCCCAGTCACCTCCACACAGTCCTGGAGGCAGGGGGTACAGCAAGCCCCAGTGAGGCCAGACAGCAATGAAATCCCAACTCTGCCAGGTGCTGAAAAGAGGGGGACAGTAACCCCTGTTCTGCAGAGACCCAGGAAGCTAATGGGGGACAGTGTCCCCATCCTGCAGGGACCTAGGGAGTTGATGGCAGATGGTGCCCCTGTCCTGTAGGGACCCAAGGAGCTGATGGGATGGTGCCCCTGTCCTGCAAGGAACTGAGTGTATGTAAACAGGTCCCCTGCAGGGGGCATCCAGCCAGAACTCCAAAATGCCATCCTTTGAGGGCAGCCAGCCAGAGCTCCAACATGTCAGCTGCTATTAAGGGGCAGTCCCAGGCCCTGAGAACACTGGCCGCTTGCTCAGAACCCAGGGTCAAGAAGGGACAGAGTCCTTGCCATCTGATGATTCTAAGTCATGCCAGCCCCCCGATGAGTCTAAACTCCAAATCCAACCAGGCTGGGATCCTGAGACAGGAAGTGGACTTCTGGGGGTCACCTCAGGGGGAAGGTGGAGGGGAACCTCTCCACCCTGGGGCTGCCACAGGTGCCTCCAGTCTGCATGGGAAATCCCAGCTGGGTCAGGGTGGCATGAGGAGAGAGGCTGGAATTCAGGAGCCAGAGGCTGTCTACCTGCGCAGCAGAGGTGGGGTGGGCACCGCGGCAGGCAGGGGGAAGAGGAGTTTGGAGGGAGGGAAGAAACATGGCCGGGCCACATGGTCCTCTGTGGCCAGGGCAGGCCTGGGAGCCTGGCTGAGCCGCCCAGCTGCTGCCCACCCACCACTCAGCAGCCCCAGCCCCCCGCAGGCATCAACACCTGCTAGGTGCATTCAAGTCCAATAACAACAAAGTGACCAGGACCCAGGGCAACCCTGCACGTTCTCAGTGACCCCACCACCGGGGCTGAAGCCCACAGTGCAAAACCCGAAACAGGCCCACGGAGTCCAAGACAGGCTTTAATTCCCATTGACTGTGCATCCGGTTCCAAGTTCCCCACCCGGGGGCCGGGGGACACAGGCCCAGAGAGGTTGACTGCCCGGCCCCAAGGCACACAGGAGAGGCCAGGGCTGGGGCTGCTGCTCTGTGAGAGGCCGAGCTGCCCCTCCAGGTACCCTCTTGTGAGGAGACAGGAGCCAGAATGTGGGAATAGGGTGGTCATAACCAAACTGACTGCGAGGCCCCAAGGCACTCTAGGAAACCCGAGATCAGGTGGTCTGGGGACCATGGGTGAATTTCTAGCTGGGAGCAGGAGGAGTGGGGTTTGAGGGGCAGCCACAACAGATCCCCCTACTCCTCAGCTCGAGGCCTTCCTCTTCCCCGACACCCTCCCAGCAGGTTCAGGTCAGGGCGGGGCTGGGCCCAGGAGGGAAGGAATCCTGGGACCCTGGAGGCTCCCGGTGCAGTGGGAGGCAGGGAACCCGGAGAAGCAGGTGTGGGCAGGAAGGCAGGGCCTGTGGGTGCCACCTGGGAGCTAGGGCAGGTGTGGAGGGCAGGATGGGCGGGGCCGCGCACACTCACCCCGAACATTTGCCGCAAGTCAGGGTCCCTGAACCGGAAGGGGATGTTGGAGACGTGTAGCCGCTTGGGCTGCTGCTTCTCTGTAGGGTCGGAGGGGTGGAGCGGCTGGCTGTCCGTCTGTGCCGCCTCGTCTGTCTGCTGCAGGGAGAGGACTGGGCTGCGGAGGCTGCCTCTGTGTGCGGGGTTGCCCGGGTCCCCTCTGCTGAAGGGAGGGCAGGGTCTAAAGGCCAGATTCTCCCCCACCCTTCTGGGCCTCTCCCATCCCTGGGCTGGGATCCTTGGCAGAATCTGGGCAGATGGTTTCCATGAGATACAGCACAGGGGCACCTCACACAGAGAGGCCCCACCTCTAGGCCTTTGCCCAAACTGCAGGTGAGGCCACCTCCCTCCTGCCATCCCAGGGCAAGGCCTCCTGGCCTGCTCTGCTCCCCGCTCCCAGAGCCCAGCTCTGTCCACAGAGGCTGAACCTCCACAGTGTCTTAGCCCCACTGACATCTCAAGGCAGTTCTGGGAGCCCGAGGACCCCACTGGCTTTCAAGTCCTGATGATGAAGTGGTGTGCTGCAGACAGATGTCAGCCCGGCCCGAGGGTCCGCCTGTCCGAAGGTGCTGCCTCTTCGTGTCCCCCATCCCCGCCATGCTCCTGCTTATTCCAGCCTGCTGCCGCCACTCCGAACCTTTGGGGTTCACCTCCAGAAGCCTCTCCCAAGGCAGGGGGTGGCTGAGTCCAGTCCTTTATAGTTAGTCCCCATTTGGACCCAAACACTGGGGGGCAGATGGGCTCCCAAAGACTTGGGTCTCAGGAAACAAAAGCCACACAGCCCCCAGCTCCCTGTGAGAAGGCAGGGGTGCCACCCGAGGCAGTGCAGTGTGGCCTGTGTGAGGCTTTTCCTGCGTGGTCTTCTCCAGTGGACTGGCCACGAGCTCACGGCAAGCCTGCCCTTCAGTCTGGCTGGGTCTCGGCTGTATCCACAGAGCAGGAACTCCGGACATGCGGCGGGCGCTTCATCAGCATCAGCTGGCTGGATGCACGGGTGACTCTCTGAGGTGGCCATTAGCTCATCACGACCTGGGCCCAGGCCCCAGGGGCTCTACAGGCCAGTTCTGTGGATGCAGCCAAGCCGCAGGTGCCAGCCTCACAGACTGTTTCCCCGCTCAGCCTACTGGCAAGGCGGGTGGGTGGCACAGGAGCACCAGGGTGCAGGAGAGGCCCTCGGTGGCGACAGGCACAGGTGGTGGGTGCACACCCCAGCTCCCACGGGGTGCCTTGGAGGGGCTCTCACTGTCCACACTTCCTCCAGCAATTTGAGCTCGGCTGCCCATGGCAACAGCAGGCTGACAGTGTACCTTTTATTGGCTTCCTTTGCCTTCCCGCCTCAATTCCACGCTGCCTCTTATGGGTTTTGTGAGATCATCTCCCAAATACACCCTTTGCATTTGAATCTTTGGCTCTGGGCCTCCTGATACTCCCGGTGGACAGCTAAAGGCCACACACAGAGAACCCCTCCTTAGAGGCCAACTGGCTTCTGGGACAGGACGCCAGCCGAAGGTAGGAGGGTCTTGGCTCCAGCCATCTGGATCCTTTCTGGAGTAGCAGTAGAGGAGACTGGGGTCCCTGAGAGGCCTACACTGCAGTCGGTACAAATGGAAGGCTGGTGGCATGGTCTCCCATGTAGCCTGCGGAGCAGAGGCAGCCAGTCTGGGAGCAAGAGAAAAGCCAAGACGAGAGGCCCCAGAGAGCCATTCCCACGCATCTCCAGCCAGGCGAAGCACCTGGCTACTGAAGCCACTTTCCGGAGGGCATCTGTCGTGGGCAACCAGAGTGCTGAGTCAGGACGGTGAGTGGGGAGCCTGGGGTCACAGTGCCAGAGGCCTCGGCCCATGGCAGAGGAAATGGAGCCAGAGGCAGAGCCGTGCCAAGGTCACACTACAGCTAAGTGGCCAGAGCTTGGTCCCTCGACTCCTGTCTGAGTGGCTGTCCGGCTGTCGCCGCCCCCTGCATGGCCGCCCCGGTTGTCCTTTCTGGAAGGACAGGCTGCTCCCCTGCATTTCTGCATGTGGTCAGGAAGCCTGTGACCAGGCTCCAGGGCAGCAGGTGCCCCTAGGTGCCAAGAGGGGAAGTTACCACTTCTTGGGCTGCGCTGGGAGGTGGAGGACACAGCCTCTGCTGTACCGCAGCTTCTTCCCTGGCAACAGCCCCTAGCCCGGGTGGTGGGGCAGGCTGGGAGTGGGGTCTCGAGGACGGGAGCATGTGTGCATGTCCCTGATGCACCTCTGTCCCCTGCATTGAGAAGTGAAGATGCAGCGCACACCCCACAGTGTGGGATGGTGACAACGTGGGAACTGCCGTCTCGGAGCTCACCTGGACGTGCGCTGCAGGACCTGTCTCAGCAGACGCGCCATGTGGTGTGCGGACCCAGTTCCGACGGGCACGTGTCCTGAGCTCTACGTGTTCCCAAGGCATGAGGCTTTGGGTGGATCCCGCATCTCCCTCAGGACCCCAAGAGGTGGAAAGTGGTCACAGCTCTCGGAGGGCATGAGCCCCCAGGCTTGGGGAAGTTGCGCAGCTGCTTCTTGGGGTTCCCTGACATGTGCCACCCCCATCAACGGGGGGCTGGGCTTTGGCATGGAGGCATCAGTGGTGGGCACAGTTGGCAGGGCCAGGAGGGTGGACGACAGGCCTCCAGAGACTCCTGGTCTGGTTGGTATCAGGTCTATCAGGTCCCCAGCAACACAGGGCAGCTGACTCTGGCTCCAAGGGGGTAGGCAGGGGGCTCCTCCATCCAAGCCTAGGGAACTGGAGATGCCCCGCAGCCCAGTGTCCCAGTTCTGCTGCCATCCTTCTTGGTCCCAAGTTTTCTTGCAGAAAGCAAGCCTGTGCTAGACCTCCGGAGGGGACGACCTTACCCCTGAACCAAGGCGAGACCGTCCAAACATCCGCCGATCTTTACGGAGGTCTGAACCCCACCCTCCCGCCGGACAGGCGTGGGTCTTTCCTCCTCAGTGGACAGGGATGCGCCTGTGCCCTCTGCTGCTCTTGGGTACAGGTGACTGAGTCATCCCAGATTCAGGAATCCAGCCTGGATAGGGGCACGCAGCTCTGGCCTCTGAGCAGCAGAAGGCGGTGGTCAGCACGCCAGGGCGGCCACGATGGCGGGAACCGGCCCCGCGCCCACCCAGGGGAGCTGGGGCATCCACCCCAAAGTTCTAAAGGTAAGCAGCTGAGGATGAGGCAGGAGGAATGGGGTGATGGGGTGTGAGTGGCAGGAGCCATGAGTGGGGCCAGGACACAGGTGAGGAAGAAGCTGTTCTATCCCTGCTCAGCCCTGGGCAGAGGCTAAGTGGGTTCCATGGCTGTGAAACTGTTGCGTGTGCAGGTAAGCCCTACGCGTGACTGCACATGGGCTGCCCTGGGCCAGGGGATGGGGGCCCTCCAACCGCTGATTGTAGCGGTCCAGCAGCCTCCACTGCCTTTCCAACTTTTTCAGGGGCTTTCTTTACCCCACTTAAAAAGAAAAAGAGAAAAAAAAAATCTTTGTTTCTCATTCTCAAATGCAGGGAAAGAGGGAAGAACAGGACCGCCCTTCCCTCCTGATTGAGCTGGGGGTCCTGCTTCTGCATCTTTCCCCAGCTCTGTCTTGGCCTGGCCATTATGGACACCCCCCCAGCCCATTCAAGTTCAGGGTGGGGGGTCTAGATGCCACACAGCATCTCCCACTCCACATCCTCTGAGGAGCCTGCACCCACTTTCGCCTGGGCCCCCCAAGCTTGGCCCAGAGACAGGCAAAGGGAATGAGCCCTGGGCAGGGTCTGGTGGACCCAGGCAGACCCTGGACAGCAGGTGGGACCCGGCGGCTGTTGTGGCACAGAACCAAGCTGTGCTGCTGCGACACAAGATGAACCAGTTTTTGAAAATCCCTTCCTCGACAGCGCCATCTCTCCTCGTTCCTCCAAAGACCTCCTGGGCGCTCAGGCAGGGACCCGCCTTGGTGAGCCCCCAGTGGGCAGCCAGTCACCCTTGGAGGACAGGTTCTCTGTGTGGAGGACAGTCAGCCTTGGAGGACAGGTTCTCAACCTATCCACTGGAAGTGTCTGCCTCAGAGCCTGGTGGCCCTGATTGTCGGCTCCCACGTGGCATTTGAAGAACACAGGATTCCAAGCCCCTCTGCTGGCCTCTGCACTGTGGCACGGGCAGCCGACTGATGCTTCTTCCACTCCCACCTCCCAGCCTGGGTAGGGGCATCTCAGCTGAGCCTCACTGTGGTGTTGCTTTGGGGACCATCGCCTCCTCTCTTCTGCCTTTCTCAGGCCGGTGGCCAGCCATGGCTACCCTTCACCCTTTCCATAAGCCGTGAGAGCCAAGAACACAGTGACCGAGGGCTGCAGCTCCTGGCGGAGGAGACAGAGCCTCGGCCAGACTATGAGGCCTGTAGTTATAGACGAGGTGGCCCAAATGGAAGATCAGGGCAAGTGCGGGAGTTTCTGAGAGGAGGCTCAGGCCCGATGGATGGCAGAGAGGACAGAGGTTCATCCTGGGGTCACCCGGCAGAGAGGCCTCCAGGGACCTGGCCGTAGGCATCTATGCCTGCAGTGAAGCCAGTGGTGCAGAGCCCAGATCCCCAGTGGGCAGTGGGGCAGGTGCTGTCCTCTCAGGCATCAGGCCCTTGCCACCCACGTGGGGTCCCTTCTGGCAGGTGGAGGAGCCCATGTGGGTTCTGGAAAACACCAGTCTCATCCTGTCTCCCTCTCCCTGGCTGGCCCTCCACAGTGACCCTCAGTGCTTTGGCATTTTCTATCTGCATGCTAATCTCTCTCTCTCTTTTTTTCTCAGAGTCTTGCTCTGTCGCCCAGGCTGGAGTGCAGTGGCGTGATCTCGGCTCACTGCAACCTCCACCTCCTGGGTTCAAGTGATTCTCCTGCCTCAGCCTCCCAAGCAGCTGGGATTACAGGCGCCCACGACCATGTCTGACTGATTTTTGTATTTTTGTAGATACAGGGTTCCACCATTTCGGCCAGTCTGGTCTGGAACTCCTGACCTCGTGATCCACCTGTCTCTGTCTCCCAAAGTGCTAGGGTGACAGGCGTGAGCCAATGCACCTGGCCTGTTAGCAAGCTGAGGGTCCCTTGAGCATAACGACAGTGTGTGACCCCCAAGAGCCCACAGTGCTGGCACCTGCCTGACCCTGAGTGAATAAATAAATGCTCCAGACGGTGACCCCCGCTGGGGAACACAGACCTTGGCGGTGGCTCAAGGTAGTGAGATGGGGTCCCCCGGTCCTTCCGCAGCCCCTCATCGTACTCTGTACTCTGTGCTGCATTTATCCAGAGAAGGCAGGTGACGTCGTGGTGAGAGGTGAGAGAAACGGAGCCTGTGTGCAGGTGTGCATGCCCCTCGTGGGTTCTTGTCACATGTCTCTTCCCATCACGGATGAGCAGAGACGCCCCTGCCCTACCAGGAAGCAGCTTCCATATCTCTGGACGGTGAAAAGAGATGTTCTGCTCAGAGGGGACGAGCCTTCCTGGGGAATGCTGTAGCCGGAAAGTCACTGGAGGTGTTCGGGACCCACCCGAGGGCATCAAGACCACACAAATCAGCGCACGCTCTGCCTTCTGTGGGACGTCTCAGTGGCGGCGAGGGACCAGTGGCCCCCAGGAGCCCCATGTTTCTCTCTGCAGGGTCCGCTGTGCTTCTGTGACTAGCAGTTGAGGGTGCATCCCACCTGGGTGGTGGCAGTGTTGGGAAAAGCCCTGAGTTGGCTGAACACAGACTTCCCACCAATTCCCAGCTGGAAACCCTACTGAGGGGAGGAGGAGCAGGAGGAGGCCTCGTGGTTCCAGAAACTCCAGGAAAGTCTTTCCGGAGCTGGGGCCCAGCCTGTCTTTGAGGGTCCTGGGGTGGAGGAGACGGGGAGGTAAAGGCATGGGGATGGGCTGCAGGGGCCACTGTTCTCTCCCATTGACGCCATCAGCCCCAGGTCCTAGAACAGAACAGGCCGCCTGTGTGGGCCCCTGGGCCTGGACAGCACCCTGCTGTCTAGGGGCCGGCTCTGCCACAGCTACCAGTGGGGCGGGTGATATGGGGGCTGGACAGGTGCTCCGAGCTCCCCTTTTCCACTGGCCCTGGCCATGCCACCTGGCAGGGCAGCCCATGCTCACCAGCAGAAGGAAGTCCCCTTGGGGGAGAGGGTGGGGAGCCCTGGTGGCCTCTGGGCAGCATCTGGGTCCAGGAAGCGTCCGGGGGATGCAAGCCCTGACCTGGTGCCAACCTGGGCAGCAGGCTCTCGGCGGGGTTCCCTGGGTGGCACTTCAGGAATGGTGGGGAAGGAAGAGACCAGGGTACTTGGTGGCTGCACATGGGCCCTCGAGTGCTCCAGGAGCTCAAGGAGATACTCTGACCTAGGCAGGTCTGGACCAAAGCTCTGAATTCACCCCACTTCCTATCCCGAAGATCTAGACCCCAATACCAGGCTGCTTGGGGCAGGGCCAAGGGGAGGCTCGAGGGAGCTGAAAGGGCCCTGCTGATGACCCAGGGACAGGGTCCGGGGACACCTGAGTCAGCAGGGAGCGTTCGGCCTTCAGCTGTGAGTGCTGGGCAGCCTCTGGGAGGAAGGAGCTCCTGGAATCTGGAACACCGTCTCCAGCTGCCTTCCAAGGTGGGAAGGCTCCGTGTGAACAAACACTCCAAGGTTGGGGGCGTGCGGCCTCTGGGGCAGCTCAGGTCTTTGTTCTTCCTGGGGCACCACACCGAGGCCGTGACTTCTGCCGGCAGCCCCGCCCTGGGTGCAGGTCATGGAGAATGACTCTCTCCTCTGGGGCCTCGGATGAAAGATCTGCAGACCACGACCGCGGACCCTTCGCCAGACCTGAGAGACCCCAGCCTGAAGAAAGGAAGGTCAAGGCCGTCTGCCATCCCCTGGGCTCTGGGTGCTTCCTGCCTGGAACGCTTCCGGGGAGGCTCTGGAGGATGGTGACTGCAGGGAGAGACTCCCATCCTCCTAGGCGGAGAGTTCTTCATCGGATGCAGCGTCCGCCTTTTCAGCAGCTGCTGCTTACTCAGGGCTTCTCTCCATGTTACGTGGACCTCACGGGCAAGCCAGGCCCAAGCCAGCCTCTGTTTCCGACTTCCCTGTCCTTGCGTGGCAAGAACCAGGGGACAGGGCTGGGTCATTTCTTCTTTGTAACCTCAGTGCCAGTTCAGTGCCTGGCACACGGCAGGTACCCAGCAAATGTCTGCCGAGTGAAGGAAGACTTTATGTGTGTCCTGGGTAGGCTGTGTTTGGTGACTCCAGGTGTCCAGGAGGCGTCTGGCCTTGGTTCTGTTGTTCAGTTAGAGCGCCAGGTCTGTCCCCACTCTGTGTTATCTGTGCATCTGACCCTCTTGCTTCTGGTTTTCTTCTGGGACGAACCCCTGAGGCTCACCATGAGAGACCCCCTCATTTGTCTATAAGGTGGCTGTCAGAGGTTTGAGCAGATGAGCTGTGTCTGCTGGAGTCAGTCAGAAAGAGACCCAGCCTGCTCTAGCGTGACTTGTTTACGGTGAACCCGGCTTGGCTCCCGGGATCATCTCTTTCTTTTCTAAGCACACACAAGGCGTGGGTTTGATGAATCAGAACCAGAGCAGCTGGGGAAGCATGACTTGGCCCCCACTTCTACCACCCCAGGGCCTGGCCTTTTCCATGTGTGTCCTGTGGCTGTAGGAACCCTGGGTATCAGGATGCTGGGGGGCGCTGGAAAGGCTGATGGCCTCGGGGCAGATTCCAGCTGGGCGGGGCTCCAAGCAGGGAGGAAGGGCACCACCTGGGTGCCAGACGAGGGTCATGTCCAGCCCAGGAGGCGGCTGGGTGGGCTCTCTCTACAGAGGGCCTGGGTGACGCTGGAAGAAGTCCCTGCCCAGGCATGCACCAAGGGAAGGCTCCCATCTGCATCCACACAGCACGCTGGGAGCCAGGCTGGACTGTGGGAGGGCTGAGGCAGTTGGGAAGGGACCCCCATTGGGAGCTGCCAGGGCGGTGCCACTCCCGGGCAGTGCAGAGAGCTCTGGCCTCCTGCCCAGCCCCGCCAGCGAGCACATCCAGTGCTGGGACAGGGCCAGCAGGGACAGTTGGATGAACCTGGAGCCCCAGAGCAGGGGTAGGGGAGGCACATGGAGATCTCAGTGGAGGGGACCAGAGAAAAGGAATAGACTGGCCGGGGCTCTGCAGCGTGGGTAGAGTCAGGGCCTGGTCTTTGTACCCAGAGCCCACCCCAGGCCGGCGGCTTGGCCACTCCCTGCCGGCTCTCTTTGCTCTCAGGAAATCTGAGAAGTGAGGGCTCAGCACTTTTGCCTGGGAGCTGCATTACAACCACATAATTGAAGCTATCTGATTGGAGGCCAGCCAAGCAGGTAGATTACAAGTGATTAGAAATGATAGGAGGGCCTGCAACCCGAGACAGCTCAGAGGGCCCTGGGCCGCCTTCGCGGCTCTGCCTCTGCCCTCCGCCCATCTCCTTCACTTTCTACTAACAGGTCTCTGGCAGCGAGGACACCTCCCAGCTAGGTGAGTGTCTGCTCGAAGCAGGGAAGTCAGGCCCAGGCGGCTGGAGGAGGGTGGCTGCCACCCCACCCCTCAGTGCCTGGCCGTCCCTCCAAATGCCTGCCCATCACAAAGCTCCTTGGTGCTGGGGTTGAGCAGGGGCTGGAAGTGCCTTTGCTGGGGGTAACTTCTGGCCCAGGAGCCCCGTAAAAGGCTCACCCTCCACACACAGAGGCCCTCTGCCCAGGTCCCCCGCCCATCTGGTATACCTCATGCCCTCCTGGGCCACCCTTCTTCTGGGTGGGCGCTCCTCCCTGAAGCTCCAGGGCTGGGCCTGGGGTCGTGGGGGCCCTTACCGGCACTGTCTGGGTCCCGGCGATGGGCTGTGTGCTGGCCTCGGAGCCTGGCTGCTCGGGGTGGGTCTGTGCTGGTGTGTACAGGGTCATGCCATGCTCTGGGGGGACCGGGGTCTGGCCGGAGTAGTCCTGCGTGGGGTGCGGTGGGGGCGGGGCATACTCGGCAGGGATGCCGTTCTGTGGCGGAGGGGGGTACTGGGCAGGGGGGTAGGGCTGGGCCATTGCTTCAGGCGGAGCCGTGGCGTCCTGATCGCTCTGTGGAAGGAGAGAGAGCAAGGCCTGGTTAGAATCTTGTCCCCTTCCCGGAGCCCCTGAGGATGGGGCCTTGTGGCTGAGGAGAGCTTCTCCAGCAGTATTTTCAGCAGGCTTTCCCCAGCCCCTCCATGGGGGGCTTCCCAGCATGGGCACCAGCTCAGAGCAGGAGGGGTTGCCGCGCTGGGAATGCGGGGGAGTCGGATCTGGAGTCAGATGGCGCTGGGTTTCAGCCCATTGCCTCACACTTGTCAGACCTGGGTACAAGAACAACTGAAGGGTTTTTTTTAAACTACCTGATTTTTAAAAAGTTAACCATTTTAAGATAACTGTAGGCTCATGCAGCTGTAAGAAATAACAGAGTGATCTGTACAGCTTGTGCCCAGGGTCCTCACGGTAACATCCATAAAACCACCACCAGCAGGATACTGACATGGATTCACACGACACACAGAATGTTCCACCAGCGCGAGGACTACTGCTCTTCCCCTCTCAGCACCAACCTACCTGCTTCCCACCTCCTTAGGAATTTTAAGCCTTGGCAGGTGGATCACCTGAGGTCAGGAGTTCAACACCAGCCTGGTCAACACAGTGAAACCCCGTCTCTACTAAAAATACAAAAAGTAGCTGAATGTGGTGGTGGGTGCCTGTAATCCCAGCTACTCAGGAGGCGGAGGCAGGAGAATCACTTGAACCTGGGAGGCAGGGGTTGCAGTGAGCCAAAATCGTGCTACTGCACTCCAGCCCGGGCAACGAGGGTGAAACTTCGTTTTCAAATGATTTGAAGCCTCGGTTTTGTCATTGGAAAGCAGGAGTGAGAGGGCACTGCCCAGCCCGCACCTGGATCCCTGGAGGTGACTGTGCAGAAGCTGAACTCAGGGCCTCCTGCTTCCCCTGCCAGTGATGTCCATGACAGTGAGGTGTGCTGGGGCGGGGGGGGGGGGGGGGGGGGCAGGAAGGGTTCCAGTGTCTGTCTCAAGGATCTCTGAGGAGCTCTGGAAGATCTGTCTGTGCCCCCTCAAAGGCCTGCTGTCCCAAGGGGGGCAAACTGCTCCCGCAGCCACTCTCAGAGGCTCTTAGAAGCCCAGGCCCTTGGGCAGGACCCCAGAAGCAACATAGGGCAGTGGCTGTCAAAGTGGAGGGCCTGGGCCCACAGCAGCAGCACCTGGGAGCTTTCTGGTGGGCAATGCAGATTCCAGGGCGCACCCCAGGCCTCCTCCGGCAATCTGCGTGCACTGAAAACCACTGACTTAGGGCCTGAGAAGCAGCCCTGGTGGGAAGACCTTATGACCCCAAGAGGAGGGCTGGGGTCTTTCACAGTGCCAGAGAGCAAGATGCAGGTGGAGGCGGCAGAGGGAAAGGGGCTCCAGCCTCCTCCACTCGCTGTCCTCCACTGCAGACACAGCCTGGGGCCCAGGATCTCCTGAGCAGGCGAGGCACTCGCCCCCCAGGAGTCTGCGGTGAGGAGGCCTCACTGCCTGGAAGGACAGATGCCATCTCTGCCTGGAGCAGCTCACCCGTGTGTTAGGACCCCTGCTCCGATGTGGACGGGTCTGCCACTCACAGCCGCCCCGGCAGGGATAGCCAGGAGTCTGCGTCCTTGCTGAAGGTGGGGTTTGCTGTGGGGAGGAGGAATGCCCAGCAGGGAAGTGGCTGCTCACCTCCTTCACCTGCGCCTCCACCCCATGCTCCCACCGCCCAGGGCCATGCACGCTTTGTTCACACCACACACTTTAGTGAGCATCTACTAGGTGCAGGCAGAGGCTGGGGGCTGCCCTCACAGGGCGGTCTTTCTCCCGCTTCCCTCCACACCCACACATCCCCCTCTGCCTGGCTCCTGTGTTCTCGGCCTCCGGGCAGTGCCTCCCCCGGCTAAAGAGGGGCCAGCCCCTCATGTGCCCATGCTTCCTGCACGGGTGGACCTCATATGCCCATGCTCCCTGCACGGGTGGACCTCATGTGCCCATGCTCCCTGCACAGGTGGACCTGGCCTGTCCACCTCTGTCCTGCCTCCCCCACTCCTGGCCTGTCCTCTGCATCCTTCATTCAGTTCCTACAAATCCACCCAACAACTGTTGATTGGGTATCTGGGGTATGCCAGGCCCATGCCAAGGAAGGGGCTGTGTTGGCAGCAACCCCGACAGCCCCTGCTCCCTGCTGATGGGGCTTGCAGTCCAGCGGGAACGGAAAGCTTCAGGAAACAGTGGCTCAGATGCCAAACCATTGTTACAGCAGTGGGGGCTGTAAGGGGCCTGGCTGCACCAGGGAGGTGGCCCCAAGGGATGGTCCCAGACTGGCTGTTCTGCTTCAGACCCAGCCACCCTCCTTCTATTTAGAGGCCCCAAACCCTCTGCCCAGGGGCCGAGCAACCTAGGGTGGGTGTAACCAGCTGGAAGGGTGAAGCCTGGGCAACCCAGCTGTGCCCTGCTCCCTGAAGCCTCCAGTGCCAGCTGTCCCTGGGCTCTGCAGCGGGGGCCATCTCGGTGCTCGTCACCCTGTGACAGACTCGCTGAGTGGGAACCTAAGGAGCAGAAATGCTGTCCTCCTCTCATCCCCACCCCTCCGCAAAGCCAGCTGGTTCCTTCCCTCTCTCTGCTGACTCTGAAACTGGGGCGACATTCAAGCTCCTGAGCCATGGGAGGGAAGCACATACGTGTGCACGCATACACACTCGCGGGAGGTTCCCGGCTCATTGCTCCAAAATAGCTGGCGAGGCCCCATCGTCCATTGTTAGCAAACGTGTTGGTGATGAGTCCAAGTGGGAAGGGGTGGATCCATGAGAGGAGGAAAGGGAAGGGGAGTCGGGCCACCCAGGAGGGGTGGAGAATATCTAGCACCCGGGATGGCCAGAGGCAAAATCAGGAAAACAGGAGCAAGAGAGTGAAGAGAAAGTGGAAGGCGCAGCGTGAGGGCCCTGCAGACACGGGGGAGATGAATTTGCTGATAAATATTTGATTAGAGCCTTCACCAACTTGCACCATCTTCCCAGCGCCCCCCAGCTCCTCCACCTCCTCTAAGACCTGAGAAAGAGTGGGCTCCTGGTCAGGTGCAGTGGCTCATGCCTGTAATCCCAGAACTTTGGGAGGCTGAGGTGGGAGGACTGCTTGAGCCCAGGAGTTTGAGACCACCCTGGGCAACACAGTGAAACCCTCTCCACAAAAAATTAAAAAAAAATTAGCCAGGCATGGTGGTACATGCCTGTAGTCCCAGTTATGTGGGAGGCTGAGGCAGGAGAATTCCTTGAACCTGGAGGTTGAGGCTGCAGTGAACCAAGATCACACCATTGTGGTCCAGCCAGGGTGACAGAGCAAGACCCTGTCTCAAAAAAAGGAAAAAAAAAAGCGGGGGGGGGGGGGGGGGGCAGCTCCTGTCCTGTCCTGTCTGCTTCCTTCTCACCCCACCTCTAACCCTCTGCAGGGCTCTCATCCCTGTCATTCAACTTGGGGCTGAATGACAGCTGCCAATCACTCTCACTTCAGGTTCTGCAGGGCTGGAGCCTAGAGCCCTAACAAGTGACAGGGGAACCTGCCAACATAAAGGTGGGGGCTCTGGCAGTAGGTGCCAGATCTGAGGGCGTCTGTGGTGGGCAAGAGGTCCCTAGGAGATGGGGACATTTTAGGGACATTTGTGACACTAGAATAAAAACAGCGTGTTTGGGCCGGGCGCGGTGGCTCAAGCCTGTAATCCCAGCACTTTGGGAGGCCGAGACGGGTGGATCACGAGGTCAGGAGATCGAGACCATCCTGGCTAACACGGTGAAACCCCGTCTCTACTAAAAAATACAAAAAAAAAAAACTAGCCGGGCGAGGTGGCGGGCGCCTGTAGTCCCAGCTACTCGGGAGGCTGAGGCAGGAGAATGGCGTGAACCCGGGAGGCGGAGCTTGCAGTGAGCTGAGATCCGGCCACTGCACTCCAGCCCCGGCGACAGAGTGAGACTCCGTCTCAAAAAAAAAAAAAAAAAAAAAAAAAAAAAAAAAAAAAAAAAAACAGCGTGTTTGAGCCCACAGTGCTCCTCCTTTTATAGACGCCCACTCATTGAGTAGACACTTCCCCCTTTCCCAGCTAATAAAACCGAGGTGCAGAGACAAAGTGAATTGCCAGGCTAGTACGGGAGGACCCCAGAGAGCAGCACTGGCAACCGGGATCCCAAACCCACCGTCTGCAGCTCCACATGGAATTGTAGCCCTGCCCAGGGGGGTTTGCAAGGGAGAGGAGGTTTCACAGCCAAGCATCGGGGTCTAGACCCTGCAATGCATGGGGATGGGCTCCAATGTCCCCTCTTAGCCACCAGGTGGTCCTGGTGACTGTCTGTCTTCTCTGCACAGGTTTTTCCAACTGCAAATGGTCACCATGGAGCCTGGGCAGAGGAAATGCAGAATGAAAGCCTAAGACCCCTCAGGGGGGCTAGGGTGACCAGCAATATCCCTGCCCTGCGTGTCCTCCACACCTGTGCTGGGGTGGCTGTGGTCCTGCAAGCGGCTCTCAGAACTGGCTACACATCCCAGTCACCTAGAGAAGTGTCCACACCTGGACCACACTCCTGAACAACAGAGGCCACTTATAACCAATGTTTCCCAGGAGATTCTGACATGTAGCCCTGGTGGAGAGCCCCAGACCAGAAAAGCAAAGTGTATCAGGCCCATCCTGAGAGGGCGCGTGAATGCCCAGCACACGGAAGACTGTGCAGCCAGGATCTGTCCCATTGCTTCTCTTCTTCCCAGGTCGGCTGGGGTCAGAGTCAATAAGGGCCTGGGGTTGGGTGGTGTGAGTGGAGGAGTTCCTGCTGGGCTACGGGGCTTATCTCAGATGACCTCATGTTGGACCAGCTTGTGGAAGGATCTGGTTCCCCAGGGGACTGTGCATTCTCAGAGAATGGGGACCACTTCACTCACCCTTTGTCCCCATATCCCTGCACTCAGCACAGCACCCTGTTGTACTCAGAAGAGTCTCACTGTACATGAACGGGTGGATGCATGTATGTATGGATGTATGGATGTATGGATGTATGAATGGATGGTAGAGGTGCATGGATGGGCAGGTGGGTGGATGGGAGGATAAATGGATGGTTGGATAGATGGGTGGATGGATGGATTAAAGGGTGGGTAGATAAGTGGATGGATCAGAAGGTGGGTAGATGGATGAATGAATGAATGGATGGAAGGGTGGATAAATGGGTGGATGGCTGAATGAATGAGAGGGCAGATGGATGGGTGGGTGGATGGATGAGTGGATGGATGAATGGATGGGTGGATGGGTGGATGGATGGATTGACGGACGGCAGGGTGGATGGAAAGACGGATGAATGGATGGAAACAAGGGTGGATGAAAGATTGGTGGGTGTGTGGATGCACGGATGAATGGATGGGTGGATGGTTGGATGGATAGATGGGGGGGGTTGATGGGTGGGTGAATGGATGGGTGGGTGGGTGGATGGATGGACAGATGGATGAATGGATAGATGGGTGGATGGATAGATGGGTGGATGGATAGATGGATGAGTTTAAAGACCATGGATAAGTTGTTATCCTCCCTCCCTCTACAAACTTGACCCCCTCTTCTATCATCACTTGTGCCTAGCAAAACTGCTAAGACCCAGCTCTTCCTGCTCCACTCCACAGCCCACGCTGATGGAGATAAACACAAAATCACCCTGAATGATTCATTCAGAATCCATGACCACCCTCTGCCATGGGCCTGGCACTGCCATTCAGCTCTCACAACCTGAATGTTGATTTCACCCTTCCTCCTCAATCTTCCAAATGTTCTCCTTTATCTTCACTCTTAGTGAGACCCTGCTCCCTATTTTCTAGGAAACAGGAGACAACATCCACATTCACCTGCCCACCTCCCTGCCTCGTAACCTACACCATGCCTTCCCTCCTGTCCCCAGGGATGAACATCGTGCTCCCAGATATGACCAACCACATCACCTGTACACTAGAGAGCAGCCCTTCTCACCATCATGTGCTCACATTTCTGGCAATTCGCCCCTTGCACTCCAGAGCCATCAATGTTTTCCTCCTGCCGGCACCCTGACAGGCTGCAGTCTCTCCCGTGATAGGGAAAGAAAACCCTCCTTGACACCATGGCTTTCATCCTACAAACCAAATTCACCACCTCCCTTAGAGCAAAACTTCCCAAATGAATTGTCTATACCTGTGGCCCCCATTCCCTCACTCCCGTTCTCTCTTGATCTCACTCCAAGCCAGCGTTCCGAGGCACCATTCCCTGAAACCACCTTTCCCAAGGTTTTGACATCCACCATACTGAAAATGCAATGTGACCACTGCAATGTGACTCATGTGTCCAGTCCTTGTCTGGTCTGGGCCCTGAGCAGCACTGGCCATAGTTGGTGGCTCCTCTGTGTGGAGACACTTCTCTTGGCTGCACTGCCCCACTCTTGGTTGGTTCGATTTTACCGGAAGCTTCATCTGCATTGCTGGTTCCTGTGCATCTCTCCAACATCTGGATAGTGATAGGCCCCAAAGCTCAGAACTTGGACCTCTTTCTTCCCTGTCTACGCTGACTTTCTAAAGGTTTTGATTTAATCTCAAAAGTTTAAAAAAATTACCTGTATGTTGACAATCCCAAAGTTTTATCTTCATCCTGGACTTCTCCCCAGAATCCCAGCTGCCCCTTGCAGTCTCCACTTGGACATCTGATATACTTTGGTGGTTTTACGTGCCCTCAAAGGGACCTCTGACCTCTCCCCACTACCCCCCTCAAACCCATCTCTGAGGTCTTTCCCATCTCAGGAAACACCTGCCCCAGTCCAGCACATAGTCCTAATCCGGGGGTCACCCTTGACTTGGCTCTTTTGGTCCACACCCCACAAACAGTCCAGTAGCAAACCCCACTGGCTCTGCCTCCAGCCGCCTTGAACCACCCACTGCTCCCACCTTGGTCGGGCCACCATCATCTCCTGGTCCTCCTACTTCCTCCCTGGCTCCTACAGTTTGTCCTCTGCAGAGTAGAACCCAAAGTCCTGAGATGGCTCCCCCGACCAGGGACCAGCATGACCCCTACTCCTGCTTCTCTCCTCTTGCTTCTCTACTCCAGACACAAATGTCCCCGCTGTTCCTTGAACGTCTAGTTGCCACCTAAGGAATCTGGTACACAGGTATATAAAAAGGTGCTCACTATCATTGATCATCAGAGAAATGCAAATCAAAAGTATACTGAGATATCATCTCACCCTAGTCAAAATGGCTTAAATCCAAAAGACAGGCAATAACAAATGCTGGCGAGGATGTGGAGAAAAGGGAACCCTCGTACACTGTTGGCGGGAATATAAATGAGAACAACCACTATGGAGAACAGTTTGGAGGTTTCTCAAAAACCGAAAAACAGCTACCGTAGGATCCAGCAATCCACCTCTGAGTGTATACCCAAAAGAAAGGAAATCAGTACATGGAAGAGATACCTGCATTGCTGTTTACCGCAGCACTGTTTACAATTGCTAAGATTTGGAAGTAACCTAAGTGTCCATCAGCAGATGAACGGATAAAGAAAATGTGGAACAGATACACAATGGAGCACTATTCAGCCATAAAAAAATGAGGGCCTGTCATTTGCAACAACATGGATGGAACCAGAGATCATGATGTTAAGTGAAATAAGCCAGGCACAGAAAGACAAACATCGCATGTTCTCACTTATTTGTGGGATCTAAAAATCAAAACAACTGAACTCATGGACACAGAAAGCAGAAGGGTGGTGACCAGAGGCTGGGAAGGCGAGTGGGGATGGATGGGGGGAAGGCGGGGATGGTTAATGGGAACAGAAAAGCAGAAAGAATGAATAAGACCTACTATCTGATAGTATAACAGGGTGACTATCGTCAATAATAACTTAATTGTACATTTAAAAATCACTGAAAGAGTATAATTGGATTGTGTGTAACAAAAAGGATAAATGTTTGAGGAGGTGGACACCCCATCTTCCCTGATGTGATTATCACACACTGCATACCTGTATGAAAACATCCCATGTATCCCATAAATATATACACCTACTATGCACCCACAACAACTAAAAATAAGAAAAACGAAAACTAGAGCCTCCCTGCCCAGCTGGCACTCCTCACGCGCCCTGCCCCCGGCCCAATTCTGCCCTTCCCACTCTGAGTGCCTCCAGGAGTCCACGATCCACTGCCTGCCTCTGCCCCCAGAACCAGCCAGGAGAGAAGGACTTTGTCCCTCCTGCTGCTGAATCTCTGGCATCCAGAGCAGTGTGTGACGCACAGAGGGGACACGCTACCAATGTCCCTAATGGATGGATCGACGCGCAAATGAAGAAAGATGTCTGCGTGGGTGTGCTCGCTGACCAAGCTCTACTGGACCCCACATGCCACCTCATCGAATTCCCACAAGCCCGTAAGGCAGACTCAGGTGTCGGCCTTGCTCTGCAGATGAGGCCTGGGCAGCCATTCCTATAGCACCTGGCAGGCAGGCAGCAGGCAGTGAAGTTTGGCCAGTCCACCCCTTCAGGGGCTACTGATGCAGGTGGGGATAGGCAGGAAACCCGGCTGTGCTGCAGGCCTGCTCTGTGTCCACTGCCTTGTGGCCATTATCTCATCTTTACTCACCATTCTTCCATGTGGTCGGTATCACAAACGCCATTTTTACAGAGGGGCCAAGGCGCCTGCCCAGGGTCACAGAGCTGAGGTTCTCGCATAGACTGCGCCCTCCCACGCACTCTACTGCACATGCCCTCAACACAGCGGGCGGGCAGGCGCGAGATGAGTTGGTGTGGAGGTGGTGGCTGGTTCATCCCAGCATGTGAGTACCACTGGCCATGCTCTTTACAACTCCAGGGTCTAGTGACCACACTGGTAGCCTGAAACTGGCCCTGGTGGGAGCATTTACACCACAGGAATCGGCAAAGGCTGCACATCACACATAAGGGCTGGATTGGGATTTGTCACAGGAGAGAGGGTTGTTAGACATTTACCAGCACACCACTGCCCAACTCCCTTCAATCACACAGCAAGGCTGTGGCCCTGGAGGCCTGATGTTGTGGCAGATAAATGATACTGAATGAGGCTGTCTGCAAAGACTGCATTCAACATTTTAAAATTAAATGCAATTCAAGCAACAGTTATGGAGCCCCTCCTCTGGGCCTGTATTTAAAGGTGAACAAGACGGGGCCCTGTGCACTAGAGGATTTCTGGTACCACAGGGAACTGACCATTCCCAGCCTGCAGCAGCAAGGGCTAGAAGGTGGTGAGCTCCAGAAAGGCTAATGGCCACGTGTCTGGCAAAGGTGAACCAGGGACCATGACAGAGAGGGGTGGGACCGGCTCGGGTGTGGGGGCGGAGGGAAGGTGTTGCGGGGATGGTGGCCGGGGCTGGCCTTGTAGGCGGGGCCAGGGCTCTGGGAGTGGCTGGCCTGCCAGGCCTGCTCTCCACCCCTTACCCGGCTTCTGCTCCATAAGGCTGGCAGCCTTGCCTGGACTCCTTGCCCTGTGGCTTCCTGGTGACAGTGGGGGGTGGGAGAGGAGCATGGGCCTGGTGTATTGGTTCCCTTGGTTCCCCACTGGGAGGCTGTCTTGGGCTGGCTCTTTCCTGGACTGTGGTGGACTGACCTTGTCTCGGGGGGAGCCCAGTCCACAGTTCTCCCCACTCCCTGGCTCTAGTCACTGTTTCCTCCACACGCTTCTCTGGGCCTGGGATGGTGATGGCTCTGCTGTCGCCAGATCTGGGGGCCTGTGCTGTCCCTGCTGGTCCCTCCAACCCTGCCCTCTAGACACCTCCTTGAAAATAAACTCGTCTCCAATTATCTGGGAATGAGTGAGCCACCTGCTGCCTGTTGGATCCTGATGACATGACGGTGTGGGGCGAGGGCTTTCCTAGCCCAGGACGGGCAGGTGCGGCCCTGGGCAGGCTGTGGCTGTGGCTGACTGTCCAAGCCACACGGCCTCACCTGGACTGTGCTCCGGGTGTACATGCCCTCAGTCCCAGGACCCTGTGCACTGGTCCCACCACCACATTGGGTTTCAGCAACTTACTTTGCGGGATGGGGACAATGACTCATCTGCCTGGAGGCAGGGCCGGGCAGAAGGACCCTCCATCTTCCAGACCCAGAGCTGAGGACCCCCAGAGGTCTCTGCCCACATCACTGGCCCAGTGTGTTCTCTACCCAGCCTGTCCCTTGGCCAATGTGCTCTCCAGTCCCTCCGGGTAAGGTCCCCCAGCCTGTGTGTGGGACAACAGGCCAGCAGGTTGCTCAGGGAGCAGGCGGTAAGGAGACGGGCTGGCCGATGGTCTGGCCATGGGCAGAGCCCCTCCCACACGGCCTGGCCGCCTTCCCTCGGCACAGCCCTTCCTGGCTCCCTCTCCTGTCGGCCCTCCAGGACAATGAAGCTAATTGCCTTCAGATGCCTCCTGCCTGCGGGAAGGGTGCCGCGTGGCCCTGCGCCGGCAGGGCAGGCTGCAGTGGGAGTGAGGCTGGTGGCGAGTCTGGGCACAGGGCCACTTCTCCATCACCTCTGGGCAAAGCCAGTTCCAGTCAGAAATGGGGAAGGGAGGGAGGGGGAACGCCAAGCCCCATCCACCGAGCTGTGAGGTGTGTCACAACCTGTGCCACCTGTGCATGTCACTTGCCTGCCCAAGAGGTGAGTCCACCCACCTGCAGATCTGTGCTGCCCTCACCTTCACAGCTACCACCGCCCCCACACATTTAATTCTCCTGCTGACCTGAAGAGGTGGATGTCACAAGCTGAGCTTCACAGACAGGACAGCGAGGCCAGCGGCTATGTGGACTGTGAGCGGGAAAGCCCCTCGCCCCCTCCCCACGGTCTGGGACACCTCAGACTTCCCGGACGCATCTGCCACATTCCCAATTTGAATGTGGTTGGAACACAGACGTGTGAAAGTCTGGTGGGAGCGGGGAGCTTCAGGCTGTCAGCCGCACATATCCCTGTGACGGGGACCAGAACAGGACAGACGGATGTCCACTTCTGGAGTCTCCACTCTGGGGGCCAGAGCCATCTCACCCAGAGCGTGTGGTGCCCTCATGCGGCAGGTGGTGATTCACAGGCAGGTACCCGATGTGAGCACCCCTGCCTGGCCCATAGCCCTTCCAAGATCGTGGAGGAATCTGGTGTCGGATGGGGAGGCTGGTGACCTGGGGGCTGACCTCCGGCAGGCAGGGGGTGTGAGTTCCAGTCCCTGGGGTCCCTGATGATGGCTGGATCAGGTGACCTCATTACTCTGACCTACCCTGCCTAGAAGCACGGGTGGTCCTGCCCTCCTCCCCTTCTGTACACCCAAGGGCATGCACACGAGGCCCCATCCCTCTGCATGCCAGGAGTCTACATCCTCGTCTCTAGCTGCAGTTGAACAACCTGAACACTCCTTTAGTTCCAGAATCTTAGAACAGGCAGTTCCTGCAGGAGACACCCAGCCCAGCCCACCAGACAAAGTCTCCTCTTTCCCTCCCTGACCGGCACCCCCGGCCTCTGCTCAAACAAGCCTCCTGACAGGTGCTTTGCTGACGAGGAGGCTCCTTCTGTCCATCTCAGAACAGCTCTGCCACTCACTGAGCTGAAATCTGCCCTCTGGAAACTTCCACCCGGCGCCGGGCTTTGCAGGCATCCCACAGCCGCCTCTTCATAGGCTGGCCCTCCAAGGACACACAGCTCTGCCTCTCTAGTATTGTTTGGCTTTGGTGAACCCTCCGGTTTCCTGAGTGGCCAACTGCTGCCAGCGTTGTCCGTCCTGGCTGCTCCTCAGCACGACTCCAACATCACATTCACTCCCGACTTACAGGTCAAGAGTCACAAGCAAACGGCTCTGGTCAGATCTGGATCCGGGCCAGCCTTCCAAATTGTCACCCAGTGTCATCATCACACCGGTCCGGGTGCACCCTTCCTTCCTCGGGGGTTGGGAGTAGCTTCACTTCTTGATACCCAAGTGCAGAAAGGGAGGCTCCCCAGCTGTGCCTGCCTAGGTGGCCAGTTCAGGAGCAGATGGGGTAGTTTCCACGAGCCAGAGGACAACCCAGAGATAATGCGTGAACAGGAACGATGAGAGGGAGACCCGAGGGAGAAGCAGGTGTCTGGAGCAGGGAGGGAGGAGAGGAGGTGGGAAGAGCGGAGGAACAGGAGAACGGGCATTTCTAGACAATGCATTTGCTTCTATGTTCTTGGAGGTGATGCTCCTATTTTCTTTTCTTTTTTAAATGTGCACATTATAGGTCAAGGAAGTTTTAGGGAAAATAAAAGATTATCTAAAATGGATGAAGATTAAGCTGGAAAAAGTGACGATGCCAAGGGAAGGCCCAGGTGTCCCCGACCGGCGCCCCTGAGCCCCCGCATCAGAGGCTGGTTCCTATTCCTGCTGTCACGTCGTATGCTGGGGTCGGGTC
This sequence comes from Rhinopithecus roxellana, assembly GCF_007565055.1. Lineage (NCBI taxonomy): Eukaryota > Metazoa > Chordata > Mammalia > Primates > Cercopithecidae > Rhinopithecus > Rhinopithecus roxellana. Next base: position 32,569,498 of record NC_044567.1, on the reverse strand, counting down.
TGGTTCCGGGAAAGATGTCCTGCCATGCTTAAAGCTGCACTGGGCTGGAAGAGCACGAGTTATCTGGATATCTCCAAGGAGGGTGGAGCTGGCCCTACTCATAAGAGACCTGTGACCCCTGATCACAGGAGGTTCGAGCTGAAAGGCATCTCAGAGAACATTCTGTCCACTTTGTCATGGAAAAAATGGGCACCAGAGAGGCTGACTTGCCCCCGTCACGCTGCTGGTGTGGGCAGGGAGTGCTGCTGTTCCTCATGTCCTGCACCAGCGGGAAAGTGAGTAATGGCGTGCATGAACCTGCCCCCAAAATATACACCATGCAACTGCTCAGCGCCAGGTTGTAGATGGCTGGGCACAGCAGCAGGTAGAGTCCTACCCTTAGGGAGCAGACTCCTGGTGGAAGCCCTCCCCAGCACTGACTAAACTGGAGATGCATGATTCCATGTTCAGGGGTCCCCCACTTGGCCTCCAGTTTCCTGAGTGACCAACTGCTAGCAGGGGCTGGGTGGGAGGTACCCTCGAAGGCTGGGCAAGTCCCCCTAGCATTGAGCATTTGCTTCGGTGACTCCTAGAGGGGCTCCCTCATGTGTGGATGAGACGGGGGACTTTGTTTCCCAGAAGCACAGATGCAGAAATAAACCATCATGAGCGTTTTCTAGAACCTGCTGAGGTCCCAGAAGTAGGCTTTCCCTAGGTGCTCTGTGGACCCAGGATCCACCAGGACTTTCCCAGGATGGAGGTCGCAGGTGGGAGGGGGATAGGAGGGCCTGTGCAGCCACAGCTCTCTCTCCCGCACCAGGTTCCTGCCTTCAGACTCAGCTGCTTCCTCCACCCAGAAACAGGCCACCTCTACAACTCACGGGCTCCTAACTCCAAGGCCCGTGGCTCCGGCTGGACTGGGAGAGTGAGCATCCCTGCCAGATGAGAGCAGAGGCCCCAGATCAGCATGGAATACCCCCAAAAGCCAGGTTGTAGCCAGCAAGGTGACAGGCCTGGGAGCCGGGGCTCCTGTGGGGGACTCCTCCCTGACCCCCAGCCTGCTGTGCCAGGACGGGCAGCTCAGGAGACCTCCCGCTCTGGGGCAATCTCACGCCTCCTTATCAGGAGCTCTTCGGGAGTCATCCCCAAGGTGCAGGATGTACAGAGGGGTGCCTGCAGGTATTTCAAAGCCAGAGACCTTAGTGCATAGCCCTGCTTCAGCAGGGGTGCTATTGCAAATGCCTCAGGCCAGAGTGAGGCTATGATCACTCTGGTGGTGCTTCGGCACCTGAGCCCACCTGAATTTTCTGGAACCTCAGCAGCAGAGGGTAGCACCCCAGACCCCGAGCCCCCAAGCACAAGCGCCTGTGCTTCCATCACTGAGTCCCCAGGGGCTGACACGGTTCAGGCACACAGCAGGTGCTCAGTAAATGCTGAGTGATGCCGATGATGGTGATGATTATAGTAGTGACGGACAGTGGTTGAAGGCTTACAAATGCCCAGCACTGGGTAAAACGCTGCAAATACATTAATTCATTTAATCTTCAATGTGCTGAACTGGCATTCCTGATACAAGGAAAGAAACTCAAAGTGGGGAAGTTACTTGCCCAAGCACACACATCCAGGACGTAGCAGACCTGGGATCAGAACCCAGGCCTGTCTGGCCCTGGAACCACCTGCTGCTGCCCGACAGGTATGGACTGCTTTCTAATCGGGAGTAAGAAGTGGGTATGTCCTAGAGACCCAGGGGAGGAAGGAAGGGTGGACAGCAGGGCAATGCTCTCCCCTTCCCCAAGGCCCCCAGGCTCCTGCTGAACCAGTTGTCCTGGCTTCCCAAGTTCATTCTAACCTAGCAACCAACCAGGGTTTCCTGAGCCCCTGGTATGCACCCACCTCTGTGCCTGACACTGTCCTTCAAGGTGCAGAGGATACCATGGCCTCTGTAGGGGCTGACTCAGGACCTCCCCTGCCCCAATGGGGAGAGGCAGTGGTGTGCTGGTAACATTCATAACTGGCTCCGTGGGGGAAAAGCCTGCTTGTGGCGTTTGCCAATTTCCCTGGTGTAAATACTCCCACCATCGCTGATTCTAAGCTACCAGCCTGAAGTCTCTGAAGGTGCAGCTGGGAAGAGATACTTACAGTCCAGAGCTTATATGAGACCCCAGCCCACGCCAGGGAGGGGAGGAATGGGAGGACCTGCCCCAGTCGGGCTCCAATTCACCCTCCTTGCCCCAGCAAGAGGTCTGGGAAAGCCCAGGAATGGGGACTGGTGAGCAAATGGGAGCTCTGCAGGAGGAGGGCAGGGGCTGCTCTGCAGGGGCCAGGAGGAGGCTGGGCAGCACAGCTTGCTGGGGAAAGGCTCAGGAGGTGCCCGGGCCTGGGGCAGGAATGCACCTGAGTCACTTGCTCCCACCCCATCCAACCCATTCTGTCCCGACAGCAGGTTTAATATCTTTTATTAATTAGGGCTGTCGGACGCCCCACCACACTGCATATTACTTCATTCGGGAACCATTAAGTCTCCATTTTCCACAGCCACCGGCTCTCAGGTCCCCTTCTAGATGTCTGGGCATAGCAGCGGGTAGAGTCCTACCCTCAGGGAGCAGACTCCTGGTGGAAGCCCTCCCCAGCACTGACTAAACTGGAGATGCATGATTCCATGTTCAGGGGTCCCCCACTTGCCCTCCCGCCTTCTCCAGGAGGACTTCGCGGAAGGCCCAGGGCAAATCAAGAGCCTGTCCCCGCCCCTTAGACCTAGAGGGGCTCCAGGGATCATCCAGGCAGAGCCACACCGCAGGTGAGCAGGGCTCCGAGGCCCACAATCACTTAGCAAGCCAACAACCTGCCACCAAGTCGCATGCTCTGCCGCCTGCTGTTGGCAGTGGAGGGTGGGCACAGGCTGGGCCGCTGTGGTCCCTGCCACCGCCCTCTGCCGGAAGCGTGGATCTCCCCACCCTTTCTCTCTTTTTGCTTAGGTCCACAGCTTCTCATTTTCCCCTAGGGCCTCAGGACTCTCCCACAGGGGCGTGAGGGCAGGCGGTACAGCAGGGAGGCGCTGGGTGGGCCATGGGGCAGACCTCCCTGCAACCTCCAGGCCTCAGTGCGCAGCCTGCTCTCTAAGCCCTGGGGCACAAGCCTGGGTTTCACAGAGCCCCTGATACCGAGCAGTCTCCTGGCACAGCTCCTGGAACACGCGGAGTGCCCTGTCCCTCAGCCCAGGCTTGGTGCGGGGTGGAGCCTGCCATGCTCTAGCTCTGGCCTCCCTGCCTGGAGGTGGGACCTGGCCCAAGCCTCAAAGCCCAAGCCCAAATTCCTCATCAGTGAAGACCCAGAGCCACTGTGGTGCTAGGGCATGGTGCACAAGAATTACCTCGCACCTGAGGCAGAGTGCTCTGTGTGCCCCGTGTGTGCTGCGTGTGCCCCGTGTGTGCTGCGTGTGCCCCGTGTGTGCTGTGTGCCCCGTGTGTGCTGTGTGTGCCCCGTGTGTGCTGTGTGCCCCATCTGTGAGCCATCTGTTGCGTGTGCTGTATGCTCGCTGTGTTCTGTGCTCCGTGTGTGCTGCGTGCCCCGTGTGTGCTGTATGTGCCCCGTGTGTGCTTGTGTGCCCCGTGTGTGCTGTGTGTGTCCCATGTGTGCTGTGTGCCCCGTATGTGCTGTGTGCCCCGTGTGTGCTTGTGTGCCCCGTGTGTGCTGTGTGTGTCCCATGTGTGCTTGTGTGCCCCGTGTGCTCTGTGTGCGCCGTGTGTGCTATGTGCCCCGTGTGTGCTGCGTGTGCCCGTGTGTGCTGTGTGTGCGCCGTGTGTGCTGTGCCCGTGTGCTGCGTGTACCCGTGTGTGTGTGCCTCGTGTGTGCTGTGTGCGCCGTGTGTGCTGTGTGCCCCGTGTGTGCTGCGTGTGCCCGTGTGTGCTGTGCCCCGTGTGTGCTGTGTGCCCCGTGTGTGCTGCGTGTGCCCGTGTGCTGCATGTGCCCCATGTGTGCTGCGTGTGCCCGTGTGTGCTGTGTGTGCCCCGTGTGTGCTGTGTGCCCCATGTGTGAGCCATCTGTTGCGTGTGCTGTATGCTCGCTGTGTGTGTGTTCTGTGCACTGTGTGTGCTGTGTGTACTGTGTGCTGTGCCCTTGTGTGCTCTGCGTGCCTATGTGTGCTCCGTGCAATCTCCATGTGCTCTGTGTGTGTTTCACGTGCCCTCCATGTGCTGTGCTCTGTGCACGCTGGGAATAGCGCTAGGGTGTCTGTGCTTCTGGACAGGAAAACAAGCCCCACGTCTATCTTCACCATCTTCCAGCTGAATGTTGGTAGCACCTCCACCCACAGATGTGGCTGCAAACCCCAGGGCATGAGCCCACCCGGCCCGGGACCCATCGTCACCCACGGGAGCCTCAGGCCTTCCTGTTGAGCACCGCTACTCGCTATCTGCCGCCCTTCACGCTCACTCCAACTCCATACCTGGGCCTGGTCTCTCACGTTAGGAGGCCGTGGATTATGTTTCCATGCACGGGTATTTTCTCTTTTGGAAACTGTATCTCAATACACCTGGTTTCCTTCATAATCCGTTTTATGCATTTAAGACCATTATTGGAAGAAGGGGTCATATACTGAGGGGTTCAAGGCACAAGGCCTGGTAGAAGCCACTGGCCCAGTGATGCCAGGGGCCTCCCTGCTCTGACGGTTGAGAGATGGCCCCAAATCCTGCCCAGTCACCTGGCCAGAGCCCAGCCCCAGCGCCAGCCCCAGCCCCAGCCCCAGCCCCAGCCCAGACTCAGTGCCCCCCTGCTCAGGTCAGCACAGATCTCAGCTGAAAAGCCCCAGGCGAGGGGACAGATTTTCACACGATTAGGCAGTAATTCTCTCCAAGCTCACCCCATACAAATCATAAATAATGTGGCTCCATAAATCCTCTTCTCCCACCAGCTTCACCTCCACCTACTCTGCCTCTTGCCTGGGGAAAATCAGCACGAAGCCAGGTGTCTGGCTGATGGGGCTCCGTCGGCAGGCGCAGAGCGGGGTGCTGGGAGGGGGGTTCACCTCGATGGCCAACCAGATGGACGGAAACACCAACAGGTGCCAGCTCCCGGAGTGTGGGGACTTGAGGCTGCTGGCCGGCTGGGGCTGAGGTCAGACTCAGTCACAGAGCCCAGCAGGGGTCTCTGCAGGGGGCACACCAGGGTGGGGTGGGAGGCAGAGGGCAGTGCAGCAGATGAGCATTGCTCTTGGGGTAAGCAAAGGAGCTGAGCGATGTGGGCCAGTCACAGCCCGGAAGAGCAGCGGCCTACAGCCCTATTCCATGCACGTCCCTTGGGTTCTGCTGCGGTCTGACGCTGTAGCTCTGAGAGTGCACGTGTGTGTACTCGTGCAGGTGCAGGCGCCACGGGGCATCAGCACCCAGCAGTAGGCGGCTCCCCTCTGGGCCAACAGAAAACAGTGTACATTGCTGGTCTGACGGGTGAGATCGGCAGGGGTGCCAGCGCTGCTGGGGGCAGAGTTGGGGGTGAGGACAGAGGGCCTGGGTGCAGGCTGCCGCGGTTCTTTCTCTCCCTGCTCTGCCCTCGAGCAGCAAGCATCTGCCTGGCTCTCCCTTGAGCGGCCTGGCTTCCAGCTGCTGCTCACTGGCCCCCCCCGGGGCGGAGGAGACCCTCGAGAGCAGTAACGCTGGAGGAGGACAGGGAGTGGGTGCAGGGGACATGAGAAAAGCCGCAAGGACTGGGAAGAGGTCACCCCCTTCCTCTGAGAGGTAAGGGATGCACTTGGGAAAAGCAAAGCCCTTCCCCTGGGAGTGGGGACCTCTTCTCACCCTGGATGGGGTGTGCGGGCCCGTGGGAGGCTCCAGGTCCTGAGAATGATCCCCTTGCCCTCATCGTGGCCCCTATAACCAGGCTGCTCTCCATTTCACACACGCACAAAGTGGCCTGAGCCACACGGGTGGGGGGAGCTGCTAAGGCTGGGCGGGCCTCAAACCTCAGCGGAGGGTGACCAAAGGCCTCCTTCCCATCCAAGGAGACCTTCTGCCTCCAGGGAGGAGGGGCGCTCATGGTGGCCTCCTGCCCCTGCCCACAGGAGCAGGGTGGGGAGCAAAGGTTCTGAGATCCCTGTAAGTTACCAAGGCAGGGGCCAGTGGGAGACGACAGAAGAGGCTGCAGGAGAAACCAGAGGAGCGGCTCCCTGAGGAGGCCTGGGCCCAGCCTTGTCCAACCACGGCCACTACCAACTCCTAGCAGAGCTTCACTGCAGCTGTCATGCAGCTCCCGTCTCACCTGTACCCTCCCACTGACTCAGCTGAGGTCTATTTGCTGAGCACCTACTAGCCATCTCCGGGATACCATGCTGAACACCACCACCCCCTGTGGTGTCACGGACAGGCTTTGTGCAGAGCTTCTCTGCTGTGACTCAGGTCTTCCCTCCTCTAATCCTCATCTACATCCTTGAGGTGTCCAAACACCTCCTCTGGGAAGCCTTCCAGGCTACCCCTACCCAGCTGTGATCTCCACTGTACTCGGTTCCTCCTCTATCCTTGCTCAAGTCCTGCTGAGATGCTGCTGTGAATTTATAAGCAGGTGAGTACACGCAGCATGCGTGGTACACAAAGCATTTGGCCTACACCTGAGGGTGGATCAGCAGACACCAGGATCCTACTCAGTGGGATGGCAAGAACATCATCCAGGCCAAAGCTCCCTCCCAGGGCCTTGTGAGGACAACGCAACAGCTCAGCTGTCAAGTGACCCACCAGAGGAGAAGCGCTGGCTGAGAATATCGGAGCAGCCCCTGGGCCTCTCCCCTCCAGAGTCCCAGGGCCGCTCGCTCCGCCAGCCACAGAGGCACCCTCATTTCTGTTTTCTGCATATTCATTAAGAAATATTAGCATTATTAATGGCCCATGGTCTTCATTTAGCAAATGGAACAGGATATTAACCATAGTGCCCAGGACATGAGGTGGGCAGGCGGGGGTGGAGACGGCGGGAAGGCAGGACCCCACCCTTGTGCTCTGCACCCAGCAGCCTCAGGTCTGGGACGTTCCCCTGTCCCTCCCACGGTGCCCTGGGGCTTCCAGCAGCCACCTCCTAGTTACTGTGAGCTCCAAGAAGGCGGCTTCAAATGAACATTTGCAAAATGTAATTAGGAAGGTAAATTTCCTGGCAACGAAGATTACATAATGCGTCCCACAGCCGAACACCCACCCAGTGGAATCTGGTTTGAAAACTGGATTTATTCATCACTTGGGATCAGTCCCCTAATGATCCCTTCTTTAATGGGGGCACTCGGGAGTTGGTGGTCCGGGCAGTGTCTCTGGGAGACTGTGGGGACAGAGCCCCTGGGTGCTCAGGCCCGGCTGGTCACGTGTGGCTGCGCACAGCAGGTGCACACAGCTCTGCAGCCTTGCAGCTGGGACACAGTGAGGTCTGTGTCGCATGGTGAGCTTTGAGACTCTGCTCCACAAGGTCTGGCCTGAGGACCCTGTCATCTGTTAGAAATGCAGATTCCTGGGCTGTACCCTGACCTGCAGCCTCAGAATCACAAACAACAGGTGTCCTGGGGAGGGGGTCCTGAAGCCGGTTGGCACCCTGTGTTGGAGCGACCATGCAGGGGCACAGTTTCCCCTGGGGGAGGAGGCAGTTCCCCCCATGCCTGGGCCCAAAAGGACACTGATCGGGGCGTCAGAGACAGCAGCCACCGGTGGACGCTGGCATTCCTACCAGTGGTGCTGAAACAGCTGGTGGGCCTTGAAGAGGGGTCTGGAGAAAGACCACAGAGGGGCTGGCTTCTGAGTCCATGGGAAGGGCCACCTGGACACCCTCAGTCACAGCAGAGATTGAGGAGGGGGCAGAGACTTGGCGAGGGAGGGGGACTCTGAGTGCTGTCCTCTGAGAATCACAGTGAGTACAACCTCATCTGATCCCACAGATGGTGAGATTGAGGACACTCAGCACACCCAGATGAAGACACGTGGTCACGAGGTGACGGGCACCACCTGGTCTAGAACCCAGGCCCAGGGGGGCAGCAGGTGCTTTCTGCTCCATCTGTCTGTACCCCTGAGCACCTGTCCAGTCCACCGCCCGGCCACAGCCAGGGAGACTGAGTCAGGGCCGCAGGCCATCCGGGAGCTGTGTTTCACTTGTAAAATGGGACAGGCAAGGGGAGGCGGTGGGCTCCTGGAGAGATGAGGTGGGTGGCGGTGGGGTCCCTGGGGAAGGAGCCAGGCCACCTTAAATGCTGTCCTCTCACAAGGAAAACCATGCTGCCCCAGCCATTAGCCTCTCCTCCAGCAGGGCGCACCTGCCCTGAGCCATACCCCACCTTTGGAGGGGGTTGCTCTGGGTTGGACACAGGGACGCTCCATGGGAGGCCTGAGCCCCTCACAGGAGGTCCCCTTCCCAAGAGCGAAAGCAGGGCTTCCAACAGGGGCGTCTGAGCAAAGGCCTGGGCTGCCCATGACTGGCCCGACCTTCCTTCCAGGTGCTCCCCAGTGCAGTGGGGGCATCGGGGGAGGGATTCCCTGTGGCATGTCCCATCCCACCCCCATATAGGATCTCTGTGGGACCATTCCTTGCCAACCTTTCCCGAAAGGACCAGAAACTGTCCTCACCCATGTCCCTAAAATCCACAAGCAGCCTGGCATCCCAAGGCTCCCTGCCCCCTCCGCTGTGGCTAAGGCAGCAGCCAAGGACTCACAGATAGATGCTTCAGGCTGGGGGACACATGAGGTCACAGAGTCCCTCCCTAAGACGCCAGCCAGGGCTGCACCATGAGCTGCTGAGACCCGAGAGCTTGTGGATTCCACAGCTCCTTTGCCACTCATGCTGGGTGGGGTCCTAGTTCTTGGCATCAAACCCGAGTCCCCCCGCTGCTGAACCATTTCCTCTGGCTCTGTTCTGTTCCTAGCTAGGCAGAGGTCTGGGTCTCCCTCCAGTCAATCTGGACGGGTGAAGACTGAGGTCTGTGGCATCCCGAGGTCCCTGGCATCCCGTGAGCTGCCTGTTTCTTCCGTTTTCCTTCTCCACACGTGCCGACCTCAGAGACGTGACAGCACCTTCACCCTGGAGAATCTGTTGTGTCCGTCACGCTCTCCCCGGCTCAGCCCTGACAGTCCCTGCAGGACGCGTGCACCCCACACTGCCTTCATCCATTGCCCAGCCCACACCTGGGCAATGCCCACCCCTTCCCTGTGACCTCTCCCGGCCAGAGGGAGTGCCATGGGATCAGCCAACTGCACCCCTACGTAAGGTGGTGGAGCCTGCACTGGGAGATGCACTCAGGAACTGCTTAGGATGAGCACGCTTGTGCAGGCCATGGCAGGAGTATGGGGAGGAAGGAGGACATGCCTGGCCCAGGAGGGGAGGGGACCCCATGCTGTGAAGCAGCACCGCCCACCGGCCCCAGGCTGCCAGACCTCTCGGTCAGAGCGGGACAACCTGCACTGAACCGGTCCATCCTGTGCTGCTGGCCACTCAACTTTCCAGGCACTGGGGCCCCTGGCTCTCTTGCCCAAGCTCTGTTGGTTGGCTCAGCCTGGCCTAACACTGCCAGAAGACGGGGAAGGTGCTGGGAAGCACCGAGAACCTGCCGATCCTCACCCAGAACCGAGCTCTCAGCCAGGGTCCCCGACCTGATGTCTGAGTCCTCAAATGCTTGCCCCGGGGCAGGCGGCGGTGCCAGGCCAGCTCTCATCTGAGTCTGCTCTGCCTCCATCAATCAGTAGCAAGCTCCTCCTGGCCTGTGACAGCCACTTCCCAGGAGAGCTGCCACCCAGCAGGAGCCACCCCTCTCACAGCCTTAAGCCAGAGCGGACGATTCACATTCGCTTTGAGGAGGCTCCACCCCAGGGGCGTGGGGACAGCCTTGTACGGTCCTGGGATTCTGCACACTCAGCCACACGCCTCTGACCTCCACAACCCTGGCATCCTTCAGGTCTCCCAGAGGTCCAGGCCCTCCTCCTGCTCAAGGCCTTCCCTTCACCAGAGGCACCTCATGTTCGGGTTCTGAACCCCAGCGGGGTAGCCCCTGGATGCATCCTGACAGAGACACACACACGTGCTCACACGCATGGACTCACACACACACGCAGCCTCTGTGCACACACGCAGGCCTCGTGGATATGTGTTCGCACGGTCCCTCTTCACGCGCACGTGCACATACACATGCAGCCCTGTTCATGCACACTCACGAGACACGCAGTCCCTGTACACATGTGCACACACACACATTCCCAGTGCATTCTCACACAAGCACCCCGGATGACAAGAGCACCCCCAACCCCCAGGCCATAGTGAAATTATCAAATATCCTCAGGTAGGGGGCAGGGCAAAATCACCCCCTGTTGAGAATCACTGACCCGGACACGCCTTACCCGACCCCTCCACACACGCATGCAGTGATTGTGTACGCAGCAGTGCACCTGCACACCTACACACATTTCCCACTCCCCAGTCCACCTGCCTGGACTTGGGCTTGCCCTCCTCTGCCTGCTCCCTGGCAGCAGCCCCTGCCCCCCGGGGCCTGAGCGCCTCCTTTCCTCCCAGCCAAGCTGCTGGCGCCTGGCCTGGCCCAGGCATGCGGGGAGGGTGCGGGAGGAGGAGGCGGATGGCTTCTTTTCCCGTTAGGCGCCTGGCTCATGGAAGAGGCGAGTGTGGATCTAATCTTCAGCTGATTAAATGTCCCTCATTAATGAGTTTCTTTAATTAATGAAGTTTTTGGGTCTGCTCCACTTGCTTTATTCCAGCCACACTCTGCCTCCTCAGCACAAAGCGGGGCCATTTCCTCCCGGGTAATTGAGGGATCCGCGGCCCGTTCCTGCCGACGCTGCACTTTGCTGATTGCGCCTGTCAACTCGGGGCTGACAACTCCATTTTTAAACATTTTCTTCTCCAGAAGCCATGTGCACATGTGTGCTTGCACAGGCGGAGGCACATCCCAGGCAGCCCCCGCCCCCACGCAGTCTCTGTCACACGCCAGGCACACACATGCTCACTCACACAGGGCACACTCATGGGCAGGTCTGATCTGCAGCCCGGAGCCTCTCCCAGGCACCCAGAGAGGTGGATGTAACAGAGCCTGCAAGGCACACTCCCACCCGCAGGAGGAACGTGTGCGTGCCTGCACGCTCACTGAGACCTGTGTGCAATATGCACACTCAGACCATGCATGCCTCCACATACCTGTATTCCCCATGTGCAAGCACACAGGACACACTCGCACACCCTGCAGACTCACCCCAAGCACACTCGGGTGTGCCATATCACACACAGGTGTGAACACCCGCATGCACACGCCCTACACATACACAGTGCACACTCTCACACTGTGAACACTCCCTCCCAAGCTCATGCACATACACACGTCACACTCACGTCCAGGTAATATGTACACCCCACACTGCATCCACACACATATACACTGTGCATGCTCACTCCTGAGCACACACAACCATAACATCACACTTGTGTGGTGATGCACTCCCCTCACCCACACACATGCACACAGAACATGTTCACACCCCCCTCACCCTCACACACACGCACGCAGCACATGCATTCACACCCCCATCCACCCATGCACACACACAGCACATGCATTCACATCCCCTCACCCACACACGTACACACAGAGCACATGTATTCACCCCCTCACCCACCCACACACAGCACAGGTTCACACCCCCCTCATCCACCCACACACACAACACAAGAGTTCACATTCCCTCACCCACACATGCACACACAGCACATGCATTCACACCCCCTCATCTGCACATGCATGCACACAGCACATGCATTCACACCCCCCTCACCCATACACACACACACACAGCACATGTGTTCACACCCCCTCACCCACACACATGTACAAAGCACATGCATTCATGCCTCCTTCACCCTCACACACATAGCACATACATTCACACCCCCCACTCACACATGCATACAGCACGTGTTCACACCATCACCCACACACGCATGCACACAGCACATGCGTTCACACCCTCACCCACACACGCACACAGCACATGCATTCACACCCCCCTCACCCACGCACGCACACAGCGCATGTGTTCACACCCCCTCTCACCCACACACACGCACACAGCACGTGTTCGTGCCCCTTCACCCACACACGCATGCACACACAGCATATGCGTTCACTCCCCCACCCTACACATGCACGCACACAGCACATGCGTTCACACCCCCTCACCCACACACATATGCACACAGATGCGTTCACACCCCCTCACCCACACACAAATGCACACGGCAGACACGTTCATGGTCCTGCCCTGGCATGCTCACACCTGGGTTCACACCCATGTCCACACACATTCCAGTTCACACACATAAGGCACCCTCCCCACAAACACAAGGTCCCCCCCACACAGGGAGACCACAGGTACACAGGTGTCAGGTGGGGCCATGCCCACCCTAGTGGAGGAAGAGCTTGCTATGGATGCCTGCACGCCAGGTGACTATGTCCCCAGGTCCACCTGTCATCCAGATTATCTGCCCAGCCGCACCTTGGCCCTGCTGGCTGCACTCCCTACTGTGACTGGGCGCCAGCTCTGGGCTCCAGGGCCTGGAAGGACCATTTATACCTTCTCATTGGCTCGTGAAGAGCTCTTTGAATTAAAAGCATTCGTCTTCTCCTGCCGACTGGGATGTGGGCTCCTTCCCCGTGAGGCTGGCTGGAACTGGGCAGCCAGGGTCAAAGCTCTAGAGCCAGGGAGGAGGATGCACTGCCTACCAGACTCTCCTGCGGGTGGGCACGTGGCTGTGGTGCGGTGGGGGACCAATGGGACGATTCTTTCCTACCAGGATCTGCCCACCAACAACCGCGAAGGAGGAGATCATCCCCCAAAGGCAGAAATGGGTCCTTCTGCCACTAGGGGTCAGCCAGGAGTGGCTGTGCCCGGGCAGGACGAGCGACTCCGCACTAACCATGCCAGAGGGGCAGAACCACTGTGTATGCCCAGGGAGGACACCTTGCTGACTTCATCCCAGCCAGACGACGTGGGTGTTCCATGTTACTGACGGGGAAACTGACCCCAAGAGAAGCCAAATAAGTCTCAGGCTTCCCCTGCGGGTAAGGAGCAGGGCCAGGCCTGGTGCCCAGCTCTGTCTTGCTCCCAGGCCCAGCTCCCCTGGTCCTGCAGCCTTGCCAGGCCACCCTGCCCTGTGGCTTCCCCAAGAGGGTTCTGGCATCTCCATGGGTAGCTCTCCCACCCAGCAATGACAGCCTTGCATATCACTGAACAGACTCTTCCTGCCCGGCCATTGGCAGAGTCTTCACCATGCCTGAGGGGCATGTGCTGTGATCTCCATTGTACAGATGAGGAAACTGAGGCTGCAAGAGCTTAGTGGCTATAAGCAAGTCACACAGCTCCCGTATAACAGCCCAGCTCATCTCTGAGCCCAGAGCCACCGTTTCCATCTCTCCACTCTGAGCCCCATTTCTGTATCTCCAGCCCTGGCCCTGGAGAGTGAACCCTGCATAATGCCACACCCAGCCTCTGAGCCGAGGTGCCACTGCCTCCTGGGCACCAACCACACACCTGTTTCCAGGTGCCATATGTGGGCCAGACACAGTCAGTGCATGCCAAGCACCTGCTGCAGGCTGGCACCTGCACCCACATTAGCTGTAAAGCTCACGAGGGCCCAGGTAGTGACAATCCCTGGTTTTGCAGATGGGGAAACTGAGGCTCAAAGAGAGAGAAGGACGAGCTATAGTCCCACAGCTCGGAGACACAGTACGATAGACCAACCCAGGCGTGTGCCACAGAGCTTTAGTCTCCTAGAATGTTCTAGAAAAGTGCTCCATGGCCAGACTTCTTGGGGAAAATGCCACCATGCTGTCCCTAGAAAAGGCCCGGAGAAGTTCTGCAGTAGATAGACAGGTTTAACTGTGCTGGGCATGCCATCCCTCACACTTCTCCACCCTGGAATTCTTTTTTTTGCCAAAGACCTATCAGAAGTAGAGATATTTGGGAAACTGGAGCCAGATGCCATGCTGAGGGCTGGGGGTGGTCCCGTGAAAGGACACCTGGCTGTACTCACAGAGTGTCCTCTCCTACCAATGCTGAAGACCCTTGCTGGGTGACAGAAGCAGCCCGGGTAGCTTCCCAGGGACGGCCCTGGGATTTCCTGAGCACTCCCTGGTGACAAAGCTCTACACTTGGAGAGTGCAGGGGAAGGCGTAGCAGCTGCCTGGTAAACAGGGGCACACACCATGGCTCACGCAGCTGTCGACACAGGAGAACAGAGGCCTGAGAGCCCCTGGAGTGATGAGCATTGTGGCTGGGGACAGAATTGGGAGGGATCAAAAGACCGGTCTTTCTGCAATAAGTGAGAAGGGCTGAACCTAGGATTAGTGTGATTGGACTCAGGAGCAGGAGTCAGGGCAGGAATGCTGACGTGCAGGACACTGTTGGGGGCCAGCCGGGAGCCCCCCTCGCTGCTGGGAGTTACCGGGAGAGCAGGGAAGGCTCTAGAGTTCACACAGGCAGAAGGCAGAGGCCCTGCCTAGGGCTCCGGGATGGTCTCTCCTGGGCATCTGATTCTGAAATCACAGTTCTATGACAAAAAGCCAGCATTAGATTTCTCTTTTTACAGCAGCTCAGAGAGGGTGAGCACGGGGCCTGAAGTTACACAGCACATCAGCAGGTGAGGGTCAGGTGGTTGGGGTGGGGCTGGGCATCCTGATGTCCACAGCCCCTTGGCAATGCACCTGGGTCGGGCAGGCTGGAGCCTGAGTCCTGAGAAGTTGGGGGTCCCTTGGTAAGTCCTTCACCTCCCCGGGGTCCCGTTTCCTCATCTGTAAAGCAGGCCTAAGAGAGTCCCCGGCCAGGCTGTATGAGGACTAAAGGTGTTAACACAGGTGAGCGGATGGCACAGTGCCCCCAAATCGCAAGTGAAACAGACGGTGATGCCGGAAGTGAGCGTTATCTGTAAGAACCCTGCTGCCTGGGCACCCCAGCGAGCTCTGGAGAGCCAGCCTGGCCTCCCCTACCTGACCTCACAGGAAGAAAGGGACACACCCAGCCAGGAAAGCAAAGAAACCCTGAGAAAGAGGAGGAGACGGGGCAGGGGCCAGGATGGGATCCTTGCCCACTGCCTCTGAGTTTGTGGAGAGACAGGGGAAAGGTTGGTGCTGCTATCCTTTTACGATGCTTTGAAATAACCGTCCGGATGGAGGGAAATTAAATATCACAGCTTTTAACTGGAGCCACACCGAAAACACAACCTTGCAGTAAATAAAAAGACGATTTACCACCGTGACACTTTCATTTCACAAAACCCCCTGTGAGCCTCATTTGTAATTATTCCCTCCTGGCCCCTGGCCTCTGGCCCCTGACTGTATCACCTGTCTCCGGGGATGGGGAGGTGGCTGTGGAGCCTCCAGGGGTGGGAGCAGCCCAGTCGGAGGAGAGGCAGGAGGGGTCTGAACGTGGTTCATTATGATTGAGATTAAACTGAAAAATCAATTTTTAATTGAATGTATTCTTTGAACAGGCCCTGTTGCCCATGGCTGAGCACTAATGGAATTTCCATCCTAAGGCTGCCCCTTCTCCTTGACGACCCCTCCCCAGCCTGCTGACCCCAGCAGGACTGACCAGGCCGGCAGATCTGCTCCTACTGGGGCTGCAACTAAACTCCGCCAGCTGGGCACGGTGGTGGAAGGCCACTCGTGGGTGTGTGGAGGTGGGGAGGGGCTGGCTGGTGGAGAGTCTGTCTTCTACGTAGACTGGTTGGCCAGCTGGGGGTTGTTGGGGGTGCACCTGGGCTCCTCTGAACAGGCCGAGGGCTGCTGCTTCTTGACCCAGTCTGGGGCTTTTATGAAGCCTGCTGAAAGATGGGTCTGGGCTTCTAGGCACAGGGGCGGGGAAACAGCCCCCAATGTCGTCTGGTTCCCAAGATACTTTTCTACCAAGACCCACGTTCAAGGACTGGGGGAGAACCAGGCCCCTGGGAGTACTGTCCCCATAACGCTGAAGACCACGGGCCCCCACCCCTGCACAGGGCCCTTCCTGGCATCCCACTGAGTCCAGGTCCCAGGACTAGAAGACAAAGAGGGAGGCCCAGGACGGGGACATCCTGGTGCACGGTGGGCTGCTGTGTGAAGCATGCTGGTCCCTGCACGTCTGCCTCCCATCTGTAAGGGGGACTCACAGCAGGCTGCATGGGCTGGGCTAACAGTAAGAAGGGCAGGACCACCCTACCCACCGTACCTTGGCCCCACAAGAAGGTGGGTCCCTGTGCCTGTGTTTTGGGCAGGCCTCGCATCTGAGTGTGGCAACTGGCACCGACTGGATCTTGGCTGTGCCAGCTCACCCAAGTCCACCCCGTTCTCTGCCCACCCTGCCTCTGTCCTCACAGGCCCCCTGGAGAGTTCCCCAAGCCTGTTCCTGGGGGACCTGGATTCTGGGGGCAGTTCCGTGGATGGTGCTGTCCTTGTTAGTGGGAGGGGGGCGGGTCTATAAATCCATCTCAGGCACTTCTCCTTCTCCCAGCCAGCTCCGCCCCGACCCTCTCTTCCTCCACTCCCTGCTGCCCCCACAGCTCTGAAGCCATCCCACCCACAGCGTGGGGGTCTCCTCCCAGGCCCACTCCACTGCATCGAGCGGTTCCTTGATGAGGCCAGGCCTTGGCACCAGAACCGGGGTTCTCCCCACCAGGGACACCTCTGCTCTGGCCACAGGTGACCCCCTTTACCCGGCACCCACGCCACGTGCAGGAGCCCCCTAGGGACAGGAACAGGGGTAGTGGACCGTAATCTTCCAGCACAGGCCCCGTACCTGGAAGCTACTCTGCATCGGAGGCTGGGCATGTTTTAGGGTTGGAAGGTGGGTGGTGCCCTCAGAGACCCTCCTGCAGGAAGCACTGACTGATGAAGACCCCCTCCATTTTCAGTCTGTGAGGACCCCCGACCTGCAGTGCCTGGGCTCAGGCCAGGACACCCCAGTGGAGGGTGATCTTCACAGCCACCCCTGTTCCTATTTAACCACAGGCCTGGACAGACACCCCCATCCTTCCACTGAAGGGTGGCCACGAAGGGGGGCTGACCTGCTTGGTCTGTGCCTGGATGGTAGCAGGTCCCCATGCCCAGCTCTGCCCGTGACACCCTCCAGAGGAGGATACCTCTAAGCCACAGGCCCAGCACTGGTGTCCAGGGGCCCAGAGATCTCCCTGCAGAGGATGTCATGTGTGGGTGGAGGGATGCACTGAGCTAGCCAGAGAGGGTGGCCTGCCTCTCCCTGCCTCTGAGCCAGGCCAGGCCCTCCAAGACGTCTTGGCGGTTGGTGGGTGGCCAATGGGCCTGCTCTCAGGGTAGGACCAGTCAGGCCTGAAGAATTGCTCCGTTCTACCCCCAACCCATGGCTGCCTTGTTTAAAAATGTGCCAAGATTTTGCAGGAAGGCTACGGAGGGTGGGGTGGGCAGAGTAGGCAGGAGATGCCTATCACAGAGGTGTCACATGGCCCCCAGCCTCCCAAGGTCCCTCCCCAAGCCTCCCAGCTGCCTCCTGCAGGCCTCACTCAGAAGCTCTTTCCTGGCGTGGGGCAAGTCCAAGTCTAGATGTTTCCAGAAGCTCAGACATGCCCTGCGCCCCACTGCTGGGGCCTGGGTGAGAGGAGTTAGGAGGTGGAAGGGGCAGGGCTCATGTCGCCGACCTGAAGCCAAGTCCAGGGTTGAGCCACAGGAGGAGGGAGAAGCAACTTCCTCCCAGTCCTGGGACCACAGTTCCAGTCCGGCCTATGTCCCTGGCCGCCCAGTGCCTCCCGAAGGCCACTGAGTCTCTCTGGGTTTCTGTTTCCTAGTCCTAAACTGAGGACGAGGTGCCCCTCCACTCGGGCACAGGAAGGCAGAGTCCAGATGCCAAAGACCAGCCTGAAGTGCAGATGTGTCGGAGCTGAGGGCCCGAGGCAAACACCCTCCTGTCACAGATGTCTCCTGGCCCACAAAACGGGCAGACGGGCCGCTGCCTGCCCACCTCCGAGCTGTCGCCAGGTTCTGAGTCCAAAGGAGATGAGCGCACCTGTGCTCCCACACGCTGGTTCCCACCTGAGCCCAGGGAGGAGAATCTGCGATGATGCCTCGAGGCTCTCAGCAGGGACCGGCATTGAACCGCAGCATGGTGAGGGAGGGACAGGGTATGCGGGGTGCTTAGTTGCTGCCTTTCCTAGGAGATCAGGGGAAACCGAGAAACTGCCCAGAAAAACAGCTCAGGAAGCCCAGAGCCCGAGTTTGAGCACAGATTCTGTCCTGTCACTGAGCTTGGCCAGGACCCCCAACACAGGAGCCCGTCCATGTCATATCTGAGTGTACACCTGCATCTCCTGGGGTCTTGCAGAGGTTCTGATTCAGTGGTACGGGGTTGGCTGAGTGTATTTCAAGTAAGTTCCTTGTGTGCGTGGTGGTTCTGAAACGTGGCTGCACCCTGAAACCACCTTGGAAGCTTTAAAAAATACTGGTGCCTGGGTGCCCTCCCTGGAGAGGGTCTGAGGCCACTGGCCTGGGGTGAAGTCTGGCCACAGGGACTTCAAAGGTTCCTGAGGTGATTCTAATGTGCAACTGAGTTTGGGCAGCACCTGCTCTCCGTCTTCTCTGGAACCAGCCCACGGGCTGGCCCAGTTGGCACTGAGAGGGAGCCCCCCCACCACCCTGCCCTTCCTCCTCAGGGCGCAGAGGCCTCGTGAGCACTGGCCCTGCATGCAGGTGACAGCAGGGAGGAAACGGGGCATTCGTCGCTCTGTGGTTGTGTTTTCTCTGCCACCGCCACAGGCAAGGCGAAGCGCCACATTTGGCAAAGCGAGTGCATCGTTCCCGCTCAGCACCCGGACCCACCGACACGCGGATCCACGCGGCCCACACAGGGATCTCAGCCGGGTGACGGTGCCCTGCAGGGGACATTTGGGGGACAGTGGCTGGGGACAGTGTAGGTCAGCATCCCCAACCTTTTTGGTACCAGGGACTGGTTTCGCAGAAGATCACTTTTCCATAGACTGGCGGGGGGCAGGGGGGTGGTTACGGAGGGATGGTTTTGGGATGAAACTGTTCCAGTTCAGATCATCAGGCATTAGATTCTAATAAGGAGCGTGCAACCTGGACCCCTCGCATGTGCAGTTCACACGTGAACTGTGCTCCCTTGAGAATCTAATGCTGCTGCTGATCTGACAGGAGGCAGAGCTCAGGTGGTCATGGCAGCGATGAGGAGCGGCTGTGAATACAGACGAAGCTTCACTCCTCTGCCTGCTGCTCACCTCCTGCTGTGTGCCCCGCTTCCCACCAAGCCATGGAGGGGTTGAAGACCCCTGATGTAGGTCGTCACAATGCGGGGTGCCCCTAGCATCGAATGCACGGAGGCCAGAGATGCCGCTCCACCTCCTACAGACGCCCACGAGAGACTGACCCAGCCCACCCTGAGAGCAGTGCCCTGGGCCAAATGACAGTGTGGGGAGAGCTGGGGAGAGCTTCCCCAGGGGCAGGCAGGCCCCCGCTTCACCACTGCATTAGACCGAGTCTATGAGAGGGTACCTGACTCCGTCCTAAATGGGTGTTGCTTGGACTTGAACTCAGGACCTGGGTTAAGTCTCAGCCCTGTTCTTTCCCTCTCTGAATTGTCTGGTTCAACGTCATGGGCCTGGAAGAACACTACATGCCATCCTGGTTCTGGGCAAAGCCAGTCGGTTCCCAGGTGTGTGCAGAGCAGCCAGACAAGCCTCTGCCTAACTGAGGAGCAGCTGAGGGGCTGGTCTGTGTGTGACCAGCTGCCATCTGCGAGTCCAGCCCCACCTGGCTCTGGAGCAGAGCTGGTGCCTGCCCAGGGCCCAGAAAAGCTTCTCCATGGGGGCCCGGGCCTGCGGCCTGCTGGTCACGTGGGTCTGCTGCTGGGAGGTCCTGCAGAAGCTGGGGAAGTTGGTGGGTCTCCTCTCTGCAGGTTCAACCTCACTATGGAGAGGGAGCAAAGGCCGGAGGAGGGCGGGTGCTCCTGCTGTGACCTCCTGGACAGGGTGTCTGGCAGCTCCTTGGCTGCCCCCTCTTGGCTTTAGGAAACACGATCAAAATGGGCCCCTTGCCTGCCTCCTGGACATACCCAGGGGTCAGATCCCTTCCTTTGGATCTTACAGAGAACAGGGGACAAAATAAGAAACCGCGCCGGCCTCCAGGTGTCCCGGAGTCAGCCCCTGGTGCCAGGTTTCTAGGCTGCTGTGCTGCTGTCTGGACACCAGAGCCAGGACCCTCCAACTCCAAGGCTGCTCCCTTGCCCTCCTATACGTGTCGTCCTCAGAGACAGCACGGCCCAAGTCAGGAGGACACTGTGGTCACAGGAGGGGCTGGCCATGTCTGGCCTTCTGGAGGAGGCAGGAAATCCATTCAGTGCCCACCTTTGCAGGTGGCCGGGAGGGACAGCTTCAGTTCACCAGCCCTAAGCAGCCCATTTTACAGAAGCAAAAACCCAGACGTAGAGACGACAATTAACTTGGGAACATCAGAGTTGGGGTTTGAGCCTGGAAGAGGCTGTAAAGGCAGTGAGGCCGCCAGCCTTCCTCCAGCACGAGAGCCTGGCCCGTGCTGTGCACCAGAAGAGACCTGGGGAGTTCCCTGCTGCCCTGAGAGGCAGGCCCTGGTCCAGAGATTGGGAGGAGCTCACTGGGGAGGGCAGGTAATAGGCTCCTGGGGGTCATGGCTGTCTCCTGCCCTCAGCATAGCCCAAAGCAGGTAGTTGGCAAGACCCCAGAAGGCAGAGCACATGGAGCCCAGTCAGCCTTGCACACCCCTAGTTCTGGGCTGTCCGCCACCCACCAGTGTGTCCAGGTAGGCTCTGCACCCCTGGTGCCTAGTACCTGGCCAGGGTTGCCAGTGGGCGATGAGGCGGTAGCTGGTGCAGGCTTTGCCAGGCACCTTCGATCCAACCTCTCTCTCATGTTAATGACTGTCAACATGAAACAGAGGCTGTGAAGGGGAAGAAAATTACTCCCTGAAAAGGAATTGACTGATCCCCATCATTTCTCAAGGAATCACTGACCTGTGAATATTTCATTACCCAAAATACTGCACCATCCATACAGAGCCGCCGCTGCCATGCGGCCCCGGGGAAAGGCAGATGCATAGGGCCAGGCTCTGGCCTGCAACCGAGATTTCCTCACTGTGGGACCCCAGGGTGCGGCCCTAAAGACCCAGAGACAGGTGTCTGGCAGACGGGAACACGGTAGCCTCGCCAGGTTTTGGGAGCAGTCATGGCTAACCCTCCTTGCACCTCTGTTCTGTGCCTGGAGTCTCCACTCTGGTGGGAGGTCTGGGGTCCCATTTCCCACCCACAGTCCCTTCCCCAGCCTCGCAAGGTCCCTTCCCCAGCCTCTCGGCTGCCTCCTGCGGGCCTCACTCAGAAACTCTTTCCTGGCTTGGGGCGGGTCCAAGTCTAGATGTTTCCAGAAGCTCAAACATGCCCTGCGCCCCACTGCTGGGGCCTGGGTGACAGGAGTTGGGGGGTGGAAGGGGCAGGGCTCATGCCACAGACCCAAAGCCAAACCCCGGGTGGAGCCACAGAAGGAGGGAGAAGCACCCCACACCCCCACAGACCATGGTTCCAATCCTGCCTCTGTCCCCGGCCACGGAGTGTCCCCCGAAGGCCACTGAACCTCTCTGGGTATCCGCTTCCTAGTCTTCAACAGAGGCTAACAGTAGTTGGGGCCACCTTACAGGTTGTTGAGAATAAACTAAGACCAAGATCTAATCTCAGTGCCCAACATGAGACAGTTGCTACCCGGAAGTGATGAGAGTTGGGTGACTCTATCCCAGAAGCACAGGCCACGGAGTCTGAGGATGCAGGGGAGGGAGCCGACCCCGCCGGGTCTCCCTGCAGCCTCTGAGGGCCTGGCTGGGGGAGGCTAAGGCCAAAGTCCCCAGAGGATGGGAAAGGCTGGGAACCACCTTCGTCGGCACTGATCAGCTCCTGAGTTTGTAAGGTCGTAGGGGGCGGAGGCGGACGGCCTGTGGCTTTCTCCAGGAACTTCAAGGGGCTGGAATAATTCATTCAAGAAACGCTAACCATAAAACCCTCATGCTGTTCTGGGCTTGGACTGGGTGGGATTCAAACACTCAGTCTGCAGCCCCCGCCACTGACAACCGTGCACCCTGACGCTTAAGAAGCACGAGACCCTCATGGGCGTGGAGGCTCCCGCAGCACCCAGGCTGAGACCCCCGTTGCCTGCCGGGAAAATGCGACGTCTCTGCTATTATTGCCGGGGTTACACCGGGGATGGTGTTTCCAAATTAGCAAAGGCCTGGGAAGGCAGCAGGGCACCCATCTGGGGGTCAGTAGAGGCAGCATTTCAGGACCCCTCCCTTGCCCAGTGCAGCCATGGGAAGCCCAGATGCAGGCAGCGGGGGAGTGGGAAGGGAGGGGGGCACGGGGGAGGACAAACTGGGGCTTGGCTAGGGCCCAGCCCTGACCCCTCCTGGTGGCTCTCTCTGCTTGTTAGGTTGGAACACGGGCAGTGCTGTCCTGGGGAGGAGCAGGGCTGGACACGTGGACCTGGCCGCAGTAAGAGGGACTTTGGTGGGCTTCAGGGAGAAGCTTCAGGCAGTGAGGTGTGTGGGGCAGTGGGAAGTGCGCCTGGGGGGTCCACGGATGATTCCTCCTTCGGGACTGCTTGACTGCTGCCTTCCCCGCCAGCTGGACCATCCCCACGCATTGCAGAAGGTTGGGGGCGGCCTAGGGGCTCATGCCCGCCAGCTCAGGCCTTCTCCCACCGTGTTGGACCCAGGGCCCTGGGATGCCGAGTGGGGTCAGGCAATGGGATCTGCAGGTCTCGAGAGGACAGGGCAGGGCGGCCGCTGGGCATCGCCGTGAGCTAGGCTTCCACTGCGCGTCTCTGAGTACCAAGGCGAGGGGACAGAGCTGGCTGCCAGCCTCCGCCTCTGGGGCCTGGAGACAGGAGGGGGACAGGTGTTACAAGCAGCGACTGTGGCTGTGTTGAGGACTCAGGCTAAGTGCCGGGGTGTGGGTGGGGGCTTGGGGTGGGTCTAGTTGGAGGGAGACAAGGAAGGACTCTCAGGTATCCACAGGGGAGGGGCAACCAGGACCTGCCCTGGAGGTCAGGACAAGAGGGTGGTGGGCAGCTGTGGGCCATGACCTAGAGCAGCAGCCACGTCCCAGGAGACTGAGGCCCTCGAGGCACAAAGTCTGGTGGGGTGTCCTGGCTGAGGCCTGGGCAGCTCTGCTTGGGTAGGACACTCTGGGCCAAGGGGCAGAGGGGCTGCTGTGGGCCTAGGGGACACAGACAGTGGCCTGGCCCTTCTCCAGGCTCTGCAGGCAGCCAACCCCGCAACTCAGCTCCATCCGCAACCCCCATACCCTGTTCCCCAGCCCAGACAGACACTCTACAGGTGGCCACACTGGCTCAGCTTCTTTGAGAACCAGGGAAGGCAGTGGGAGGTGCAGGGCCACCAGAGCCATCACTGAAGTAGGGGATACCTGACCACCTCTGGGGGCAAGGCCAGGCCTGCCAGG
Organism: Rhinopithecus roxellana; assembly: GCF_007565055.1. Taxonomy (NCBI): domain Eukaryota; kingdom Metazoa; phylum Chordata; class Mammalia; order Primates; family Cercopithecidae; genus Rhinopithecus; species Rhinopithecus roxellana. Next base: position 32,546,030 of record NC_044567.1, on the reverse strand, counting down.
GGCTGGGGCAACAGATTCACCTCCCATCTCCTCCTTTCCCCAGCAACCCCACACCTGCCACACATTCTCAGCCAGAGCAGAGGCAGGTAGGGACGGGCACCTCCGAGAAAAGAGAAGGGCAGGACCTGCAGAGGCCATATGGTGCCTCTGAATGGCCATGGGGCCTCAGGGGATGTCACCTCAGCTCCAGCCTCAGTGTCCCTGTGTGCACAACGGGAGGATGAAGGCTTGCTCATGCCTCGTGCCGCCTGCGAGGGATTCTAGGTTGGGTAACGAGCCTGGCTTGCTGCCTGCCACAGAGGGCTGGGCAGGGCTGGTGGCTGCCCCGCTGCTGTGCGGCTCTCACCAGGGCAGGGCCACCTCTCCAGGCCACGCTCCGCAAGTGCTCAGCACACACACATCCCTCCGCCACGCCAGGCCCTGGACTCTCAGAGCCACAATAAACGCAGTTCTTGGCGTGGATTCTGGGTTTGATCCTCGTGCTGCTCCCCCCACTCAAGGCAAGCAACAAAGCTGGCATCAGACCCTGGGTGCCGACCAGCCCCTGCCCTGGGAGGGCTGAGGGAGACAGGAGAGAAGAAAAAGACACAGTCCAGAGGGAGAAGCGAGATCCAGCACAGGGGCTGAGGGACCCTGGGTCAGCTGCCCCACGGGACACACGGTCAGGACGGCTCTGGGTCCAGACACGCTTGGTGTCATGGGAAGGAGGAGAAGGGGCTTCCTGGCAGACAGCAAAACACAGGGCTGGGAGGGGACCTGCATGGGGAGGGGAGGTGATGGGAGGGGACTTGCAGGGGGAGGAGGGGAGGAGAGGATGGAAGGGGACCTGCAGGCGGAGGAGGGGAGGAGAGGATGGAAGGGGACCTGCAGGGGGAGGAGGGGAAGCGAGGATGGGAGGGTACCTGCATGGGGAGGAGGGGAGGCGAGGATGAAAGGGGACCTGCAGGGGGAGGAGGGGAAGCGAGGATGGGAGAGGACCTGCACCGGGAGGAGGGGAGGGGCGGATGGGAGGTGCAGGGGGAGCTCCCACATCCCCCCATCCCCAAGGACCCCTGTCCTGCAGGAGAGAATGCGAAGAAATGGGGAAGCAGGAGGGGTGACGGGAGGCTGGGAGGCCTCAGGACTCCCCCCACCCGCCAGTCCCAATACCTGATGGACTAGAGCCAGTCTCAGCTGAGAGCCTGAGACTGTGCGTAGGTGGACAAGTGGGGTCCTGGGAGAGGGGCGAGCACGGGGGAGCCCCAGAGGACTCTGTCCCTGCAGGGTCTCAAGCCATGTCTAGGCCCAGCTACTCTCCAGCACCTGGGGCCAGCCCCAGGGCAAGACTTTGGGGCGCCTCCCCCAGCCCATCCTCAGTGGGGCTGAGAAGCAGCTGCTTTGGGTCAGCAAACGTGGACACTGCCTTCCAGAGAAATCAAAGCGCTGCGCCAGCCACGGCCCAGACAGTCCCAGGAGCAGTGCGGGCCGCAGTCCAGGCAAGGAAGCAACCTCCTTCGGGGGGACTAGGGTGGGGGCATCGCTTTCCAGTGGGGCCAGGGGTCACCCCAAGGTTGGGATGAGGGCACTCATTCTGTGAGCTTCCTCACCCCGTTTAACGCCCCACAAGTGCCCTGAACCTTCTGTGCAAGTTCTCAAGCTGCACAGGCGGGCAGAGACTCTGGGAGCTGGGAGAGGCAGAAGGACCCCAGAAGGAGACAGAACAGGGGAAAGAAAAATGCCACAGCCAGTGAGAGGGCGAGAGTAGGGTAGACACAGCTGCGGGGGCACAGAAACAGCATCCACATAACGAAGGGAGCAAGACCAGAGGCGAAGACAGGGCCGAGAGGCGGAGTGGCTTCGACACAGGCGCCAGGCCTTGCCCCATCCTCTCATACCAGGAACACCGCGCCGGTCTCTGGGACACCGTGCTGGCCTCTGGGACATCGCGACATCGCCCATTGCTTTCTTGAGGGTGTTTACAGGCTGCCAGCACTCCTGGACTGTGGGGGTTTCCAGCCCTTCTCTGGCGAGGCAGGGTAGGTCTGGAGGTGCCGGCAGTCAGGTGGGCCTGCTGTCCAGACACCCCGCCCCACCCTACTCCCTAAGTGCACTGCAGGATATCTGCCTGCCAGGGCTGCCCTCTTTCCTCCATCCCTGTCTTGCCCCTAACCAACTGAGCAGCTCACTTTTCCTGCCTCACCCTGGTCCAGCTGTGTCTGCCCCCGACCCCTGGCCCTGCTCTGGGGTCTCTCCCATTTTGCAGAACTGCTGGCCCCCAGATCCTTGGCTGGGGTGGGGGTGGTGGACACAGAAGGCAACGGCCACCCATGGTCACCCCGTTTCCCTGCACCCTGTGCTGGTCAAGATGTGCAGAGGGTGTGGCCAGGGAGGCAAACAGCACAGGCCTTCTAGAAGGTGCTGAAGGAACTTCATGCCTCATTGAGAGAATTTCCAACTTCCCTCTGCTAGAAAATTATCTCCATGAGGAGCCCATTTTTGGGGCTGGTGGGGTGATAACAGGTGTGAGCCCAGCTAAGCCTCAGTGTCGGGGCTGAGGACTTCAGAATGACAGGAGTGGCTAAAGCTGACAGGGCCCTGGGAACCAGGGTGGGCCAGGCTTCCCATTAAACAGAGCCCAGAGAGGCCAAGGCGCTTGCCCAAGGACACACAGCACTGAGAACTCCCAATCCTTACTTGCTGCACAAGCATTGTACACACAAGAAAAGAAACCAGGAAAGAATCATGTGTAACCAATCCCACCACCTGCACCCCGGCACCTGGCTTCCCACCTCCTCCTCACCCCCCATTTGGCAATGGGCCTTCTACCCAGCTGGGACTGTGGATGTTGATATTTGGCACCTGTGGTTGCAGCCCTCTCCCGCCACACGCCCACCTGGGCCTGAGCCCTTGGCTGCCCATGGTGGTCTCCAGCCCCCACGATCAATTCCACCCTCAAGTGACAACCGCAGACCCGACTGTCCTGAGGGGAGGGGAGGGTCAGGCCCAGCTCCGGCTCCCACAGCAGCCAGGGAGATAGAGTTAAAACAGCACACACGGCCGGGCGCGGTGGCTCACGCCTGTAATCCCAGCACTTTGGGAGGCCGAGGCGTGCGGATCACGAGGTCAGGAGATCAAGACCATCCTGGCGAACACGGTGAAACCCTGTCTCTACTAAAAAATACAAAAAAATTAGCTGGGCGAGGTGGCGGGCGCCTGTAGTCCCAGCTTCTAGGGAGGCTGAGGCAGGAGAATGGCGTGAACCCGGGAGGCAGCGGAGCTTGCAGTCAGGCGAGATTGCGCCACTGCACTCCAGCCTGGGCGAAAGAGCGAGACTCCGTCTCAAAAAAAAAAACACAGCACACACTGGACCGTGTCTCTCTGCTGCCTGAAACCCCTAATGACTTCCTTTCAGTCTGAAGAAGTGCACCCTCCTGACCCTGGCCCCTAAGGCTCTGCTGGTCCCCTCCCTCCCTCCCTGTCCAGTCCCGCCCCACCTGGCTGGCTCCAGCCACCAGAGTCTGTGTTCAGTTCTTCAAACACGCTAAGCTCCATGGTCTCAGGGCCTGCGTACATGCCCTTCCCTGCGCTCACAGTGCTGTTCCCTCGGTCTTTCATTGCCCAGTTCCTTCTGTTTCAAAGCTGCCCCTTCAAAAATGTCCTCCCTGGCCACCCTGCCAGAAGTGGGTTCTGCTGTTAGCCTCTGTCTCGGCGTCCCCACAGATTGTGAGCCTATCAGGACCAAGACTTCATCTCTCGTTCCCTGCTGCACCAAGGTGCTGTCACGATGCCCGGCACATAGCAGGTGTCCAATAAAGGAGTGAGTGCCTAAGAGGATGAGTGGGGAAGGGTGGATGGAGGGAGGAAGTCGGGCACCTGTGCTGAAGGGCTCAGGACCTGACTGGGGAGGTCTGGCTGAGGGCAGACAGAATGAGGAAGGATGCTGGCTGGCTGCCCAGCCAGGCACGAGCCAGGACGAGCCAGTATTTGGCTGGGTCTTGCCCTGCCCGGTCCCCACGTGGCCGGGAGAATGGGGTGGGGTCAGATCAGCCACACTAAAGACCTCAGGACTCAGAGTTGCTGGCCCCTGCCCTGTTGGCTGGTTCCTGCTTCCTTGAGGAAGGGGAGGCTGTGGGCAGGAGGTGCCACTGAGGAATGGGGGCTTCATGCCACCCAGCAGGCCAGTGTCGGGGCCTCCCCCAAATCCTCCTCTGAGCAAGCGCGAGCCCTCCCAGGCATCTGTACAGGTGCACACGCACAGGTGGGCAGGGCGCCCCCACCTCCCTCCCCGCTCTCCCATAGGCCCCAAGGTCCTGCTCCTCCCAGGACACCTCAGCCCTCGTCAGGTGGCACTGGCAGCCCGGCCGCGGCATCTAAGGAAGGGGTGGCAGCCGTGCCAGGGATCCAAAGGTGGGTGGGGGAGGGGCAGTGGGTAGCCATGAATGGCGGCCTCCCTGCCAGGGCACGTGAGCTCTGCCTAGCGGTTCCCGGGGCAGCAGCAACTCCTACCTGAGGACTGTGGTACAGTGGCCAGCCGTTGCCACGTCCCTCCCCACCTGGGGCTCTGTGCCTTGGTGAGGTTTTACTGTGAACACTGAGCCCACAAGGTGGGGGTGTGGCTGCCGGGGCACTGCTCAGAACCCACCCCCTACCCCCAAGCCTCGACAGTACCCCCAGCAATCACTCAGACTCCTCAACACTTGTCCCCTCCCCGCTCCTTGGGCAACCCCAACTGAACAGAGGAGCTGGGCACTGCCCGCTCTCGGGCAGGAAGCCAGTGGGCAGGGAGGTCCGGGGCGGCAGGCTCCCAGCTCCATCAGACGGATACCTCGGAGCGGAGCCAGCATGAAATATTCATGCAGTAAATGGTGCAATTTTGTCTGCATTCAGCCGACTTCATGTATATTTCAGAGTATTATGAAATGGTAATGCTGTGCGACAGAGGCGATGCAGCCAGGAGGGCCAGAGCTGGGGGCGGGGGGGGTCTCGGGGTGGAGATGAAGTGGGTGGGGAGAAGGACTCCGTCCCTTAGAGGCATGGAGACGAGAAGGACCAACTCTCTGACCAGGGTGGGCAAGAGATTGCGGGTGCCAGCACCTCCAAGATGGGGGAGGCAAGGATTGGAGAGTGGGTAGTGGGAGCCCCCAAGGGTGCCACAGTCTGGAATGAGGCAGCCCGCCCCTGCACCCCCAGGTTGGAGGCACCCCAGATGCACTCCCCTCCCAATGGTGGCTGGGGGTAGAGCTGTTCCCACCCGCACCTCTCCTCTCTAATGGCCACAGGGCTCGGGTGTCAGGCCAAAGCCTTGGTGCCAATTCAGCACCGCTGCCTCCCAGGTGCATAGCGGCAGGGCCTCTTGGGGAGGCCCCAAATGCAGACCCTCCCTGACCCTTCCAGGTGGGCATCACTCAGCGGCCTCATCCCTCAGCCAGGCCTAGCCATCCCCTGGTGCATGAGTCCAATCTAGCTGCAGTTCTGCAGACTGGCACACTTGGGGGCGATGGGGAAAAGGTCTCGGGAAGGAGGATGCGCCCACCTCAGTTGCTAGGCTCTGAACTTTCTGGAGGTCTTGGATGCAGAGAGATCTGGCATGCCAAGAGGTCACCCAGAGAGAAACTGTCCTTCAGCCTCTACTGTCCAGGACTCAGGTTTGGTGGTTCCGTGGTGGCCACCCCAGTCCTCCATTCTTCATCCACCCAGGCACCAACCGTGGCTTCTCTGGACCAGCCTCCCGGGGCCTGCACCAGAGGAAGAGCCCCCGGCTGGGAGGGTCCCCATTCCTAGGGGCAGTGACCCCAGAGGCCTGGCAGCCCCACACACTGCAGGGGCAGGGGAGACCCTGGCCTGAGCTGCTTGGGCTGGGAACCGGGTTTCCTTGGCTGCCCTCACCCCTCTTCCACGTCTCCAGCTGGGCAGGCCTAGGGTCCCCATGGTCAGCTAGACCAGGGATACACAAAATCCAGCCTTTGGGCCAAATCTGGCCTGCTGCTTCTCTATGTAAATAAAGTTTTATTGGAACCTGGCCACACCCACTCACTCACATACCGTCTCCGGTTGTGCTTGCACTACTGCAGCATCCCTGAGGAGCTGCAGCAGAGGCTGTGTGGCCCGGAGAGCCTAGCCTAGGTGCTGTCTGGCCTTGTACGGACGGGGCTGGTCGGCCCCCGAGCTGGACAGCAGGACGGGGTGAGCCTGGCTTGCTGGAGTCCTCGGCTTCTGCTGATGGGAAATGGCCCTTCTCGGGAGTCCTGGGAGGAAACAGGGCACGCTGGCAGGCGCAGGGACTCTGTGCCCTTGGCTGGCTGTGTTTGCCCCGCTGTGGTGGCTGGGTGAGAAAGAATTTCATCCCTGGCAAGCTACAGAGCCACATTGTCTGGTCTGCAGCCTCCCTGGCCAGAGCGGCGGCCCCTGCGCTCTCCTCAGCCGCTGCTGTGGGCCAGGGAGGCGGGGCAGGCGGCCGAAGGGCTGGGGCCTCTGGAGGGCCCCCAGGGACCTAGAGAGACACCTCCCTGCTCTCTCCTTTGCGTGTCTTGCCCTGGGTTCCGCTCCTACTCCCTGTCTTCCACCCCAGGGGCCCCACTCTGTCCTCACACTCCCTCTGCTTTTGCCCTGGGCTGGTGTCCATCAGCACCCAGGCACTGTCCAGTCTGCAGCTGGCCCTGTGGCCTAGCCAAGAGCCCACAGCTGTCCATCCCCTCTGTGGACAGCCTACCGCCATCCATGCATCCCTTCTACAGACACTGACTGCAAAGTTTCTCCCCGTAAGGCCCCAGAATCTGATCAGGACCCTCCGAGGGAGCCTGCCAAGAACACGGATGCCCAGCCTCCCCCTGGGTCACCAAATCCAGCCCACAGAGAGCGAGAAATGGCTGATGCCACCGACTGACGTGCCCAAGGGACTCAGCGTGCTGAAGTCTGAGGACCCAGGGGTAAGGCTGTGCAGAGGCTGGGTCTCCCTAAGTCCCTAAAAGCTGAGATGCCCTGGGCCCTGAGCATAGCCCCTCTCCCTGTCCCAGGGGAGCCAGCTCTGCGGGGGGACAGAGGCCAGGGCACGAACAGTCCCTTGTAGGCCCATGCTGTCCTCACCACCATCTCTTAAGGCTGGCAGTGCCATGTTCTACCCAGCTTGGCACATGGTGGTCCTGATGACCAAGGGCACCCCATTCCCTGGCTGGCCAGCCCCAGACGAACAATGAGTGCTGCTTATGGTCACTGCACATCTGGAGACGCAGCAGAGGGGAGGCGACTGCAAGCTCGGGTGGGGCTGGATGGCCTCGGGGAAACTGCCTCTGTTGCTGAGATCCACCGAGCTGTATCACCCCCTCCAACTCCTACACTGAAGTCCTAATCCCTAGTACCTTAGAATGTGGCTACGCGTGGAGACAGGGCCTTTAAAGAGGTGATTACATGAAACTGGGGTCATTAGGGTGGACCCTAATCCAATAACTAGCGTCCTTACAAGAAGAGGCGAGTAGGACACAGACACACTCAGAGGGACGACCATATGAGGACACAGGGCAAAGACAGCCATCCATCCACAGCTAAGGGAGAGAGGCCTCCAAAGGAACCAACCCTGCCCACACCTGGATCTTGAACTCCCAGCCTTCAGAACCACGAGAGGAGAAACACCTGTTGTTTACGCCGCCTGGTCCGTGGCAGACCAATACAGCTACTTACTAGTTGGCTGACCCTGGACAGGCTTCCTATGCTCTCTGTGCCTCAGTTTCCTCTACTGTAGAACGGGATAGCGATGTGCCCACTGTTCGGGCTGTGGTGAGCCCCTTAAGATGTAAAGAGCCTGGAGCAGGCTGAGCAGGCTGCAGGGAGCACTGCAAACCTGCTCCTGTTCTTGCACTTCCCCACTCCTCCGAGGCCGGGGCACTGGGCACCTCGCTTGCAGCTCTCACGCCAGCTTACTCCCAAACACCCCAATCAGAGTCCCTACAAAAACAGCCACATGGAGCAGAAGCAGGCAGGGTCTGCTCCCGATAGCCCTTGCTAAGGACGCCCGACCAAGGCTGGCAAGGAAGGCGGCTAAGGCTCGGAGCTCACTGTTTTCTGGAAGGAGAAATTAAAACCTAAATGAACAAAGGGCTCCGTGGCTGAGCAGGGCATGGAGATGTCCAGGACAGGAGCCCAGCTGCAGGCACAGCCCCAATTTATGTGATTTTTAGGGACCTGGAAAGGGATGTGGCTCAGCCCACACGGCAGACACTTCTCTACCATCCCCAACTGCTGCCCCAGGACAGCTACTGGGGCTCCCAGAGACAGACGCTCACGGCTTCCAGGGGTACAGAGGAAGGGACAGTGTGGAATGTGCTGAAAGGCCCAACCAACACTGCTTGAGCACCTGCTGTATACTAAGCGCTTTCATACAGTGAAGGTGAGGCTGCAGGCCATGTCCAACTCACAGAAAGAGACACCAAGGCCACCCACGCACCAAGGTGATGCAGCTACTAAGGCCACACGAGAAGCGAGTGGGCCTCTCTGTGGTGGGCGGGTAGTGGGAGTTTGTGTGAGCTGGGCAGCGGAGACTCTTAAGAGCTTTGCTGGGTGGCCAGGGAGGCTCTGACTCAATGCCCAGCAGCAGGTGAGCTGACCTGGGGGTGCCCAGGTGTCCACTAAGAAGAGACCAGGAGGCAAGGGGTAGGCTGGGATGAGAGTCCTGGGGGTAGAGCTGGCCCAGGCAGTTCCTCCTCACAGATTCTACAGCCGGAGAGATGGCTCAGGGGCATGCCTGCCTGCAGCCCTGGCTCTCCAGGAGCTCTGAGACCAAGGCCCCCAGCTTAGCCCAGGCTGTACAGGAAAGCCATCCTGTGGGCAAGGCCTGGGAGCACAGGGAGGGCTGGGCTCCACACGCATCTGTGGCAGGCTTCTGGAGACTCCTGGAACACCCCTGCATTCTCCCTTCATTCTCAAGCAATATTCCTTTGGGGAAATGCTCACCTGGTCTCAGCTGAACCCAGGAAATTGACTGCCACCCACTCACACACTCAGAGTTCAACTGGGGTGGTAGGGACACAGGACCATGCCCATGGCCACACTGCATGCCCGCAGCTGGGGGACACAGAGTGACATGCAACCATCACTTACACGTACACATTGGTCACACACACGTCCACACTGAAACATTTGCACACAACCACTCACACACACACTACCTCCACACTCACACCCTACAGCTGCTGAGGAGGGTGAGGACAGGCCGCTACTCCCACCTCCCTCATAGGACGAGGGCAGCAGTGAAACGGCTCAGAGGCTTCAGCCAGGGTATGTGCATGTTCACCGAGTGTTCCAGCATCCTGGGGCAGTTCTCCCCACCACTGCTGATACAGCCCCCACTGCCCTCTGAAGTGCAGACAAAATGGAGGGCAGCTCTGCTCAGGGCCTCCCTGGCCCCAGGAAGGGCCAACGGGCAGCGAGGACTGCCTTCCCCAGGAGTGCTCCGCTTGAGTAGTAAGTGACTGTCTAGCTCCAGCCCTGGGGGACTCCCCTCAGATCCGTGAGTAGATGAAGCTGGGGATTAGGGAACGCAGACACAGCTCCAGGTCGGGAGGAAAAATCCATGTGTGATGCATGATGCCCTCCCGGACGTGGGGCAATGCAGGTAGCCTGGAGCTAGGGCTGACGCCTACGACCGCAACATTTCCCTGCACCCAAGGGGTGGACCTGGGGGCCATGCAGGCACTGGTGTAAGGTGTGAGCATGTGAGTGTGCAGCAGACAGCCTGGCAGTGTCCTCTTACCTCAAGCTGCAGGGCAGAGCACGACAGACCCAACATGGTCTCTGGCCACGGTCTCAACTACCTATAAGGCCAAGGCCTAAGTTCTAAGAGCTGGGCGGTCCCCGGGTATGTGGGGCAGTCACAAGTCTGCAGCTGTCCCTCCTGCCGTATATCCATCCCGAACTCACCCTGGAGCAGGCCTGGGCTTCCAGGGCACCCCCACATCCCACATGCCCACTCTCAAACTCTTGGGCCAGAAAACTCTGAGAGGGGACAGCAGGACTTGGGACTCCCTCATTCATTCATTCACTCATTCATTTTTTTTTAATAAACAGCTTGGCAAGCGTAGTGGCTCATGCCTGTAATTCTAGCCCTTGGGGAGGCCAAGGTGGGTAGATCATTTGAGGTCAGGAGTTCGAGACCAGCCTGGCCAACATGGTGAAACCTTGTCTCTACTAGAAATACAAATATTAGCCAGGCATGGTGACATACACCTGTAATCCCAACTACTTGGGAGGCTGAGAGAACCACTTGAACCCAGGAGGCAGAGGCTGCAATGAGCTGAGATTGCACCATTGCACTCCAGCCTAGGCAATAAGAGCGAGACTCCATCTCAAAAAAAAAAAAAAAATCTCGTGGGCTGGACACAGTGCTAACTGCTAGCAACACCCAGGCAAGGATGATGTCTATGTGGTTCTTGAACTCCAGGAATTTGGAGGTGAAACACTACAGCCCCTCTGCAGATAATCTGTAGCAGGACAGAAAACGAAGCCTGACTATGGTGGGGTCATCCACCCTGAGACACTCAGGGGAGGCTTCCTGGAGGAGATGGCTCAGCTGGAGCCTTGAAGGATGCACAAGAGTGAGCGAGCCAAGGAAGAGGCCAGCACAAGTCAAGTCACAGAGGCAAGAAGCACAGATGTTCACAGAGCCCAGGGGACAGGCCAGGTTGGAGGAAGGACACTGAGAGGCCCCATGAAGCCCATCCTCTGTTGCCAATGAACCCTTCGTGGAGGCTTAGAAGCACCGCATGGCTCCGGCACACGCCTCGATCCCATCACGTCTGTCTCCGCAGACCAGCTGGGGATGCTGCTCCAGGGAGTGACCTCACCTTTTAGATACAATGCGTCCTCCTGCAACCCAAGCCCCTCGGGGTGTGTGGAGGCCCCGAAGCTGGCCTGCCTGTTCCTGCAGCTGGTGGTTGAAGTGCCCTTGCTCTTCCGGTCGTGGCTCTTCTATTTGTGTGTGTGTGTGTGTGTGTGTGTGTGTGTGTGTGAGACAGGGTCTCACTCTGTTGCCCAGGCTGGAGTGCAGTGGCGTGATCTTGGCTCACTGCAAACTCCGCCTCCCGGGTTCAAGTGATTCTCCTGCCTCAGCCTCCTGAGTAGATGGGATTACAGGCGCGCACCATCACTCCTGGCTAATTTTTGTATTTTTAGTGGAGAGGGGGTTTCACCATGTTGGCCAGGCTGGTCTCAAACTCCCGACCTCTTGATCCACCTGCCTCAGCCTACCAAAGTGCTGGGATTACAGGCGTGAGCCACCGCGCCTGGCCACACCCACACTCTGTGGGGACCAGAGCCTCCTGCCACAATCAACCCACAACAGTCAAAGGAGCCTCTGAGGCCCCAGCGGGACTTTTGGGGGACAGGGATGGGAGGAAATTCAGGACTAGACATATTACAAAAACGCTCACAGCCTTCCACCCCCAGCTGCCCCTGCTGAGAACTGGAAGCCAGAAAAAGGAGGCCAAATCTCAGGGTCATGGTCATGCTCCTTGTAACATCTGGTCCCATTAACCGAGCGGTACAATCCCAGCTTTACCTTGCAGAGCCAGACATAATGGGGCATTAGAAGGGAATTGAATTTCCCTTTAATTACAAGGGCCCACAGACATTGTTTAATTTGTAATCTGGGAGTTAATGTGGTGTTCCCCTCTTGCAGTTGTGGGGCTGCCTGCACACACGTTTTCATTCCCCGACAGAGCACGGGGCGCACCCTGCAAGGTGAGACGTCGGACAAGGCCCCACAGCCTGGCGAGTAGAGTGCCACGCCCAGCCCTGCCTCTCGCCTGTCTCCAGCCAGGCCCACCACACGGAGGACGCCAGTGTGGCTATCACACGTCACATGGAGCCCACATGCATGGAGCCATCCTAATAGGCAGGCAGAGCATAATTTTTCCTCTAATTACATATTCAGCACTTCTGAGAAAATGAGATTTTAGTAATTCAATTGGACTGAGAAGCGGGGCTATAATAAAATGAAATTTGTAACAATCGTGCAGTTAAATTAGTTAAATGGAGAGGAAGGAGCTGTAGAAAATTGACCCCTCGATCTCCTAAGGACTAATCAGACATTTGAACTGAGTTGTGCTAACAAAGCCCTCGGGTGTTGTGGGTGGTGCGGGCGGGGGTGGGGGTCTCCCGTGGCAGGTGAAGGAGGGGACGGCGGAGAGAGCAGGGCTGGGAGAACAGGGAGGGGCAGAGGACAGCTCAGGGCTTGGGGAAGTAGGTGCTGGAATGGAAAAAGCCAGTGGCACGGCTTCTGATCAAGCGGTTCTCAAACTGCAGTTTTCAGAACATCCTCCAGTGCCACCTGGAGAGGGACAAAGTCATGGAGGAGACCGAGGTCTGTGACACGCAGCTCTCAGGTGCTCCTGAGCACAGGCACGCCAGGGCTGTCTGGGGGAGAGAGGGTGACGGCGGGACCAAAACTGTGCCCACCTCACTGCCAACCTGACACAGAATGGTTCAAGCTGGGGGAGAAAAGCAACTTCTGGCCAGGGTGTGGCCACCGCTCCCCCATCTCACCTGGGAGCACCCGGCCCCAGGACCCCAGCGAGGTCCCTCTCTGACCTGGGCCAGCTCCTTCCTTGGGGCCGGGCAGCACACCCGGCTGAACACCAAGTCTCACAGAGGGGGCAACCGCTCCTGCCCCGCCTGGGGAAAGCCGCAGGCCCGGGGCCTCACGGCCTCAGTGTTCTGAAAATGTCAAGAACGGAGGTGTAGACCCCAAGCCTTTGGGGGAACTGAGAACAAGCCAAAAACACGGCTCCAGGGATGCTCTTCAGGCTGCAGTGGGGCTGCAGTGGGGCAGAGTGGAAAGGCCGGGGCATCCAAATGTCCTTCTGACGCTACCCCAGACCCCTCTGGTTTGCAGAGATCCTGTCATTCAGGAGAACATTCTCCCCAGAAACCCTGGCAACATAAAAAGTCAGGGAAGTCCCAGAGCTGGAGGGCAGGATGGGAACCAGGAAGGTTGCTGCCACCTGGGCCAGCCTGGTGCTTTCCTCGCCCTGCCCACCCAGCACTGGGTGCAGAGCTGCCTGGGTGGGGAAGGCCCAGAGGGATGCCCCCCACCCACCTGCACCCCGCCTGCTTCCCTCCTGGCTGATGCAGAAGCTTTGCCAACAGGGTGCCCCACCTTCTTCAGGCACCTGGGACCCTAGCATTCCCCTGCACCTGGGACCGCCAGATGCAGAACAGGTCTCCTGTGTTCAGCTCTTCCTTGCCCAGGTGCTATGGGTGTCTCTGGGCCAGATGGTGTCCAGACAGGCCTGCTGGAGCCCACCCAGCCCAGGCCTCCTGAACTGTTCTGCTGACCCATGCAAACAGGCTGCGGCCACTTGGAGGGAGCTGGTGTCCGGGAGGGTGGACTGTGGCCCCTGCCCCGCAGCCTGACCATACAGCACATTCTAGAATATCAGCAGAAGCAGCTTCCTGCTTTCCTCTGCAGGCAGGCCCATCTCCACCCTGCAGCTCAGAGAGAGGCAGCGGAGAAATGAATATGGAAGCTGGAGGTGTTGGCTCCAGGAATCCTTCTGTGCCAGGGTTCGGGAAAGGGCGACATGGGGAAGCTCAAGGTTTGGGATGGGGGAGGGAAAGAATGGGCCAAGAAGATCCCAGAGATCACAGGCCTCCGGGAGGGGCGGGCATGGCTGCACCCCAGGGTCTCCACTTGGCAGGGGCGGTGGCGGCAGCGCCTGGGCAGAAAAGTACAGCCGCTCCGCAGGAGCCCAAGGTTAGGGCGTAGTGAGCAGCTGGGAGAAGCCAACAGGCTGAGGACTTCCCGTGGGCAGCACCGTGCTGAGCTCGTGGGGTCGTCCCACTTAACCCTGAAGACCCCCAAGACACGGGGCTAGACTGTCCTTGGCTGTGGAGTCCACAGCTTGGGTGCAGGACAGGGGCTCTGCTGCCTGGTGAGAGACTCTCCTGGGGGTGGGCGGGACTTCACCCCTTCAGTCTCGAGGGGAGGTGTTACATAATTAACACCTTGGGTGCCTTGGTGCATGGCCAACTTTGCCAATGAAAACGGTGCCACTGGCCCTTGGTGGGAGGCCCAGCGTCAGGCCATAGTATGGCGGAGCAAAACAAAAGTGCATGCACTCCTTGGTTCATGGAGGTGAGCCCTTCTCTTGGTGAGGGCAGCGGAGGTCCCAAGTGGGAAGGCTGGGGGTCCAGGCGCCCTCCTGGGAGCCTCACCTGGGTGGTAGCTGCCCTGATGCCCCAGGAGCTGGTCTTCCCATGTGCCTAGGCAGCAGGTTGGGAGGGCCAGGGAGAGTCAAGCTGCAGAAAATGCAGCGGCCCCTAGTGGGCAGAGCTCACCCTTAACTTCCCTCACCCCTCTTCTCCCTGCACCAGAATCACCCAACGGACCCAACGTTTCACTCATCTTTCCACCCTTAGTGCTGGGAAGAAAATGAACCCTCAGAACAACATCTGCTAAGGAAAGACCTGACCACACGCTCATCTTTCTAGAGCCAGGAGGAAGGAGCCTCTGACATGGCCCCTGAACAAACGCAGCTGGGCCACACCTAACAGGAAGGGTGGGAGCGGGAGGCATGGGGAGCAGGGGGGAGGGACGGGAGGCGGGAGGCACGGGCTGATGTCCTCTGCCCTCCAGCGCCTTCCTGCGCAGCCCTCTGGGCTGGCTTCCACCTCCCAGGCTGCGGTGAGCCATTCAAATATTTATCCTTGTGTCATCTTCTGAAAGGGGAGTGAAGAGAAAGAGGGAGGGCGGAGAAAAAAAATCCGAGTTTCTCATTTGAAAGTTAATTAGTCTAATTAGGTCTAATTAAGAGCCCCCAACACAATGCAGCTCACAAATGAAGTACTGGCTCCTCATTTCCTTTGGTTCTCATTTTAGACTGAGCTGGGAACGCCTGGGGGAAGGGGGTGCCTGGGGAGGCTGCAGGAGGGCACAGTGGGGTCCCATCCCTCCGGGGGACAGGTGGCGGGGGCCCCTGGGCAGAGCTGGCAGGTGCACATCCCGATTCCTCCATGCCAGCCGTCCCGGCGGGTGACGGGATGAACTTTTAAATCCCATTCTTAGTGCTCTCCCGTTTTCTGGCTCTGGGGCCCCCTGGAGAAATTCTGGCTTCACTGGCCAGGGTCCCTGGCTCCTTCCGCAGGTGCCTCAGAGACAATCTTCAGACCTGCACAAGGGCTTGGGGTCCATGTCCAGGACATGCTCCACTGCCAGGTTCTGGAAGCTTCCAGAAGTTAGGCCAGGTCACAGGATCATTAGGGGCTGAGTCCTGGTTTGAGGGCCCCGTGCCTACCTGGATCATCCCAAAGGAGGGCAGGGCAGCAGCAGATACCATAAGACGCCCTGAAATTGTGGGCATTCTGCCACAGCAGGTCTGGGAGCTGGTAACATGCAGCAGGCTTGCTGAGGACGCTGTGAGCCAAGGCCCTGCATGGCACCCGCATGCACTGGCTGGGGAGGGATGTGCCCACAGGCCCTGGGTTTACACAGAGGAAAACTGAGGCCCAGGGAGCTGGAGTGAGATGTTGCACAGATCTGTACCCAGCGTACGTCAGAGGTGATTGGAACCAGGTACGACAGATGGATACAAACCTGGACTTGGCCCATGCCCACCCTGGGCAGGTGAGGGCGAACCTTGGCTCCAGACAAACTGGAGGGTGTAATTCCAGGCAAACACCAGTGTAGGAGGGGCTCCTTTCCCTCCTGCACCCCCCAGCGCAGCTTCCCGTGGGAGGGGAGCCTCGGCAGGAGCTATGCTCAGGAAAGGAGGCCAGGGCAGTTGTGGGGAGCCCTCCAGGAGCTGTGGCCGCCCCGGGCTCCAACTCAGGCAGCCGAGACTGAGCCATGCAGCAATGGGAATGGCCGGAGGGGATGACGTCTGAACCAAGATCAAAAGAATTAAGCAGGCTCAGCCCTCAGCCACAGATGAAGGGGAGTCCAGGAGCCACCCACGGGGAGCCGAGATGGGGGAAGGGAATTGAGGGGGCTTCGGTAGGGTCCCGAGGGAGGGCAGAGCCTCAGGGAAGGCGAAGGCCCAACACCCCAGCACTGAGGTCCGGGGGAGGAGCCCAGTCCCTATGAATACGCACAGGTGGGGATGCAGGCCCTTGGCCCTCACCACCCACCTGGCCAAGGGAAGCCCCCAGGCCACTCAGACCCACCCACCCCTCCTGCCAGGGCTGGCTCAAGCCAGGTCAGAGTGTGGAGGCCAGGCTGGGCTCAGTGGGAGAATCCAAACAAAGGGAAGTTGCCACTAAACTTTTTGGGTGATGGAAATTCAAAAATCGGTTTCTGGGATGGTTGCACAACTGTGATTTTCTTAAAAGTCATTGAATTGCACTTTCCAAAGACTGAATTTTACAGTATGCAAATTACACCTCAATAAAGCTATTAAAAACTAAGAAGGGGAAGAGACCAGTGCCCATGGCTCTGGGGGCCTAGAGACAGCCTCAAACAAGGGACCACGAGGAAATCCAGAGAGCCCAGCTCTCTCAAGACCCCTGACAAGGTGGGCACTCCACCCCCACCACAGATGCGCTCACAAGGGCAACCTTCTCAGCCACTCGGCCGCAGTTTTTCTCTTCTGTAAAATGGGAAGATCGATCATATCCTGGGGCTGCTGGAGGCTCAAGTCAGAGACTTCCAGACACAGTGTCAGGCACATGGCCAGGAACAAGCCCAGGTACAGTGCCAGGCACAGTGCCAGGCTCGGGGAGTGCTGGGCCCCCTCTTCCCTTGTTTTCTCCTCAGGGTCTCCATCAGGCTCTGGGGGACCCCTTCTTCCCCTCCCTCTGGGGTCTCTATCAGGCTCTACTTTCCTATTAAGCATCCTCCAAGGAGGCCTGATTTGAGGGCTGTGGGTCCATGAAACCTTGGCTTTTGTGGGGCCGCATGATCCCCCAGCAGCCTCCCATGGGTCATGGAGTCCTATCCTGGCCATCACAGGCTTGGCGGGGTTGAGGACTCCAATTTACAGATGAGGGAACCAGGCACTCAAGCCTGTCTTTTGGTCTGTCTCTCACCCTGGGCTCACTCACAGCCCCCGTTACAGTCTGCCTGTCCCCCCAGAGGGAGGGTACCTGGTGGATCCCCTACAGTCCCGCCACCCCTGTCTAGATTTCTTGCTCTAAATTCTCCCTGCCAGCTGCCCTGGGGCCCCTTCAACCCTGGCCCTACCTGGGGTCCAGGGCACCCTGGAGCCAGAGCACAGGGCCTGGAGGTGCCCCAGGGACCCTGGAAGCTGCCTCTCTGGGGATGTGGATCTTCTCCGAGTTCATCCAGGACTCATCCAGGGGCAGCACAGAGCCTCCGAAGGCTCCACGGATTTCCGAGGAGGGAGCAGGACATAGATGGGCCTTCCCCAGGTAAAAGCCTTTCCCTTCACCTCCAACCACAGAGTGGGGGGCAGTGGGGGTCCCTGGCTGGACCCCAGCCCCAGGGCTGGGTGAGGGGTGGGCAATTGGGGAGGGTGGTCGGCGCTATATTTACGGGGTCCTGAAACAGTGGGGCCAGCTCAGGGGCCAAAGAGCCCAGAGGGCCCTGATGCCCCAACCCTCCATCGGGAGGTCCATCCCTGAGGCCCCTGACCACGCTGCAGCCTGACTCCTGACCGGCAAGGCCCTGAAGAGGCAGGCGCAGTTCGCCGGGGGTGGGCCCCCCACCAGGCAGGGACCCCGCAACCAGGGCCTCCAAAACATACTTCCAACCCTTAATTAAAATAAACCCCCCCACCAACTCATGAATAGCACAATTGCATGGCACCTGCCTCAGTATGGGTTTAAATTGGGAACTGACCAAATGGAAATAATCAAGATAAACTATACATTTTGTGACCTTATCTTAGCAATTTCTTTTCCTGATGTCATAGATCCATAGCCTGAGAGAACAGAAGAGGCCTGTGCCCATGGGGGCTGACCCCACAGCCGCCCTATGTCTTGCGGCCCCCCGACCCTGCCAGCCAGGAGGTGTCCTCACCCCCACTGGCCCATGAGGAAACAGGCTCTGAGGGGAGAGGGGTCACTGAGCAAGCGTGGGCGGCCTGGCCTGCTTGTCCACGTCTGCTGATGAATGCACTGAGGTGGGAAGGCCCTTGGACAGGCCAGGGCTGTGGCCTCTCTGCGGGTGGCCCAGCAGACACAGAGCTGTGGTCTCCTCTGTCAGCCAGTGTGTTTGGGAACGTGGCCCATTTGCTGGTTCATCCTCCTGGCTCACCCTGTCCTCCCGCTGGGCTTACACACTGAGTGCACCCTCGCCTGGCCCTGGGTCACAAAGGCACTGCAGATGCATGCAGGTAGGGCAGAGAGCCCACTTGGTACTCACGGTACCAGATCTGTAGCAATGCAGCCGCGGCCCCAGACACGCGGCCGTGATACATGCCTGCCACCCTTGGAAACAACCAGTACCCCAAACACGGATGCAGGGTCTTGCCACACCTGCCGCTAAGTGGGGGACCTTCCAAATGGCCCCCTGGTCGAGCTCAGTTCCCAGGAAAGAGCCCAGCTGCAAAGGGCGGATCCATAAGGGGACCGTGCGAATCCTGGTGTCATTTTCTACTTGGGACCTGTAAGAGGGACAAAGGCAGCACTCACAGCCCCGATTCAGACAGGCAGCGGGGTGCCCACCTCTGCTTGGGCCCAGGGCAGTCGGCAACCTGGGTTTCACTGGAGGGGCTGGGTTTTTCTTTTTCACACACCCTAGGCATCCTGAACTCAGATGCTGGGGTAGCAGTGAGGATTCCATACAGGGGAAGGGCTGGGACCACCCCCTGGGCTGTGCGGTGGGCGGTCCCTCTCCTCCTCCCCTGCTCCTTCACCCACTGCAGGTAGGACAGGCCAGCAAACTGCTCCCACAGGGCCCCTCTAATAGCCAGCTAAGATCACACCCCACCCAGGACCCAGGACCCCGTCTGCCTCCCCTAGGGCTGCAAGCCCTCAGTGCAGAGTCCATGTGCTCCCACCATGGTACCCAGCACACTACAGCCCTTGAGAAACACAAGGCGGCACTGAGGACCCCACCTGGTGTGGTCCCGTGGCATGAAGCAGACCCCAAAGGCAAATTCCCAGCCGGGTGGGAAGGCCACACACGGGTGGGCTGGGAGGCTGGCAGAGGCTGGGCAGGGAGAACGGGAAGCGGCTGCCGCTGGACGTGGCGTTCTTGTTAAGATGGTGAAAATATTCAGGAACTAGAAGTGGTGACGGCTGCACAATGCTGAGAATATATTGAACACCATGAAACTGTACACTTCATGAAAGTAAATTTTATGATATGTAAAGCCCACAGATACAAATCATTAAAAGGAAAGGAAATGAGGAGAGGAAAGAAGGAAGAAGAGAAGGAAGGAAGGAAAAGAAGGAAGGAGAAAGGAAGAGTAAAATGGAGGAAAAGTGGGAGGAAAGAAGGAGGGAAGGGAGGGAGGAAGAAAGGAGAGAAGAAAGGAAAGGAGGAGGAAGGCAGGCAGGAAGGGAGGAGGAAGAAGGGGAGGAAGGAGGAAGGAGGGAAGGAAGGGGAAGGAAGGGCAGGGTCCGGAAGGAGCTGCCTTGGCTGCAGCAGGGCTCAGGCCAGATGTTTATGGAAAATAACAGGTTAACGGTGTCAAGCTTCCAGGAAGGCCAGGTCTTCACGTCTGGCTGGGGAACCAGCTCCAGTCCAGCCAAACGGGTCAGAGGGGAGATAAAGGAGCCGGACCTGAGAGTCCCCTGCCAGGGGCCTGCAGCCCAGCCTGGAGCCTGAGGGAAGGCTCCAGGACCAGGGGAGGGAAGGTCTTTTCTCTTCCCAGGAACCAGGGCCTGGGGGCTCTTGAGGGCTGGGGGCAAGGCCTGGTCAGTGCAGGCCCGAGTATCCCATCCACCATCCATCTGCACCATCCTGAAGCCAGAAACCAGCTGTTCTACAAGGACCCCCCGTGGTCTGTCCGTTAGGCCTCCCAGGTACACCTCTCCTGCTAAAGCTTCCCCATTCACCCTACTCTGTCCCTACTGCCACCCCTGCCCACACCCTGTTCCGGCCATCCCCGGTCTCTAGCTTTCCAGCCCCTCCTTTTCCACCCCAGATGAACTTTCCTTACGTGTAAATCCGATCCTGTCACTCCCTGCTCAAAGACCTTCTGTGGCTCCCTATTGCCTACTGGGAAAAGTCAAAATTTCTCAGCCTGGAGCCTGAAACACTCACTCCCTTGTACCCCGCATACCAGGTGCTCCAGGAACCCCCGGGAACCCACTCAACCCTGCGTCTTTCCATGTAAACTGCCGCCTCCGTGTGGATGGTCCTGCTCACAGATCCACTGCCACAGGTCCGGACCCCAAACACGGAGGGCAGAGCCCCGCTCCTGAGACACCTGCCTAGGTCTCCGATGGAGATAAGCCTTATTCCTTCTAGATCTGAGCTGTCCACTTCAGCAGCCACTGGCCCCACGTGGCTGTTGAGCAACTGAGGTGGGGTGTGAGTGAAAATTACACAGTGGATTTTGAAGATTCAGCATGAAAAGAGAATGCCAAATATCTCAATCATGTGTATACTGATTAAATGTTGCAATGAAAACAGTTTGGACTGGGTTACACAAAACACGTCATGAGCATGAATTTCCTCTGCTTCCTTTTACTTTTGCAGATGCGCCTATTAGAAAACTTAACATCGCCCGTGGCTCCATCACGCTGGCATCTGCGGACAGGGCTGGTGTAGGCCAGAGATTGGCCAACGTTTTCTACGAGGGGCCAGAGAGCAAATATTTAGAGCTTTGCCAGGCATATGGTCTCTGCTGCAACTGCTCATTTCTGCTGTTGCCCGGCAAAAGCTGCCACAGACAACACGTAAACAAATGAGCAAGGCTGTGTTCCAACAAAACTTTTAAAAAATAAAAGCAGACAGTGGGACAGATTTGTTCCACAGACCCCTGAGCTAGATCTCTGGTTTCCAGACTTTTGAATCACACTAATTACTAACATTTAATTAATTTTTTTATAAACTAAAAAAAAAAAAAAAGTAGAAAGTCTTGCCACGTTGCCCAGGCTGGTCTCAAACTCTTGGGCTCAAGTGATCCTCCCAACTCAGCCTCCCAAAGTGCTGGGATTACAGGTGTGAACCACCGCACTCAGCTGTAATATTTAATTCAAAAAGGGTGGAGGAGGGGGGAGATCCATTAGAATTGCCAACCTTTGGCTGGGCATGGTGGCTCACGCCTGTAATCCCAGCACTTTGGGTGGCTGAGGCAGGCAGGATCACTTGAGGTCAGGAGTTTGAGACCAGCCTGGCCAATATGGTGAAATCCCATCTCTACGAAAAATATAAAAATTAGCCAGGGGTGGTGACACATGCCTGTAATCCCAGCTACTCGGCTGTAAGGCTGTAATCCCAGCTACTGAGGCACGAGAATCGCCTGAACCCGGGAGGTGGAGGTTGCAGTGAGCCAACGTTACAGCACCGTACACCAGCTTAAGTGACAGAGTGAGAGTCCGTCTCAAAAAAAAAAAAAAAAAAAAAAAAAAGAATTGCCAACCTTTTATTTTCCCAAATAAGGACATTTAAAAAATGAACAGCAGACATCACTATCACAAAAATGGGCATTTCAACAGAAAAAGTGAACGTCTTTATCTTTATGAAAACCATGACTACATTATTCTGATTTTGCCCACTTTGCCATAGGTAGTTCGTGAAAACTGTTACAGACACAGCCTGCTGTTGCCTGGGGCAGGAGCTGGGAGGGGACTGGTCTGAGTCTGGTCTGAGGCCTGTGGCCACGGGAGTTTCTTCGAGGCCACCCCCTCCACGTCCCCCTGGCGCTCCTCATGTTCTAGATCAGTGTGACTCCCTGGGCTTCCATCTGATGGCAATTCCAAGGGAGGAGGCTTGGGGAGCCGGAGGGTCTGTGCTTCTAGCTGGCTCTCCTTACTGCAGGACCAGAGGGAGTATGGAATCTCTACAGTTGCTGTGTCCATCAGGAAAGAATGTTCTAGATCTGCCAGTACATTAATCATGAGACCCATGTGACCATGGGTCCTGGAAATGTGGCTCGTCTGAACAGAGATGTTCTGTTTGTGTAAAATCTACACCCAATTTCAAAGACAGCACAGACACAAGAATGTTCACGATCTCTAATAGTTTATCTCATCCCGATTATCCTGGGGGATAAGATTTGAGGTATGCTGGGTTAAACAAAATGTACGACTGAAATTCATCTCATCTGTTTCTTTTCACCTTTTAAAAATGGCTACTAGACGGGTGAGGTGGCTCATGCCTGTAATTCCAACACTCTGGGAGGCCGAGGTGGGCAGATAACCTAAGGTCAGGAGTTTGACACCAGCCTGGCCAATATGGTGAAACCCTATCTCTACTAAAAGTACAAGAAATTAGCCGGGTGTGGTGGCGTTCGCCTGTAATCCCAGCTACTTGGGAGGCTGAGGCACGAGAATTGCTTGAACCCAGGAGGCGGAGGTTGCAGTGAGCCGAGATTGCACCACTGTAGTCCAGCCTGGACGACAGAGCGAGACTCTGTCTCAAAAATAACTGAATGAATGAATGAATGAATGAATGAATAAATAAATAATGGCTACTAGAAAATGCAAACCTTCCTGTGGCAAACACTGTATTTCTATTGGACAGCATTGTTTTGGAGCCTCTCAGAGAGCCAGCCAGCCTCTGCTGAATTCCTTTGGTGACAGGGAACTTACACCTCAAGAGACAGCCGACGCTAAAGGCATTAGCACTGGAGACGTCCTTGAAGGTCGTCTTCCCGCTGCCATCCCACCCTCCAGTCCTGCTAGCCCTGTGCTGCCTGGTGGGAAGGGCCTACTATCTCTAAGGGCCCCACCTGCAGACTTTTGAAGATGGTCAGCTAAGATCCCAGTTACATGTCCCTGATGCCTTTAGCTGATCTTCCTGGTCAACTTTCCGAAACACACAGTGGCTTGGCAGTGACAGCACAGCACTGGATGCGCCAGCAGGTCTGGGTGGCTCTGACCCCATCCCGTCTGCTCACTGGGTGATACGGCAGGGGGCCTGGGAGGAAAATAGTGAGCTGGCGCCACCCCTGGATCTCAGACTTCCCTGATTTTACCCCAGGCCTTCTCCCACAGTGCCTCACCATGCAGCTGGAGATGGCCTCATTTTTTTTATATCATCCACCTATTGGAATGGACTCTCCATGGGTCTTCCTGAGACCCTCTCCCCGTGCTGAACGCAGAGCTTTGCACACGCCACGTGCTGAAGTGGAGCCCTGCTGGGGGTGGGGGGTGGGGGTGTCAGCGACATCTTAGTTACCCTTGACCCCAGGGTCACTGGATCTTCTGTTTCCTTTTGGTTCCCCTGAATTTGTTGGTCCTAGTTCCTTCTGAAGTCCCATCTGCTCAGCTACACCAGGAGACGCAGAGGCAAGCGGCGAGCATCTCAGCCCCAAATGGGGAGAACAAGACCTCTCCCCTGGCCTCGTGGTGGGGACCAAGGAAACCTCCAGGGTGAAAACACCTGGTAGAAGGTTTCCTGGGGCAGGGATGAAGTGTTCACTATCAGGTAGCTGTCCTCTGCCTTACCCTATGGTCAGTTCCCCCCCCCACACACACATTGCACACTCACATGCACTCAATCTCATGCCACACACACACACAATGCAGCCGCACATGCACACAGACACACAATGCAGTCACACACACACACACAGACACACGCACAGAGACACACGTCCACCATGCACTCACACACTCAGACACACACACATGCACTCACACACACTGACACACACAATGCACACGCACATGCACTCACATATGCCACATGCACACAATGCAATCACGCAGTGACACACGTCCACAATGCAGTTGCTCACATGCACTGACACACAATGCACACAACCACTCACACACGCACGTGCACACAATGTACACTCGCTTGCACTTACACACACACAGACACATGCACACAATGCAGTCATTCATACGCACACATACACTGACACACACACAACACACTTGCCCCCCTTAGCACAGGACCCGGCACAGTGAGGAGCAGGTGACATCTGTCTTAGGGAGACTGAGGCCTAGGAGCAGACGACCTGGGCACAGGAGAGCTGAGCATCCCCTAGAAGGGTGACAGCCACGAATCCCAGCAAAATGCACTTTCATCCACAGTGGCCTCTGCCCGGAACGGTTCCTCCTTCCCCTGCTTGCAGGCCTCACCTCAGGGCCTCCTCAGCCCCTCTCCGTCACCGCCCAGGCACTCCCCAACCCCTCCTGCCTCTCCCTTCCTTTCCCTCCATACCTGGCAAGTCTATCTGCCTCTTCAGCCACACTCGATCTCCCTTCCCCACCCACATAACTCTGCCAGGGCAGCGGCGACTCATGGGGGTGTGATATGCAGGTGGGCACACCTGGCGATGGCCAAAGGACACATGGCTGAACAGCGCTTGGGCAGCGTGGGGTCCCTGACCCTGAGCACCTGTCATTTCCCAACTGGCATCCCTCCTCTTTCACATAAGGAAACTGAGGCTCCAGGGACGGGGGCTCACGCTAGGTGACCAGGCTGGTCACTGGAAGGGCCCAGAACAGCAGACTACCCCACCCATCCCCTTCCTCTGGAGTCCCTGTCATAACGGCTTCAGATGGACAGGGACCTACGACCACTCCCAAGGCTGGCATGGAGTCACTCTCCCACGATCTCCCGGTGTGGGCGCTGGCCGAGGGTGGGGTGACTGGGGTCCTCTCCTGTGGGCGTGCTGCCCACTGGAGTGTGATGAAGCAGCCTCCTTCCTGCCTGCAGGCGGTCCAAGGCCTGGCAGACACACCGCCTAGACCACCCCTCTCCTGCCCCGCTGCCCTGGCTCCCCAATGCTCCCTGGACGAGCTCCCAAGGGTCAGATGCTTGAAGCTGACTCACCACAACTCAGACGCTGGGCACGCCCGAGCTGCCGGCTCTTGGGGTGGCGCCTCTGAGGGTGATTAAGAGGCTGTTCAGAAGGCCTAGATTGGTGGTGGGCGGCAGGTCCGAGCTGTGGGGTGCAGTACCCTCTGCACCCCCAAAAGCTCTCTGGAGAGAAGATGTAAAACCCTGCCTAAGGCCTAGACACAGATGCCCTGGCTGGAAGGGCAAGACGGCTGGTGGTCTCCCTACTCTCTCTGACCACCTGGGGGCTCGGACACACCCTCACAGCCAGTGCTGGGGAGACGTGCTTGTTGCCCTGGGGAACAATTTCTGTGGTTGTGTCTGTGAACCCCAGGAAGGGCAGGACAGGGTCCTTTACTCCCGACTCTAAACTCAGGGCCTACTGCGGTGCTTGGCCCAAACGGCAGCTCCAGGAGGAATTTGCAGAAGGGCGTCCTCTGGAGACGGTGACGCCCCACCTCTTTGC
The DNA here is from genome assembly GCF_007565055.1 of Rhinopithecus roxellana. NCBI lineage: Eukaryota > Metazoa > Chordata > Mammalia > Primates > Cercopithecidae > Rhinopithecus > Rhinopithecus roxellana. The sequence goes on along the minus strand of NC_044567.1, from coordinate 32,520,732 downwards.
CTTCTCCTCTTCTGTCGATTGCCTGAACTGCACAGGGACCCCAGGGTGAGGGCATGGTCCTTGGATACAAAGACCCTGCCTGCCCCACAGAGGTCTGGGCCCAGCAGAGACAAGACTTGCTCCATTGCCCTTCTGTGGCTGTCAGGCCCATCTCTGTTGAGCTGGTAAGGGACCCACTGCCCAGAGCTGGAGCTGGACTTGCTGGCACCAGAGCCCCCAGCACCCTCCAAGCAGGGTCCATGGCATGAGCCCGGCAGCTCAGCAGAGCAGTCCCAGGCTTCCTGTCCAGGCCCAAGCCCCCCGGCCCCAACTGGGTCTCCTTCCAGAGCTGAACTCGCTGCCCCGGAGGGACTGTGAAACCAAAGGCCATGTTCCAGCTGTGCTGGTGACACAAGAAGTCGGAGTCAGTCCCGCTGGTTTTAAGTAATGCGATTTGCACGATACGCACAGCCCCTGACAAGCCACATCACTGCTTGGTGGATGAGTTGCCTGGAGGGGGTTGCCTGGGGGCCTAGTTAGAGCCTGGAGGACGAAGAGGGGCTGGAATCTTCCAGGAGGAAGTAGGGGTGGCTCTCCCTGAAGGAGAGAAGCAGAGAAAAAAAAATGACTGTGGCAAAGAGGAGAGAAATGACGCAGGGAAGGAAGAAAAAGGTGAAGAGAGAGAAGATTAAAAGCATGGAAAATTCTGGGGGCACAGCTGATCATGAAGGTGGAAGAAAAAGGGTTAAGGCCAGTTAGGAAGCTCCGAGACAGGTGCTCCAGAGAAGGAAGCCAAGAGAAGAGACAGACGGTGACCTGCAAGCTCCTTCACAGAGGTCCCAGCTGCTGTCCCAGACCGAGTTGAAATCCACTGGCCTCCTCCGGTCCCCTGCTGACCCCATGATGCCCCCTGGGTCCCACACCGCCAGGAGCTCCAGACCTCCCTCTGGATGCCTGCCCATGGGACTGTCTGTCCTGGTCCAGGTGCCACATGGGCCTAGCCTGGGCTGAGCTGGGTGCCAGGGATTGCAAGCACCTCCCCAGAGCTGGCCCAAGGCCACCGCTGGCCTCCTCCTCTCACCCCCGTCCTCTCCCCACCCTTGGAACCTGATATTCTGCTTTAAGCCACCTTTGGGTTGTGTCCCCAGGACCAGAGGACAGGAGACAGAAGGGCACGTGGGCTGGGATATCTTGGCCTCCACCTCCTCCAAGGACGGCAGCCTTTTTTGCTTCCTAAGTTGTGTGGCTCAGCGTCTGCCCCGCAGGTCTAGCAGGCAGCAGACACCCGCTGTGCCAGGCTGGAGAGGAGAGGCCGGAGGCACATTCATTGCATGGCTGCAGCGTTCTCCCCTGCCCTCTGCTAACCTCCCAGCATGCCAAATGGCCATCAGCTTACCCCCTTCTGCGAGCCAAACCTGCTCCTCTGGCCTGTACCAGCTGGACAGCCGGGGGGCACACTGGCACACCCATGCTGCCCACCAAGCCCGGGTCCTCAGGTGGGACAGGTCAGGATGGGCATTCTCTCCATGTCCATCCCAGAGCCTGGGTGCAGGTGGACCCAGTACTTAGACCCTTCATGGGCAGGGGTGGGGGAGATTTTACTAGTGATTGCTGGGAACTGGTACATGATTCAAACCTTAGTCTGCTCAGCGGTCCAGATGAGGTTTTGCAGCCTCTTTAAGGGAACTGAAAAATCCTACCACCCTGTCAAGCGCAGAGTTAGCTGCTCCCCATTGCCTGGAGCATCCCTGGCCCCGGCCCTCTCCAGCCCCCGAGACACACACATCTGTCCATGTTGGGAGGAGGCCCAGTCTCTGAGCAGAGACGACCCCCAGGGAAGTTGGAGGTCTGAGGCTGCTGGCTCCACACAGCCCACATGCCCTGCCTGGTCTCCAGAGTGAGCCACCCACCGCTCCTCCACTGAGCAGCCTCCATTGGTGCCCGGGGCCAGAGTTTTCTCCTCAGCCATCACTGCCCAGCTCCTACAGGCTCCTTCCCCCAGCCACATCCACCAGCCATGCCTCTCCTGTGTCCAGCCAGCCAGAGCTCCCTGCTCAGAGAAACCCACTCAACCCACTGAACAAGACACCGTGTGGAGGTTTCCGAGACTGGAGCCTTCTGCTTTTCTGAACCCAAACGAGTCTCCTAACATCGCTGGTGTCAGGGTTCAGGGGAGCTCAGGCTAAAGACCCACAGGAAAGCCAAGAAAGAGCTTAAGCCTCGAGAAGCCTCCAGATAATGCATGTTTTCTTTTGCACATGGCCAAGAAAAGTGGTTGGAAAAGAACCAGAACTTCCGAATCTTCGTTGTTCAGGAGAAAGCAACATGGACTCAAGCCCCAGTTCTGGAATCTGGCTGCCTGGGCTGGAATCCAGTTTCTGCTTCTCAGCAGCTTCCTGAGGTAGTATGTTACCTAACCTCCCTGTGCCTCGGTTTCTCCAACTGATAACGTGCTTGTCCACACCCTCAGCAGATTCCAGAACACACGTCAGCTACCAAGGAATGAAACTGGGGAAGAACCCACAAATGTAACCGAGCTACTTCAGTAACCAAACGACATCAGGGTGAAGAGGTCTCACCTGTACGGATACGCGGCTCAAAACGAGGACTGAGGGCCATCCTCTTCTCCGAATCCTTCCCAGAGAGTGAGGGCACAGGGCCACTGCGTGGGTTTATTCAGAATAAACATCACCTGACCTCAACTACTTGTCTGGTTAAATTCTCCAGTGAACAGGACAATTTTTCGGATGTGGCTGCAGCCAGCAGTCTAGACCTGGGCAGCAAAGGATGTTGCCACGGGTGCACGAGCTGCTGTTCAGTGCCCTCCTCCCCTCACTGGCCAGCGGTGGGATACTCTCTAGCCACCCATGCCGACCCGCAAGCCAGCCTGTCTCAGACGGGGTTCCTGGAATCCCACCAAGTCAACAGGGGAGGCACCAACAGCCCAGGGAACAGAGACTAAACGCAAGGTGCAAGGGCGGTGCTACGTCTGCCACAGTAATTAATCCTGATTAAAAATGCCTGTGATTAGCGGCCTCGCTACCTTAGAGGGAAGAGAGAATGATTATTAATAAGAACAGTGCCTTCTAACGAATCTCAAAACAGACCCTAGAATCCCCCGGCCCCTCGGCGGAGCCTTTGGGTTCCACAACCGGAGGGAACGTGCTCTGCTATCAACAACTCCAAGAAGCAATTGCTGGGCACCGTGAAGCTGCACGGAAACGCTGCATCCTCCACGGAAGCTTCCGGTGCCTGGTGATGTTTACCTCGGCAAGGGAGACGATCTGTGATTTCACCTTGATTGAGCACACATGGAGAGCAAAAGCAACAGAATTCACGACGCACAACCCCGGGAAGGCCCCAGGTCCTCTTAGGGCTGGTCCCTCTCCCCCCGCCAGCCCCCTCCCCTCCCCTTACAATACTTTAAGGCACTCACAGCCCTCTCCCCCATAGCCGTTTACTGGCATGCAATCGGATAGAATAAGATTCTCTTTTATAGGACACTGCAGTTTAATAATAAAGTAATTACCGTGACAAAATCCCATTTTTCGAGCTTGGGGTTTTTTCCTCCTATCCTCTAAAACTTGCTCCACCGGATCCCAGGCCAGGGCCTCTCAGGGAGTCCTACTAATGGTCTAGATTTTCAGATGAGCTCCTTCTTGCCCTGAAAGGTGACCAGTATCAGCTCCAACCCTCCTCACTGGCCACAATGCACCAGCAACAAAAGCTTCAGGACTCCTAGGAGGGGTCAGGTGTGGGGGGACCATGGCACCGGGCTGCCCTGCAGGGAGCTAGGCTGGCCTCTAAGTGGGGCTCCTGGAGGTGGGCTGAGTGGGCAGGAAAGCTTCAAAGGGCATGAAGTGAGTGCGGCCCAGGGTCACCCCTCATGAACTCTTAACAAACACCAGAGCCCAAAGCACAGCTGGAGTTCTCCTGGTGTCAGATGATCCGACATCATCCTGGGATGGTCAGAACTCAGAAATATCACCAATGGTGCTGGGAAAGGGGCTGAGAAGACAGAGGGACCAACAAGAAGTGCCTCTAATTCATCACAGAACTGTTGGGTCTCAGGACGGACACACCCCATCCCCAGCCTACCTGGGGTCCAACCCAAGGCAGCAGGAAAAGGCTACTGCTTCCGGAGAACGGAATTCCGCAGGGTGAGGTTTTAGTTGGTAATTTCCAGTTTGAAAGACTACAGGCTTAGAAAGCATGCCTGTTTAAATGCTGCATCTTAATGCGCCTCAAACTACGTCTCCTGTCTTGCTTGATTTCATGTCTTTTGCTCCCGCTCTTGTTATCAAATGTGCTGTTGAGATTGAATATACAGCCTACATATGGCGCCAACACTCACTCACGCAGAGGACCTGCAGCCCCCACCTGGGAGGCTGGAGCATCGCCAGCTCTCATTTCCAGAGGCCTGGCCGGGTATAGCCCCAGGCCCCTCCTCCTGCGGCCTCTACCTCCGGGCTCTGGCTCATTCCAAAGGTAGTCTGGGATAAGCGGGGTCCCAAACTAAATGTTGTTATTTGTTTCGTAACGGTTCTGGACCGCCCCAGCTGTGTGTGCTCCCGTAAAAACATACACCCACAAAAAGCCAGGAAATGGCTGCATTCTAGACCTTTCCGAAGTCCACTGAGACACATGGCTAACCACCCCAGCAGAACAGCCGCGGGCGAGGGAAGGAAAGGGAATGTTCCAAGCCTGGTGTAACGGCAGGCTCTGGCTTTCCCAGGGACAACTCAGGATGGGTGTGGTTCCTTGGATGTCTTTTTGCCTTCCCACTGCCCCTACAGAAAGCTCCAAACGCCACAGGTCATGGATGCATTCACCTAGCCCTGGAGAAATCGGGGTGCCTTCCCCGTGGGTCATGTTGGTGGACTCACCCCAACTATGAGCACTGGTCTAACTCCATCAAGACAGCACCAAATGTGTGGCTGCCATTTTTCGGAGGCTTGCCTCTACTTCATCCTAACTCAGTCCTCACATTCAGCCTGTGAGGATTATGTCATCCAAGGAAGACACTGAGGTTCAGAGTGGTGAAGTAACTAAGACAACAGAATCAATAAAGCATAGATTGGTCTCCAGGCCAGAACCCTTACTCTAAATCCTACACTACCTGCAGAACCCAAAGCTGCACTTCCTGCTGCCTGGGACATTCCTGCCGCGCCTGGGTGGGTGTAGGGCATATCTGCTCTAATAACCTCACCTGGGCACCCCAGAGATTCCCAAGTCAGTCCTATGCTCACAGAAAACCGGGAGGGACTGGGAACCTGACCTTGGGAAGCCTATCCTGACTCCCTGTGATTCAGCGTCAACTGGGAATTTGGGGCGATGGCCATGGCCTAGGATTGGATGACTTCCTGCCTGTCAGTCTGGGGGCTCCCCAGTGGCTCCTGGGCTGTGTCCAGGAGTCCCCAGATGTCACAGGTGGTCCTGGGAAGGTGGCACCAAAGGTCAAGGGCCCTGGGCTGCAGGCTACTGCCAGCCACCCTCTGCTCCTGCACCAGCCTCTGCTCCTGACCTGTGCTCTGCACAGTCCCCCTGTCCCTCTGCAGCTGCTATGTTTGGCGGTCCCTGATGTATGGGCCCTTGTAATGGGCTGACCCAAGTGCCCAGGGGCTAGGTGCCCTGGGCCAGCTCGGAAGGTCCCATCTTTGCCTTCTCTGTCCATTGCTCCTCCTTAAATCACCTTCTCCTTCTTCTATAGCTCCTTGGAGGGCCCAAGGTTCACAAACGGGTAAGAACCCCTCACCCAAAGGTCCAGACCCCTTGAGTCTCTCATCGTCTCCAAGACACACACACACACTCTCTCTCTCTCTCTCTCTCTGTCTCTCACTCTTCTCCATCCCTCCTTCAACGTGTGCATGGAGGTGGGGGTGGGGAGCTATCTTCATGGAGACTCTTGGCCTGGCCAGGTTCCTTGGGGTGGGCACCCTGTACCCTCCCTCTCCAGTCTGGAAGACCCCAACACAGGGTGCAGAACGGGTCCTATGGGAACCCCTCTCACTGGGCCGGGCAGGCCCCAGGATGCAGCCTGAAGCACTCACAATCCCACCAGGCTCCTCCAGCAGCCGCCCCCACCCCTGCAGGCCCAAGCAGAGGGTGAGGGTGGGAACCGAAAACAAGGCAGACGCCACAGCGCCAGGAGGGAAGGGCAGGCCTAGAGGTGTGGGCAACCACGGTGGGTGAGGCCAGGGTACTGAAGCCCAGGCCAGGCTGGCGCCGGGAACTACGGGCCACAGAGGCCGAGGGGCCTGGGGGAGACGAGGGAGTCCCCCTCTGTCCCCAGTGCAGGCCTGGGACTGCACTAATTCCGCATTGGATGGCAGCGCAGGACCCCCGTCCCCTCCCCCCACGCCCCAACCGGTCGGCAGGCAGGCGGCTGCTGATGCTCTGTGCGCACCTCCCCACGGGGCATCCTGGGGATCTGGGGGCTCAGAGTCGCCGACTTTCCTGCCCCCACCCATCCCCAACTCGCCAGCCGGAGCTTCCTGCGCAGTCCCCAAGATTGCAAAAGTCTAGCCCCAGCCCCCTCCGCGGCCAGAGCTCCTGGGGCCTCCCTCGCCAAGCGGGTGGCCCGCCTCCCCCGCCTCCCCGGAGGCCCGGCGCGCGGTCTGCGCTGCAGCAGAGAGCTCGGCGCCCCCGCCGCCGCCTCTGCGCGCCCCCCGGCTTTCCCGACGCTTCCGGGGAGGATGCCCGGCTCCCCGTCTCGAGTCACCCGCGGCCCGGCGCGAAGTTCCCCAAAGTGACCCGGACGCCGAGAACCCCCGCCCCCTCCCCTCGGGCTTCCCCGGAGACTCCGCCCGCCGCCCCCTCCCGCGCCTTCGGAAAAGTTGCGAGCGACGCCCCAAACTCCGGCCCCCCCACCCCGCGCCGCACGCGCCCTGGGCGCCCCCGCGCTCGGCCGCCGCGCAGGGGCGCAGTTCCCCCTACCCCAGCCTGGGCGCCATGACGCGGGGAGCGCAGCGGGGGCCACCGGCGGCGGCCGCGCGGAGGCAGCCAAGTGCGGGGCGTGGGCGGCAGCGCGGGGCGCACGTGCGCCGGGCTGGGGGCCGGGGCCGGGCGGGGGGCCGCTTACCTGTTGGAGGTAGAGGAAGGCGGGCGGGCAGGGCACGGAGTGCGGGAGCATGCTGCCGGAGTTGGACAGCAGGAGGCAGCCCGAGTTCGCCATGGAGCACAGCATGGGGCGGCAGGGGGGCGCCCGGCGGCCGGAGGCGGCTCTGCGCTCGCTGCGTCCCTCGGAGTGTGCGCGCGCCCTGCCTCCCGGGCGCCCTCTCGGTCTCTCTCCTCCTCCTCCTCCGGGCCTCCCCTCCCCCTCGTGGCGCTCTTTAAGAGGGAGGCATCGAAAGGAGAGCGGCGCGCCTCTACCCGGTGTTCCCCCTGCCCGGGCGGGGAGGCTGGAGAGAGCGCGCGCGAGAATACGGCCAGAGAGTCTGTGCGCGAGAGATCGGGCGAGCGGGCGAGAGCAGGAGTCAGTCACTTTGGAGCCTCCGGAGCCCTGTCTGCAAAGAGTGGTGCGTGTGCGTGTGTGAGTGCGCGCGTGTGCGCGCGTGTGTAGCGGTGGGAGGGGGAGTCCCTGGCGTACTCCAACATCAAACGGAGCCCCGCGCGGAGGGAAGAGAATCCGGAGCGACTGCACAACAGCTGATCCCACACTTAACCCCTCGCCCGCCGATACCCGGACAGCCCTCCCTCGCGCCCTCCCACGCTCGGGCCCTTGCGAGCCCCTCCTCCTCCCTGCTGCCCGCAGTTGCTCCCGGCCTGGGGGTCTGGAATCTCCCTTTGCCCCCGCTCCGTTCTCCGGCCGCTGCGGAGAGGAGGCGCCGCTCCGCCGGCTCTGCGGCCGGCCGACCGGAAGGCGCCTCGTCCTGTTTGGCGTTCAGAGAAGCGCCTTTCCTAAGGGAGGCCGGCTCAGTGGTGGGGATGTCGGTGATGTAATGAGGGCATCTACGCAGAGGCTTCCGCGCTGGGGACGGCTTCTCTGGCTGTCCAGGGCTTGGAAATCCAACCAGAGCCTCCAGGAGCTTCTCCTGCCCTCCTGCTGGCCCCAGACCCCATCATACATCCCAACCTCCTGCCACAGGCACCTGGTCTTGTGGATACTTAGATGGGGGTGGGGGACACGGGCACTGGCCACAATGCATCCTCCCCTCCCTGTACCCAGACACACTGGACTTGACGTGTTTCACTCCCACAGGACAGGCGTGCATAGGTCCCCACCTCTTTGCCCCATTCAGCATGTGGCAGAGGTCTTGGCAGTGCCCCTTGTTCCACCACTGTGACTGCACAAACCTGCAGCTTCAGCGGCCACACACACACCCACTGGCCTGCCCCGAGTCTACACTCACCAGAGGCCCCCTGGATCAGGTTCAGTTTACCAGGATAAGCCACAGGTGAGTTTGGCTGCAAAAGGGATGGGCTGCCGGTGGCCACTGTCAGAGGCAGAGCCAGCAGGTTCATACCTAACCTCATGCCTTCCAGGAAAGGGGCAGATCCCAGGCACGCAGTACCCATTCTGAACGCACCTATCCTACCTCAGGGCACCTGTGATTCTCCTCCTCTCACTGCAGACAGTGAGCCCTGAGCTGGAGGGAGGCAGGCCTGGGACTGCCTGGGACCACCTGGCAGTGTGCAGATGGCTGGCCCAGCAGTCACGTCGGACCCTCACTTGCTGTGTGATCTCGGGAAGTTCGATTGTCCCTGGGGGCCTTGGGTTCCGCATCCAGCCCGAGAGATGGGTCGGATGTTGTCTGAGATCCCTGCTGCACCCACTGCAGGACATGTGGCCTGAGGGCCATTGAGGAAGAGGGAGCAAGAAGGGGAGGGAGAGAAGGGTGGCCTCTCCACGCCCAGTTTGGGAGGCTCCAATTGAACAAGGCAGGTAGGTAAGGGCACCTGGGACCATTCTCTCAGGTGCCCCATGTTCGTCTTCCTCGTAGAGGATCTGGGATGTGGAGTCCGGGAGGGAGGCAGACGGGAAGGGACAAGACTCGGGAGAGGAGGCAGGCGAGCTGGCCATCTCGCCATGTGGTCTGACCTTCTGAAATCCTGCTCTGTGGTCCCTCTGGGGTGGTGCTGGCACAGGACAAGTATAGGGTGCTTGTCTGGCTCCACAGGGTTTTGGCTGTGGACTTGATGAGGTCCTCCCTGCTGTCAATAACTTGGTTTCCCAGCTTAGGACGGTGGTGGGGGTCCCGGTGCAAAGGCCGGGCATGCCTGGGCCAGGAGGATGAGGTGGGTTGTAGCATTTGCCAGTTGAGCCTTGCAGAAGGGCTCTCCATGAGTATGGTGCCCTGGAGTGGCCCTGGCTGCCTCCCTCCTGAGTCAGGTTGTTCTGGCTTGTTCCAGAAGCCATCCGTCTTTTGTCTTCTCTGGGCACCTCTCTGTCACCACTGCCCTGCTGCCCCTTCCCTGGAGGATGCCCAGGAATTCGGGACAGCCACATAGCGTTCAGCCTAAAGCCAGGCTCCAGATCCACCCTGCCCATGAATCATTTGTTCATTAATTTGCCATTATGACCATTATGACCAAGTATCTCCTGTGGAATTCAAGCCTCATCCCCTCCAGAAAGGGATTGGGAGTGCTTCCTAAGCCATGCCTGACATAAAGCCACTTTTTGAGCCAACACTACCGTTTTTCCTTATTGATAACCCATTATATGCAGACACTGTACTCGGTGTGGGGGCTGCAGAAATCAAGTTATCTGCTCTGGAGTGAGCACACTGTCTAGTGGGGGAAACCAAGCTGGTAAATGAAGACTGCAGCCTAATACACTGAGAGCTTTGACAGCCCAGGACAGGGAGAGCTCAGATCTGGGGTGTGGCCAGGGAAGGTTTCCTGGACCCCTGAGCTCAGTCATTGGCCCAAAGAAAGCCAGGGTGCCCTCACTATCTGCATCTGCATCACCAGCTGCAGCCCTGCACCTGCTCACCTGTGTGCCTCTCTGCCCAGCCACCTGCCTTCCAGCCTCACCTCCAGATTGCACTGGGCCCAGGAGCATGTCTGGACACCTGCCTCCATCAGGCGGCTCATCACACCCAGCTCCAGAGGGAAAGGACTGAGAATAGCAGAATGGAATGAAAATAATACCTCCAGAAAAAGGGTCTGAACAACATGTGTGTTTAGCTTATTTCTTGGGACAGGGGCAGTGTGCCCGCTGCCTCTTATGCTGTGCTTTAACATGAGCCAGTTACTGAATAGCACACACCTCAGGGCTCTGCTGTGATTGTTTCAGAGTGTCCCGCAGGCCTGACTCTGTGGACCCCACCAGCAGGAACCATGCCCTCATCACCTCCTATCTCCAGTACCTGGCACCAGGGTGGTACAAAGTTTTTCAGATTTCCCACGCCCCATGCAGCCCTCCTGAGTCCTTGGTGCCTTGTGGACTAGGGTGGGTGGCCCTGAGCAGGGGGTGGGGGAAGCCTGTGCTCCTGGTGGCTCTGCTGCCCCCGCTCCCAGGGCGGAGGGAGGCTGCGCGCTAGGAAGAGCTGTCACTCCGGTGCTAATATTCACTACTTAAAAAAGAGGCAAGGAAAAAATATCCCATTCGCCCTGAATCTGAGAAGGGCCTTGTTAGGCAGGCAGGAACTGAGCTGTAATTATTTCTGCGCTCCTGGGCACCACTATAAATATCAGGCAAGGGAGGCACCTCAAAAGGTTCTGATGGTTCGAAGGCTTTGGAGATCTCCTGGCTCCTTCCTGCCCCCATCTTGTGTCACCTTCCCTGGTAGGGGCCCTGGAGGGTGCAGGCACTGCCTCTCCTCCAGTAGGGCAGGGCGTGTCTTCCCCACCTTCCCTGAGCATGCCTGCCTGGGAAATCCTGACCCACGTAACCTTGCCAGATGCCCTGAGTCTCTTTGGTGTGTACCTCTGTGAAATGGGCACACAGGATTATCCCTGGGAGAGTGTTTGCTAGAAGGCATGCCGGGGAATACTAGCCTCCAAGATGGCCTGTGTTTTTAACAAAAGGTGGGCCAAATGAGTCCTGTGGTCAGATGACTTGGGGGACTCTTTCTTATGACCCCTACCCACGTCCTTTGGAAATTCCCAAGGTGGCACATGGCAAATCGCAGCAGAAAGGAAGCAACTCCATACTCTCTTTAGGGGAGGAAGCAGGGCAAATCCCTCATCCTCCTGCCCCTCTTTCCCCCTCCAGGCACCCAGGCCGACCGTCCTCAGGCTTCCCCCGCACCATGAGGACAGTGTGCAGCTTGGCAGCGGAGTCCCAGGACAAGGAGTGAGCTCACAGTCTCTGGTTGCAGCTGGGCTCAACTGCGCCAAGTCGAGCCTTAATCGACAAATACATTGTGCTTTCCGCAGAGCCAGACCTTCCCGCCCCAGCCCTGGGGTATTTGGCCTGGGCTTGGGCATGAGCACTGGGGTATGAAAGAGGCAGAGTGGAAGAACTGGATCTCCACAGCGGGGTGGGGTGGGCATGGCTCAGGGAGGGGAGGATGTGTGCAGGCCTGTGTGTGTGATGGGGTGTGGGGAGAGCCAAGAAGCCACTCTGACCAGCCAGAGTCCTGTATCACCATGGAACACTTTCCAGGGGAATTAATGTCCCAATTCAGCAGCCAGGGCAACAGGGTTGGAGTCAGGGAAAAGCCCCCACTGAGGCTGTCATGGGATGCCCCAGCAGACATCATGGGGCAAGGTCAGGCTGGGGATGGAAAACTCGTCAGCCTTTTTTTTTTTTTAAAAAAAAAAGTAGAAATTCTCAGATTCCCAGAGGAGGCGGCTTCCTTGTATCAGGAGTCAGGGGCTGCTTCCACTTTGTTCTGGCCTGTGTAATCTCCCCAGAAGGGCAGAAAAGCCGGCAGAGGATCCCTGCAAGCAGGGGTGAAGCAAGCCCAGGGATGAGCCGTTGGTGCAGCCCTGGCAGGCGAGGCCTCACTGGAGGTGGCCAGCAGAGGGCCCACTCACACCGCCTTCACTGGCTGGCCTGCGAGGAGGGGCTGCTGGGGTGCTCCCCACCCCCAGCTCCCTCTGCCTCCCTCTGCCAGGGGTCCTCAGCAGTGCAGAGGGAAAGCTACGCCCAGCCCAGGCTGCCGGGGCCAGCACCCACCTTCTGGCTCAGCGGGGGTCCCCCACCCACTGGCACTGTCCCCCTGGCCCCAGCAGAGACTGCAGCAAAAGTAAAAATCGGCGTGAAAAGGAAGTTTATTTATCTGTTTAATTAAGAGGCGTTTGCAAGCCACATTCGGGTCCATCTGTCTCACTTACAACCATGTCCCAGCAAAATTAAACATAATAAATACAGGGAGACTGAAAGCAAAGGGCACACTTGAGATATATGGGCAGAGGCAGGAGTCGTACAGGGTTGCAGTTATAAGCACATCTTTCTCTTGCAAGTTCCTCTCCCCTCGGGGGCCCAGGAGCCAGAGGAATGCGCTCAGAGAAGGACTGTGGGTGCTGCTCACTCTGCTCCTTTCACTCAGCACTGTTGCCAAGCTTTATTTATTTTAAATGAGCCCCCAGGACTTCTCCCTTCTCCTCTTCTGTGGAAGGGGAGTGAGCTCTACACCGAGCAAAAGGAACATCTGAAAGCAGCCAGCACTCTGATGTTCCACCCCAGGGCTCGGTGGGTAAGAGGCCTCGGAAGCTGCGGCCCTGGAAAGCTCGTTGCAAGCTCCTGCTGCATCTGGGCCATGAGCTCCTGGCAAGGAGACAGCCTGGGCTGAGCAGAGCCTGGGAGAAACAGATCTTTGGTCTTCAGTGCCATCTGTGGCCAAGCCACTGTTTGGCAATCTGGGCCCAGAATCCCACAGAAGTCGAAGGAGGAAGAGGGGGGCACTTTGATTTCTGTCTCTCATCTAAAGGCTCAAGAGCCTGGCCATTTGCTTAAACTTCCCAGGAACAGAAGCACACAAAGAGCGAGAATGGCAATTCATTATTATTGATTGCTAACTGTAACAATACCTTGTATCTGCTCAGTGCTTTCCTAGCCTTTTCAGAGAGCCTTCATGTATCTCACCTCATCATCACAAGTTAGGTAGGGAAGGTGTAACGATGCCCATTTGATATATGATGACCCTTTTAGGATCACAGAGGTGGTCCAAGGTCACACAACTAGTTAGAGGCAGCATCTGGGCTAGAAGGCAAGACTTGGAACTTGGATTTACAGGAGTCCTTGTCTTCCCTTCGACTACCGGGCTGGGCTCATGCCCTTCTGTGAACATGCTCATCGTGAGCCCTTGGCTCTCTCTCCTAACAGGATCAACTCCAAACCAAATCTGTTAATGTAACAGTCATTTGCAATAGCTTGGGCATTTACTAATCACACCACTGCTCCATCTGTGCAGCAATTATCTCGAATTTCCTCTTTCTCATTAGGCAGGAGGTCGCGAGGGCTCAGTGGGTTGCTGAGCCCTGTGGTGACGCCAAGGAGAGGAACTGCTGCTGGACCAAGGAAGCCCTTCCCCAGCGTTCCTAGCTGATCTTCTGTGCGGCACCCAATTTCTCGGGCCCTCACCCTGTGCTCAGCTGACCCACCAGCCCCAAGCCCTCCTGTCCTGCCCAAGCCTGTGCATGTGTGCTTGGTACCCTTGTACCCAGACCATGGATGGCCACAGAAAAGAGAGTACTGAATGGCTTGGGAAGTTGTATATTTGTTTGGAGATGATGACTCCAGCTCGGACTGGGTGTCCAGTGAAGTGCCCTTTAATGGTTGGGCCCCCACTGCAGACATGACTGATAACAGCCTTTGCTCACACCAGCCAAGGAAACTCCATATCACTCACTGCTCCACGCAGCCCACCCGGAGGTACTCGCCACTAAAATCACTCTTGGTATCCCCACTTGCTGTCCTTCAGCATCAGGGTCAAATCCAGCCTCTTGCTTTGAGGTCACCTCCTTCCCCCAATCAAAAAACAGAGTGAAGAAGAAGAAGAAAGGAGCCCTCGGGGACAAGGGTGATGGGGCTGGAAGGGGAAGTGGCATCGCATCTCCCAGTCCCCAGCCTTCTAGCTGGCAGTCACCGAAGCCTTCAGCGACATGTACTGTCTTTTTTTTTTTTTTCCCTTGAAGCTTTCCACTGGGGGAAACCCTGCCGTCTCTCTGGGGAGCCCGGTTAGGTTTTTATCACCTGCACACAAACTTTTTCTGTCTTAATTTTATTCAAAGGGTGAAGGCTTTGAAAAAGTGAGAAGGGGGAGCTTAGGCCAGAAGCTGAAGTCAGTGTCACCCCCTGTAACTCCCAGGAGGGACTGGGGCCACTGACCAAAACTTGTAGAGCAAAGCCGTGCGTAGAGAGAGGGGGCTGAGTGAGCACAGCTCCTGCATATGGAGCCCTGCACTCTCAGGGCATCCGGAAGGGAAGACTGTACACACAAAGTGGGTACAATTTGTGTAGCTCCCATTGCTATGGCCGGCATGAATTTGCACCATGTTTGGTTAGAGTTGAACTGAGGAAACAGCATTCAGGGTTCCTCAGTGGAGACCCGTGGGAAGAGGTCAAGGTTTGTTCTTTCATCAACAGCAGGTGGGTCTGAGTTGACTCCTGGCTGGAGGCAGCAAGGGCCCACCTCCAGCAATGAAGTGGCTGGGTGCTCCCCTTTGCCATCAATTTTTAGGAAATCTTACTTAACAGAGAAACCAATGTCCCTTCCTCCAGCACTGGGCAAGGAGAGGCCACATGGAGAGCAAGTGCAGCACTGTAGAGAGGGAATGGTGGCCCGGGGGTACCCCGCACCCCAGGACTGGGAAGTTAGAACCTCCAAACTCTGAACAGACCTGAAAGACTAGATAAAGCATCTGCCTGTAGCCCCAGCCCCAGCCCTCGGTGACTCTGAAGCACCTTCAAACTCTGACCAAACCTGAAAGACTCTGGAAAAAGCATCTGCCTGTCGCCCCAGCCCAGCACTCAGTGAGTTAAACGGCAACTGCAAGGCCTCGGGAAACAGAATGTGAGGGGCGGGCACTCTGCTCATCCCCTGCCCCTGCATGCCTCCTGAAGCCAAAGCGTCAGCTCATTAAAAGCTCATTAGGAGCCCAAGGCATATAAAGGCCTGGAGAGGCATGACTGTCGTGGCAAAGTGCGTGGCCCTAGGGTGGCCAATGCACTGTCAGGCAGCCAGTGCCAAGCTGCAGACAGGGGCCGGGCCCTGGAGTGACGAGGTGGCCAGCGGCGGGAGGTGGGGGTGCAAGGTCCTTCTAACGAAGACTCATGGGAGCTGAGCTTGTCCCAGGACTCAAGGGAGTGGGGACAAGCATATCTGCCAGGAAGCAAAGGAACAGATGCAGACGGTAACCTACAGACTCACCTCCCCACACCTCCACAATGACAGAAGCCAGATATGAGTTCCTTTCTCAGGCTTTGAGAGCAAGGAGAAGGCAGGGTGAGGCAGGACCCTGGGCAGGACCCTCCTAGCAGCCTAAGACACACCAGGGAAGTTGTGTGAGTCGCTGCACGGTGAGCAGGGATGGGGCAGTGGATACTGATGTGTTTTAGTTCCTAACAATTGCCCAAGAGCAGGGGAAGTGCCTGCCTGGTGGGGGTGTGGGAGCCTGTCTTGAGTTAGGCGTGAAGCTATTCTGGGGCTGCCACCCCTGCCATCCCCCCACCCTGCCCACCGTCTCCTCCCTCTTGATCCTGGGAGGAAAATCCCTCCCCTTTCCTGATCCACTCTAGCACTGGGGTCCAGTGATGTTTTGGCACCAACACAACTCTCCAGTTCCAAGGCATGAGGTTTCTGAGAATTCACTGGCAAGGAGGTTTGGAGAAGTTGGCAGCCAGCTGAGGGCCCTGTACTGCTCTTAGCAGCTCCCGGCCTTTCCTCCCACTGAGAGTTGCTGCATCAGGATTGCGGGGAGCCGTCTGTTCCTGCTCTTACTTCCCTAGGATGCTGTGACTTTTGATTCCTGCTTGATTAATATACAGCCAACAGAGACTGTATTTAAGGCAGCTTTAATTCTCTCAGGTCACCAAACTCAGGAGCAGCAAAGCTGCAAGGAGCCAGCCCCGCAATAGATCAAACACCAGGACCTTCAAATCGCTCTGTGGCCCAATTTCTCATTGCTGCTGCTGCCTGATAACCCGCCCAGCCTGGAGCCAATAGCTCCTTTTTCTAGGGCTGGACACAGGGGCTGGATGTGGATGTCCATGACTGAAACCCTCTTGGCAGCACAGAGCGAGAGCTGGAAGAACTGGGCACAACAGTGAGACCGTCAGCACCAGGGACAGCTCCAGCCAGCCCCTGGAGCCACCGTCGCTGCCTACACCTCTGCCTTCCTGGGCCCAAACAAGCATGGGTGTCAGTGAACTGTCTGTTTTGCAGGGGGTGGCCAGCGGCTAGCCCTGCTGATGGCCACCTTTTACCAAAACATCCTCGCCTGCTGAGTTAGCCTCCTGCTCCCTTGGGGGCCCTGCACACTCTCACTGGCTCTGCCTCCCTTTAGGAGATCCAGCTTTTTCCATTGCTGACCCCCAGAGGGAAGCAGGCTGCTTGCTGTCAGGACTATCTGTCTGGCCTCTGTGCCAGCCCCTGGTGCCCAGGGCTTCTGTGGGCCCAACAGTTTCCTTCCTGGCTCAACCTCATCCGCTTCCAACTTGCCTCATTAGCATCTCCTGAAAGGCAGGCTAATTCCTCCGCTGAGCACCTGGGTGTTCACTTGCGCGGTGGGGGCAGGGGCAGGCATGCCGGCGTGGCTGCCATTTCCTCCAAAGTGCCTTTTATAGACCTGGTCCATGTTGCAATTCGGGAGGCACCGTGGGGCAGCACAATGCAGGGAGACTGCACTGGGAAGCTGGGCTTGTAAATTACCTCCCAGTGGGGGCAGGGAATGTGCCTATTAACAGAGAACCTGGTGCACACAGCCATTCTCATTTAAGAGCAGGATCTTTCCGGATCAGATTCTGATCAATCCTTGCTGCCACCAACACACCATATATTAGCAAGAAATGTTTGCATTGAAGTTGGAGGAAGCCCCAGACTCACCTTCCTACGCCAACCCCTGACTGCTGTTTTATTAGGATTTTCTCTAAACCCAGCCCCATTGGATTTATTCCCCCTGCTCTGCCTCTATCCACTTAAAAATATTGTCTATGGATTTTCAAATGATTGCTACACTTTCTAAGAGAAGGATGCAGTGGTTAAAAATTAACAGCAAATTTATGGGAATTCTATGTGGCAATTACAGAATTATAATGAAATGGCTGCCACTTGGCTGGGTGTGGGTAATTGGAAATCCACGCTGGGAAGACTAGAATCTTTACTGGATTGGAATTGTATTTTTGCGAGTAAATGCCGTGGAGAGGGTCAATGGAGCCTTGAGTTGGCCAAGTTCTTCTCTAGAGGAAAAAGTGGTCTGCCTACTGCCTATTGGGAGGCAATTTAGAAGGAGAATCACTTATGCTGGCCCACAGGAAGGTGGCTGGAAACCACTGGGGGAGGTACATGCTCCGGGCTAGGGGAGCAGGCCTGATGGTGGAGGAGGTGGGAGTGGGAGAGCATGAAGGGAGGAAGGCCAGGGCATCACCAGCAGAGGGAAGGCCCACTGTGGTACAGATGGAGCCAGACAGAAGGCAGCACCGAAACCCTGATGTTCTCCCTGCCCTGTGGGTTCATTTGCCTTGGGAAAAAATTTGGGTAAGACGACCTTATCATGAAGACACCGATGTTGCTCCCTCTTTCACATGGCGCTGTCC
This sequence comes from Rhinopithecus roxellana, assembly GCF_007565055.1. Lineage (NCBI taxonomy): Eukaryota > Metazoa > Chordata > Mammalia > Primates > Cercopithecidae > Rhinopithecus > Rhinopithecus roxellana. The sequence goes on along the minus strand of NC_044567.1, from coordinate 32,503,106 downwards.
TCACTCCTACAGCTGCTGGGGGAGACATGGACTTTGCCTCTGATCTCCTCCGCGACTCTTTAGGGTCTTAGTGGCTGAGAAGGTGGAGCAGGAGGCTGTGATAAGGGACCCCAGATTCTGAGCAAGGGAGTTCTGCCAGGAATCTAGGTACAAACTGCCTCCTGGAAGCCAAGTGCAGTGGCTCACACCTGTAGTCCCAGCACTTTGGGAGGCCGAGGCGGGTGGATCACTTGAGGTCAGGATTTCGAGACCAGCCTGGCCAACATGGTGAAACCCCGTCTCTACTAAAAATACAAAAATTAGCTGGGCTTGGTGAGCATGCCTATAGTCCCAGCTACCAGGGAGGCTGAGGCAGGAGAATTGCTTGAACCTGGGAGGCAGAGTTTGCAGTGAGCTGAGATTGCGCCAGCCACTGTACTCTAGCCTGGGTGACAGAGTGAGAGTCTGCCTCAAACAACAACAACAACAACAACAACCACCAAACAAAACAAACCTGCTTTCTGGTTCTTCGAGAGTTTGTGTAGACCTGGTGCTGTCAAGTGCAGAGGCCACGGGCCACATGTGGTCATTCTGAGCTAAAACACGGCCGGTTCTAATTGAGACACTCTGTGTGTGTGCGTGTGTGTGTGTGTGTGTGTGTGAAATGCACATGGGATTTTGATGACTTAGAACCATAAAAAGAGCGAAAAAATAGTTTGTATCTAGATGACATGTCAAAATGACCATGTATCAGGTATACTGGGTTACATAAAGCATATAACTAAAATGAGTGCCCCCAGTTTTTTTTTTTTTTACTTTCTCAATGTGGGTGCTGGAGAGTTAAGTATTTCCACGTGTGGCCTGCATTATGCTTCTATTGGGCAGCTCTGGTCTAGAGCATGGGCAGATGTCTTTCCTCTCAGCCCCACCGACATCAGCTCACTGTCATCCCCATTGCCTGCAGCAGTGCCCGGCCATGGGTAGCCTCTCAAGAAGAAATGTAGGCTGTGTGTCGTGGCTCATGCCTGTAATCCTAGCACTTTGGGAGGCGAGGCGGGAGGATCACCTGAGGTCAGGAGTTTGAGACCAGCCTGGTCAACATGGTGAAATCCTGTTTCTACTAAAAATACAAAAAATAAGCCGGGCGTGGTAGTGGCTGTCATGCCTATAGTCCCAGCGACTCAGGAGGCTGAGACATGAGAATCACTTGAACCCAGGAGGCAGAGGTTGCAGTGAGCCGACATTGCACCACAGCACTCTAGCTTGGGTGACAGAGTGAGACTCCATCTTTAAAAAAAAGAAGAAATGCAAAATGCAAAGCCAGCTGGGTCTTTTCTTAGAGTGAGGCCGCACGCAAGCCTGTGTGGGCAGGAGGCCTGGCCTGATCTCCCCATCCCAAAACACACACACCCAGCAACAAGGTCTGCTCCATTTCAGTCGATGTTTCTTGGTTTCTATTTGCTCTATCCTGATATCTGAGACTGGGGCCTCCTTATTTTGTCCTGCCATTGCAGCTGTGCAGGCACAGAGTGTCTGCTGAGGCCAGTGGCGGGGTGGTGGGGGTAGCTTTCCTTCTGTGCTCCCTCCCCTACGACAGGACAGCACCAGGAAACCAGCACTGTTTTGGGGTTTGGGGATGAGCTCACAGGCAAATACTTCTGCCTCCTAACCTGCGACCTGTGCTAGGAGAAAGTGTCCCAGTGACCAGCTCCCATGCGGCTGCACTCACTTGCATTTGGCTCCTGGGTGAGCTTACTGATTTTTCTCTCCAAGGGAGAGGGAGAGGCCCCGGAAATGCCATTCCAGTGAAACTGGGCATGGCGATCATTCTCATCATCAGAACACCTTGGACAGATGGGATCTCAAGAACCCAGAGCACCCTCAGCCTCATGCTCCACCCCAGCCCCCTCTGAAGGCAGACGGAAGGAAGTGGGACGGTAAATATTATTCTTTCCATCTCATCGGATGGAGAAGCTGAAACCCAGGGTACAGGAGTGTCCCAAGATGGGAAGTGGAGGCCAGGATGTGGGGTCGGAGCCATTGCCCCGTTCTCCTGGAGGAACAGAAGCAGAGCGGAGCTTGGACCATGTTGAACTCCTAAGAAGACTGTAGTCCCGTATCTCCCACCTTCTACCACACACCCCGCCACAGCCGTTTCCCACACCCTCCTCCAGCAGAAAGTGGGGCCCACTCCAGCCTGGGAGTCACAGACCTGGAGTCCAGCCCACCTCTGCCCCTGACCACCCGTGGGACTCTGAGCAAGCAACTAAACATCTCCAGCGTTAGTGTCTGCGTCTATAAGAATGGGACGGCAGTACCTCTCTCAGTATCAAATTCTCACAATACGTTGTGGGGATTCAAAAACATGTCAGATACAAACCAGCTGGCACTGGTAGATGTTCAATAAATCATGGCAATTAATTCAACAGATACTTATTGAGTGTCCCCAAGTGCCAGGTTTTGTTCTATGTCCCTTCTGTCTGCAGTGCCCGCCCAATTGAGACCACCAATGAAATTTCCTTTCTCTTCACCCAGACGGACTGCACTTGCCCTGCCCATCTCCCAGGCCTTGGTACAGAAAGTACAGTTAACTCTCAATTATCTATGCAAATGGAGTGGAACGTTCCACTGATAATTCAGAAACAGCAGAGAGTCTACAAATAATTCTTATTTGAATTAGGAATGCATTATGCTTATTTTCGCGTCGGGTTTACCTTCCTAATTACTGTTTGTTCTGGCTTATGCTCAAACTGGTTTGCATTCTCAGAACGCACATCGGTGTGGTGAGGGGCGTGCCGTGGAAGTGTACTGGGGCCCACCAAGTGGAAACCAGCCACAGACCACCTCTCTGCACTATCCCCCAGCACCCCAGGTGGACGGACACTTGCTAGGGAAGTAGTAGGCAATGGGGCTGCTTGGCATCTGCCCAGGAGGAAAGGTGGCAGCTCCTTGCAGTGTTGTTTTAAGGCTGTGCCTATGTGGGTGGCTGGGCATAGGTGGGTAAAATGGAAGGGGGCGTACCGGCTCCTGTGAGCTGTGTTTTCGCCCCAGGAAGCCAGGTGCAGACATAAGAGGCATCCTCACGCGCAGCCCTCCCTTGGGGCTGTCCACATGCTGTTCTCTGTCTGTTTCTCTCTTCTCTGTGTCTCCCTCTACATCTTTCTTTGTGTGTGCATCTCTGTGTCACTCTCTGCCTCCCCTCCACGCTGCCATTCACTGCACTCTTCTCTGGGACAAACCAGGAAACAGATACTTCTTTTCTTTTCTTTTTTTAGACAGAGTCTCACTCTGTCACCCAGGCTGGAGTGCAGTGGCACGGTCTCAGCTCACCGCAACCTCTGCCTCCTGGGTTCAAGTGATTCTCCTGCCTCAGCCTCCCGAGTAGCTGGGATTACAGGCGCGCACTACCACACGCTGCTAATTTTTTTTTTTTTTTTTTTTTTTTTTTGTATTTTTAGTAGAGATGGGGTTTCACCATGTTGGCCAGGCTGGTCTCAAACTCCTGACCTCAAGTGATCCGCCCGCCTCGGCCTCCCAAAGTGCTGGGATTACAGGTGTGAGCCACTGCCCTGGCCCAGGAAACAGGTATTTCTTTCTACAGACACACCTTCCACGCAGCCAGGGCTGCAGATGGCTAGGGCTTGTGTCTAGTTGGGCAGCTCCTCCTTATGCCACTCCATTCTCCTTTGTATAGCAGGGAGGGACGGAGAAAACACCAACCTAACCTCCCAAACTACAGGCAAGCAGGGAGCCAGAAACCGAAAGAAAAGCCTGAGTCTCTGGTGCCTTTCCTCACCTCTCCCGACTCCCGGCATGGAAGGGGGTCTGCCTTATACCAGGCAACCAAGACAACATCTATCTGTGACAGTGGCATGTGCTTCTGATTTCCTAAGCACGCCGAATGAATCCACCCCAAGTGCCTCTGTCTGTGTCAGCAGAGTGTGGGGTGGGCTGTCATCCCGGAAGTGCTATGGTTGCATCACTGGACCATCCTCAACACTGCACCAGACCAGAAAGGGAACTCATGGATGACCACCGCCTCTGGCCAGCCCTCTGCCCTCGCCCCCGCCCTACACCTCTCCATCCCACGCGGTGACCTTGCAGGCACAGGTGTGGACAGGAAGGACCGTCTGCACCTGGCCGGGGTGAGTCAGGGTTTGTCCTTCCAGCTCTCACTGGACTCAGTGCTAAGGTGACAGTGGAACGCTGGCATCTGTGTCCCGCCTGCCAGCTCGTGGAGAAAGTTCACAAATGTCACCTCAGTATGCCTCACTGAAGCCTGTGGGACAGACGGGTACAGCTGGAGACTGAGGCTTGGAGAAGTTCATGAACTTTCTAGGATGTATTGCCCATGCCACTGGTCACTCTGATAGGATTTTTAGAGATGTGAGAAGCCTCCCTGCTTTTTCACTTTCTCTCTCTCTCTCTTTTTAAGATGGAGTCTTGCTCTGTCGCTCAGGCTGGAGTGCAGTGGCATGATCTAGGCTCGTTGCAACCTCTGCCTGCTGGGTTCAAGCGATTCTCCTGTCTCAGCCTCCCAAGTAGCTAGGATTACAGCCATGCGCCACCACGCCCAGCTAATTTTTTTGTACTTTTGGTAGAGATGGGGTTTCACCATATTGGCCAGGCCAATCTCGAACTCCTGACCTCAGGTGATCCACCTGCCTTGGCCTCCCAAAGTGCTGGGATTACAGCTGTGAGCCACTGCGCCCGGCCGAGCTTTTTGATGCCTCATATTCTACTGCTTCCCAGTGGTTAAAATACAAATTATCTCCTGCAAAGATGCTGAGTTTGTGAAGCTAAACATCGCCTGTATCTCAGTTGTGAGGCTGTTGACTGAGAACTGGTTTTTAGGGAGAGAGGGAGGAGACCCAGAAAACAGTGGGAAGCAAGTGGGGGCTGTCTCCATGGAGTGAAAGCTGCACAGCAAAGGGTGCAGCTGTGGTCATAGGGTGGGGATGGGAAGGCACATTCTGGCTGGCTCACTCTGCCTTCTGAGAATGTAAAGGGCCTTTCAGAAAGGACCTCCCTAGCCCCCCACCATCCACCAGCCCCTCCAGGTGGACTTCACACCTGCATGGCACCCCCTGGCTCTCATTCATCCTGCCCTTCTTCTTCCAGCAGGTGGGAGGGTCAGACCTAGAGGAGGGGGCATTCCCAGGAGCCTCAGACCCTCTGCCCTACTACAGGAGCTGCAGATCTTGGGGGTCTCTCAGAAGGGGAAATCAGCCCAGGCGGGACTTGAGGAGGAGGAGAAGGCCAGTCATCTGGATGGCCTGAACCCAGTCACAGACTTAGGGCTGCCAATGACCTCTGTGGTGGGAACAGGTGACCTAGAACACACTGCTTTGGTCCCAGTTCAAGAAGTAATTAGATATGCTCTCAAAGAAGTCCCCAAAGCTTTAATTAAAATTCAATAAAAGTGAGGCTCAGTCCCTTTGTTGCATGAGCCTCATTTCCAAGAGTCACACGTGGCTCCTGGCGACCGTATTGACACAGATATAAGACATTGCTGCTGCTGTAGGATTTCTGAAGCATGCTGAACAAATCTACCCTGATGCTCCAGTCTGTCAGGAGAGTGTCTATTCTATGGTCCTGCTCTAAAGCTTCCCGCATCTCAGTTTCCTTATCTATAAAATGGGAAGAAAAGGGCCGGGCGTGGTGGCTCACATCTGTAATCCCAGCACTTTGGGAGGCCGAGGCAGGTGGATCACCTATGTCACGAGTTCAAGACCAGCCTGGCCAACATGGTGAAACTCTGTCTCTACCAAAAGTACAAAAAAATTAGCTGGGTGTGGTGGCATGTGCCTGTAATCCCAGCTACTTGGGAGGCTGAGGCAGGAGAATCTCTTGAACCCGGAAGGCGGAGCTTGCAGTGAGCCAAGATCACGCCACTGCACTCCAGCCTGGGCAACAGAGTGAGACTGTGTCTCAAAAAAAAAAAAAAAAAAAAAAAAAAAGTTGGGAGAAAAGTACCCTCCCTAAGTACTTCCCAAGGCCCAATGAGATGACAGATGGCCAAAGCCAAGTGTACAGATCATCAACAAGGTGGCCTGTGCCCAAGCTGCTGGACAAACCCTCTTCTCCACAGCTACTCCCCGGGAGTCAGAAGGTGGGGTTCCAGGGAAAGCCTTGATCAGGCAGCAGGCATGGTGGCCGCCAGCTGTCACTCAGGTGCCCCGCCCAGTCTAAGAGCAAATATAAGAAAAAGAAGAAACCAGTTCCACAGACAGAGCCACAAGACAGGAGTGGCCTCAGCACAGAGCCAAGAGGGGCAGAGGTGCAGCTGGAGGGACAGCGGTGACTGAGCAGAAGCCAGGGACCCCACACCACCTGGCTCCTTGCAGTGCCAGAGGAGGGCTGTTCAGCGAGGACCTTGGTGGGTTGGGCCATGAGGTGTCTCTGGTCACATCTCTGGGTAGTTGAGACGCCAGGAGAGCTCTGCTGGGCTGCCAGGAACTCTGAAGTGAACTCAATAATAAAAGCAAAGGGGAACTTTGCACAGAGGGTACAGCTTTGCTGGGGAGGGGAAACATCCACAAAACTGATGGGGGATGCACCTGGACCCCCGGTCTCCCCCACCTGATGTAGTGACAAGTCCCCTCCTTAGGCCATATTGGGGAGGCCAAGGCAGAAGAAATCCACCCAGCCTTTCACCCCCTCCTGCGTCCTTTTCTCTTTGTGCGGCAGGCAGCTGGGCCTGCCCAGTCTCAGTTCCCTCAGTATGAGCCTGTGCCTCCCAGCCCTTCACTGCCCTCAGCCCCTTCCTCAGCCATTCCCACACATCTGTGTTCTCCCCAGGACTCCTTCTCTCCTGTCTTCCCACCCTCTCCTTGTGTGTCCTTTTAGGCATCACTTCTTAACAACAACAACAACAACAACAACAACAACAACAAAGTGGTGCATCAAATCGTCTGGATTCAATGGCTGTAACCGGATCCACAACAGAGGCCTCAGCATTGCCCTGACACACTGGTCCGTCCTCCCCCAGGGCTGTTCTCTCCCGGTCTCCAGGTTGGAAGAGATCTACACGTCTTGGCTCAGAAGGTGATGGCCTGAGAGAGGGAATTCTGAATACTTTAAAAAGGGAATGTGGGGGGCGACCTGGGTGGGAGAGGGGAGAGAAGAAAATCAGAGGATGTTTTGCTCCCAGCACCCCGGCAGTGGCAGACTCTGCAGAATACCAAGAAGCAGGTGGCCTGCTGTGAGCTCAGAGAGGGCTTTCCAGGGCTGGTGAGCCCTCCCGGGCTTCTCAAGTCTGCCTGGGCTGCAGTTCCTGGTCCTGAACCTTCTTTTCTTCCAGCACTTTCCTCCTAACCCTGGTTTCTGTCCATCCTCTCAGGAGGGGACTGGTGACGATTTCTCCTCTCTCTCTTTGTATTTTCTGGAACATGGAAAGTGCTTCTGACAGGTGTATCACATCTTCTGCGATCACTTGCCCCTCGGAGGTGGTGGAGGTGGCCCACAGCCCCCATGCCCGCCCAGTGCCAAACTCACACACAGCATCCCCTGCCTTCTCTGTCTGCACCCCTTCCCACGTGCTTTCTCTCCTCCACACTTCCCTGACTCCACTGGAGGCTGGGGGAGATTGACAAAGAGCCTGGGGCAGACTTGGGCAAACTTCTTGAAAAGTTGCCTTCTACTTTCAGGCCTCCTCTCTCTGTGTCTCCGCCCCTGCAGGAGAACGCAAATGCTCGGCTTCATGCTGACACCACCTTCTCTCTACAGTTACTGTCTCATCCTCCTCCTCCTGCTGGCTTCACTCAGAGCTGTCACAGTCCCGAGGTGCTGACACACATCTCTGGAATCTCAGCAGTCATTACCGGGAGAATGCCCTCGGTCCCCTGGGTGCACTGACAGGCTTCCCCAGCATGGGGGGTAGAGTGGGGAGGGACCAGGAAAGGAGGACTCTGGAGGAAGACACCCCGGGGTGCAGTATGATCCCTGCGTCTGGGCTGGACTGTGCTCTGTCCCGCTGTATCATCTACAGGGACTTCTTGTCCACTAGCAAAACGGGAGGAGCCTGGGAACAGAGTGGGATTGGCAGGAGAGGCAGCCCCGGGCAACTGTGGGGCTGTGTCGGGTACCACGCTCATGTATAATAACAGATGACTCAGTTTCTCCAGCCCCTGAAAGCCCCCTCTGTGCTCACAGCAGACCACTCCTCTGTATCCTGGTAGAGTCTGCCACTGCTCAGGGTGCTGGGAACAATCCCTTATACAAGCACAGAGCCATACGACTTACGAAAACTTCACCAACACCCATCTCATGAATTCTTACAACAACCCCATGGGACGGTTATGACTATGTCAGTGTTACACCTGGGAAGAGTGAGACCCAGGCCGGGGGCTTGCCCGAGATCGCCTGGCTTGAGCCCACACAGCAGACACCTCCCCAGTCCCACCTCCCTCCCACCCTTTTATTCCAGCCTTGGCTGTGGGTGTCAGAGCACACAGCTGTGATCCAACAGCCCCTTGCCCTAACACGCTGCACGGCACTGCCTGCCCTGGGGCTCTTCTGTTACTACCATGTGGGACCCCCCATGGAGCACACTCAGCCACGCACATGCACTGCCATGCCTGGAGGCGCAAAGGCGTTAATACCGCTGTGTAGGTCAGTCCTTGCTGGATGGGGAGAGGACCTGGTGAATAAGCCTTTCATGGAGCCCTGAGGGACTAAGCCCCCAGTGCCCACAGTGGTCTCAGCTCAGTAACACACCCTTGGATTCCTTCTCCTTTCCCTATTTTACTCTCCCGAGAGCCCCTCCCTTCTGTGCACTTCCCAAAATATGCTACCCGCATGTGAGCACTTCTCTCGGGGCCTGGATTTTGGGGGCTCCCAAGCTGAGGCAGTTTGTTCTTAAGATGCCTAGAAAGTGGCCCCTCGGGATAGGATTCTGGAGTGCGGCCAGACATTGCTAAGGACCATGCTGCTGGTGACAAATGGGGCTGTGACAACCCCTGGCCTGTGGGAGCATTGTGACTACACAGACCCTCACTGGCGGAGGATGGGGAAGAGGGGCAGGTGGATGTGAAGCATCTGGCTATGCTGTTCCCGTGGCAGTGGTTTGAGGGCGAGGGGGCTTGTAAGGACTGTGGGGGTGGTTGGCTTTTATTAATGGGCTTAGACGCTTTGAAAAAGGAAAACAACTGTCTCAAGCCAGCTGACTGTCAACACAGGGCTCCTGGCCTTCATGGAAATATGGAACTAGACCTTTATGCCCTAAAGCACAGGAAGTAATTATAAGGGCATCAGAGTCACCAGGAGCCTGAACCCATGGACACGGCACTTCTCTCCTGAGGAAGTCCAAGCTGCATAGGGAAGAGTCAGACTCAGGCCCTGGGATGAGAACGTTTGTGTGGATGAGCCTGAGAACTTTGCATCCCTAAATTCCCTGAATGCTGTGGGCTGGTGGAAATGGCCCCTTCCATCCTTGCTAAGAGAAAGCAGACTTTTCTTACCCGGAGAACTAGCAAAGACCTCAACTGAGAAATCTTCTCACAAGATAACACTTGTCCCCACTGACAGCTGTCCCTGCCTCCCCCACTGCCATGACAGCAATAGCTAGAGTTGAGGTTCAACGCAGGCCAAGGGGGCAACAGCCCCAGCTCAGGAGGAAAAGAGCCACACACCCAAAGAGCTCCGAGACTCAGCAGAAACACACCAGTGGGCGCCGGGGAGCAGGGGGCGTAGGTGGGGTTGGGGCAGAGTGTAAGTCTGAACAGAGGAGAAATTACTGACATGAAAGTAACTCCTCGTGACTCAGGGCTTAATATCCTGGAAAGGACATGCGTGCCAGTCCAGTGAGCAGCTCCTTGAAGCACACACATACTGACAGCATTCGGTCAACGAGGTAGAGTCACTGGAACTGCTTTGGTGGAGTATTAAAGACGGGGTCAGAAGACCCAGATGGTGTGAACAGAGAACCCACTAGATGACTCTGTGTCCCAGAAGGGGACAGGGGACATTCCCTCCACTAAGGCAATACGAAATGCATTTCTGGGGCGGGGGACTGCTGAGGCATTTGAACAGCTTAGTGGTGAATGCCTTCACTGAGTGGCAGGCCAGGGTTGCCATTAGGAGGTGCTGCCACTAACTGGGCTCCTTAGTATCGGTAAGGATGAGAAGATTCCAGAATAGCAGGGGCCACATAGTTGCCTTGAACCATCAGAGGCAAGGTGGAATTAAATACCACCATGGTCGGCCAGGCTTTGGAGATGACCAGGGTGCTTTGAACTATAGAAGTCTGCGGCTAATAAGCCATGGTGTTCCTGGGGATGAAATGGATGGGTGGCCAACAAGGGTATTGCTTGACTTGTATAGCCAGAAAAAAATTAAGAGATAGAGAGCAGAGGACTCCTCAGTCATCCCAGCGGGAAACTGCAGTACTATATCCAGTTCCAGGTCTACGGCAGTTCTCCAATCAGAGCCCACTGGTGGAAGGGAGACCAGGTAGGGCTTAGGAATGTACCGCAATATTTATAATGATAGCCTCCCCGTCCTTCCCCAGACAGACCTGTGGATACTTGCCGGAGAACCTATGTCCTGGGGAAGGGGACTAGCAGGAGTTTTGCAGGCAGCAGGATACATGGTTAGAGCAGAAATTGACACCTGTGAAATGAAACACCATCCTTTCCCCCAGTTAGAGTGGGGGTCCACGGAAACCCATGGATATATGACATCCTGAACCACATCCATCTTACAGCAGGTCTGTCAGGCTCAGGGACCCATCCTGTGGTTTGTTCTCTGGTCTCTGAGTCTGCATTTGGATGGCTACGCTTAGCATCTAGCACAACCTGAAAATGAGTTCCCTGACCTAAGTTCCCTGACCTATTCCCTCCACTAAGGCAATACGAAATGCATTTCTGGGGCGGGGGACTGCTGAGGCATTTGAACAGCTTAGTGGTGAATGCCTTCACTGAGTGGCAGGCCAGGGTTGCAATTAGGAGGTGCTGCCACTAACTGGGCTCCTTAGTATCGGTAAGGATGAGAAGATTCCAGAATAGCAGGGGCCACATAGTTGCCTTGAACCAAATGGGAGTCTATGAAACCTCCCTAACCCCCAGCTAAGACAGCAAATCAGAAAAAACAGTACACTCCAGGGAACTTGCAAAAATTATATGCACCATCAAATACTTAAAGGAAGCAAGGATGAGGTCCCTATCCTATCCCTGTTCAATTCACCTGCAAAACAGAACCCTACAAAAACCAGATGAATCAGAGTGGGTGACGGTGGATTACTGGAAACTTCACCAAGCAGCAGCCTCCAATTATTCACAGCAGTGTTGCATTTATTGGAATAGCTCAACAGAGCCTCTATTGCTTGGTATATGGTGATTGATATGGAAAATGTATTTTCCAGTCCATGTCCATAAAGAGTCAAAAGCAGTTTGCTTTTTTTTTTTTTGAGACGGAGTCTCGCTCTGTCGCCCAGGCTGGAGTGCAGTGGCGCGATCTCGGCTCGCTGCAAGCTCCGCCTCCCGGGTTCACGCCATTCTCCTGCCTCAGCCTCCCAAGTAGCTGGGACTAGAGGCGCCCGCCACCACGCCCGGCTAATTTTTTTTGTATTTTTAGTAGAGATAGGGTTTCACTGTGTTAGCCAGGATGGTCTCGATCTCCTGACCTCGTGATCCGCCCACCTCGGCCTCCCAAAGTGCTGGGATTACAGGCGTGAGCCACCGTGCCCGGCTTTTTTTTTTTTTTCTTAGTTTGCTTTTACAAAGGAAGGACAGCAATACACATTTGCTATCTTGCTGCAAGGCTACAATCATTCTCTTGCTCTTTTCCACAATATAGTCTGCAGGGACCTTGGCTGTTTTGACATTCCAGAGAATATGCTCATCCGATCCACTGAGGAAATCAGGCTCATCAAGCTAGACAGGCAGGAAGGAGCAAGTCCACTGAATGCCCTAGAAAGACCCGTGTGTCAGAGGGTGCAAGGTAAAGCCTCGCAAGAAGGTCTACAGCTTGCCATGTCAATGAAATATTTAGAATCTGGGGCTCTCTGGAACATCCCCTTGAAGATCATGTAAAAGCAAATCATTGCACTCCTTCTACCAAGACAGGGGCACAGAACTTGGTGGCTTCTTTGGATGCTGGAGGCAGCAAATATTCTTTTTGGGAATACTGCTCTGGCCTAAGACTTCCAAAACTATCCATTTTGAATAGGTCCCAGAGCAAACGAGGGCTGTGTGGCAGGTCCAAGACGCAGTGACAGCATCCCAGTGGTGCCCGAGGTACACTGTGGTGGATAAGGCTGTGTGAGGAGTCTCTGGCAAGTCTCAGTGAGAGACACAGCACTGACTCCTAAGGGTGGTTGAGGCTGGCCACCATCTTGAAGACTCTGTGATGAGCTGGACATAATATGGGGGTGCGAGAGGTGGGCGGAAGCGGATGCCTCCTGTGTCCACCTTGTCTCCTCTAAGTCCTTCTTTTCACTCCAGCCTTTGCTGCAGTCATCAGCTGTCCACAGATGTAGCCTGATGGCACTTTGACTTAGTGAGTCTCTCTAGGCCACCACTGCTCAGCTGTCCCCTGGCAGGAACAAACCTGAATGTGCCGGCCAGTTAACACCCCATGGTGCACCTTGCGCTGTGGGCTATGGCAGCTAGTGGATGCAGCCTTCCCTCTTCTATCCCTCAGGTGGGCAGTTCAGAAAGTGCCTTCTTTTTTTTTTTTTTGAGACAGAGTCTTGCTCTGTCGCCCAGGCTGGAATGCAGTGGCATGATCTCGGCTCACGGCAACCTCCACCTCCCAGGTTCACACCATTCTCCTGCCTCAGCCTCCTGAGTAGCTGAGACTACAGGCGCCCACCACCACGCCCAGCTAATTTTTTGTATTTTTAGTAGAGACGGGTTTCACTGTGTTAGCCAGGATGGTCTCGATCTCCTGATCCGCCCATCTCGGCCTCCCAAAGTGCTGGGATTACAGACGTGAGTCACTGCACCCAGTCCCAGAAAGTGCCTTCCTCACTGCTCCTCGGAGAAATCCTAATTGGATTGAGCCTTGAAACCACTCCCCATCTCCTTGACTCGATAGTACACCTGGAATGGCTTTCTTCCTTCCCATTTCACTTTTCCCAGCCCCCTTTCATTTGGCTCATTTCCCACAATAAACCTCCTGCATGCAAGCCCTTGTCTCAAGCTCTGCTTTGGGGAGAAATCTCTAGACTAAGACAGACAAAATTTGAAATCTGAAGTTTCCCTTGCAAAGAAAAAAGCCACACAAGTTTTCTCTGTTTGCCTGTCTCCCCAGTAGAAGAGTTTCCAAATACTTACTGGGTTAAAAGTACCTCTGCCTAATATTGTAATTAGTAGGGTTGTTTTAACATTCAGAAAACAGAAGAAAGTATGAAGAAGATTATCACCCATGGTCTAATGAGCTTATTGGGCTTAATGGTTCGTATTTAACAGGAATGAAATGCTCCTTTGCCACGTTACCAGGGCAGGTACAGAGTTGAAACTTCCTTTTCATATGCCCAAACTCACTGCTGGACCTGAGTGAGACCCCCAGTGTCCCTGGATTAGCCACCTGCTCAGTGGCCTGAGGCCAGAGTCAGGGAGCTGCGGTCAGAGGTGCCTGGATGCCGCTCCACCCGTAGCGAGGCCTGGACTGTTTCCAGCGTGGCACCAGGGTCCCTTGCAAGCTTCACCAAGAAGCCTCTGGGTTATTCCCTGTGGCCAGGCTAGGGCTGGGTCCCTGGCCCTATGGACTATGGGGTCAGCCCACAGGGCAAAGGGATCTGGAATTTTTTGGAACAATTTCCAGGAACAAGACACTCGGGAACACACCCTCCTCTCACAGGCCTGAGCTCCCTTCCTTCTTCTAGGGGGTGTCTGTAAGTCTCTGTGCTGCCCTCTGGGGAGAGTTTGCCTTCAGGAACTTTCCTGTCAGCCCCTTGGAGACTGGGGTGCACACTGGGGCACCTCCAGACAGCACCTCCTACACACTCACGCCTCCTTTCCTTCCTCTTCTCTCTTCTTGCTCGTCCTCAGCTCTTTTGCAGCCAGACAGTCTTGCCCCCGAAAGGAGGAATGGTTATTTGTTTAGCTATAAAATTAATCAATGTCTTGGCTCTTTCTGTAGAAACAATATGGGCCACAAGTCCAGACCGCGGGAGCCTCGGCAGGCCTCGGCTGGGCTGGGTGAAAGGTGACCCTTCTCTGGCTAGCTCTTGGTGTCTCCCTCCCTTTGTTCTCCCCTCACTCCCTTCTTCCTGCAGTTGGAGGGAAAGGCTTATTTACAGTCACTGCAGAAACACTCCCTCTTCCCTCTGTTGGTAGAACCATAACTGAGCGGATACAGCAGAGCTGAGATGCTGCTGGCAGTGCGGGTCTCCAGCTGTCAGCCCCAAGCTGTGGCTCTCAAGACAGGATTCAGGCACAGAACCAAGACTCTTGGTCCTTCCTACCCAGCCAGGCCGTCTCTGTCACACACACAGCCGACCAGGTCATTCTAGCCAATAGCCGACGGCCTTGACCACCTGGAAACCAAAGGGGCTCCCCTCAGCCCTCCAAGCAGTCCGGAGAAGAGGTGGGGCTGGGGGTCAGTTGGGAAGGTTGGGTCAAGGAAAAGAAGAGAGGCACTTCCCTTCTGTGGGGGTCTGCAACCCCTGGCTGACTTCTCTCTTTGGATGACTTCCAGCTTCTGGCTGTTGCCCCAGGTGGTATCTTTGAAAACATGGTAAGCTGTTGATCTTCTCACGGAAGTGTGGGTGCCAGGCAAGTGGCATTGAGCAACCTTGAGTGAAAGATGCCCACTTGGCTGGTGGAGGCCCTTCCCGGGCAGAAGCAGAGGCAGAGGCAGAGGCAGAGGCAGAGGCAGAGGCAGAGGCAGAGGGGAAGCTCTTGGTGGAGAGATGTTGTCTGAAGCCAGAATTATTCTGACTGTGTCCCCACGCTTGTTCCTAGGGCCCCACTCCTGCCTTATGGCACCCCACAGGACCTCACTCCCATCTCCACCCTGGCTGCTCTTTCTGTACGTGCCCATTCCTCCCCTTTCCCACCAGGCCACTCATGGGAGTTGTGGTTGGTGATGTGGCTGGGCCCCTCCTGCACAAGACCTTCTGTGACGTGCCCCCATCCCAGGAGCAGGCCAGAGCCTCCTTCTGGGTGCCCACATTGTTTGAATCCCATCACCATGTTTGCACCTGCCCTGTAACTATTAATGCATGGCTCCAGGACCTCCCAGGGGGCAGGGATAAGGCTTCATCCGTGTGTCTCCAGGGCTGAGTGTGGCAGGCAGCACAGAGGCACTCAGGACACACCCATTGAACCAAACGGAACTCCCACTTCCAAAGCACCATGGAACAAACTGTGGCCAGCACCACAGGTGTGGCCTCTCGTTCCCCATACTGGGACTTGCCTTTGTCCTTCTGTAGGCAGTGAGCACCTCTGCAGAGAGATGGGCCACCTTGGTATCCCCGGTGTCCAGCATAGGTGTCTGCACACAGTACCTGTTCCATACAAATAAACAGGACAAGGTTGCCTGCAGAGACACAGCAAGAGGTGGGGTGCATGGCTCACATGTGCTGTGAAAGGACAGCATTTCTGTGTGCACACAGAGGTGCCTTAGCAAGCCCCGCACAAACAACAGACACGCAGGTGCAGCTTCTGCTCTGGCTAGATAACCTCTGGAGCCCAAGGGAAGAGTGTACCTGCCTTGGGGGAGGGATATGGGAGGGATATGGGATATGACAGGCGGGGGCCATATCTGCTGGGATATGGGAAGGATATGGGATATAACTGCTGGGGGCCACCCAGTTAGGGCAGTGGGCAGGTGCCTGGTCAAGGAGGGAGGCTATTCTTTTGTGAACCTTTTTTAAAAATTTCTTCAGTATTTTTTCAGAGTCGGACCCCTGGCGTCTTCACGCTGACGCCACCGTCTTCATCTCTCTCTGGCTGCGTCTGCTCTTCATCTCCGTGCGGTTATAGTTTTCACCTCGCTGTAATCAGGGGTCCTGCTTTTTCACTTGACGATATTCAGAGACGGCTTCCCTTGTACTGGGACTTCCTACCCATCAGGTCTCAGGGCCGCACAATATCCCATCGAGTGCCTGCCGCATACTTCACTTAACTATCCCTCGATGGCGTTAACTATGCCTGGATGGCGGACAAGTAAGATGCTGCCAGCGGGGTTTCTTCTGCTGCTATAAATATCTTGGCATGTCAAGTTTTTTTCATCTTTTGAATTATTTCTCAGGGATATGGTCCCGGGGCGGGATTATGGAATTGCAGGGTCAGGTGGCTCTTGTCACATTCTGCCAGTTGCCCTTTGAGAGATGGGGCTGGGGTAGATGATGTGGAGGAGTGCCCTACCACCCTCCGCCCGCACATCTGGTGCCTGGTAGGGGTGTGCGGCATGGGCAGAGGGTGCAGCCCACAGCAGGAGCCCCCAACCACCATGAGGGTGCCAAGTTTGGGAGGTCCCACCACCTTCTCCAGCATCTGGTGGTCTCAGTCCTGGCCTCCTCTAGGCAGCGAGCAGTGAGCACCTCTGCAGAGGGATGGGCTACCTTGGTATCCCCAGTGTCCAGCACAGGTGTCTGCATATAGTTCTTGCTCCATACAAATAAACAGGAGGAGGTTGCCTGAAGAGACACAGCAAGAGGTGGGGTGCGTGGCTCACGTGCCATGGTGTACGGTGTGGGCAGAGGGTGCAGCCCACAGCAGGAGCTCCCAAACAACACAAAGGTGCCAAGTTTTGGAGGTTACACCACCTTCTCCAGCGTCCGGCGGTCTCAGTCCTGGGCCGCACGCCGAGGGCCATGGAGCAGACGGCGGGAACACAGGCTTCCTGGCAGGCAGCACGGCCTGATGCAGGCTGGTCTGGTGG
Organism: Rhinopithecus roxellana; assembly: GCF_007565055.1. Taxonomy (NCBI): domain Eukaryota; kingdom Metazoa; phylum Chordata; class Mammalia; order Primates; family Cercopithecidae; genus Rhinopithecus; species Rhinopithecus roxellana. The sequence goes on along the minus strand of NC_044567.1, from coordinate 32,486,294 downwards.
GCGGCTGTGGCTTCCATCGTGGAGAGGCACAAGGCCTGAATCAGGATGCTCATTTTGGCACACGGCATCCTGTGCCTCTGACCCTGCCAACGCCAGCCTCTGCCGCCTCCTGCCCGCTCAGCCTCCGGAACCATGAGCAGGACGTTCCAGATCTGAGCTGTTGACAAGCCACAGCAGGCAGGAAGATAAATGGAAGGGTCCTTAATCCCAACTTCTTTCCATAATTAAGTTTTGAGATCATTGTATGCTGAACCCAGGTTTCAGCAGAGCTGCTGGGACTGGCTCCAGGTGGATGCTGGTGTGCAGCTAACAGGGATAGGGCCATGTCACTGCTGCCAGCAGCTTGGGACAGCCCTGCTATCCTCCAGGCGGATGCCTCCTTCCCATGCTCAGACCCAGAGGGGCTAGACAGACAGGTGGGCAGCTGCAGACACCCCAAGGTCAGAGCCCCAGGCTCCGGCAGGGCTGTACCCCGGTCTATCTCCAGCCCTGACTCCCCCAATCCTAATATGACTTCTCACTGCTGGTTGGGGCATTTCTAGATCTCTTTACCAGAACCACTGGCAGCTCTCCTCAAAGCAACCACAATGCTTTGCCCTGGTCCTCCCTTAAACCCTGGACTTTCAGTTAGGCCCTCTTTTAGCACCACTCCTGGGCACCAGGGTTGTGCCAGGCTGACTGCTGGGCAGGGGGATATGGGGGTGGGGAACAAGACAGATGAGACCCCTGCCCACAAGGAACTCCCCCAGCAGGCCCAGGAGGTTGTGGCCAGACCAAGCTCCCGAAAGCTCTGGTCTCCTGGGGTCTTGGAAGACAACCAGCCAGCACCCTCCCTCCTGGAGTCCCGCTGCACTGGGGAAATTGACCAACACCCAAAGGCAGGGGCCCACCTGGGGATCTTTGACCATGCCAGGGACAGGACAGTAGAAAAATGGCCCCAGGGAGAAGGGCTGGGGTCTTGGGACTCTTCTCCAGGAAAACCTTCAAACTCTAGACACCCTTGGCCACTGGCTGCCCTGGGTGGGGCTGGGGCTGGGGCAGGGCTACTTTGCTTGGGCTCCTAGGTGACTCCTCTCACCTCCTCCCTTCCCCATTCTTCCTGGAGGAAGGAAGGGGCCGTACTTGCTCCAGCCTCTCTGGCTGCTCCTCCCTTCTCTCCTGCAGCCGGGCTCCAGTCGCTGCCTATTTCCAATTTCTCCTTCCTGTAGGACCCCTGCAGCGGCCACCCTTTTGTTAGTGGCCCCCCGAACCACAACCCCCCACTCCTTGTTCTGCACTTCCTTCCTTGTTCTTCATAAAGAGTAGATTTCAGAGCAACTTACTTCTTTCACCAGGCCCACGAGCCTGGTTCTTCCCCAGCCCTGGAGAGCCTCCCCATAATTGCAGTCCTTACTCTCTCTGCTCCTTTTCAATCACAAATGTCGCTGACAGTCCCCAAACTACCACTGTTTCCCCATTCTCATTTGTCCTAGAACGAGAAAAGCAGGCTGTGGGGGAGGGACGGGGAAGGGGGGAAAGTATCTGGCTCTAAATAGGAGCCGAGCCATTCCGTCCCCTAGGGGACCCAGACAACTTCCTGGGGCCTGGAAACAGATGTCACCTCAGCTGCAGTGTTTGAGTTGGAGTCTGGCTCTGTTGCCCAGGCTGGAGTGCAGTGGCGCCATCTCAGATCATGGCAACCTCTGTCTCCCAGGTTCAAGCGATTTTCCTGCCTCAGCCTCCTGAGTAGCTGGGATTACAGGCACATGCCACCATGCCCAGCTAATTTTTTGTATTTTTAGTGGAGACTGGGTTTCACCATGTTGGCCAGCCTGGTCTCAAACTCCTCACCTCAAGTGATCTGCCCCCGCTTGGCCTCCCAAAGTGCTGGGATTATAGGCGTGAGCTACCACGCCCAGCCTAGACATGAATATTTTAATGACAATGAAAAAGAGGATAAAATTCCCCTGTCTCTCTTGTGAACAGATGAGGGTTGAGGGTCAAGGGTTTAGGGTGGTGTTGTGGGAGCAGGTGGCTCCCTCGCCTCCCTGCACAGCACTCATTCAGGAAGGGGAAGGACGCGGGGAGCACCAGCATCTACAGCCCTGCAGATTCCACCACAAGGGAAGCTGTGTCTTCACCAGCAGTCCAGGCCTTGCCCCAGCAGCGTCAAGCCCCCAAAATATGTACCCGCCACTGCTACCAGGACCTGAATCCAGCAACAGCCAGATGGGGGAGGGTGAGATGAGGACAGAAGTCAAGGGCTGGCCCTCCCCTTCCTGGCCTCCCACCCTGCCAACCAGTAGGCCCCATCCAGAGGTTCCTCCCCCAGGCTCAGCCCCACCCTCCAGTCCCTCCCCCTTTATCCACAAGCTTGTTGTTCGGTGAGATTTCCTAAGTCCTTCCATCTTAGGGGACATTCTAAGGACTCACCTAAGTCCTGAGCCTTCTCCGGGGACTGCAACCATTAGGGCCACTTTGCACCAAATAGGGTATATCCACTCGGCATTGCCAACAAACATTGACCAGCTGATAGCTAAAATCTCTCCTCCTGTCTTTGACCCCCACCAGATATAACTTTGGGAACATTTGTACCCCAAGGACAAAGGGCTGTGAACATCACAGGAAACCTGACTTGCCAGCTGGCCACACCCCATGCACAGGCACAGGGGGTCTCCTCAGCCATTCTGTACTGGGCATTGCTGGGTTTTGGGAACTGAGGACGTGGAGGAAGCCAAGACGTGTGCTGCCTGTGACCTGTGGGCACCAGCCCCTAAACACTTAGCGGATCAGACTTGGTTCTGTTTCTGAAGGTGGCGCCGGCGGATGTTGGGAGGCCCAGTGAACCACGGCCAACCCTCGCACGGCACCGCCCAGCTCTGCCAGGAGGGGCTGAAATAAATAGAGTCAAGAGAACTTCGTCGGTAACCCATGACGGATCCCTCACCAGAGCTTTGCCACCGTGGGTATTAGGCCTCTGAGAAAGTCGGCCTCTCCGGCAATGCACAGGGCTATCTCACTTACAACGGGAAAGTGGCTGTGTGTTGGTCGCTGGCAGGATAAGACACTTTGCTTAATGACTTTTTAATAAAAATCAGACATGGTCATGGAGGTGCCTCATGGAGGAAAGCCCTGTCTCCTCATTAATTAGACAAGCTCTCCCGCCCTGCAGGTCCAGCAACCAGGGAGTGTGGGGCTCTCTTCTTGAGAAAAGTGATGCAAAGCACTTTGGATCAGTGTGATGGGGAGGATGCTGCTGCCCACCCTGGCACCCAGGGAGGAAGAGAAGAGATGGGAGAAGAAGGATTCCTTGGGGCAGGGCAAGTGGGAGGGATGTCTGGGGGGTCTCAGAGGAAGCAGGAAGGGTTGACCTCTGGCTGTCCAGGGAGAGAGAGGAGGAGCCCAGGCTCCCAGGCAGGGCTGAAGCTGGGTCTGGACCAGGTGAGGGGGTGTTCCCCAGGTTCCTGGGAGGGTGGCCCAGGAGAGGAGGCTGGAGGCCCAGGGGCCCCCAGATACTAGGCAGCCCTGGGAAACAGACACTAAATCCTCATTACAAGGCGTTTTAAATGCACAGACAGGATATTAGCGTTTAAACAGCTTCTATTACTCCAGGGCAAACTTTAAAACACATAATATTTATAGAAAGCCTCATTCAGCTCACCCTGTTTGTTCTTTATTTCTCTGGCAATTACCGCTAATTTGGAGACATTGTGCTTTGGCATCTTCGCCTGGTGCCGGTCAATTATGAAGCCGCCCACTGGTGCTGCCCCCACACCCGTCACTCCCGTGTGAGACCCAGCAGCTGCAGGGCTGGGGGTAGTGACGTGAGCCCGCCCCCTGGCTCCCTGCCCTTCCCCTTCCTGGGCAGGGCAATATTCACACACCCCGGGCCATCTTCCTGTGCCATCTGTTTGTCCCATCGGGTTGGCTCTGGGGGAAGTGGGAGGGAGGTGCCGGTCCCTGCAGGGCTCCCAGCTGAAGATCGCAGGTCTGGGATTGTATGCTGCTGCCCTCGTGCAGCTCTGAGCTGAGCCCAGCAACGCTGAAGCTATGGGGGGCAGGGAGGTCCTCTGCTCTGGGCTGCAGCCCCGTCAACCAAAGAGTCACACTGGTTTCCAGACCTATGGATGTGACCCTGGCAGGAGACATCTCTGGAAAGCACCCTGCTCATGCTCAGCTGTGTGACCCCTGCTCTGCCACACCGAGGACGTACCACTGTCAACACGCTCCCTCTCTCCCTCCAACCTTCCTTCCTTTCTCCATCTGTTCCTTGAGTCCTTGCCAAGCCTCTCCCCTTTCCAGGGCACTGCTGGAACGACCCGCCACTCAGACTCATTTCCTGCCCACACGGAGCTCACAGTCTGCTGGTGCCCTGGGTAAGACAGGCACCCCTGGTGTGCAGGGACTCCCAGAAGATGGAAGGGAAGGGCTCAGGGAATAGCACATGGAGGAATAAACGTCTCCAACGGCTGTGCAGGGCTGGATGTAAGACAAGGCCTGGGATGGGGCCGGGGGAGGATGTCAGGGACAGAGGCCCAGCAGGAGCATATCCCCCAAGCCTGGCTTTGCTGTGGGCAGCCGTGCCACGCTGGGCGCCGCCCTCTCTTAGTCTGCCCTGAAGCGAAGCACCCAGTGCTTCGGTGTGTGATGGGCACACGGCCGGGCTCAATGTGTCCTTCGCTTTTGTCCCCAAGACAGTGGGAAGCCACTCTGGCGGCTGTGGATGCTGGTGTAGGCATTTGGACGTCTTCCTGAGGGCTCCCGAGTGGAGGTCGGAGCCAGTGTCAGGTTTAACCCGACAGCCTTGCAAGCAGCAGGGGCAGGGCTGGAGCTGATGGTCTCGGGGTCACCCAGGGGTCCAGCACTTGTCCTCTGTCCCCAAGCGTCCTCAGCCCAGTGGGGGTCAAGATGTAACTGTCTGGGCTTTGGAACTGGAGGCCAGGTTCTGGTCCTGGACATCACAGTTGGGTTGGTGACCTGGATATGTCACTGCCACCTCTGTGGTCCCCCAGCTGGGTGGGGAGAGCAGCCCAGCTTGTTTGCCTCTCAGGTGTAGGTAAGGCGAGCTGAGACGCCATCTGTGAGGAGGCTCTGAGAGCCACCGTGGTCTCTGCAGTGTGTGGCGTTCTTGGGACACGGGGTCCATGTGAGGAAGTGGTGCCCACCTGACAGAAGGTGGAGACCATGGGACCACCAAGCAGGTGGGGAGGGCTCTCTGGCTGGGACCACCAGGAGGGCCTGGAGTGGAGATGGACTGGGGGGCAGGCAGGAAGGAGGGGCAGGGCTTTCTAGGAGCCACTTAGAGGTAGGACTAGCATAAGGCCAGAGGGCAGGAGTGAGAGGAGGGAGAGGAGGAGCATGTTGGGCTGAGCCCAGTCTCCTGCAGGGAGGAAGGTACCATGGCCCCTCAGGCCCAGAGCACAGGCCCCACAGCTGGTGTGGGCTTCTCTGTGGCAGTGAGCAGAACCCAGGTGGTGACAGGATCACATGCCCACTCATTCTGGCGTCTCCCTGTCCTGCCAGCAAATATCCCAGTCCTGCTTGACTGGGCACAGAACACGCAAACAGTAATTCTCTCCCAACCTGATCTCAATTTACAGATGAGCCACCTGAGGCTCAGAGAGACTTGGTGACTTGTCTAGGGTCACACAGCTGCTGAGTGGCAGAGCCAGATCTCAGAGCAGGCCTGAGGAACACGAGTCCCCTGCCCCTGCCATTGGGCCCATGCCCAGACCTCAGCAGCCTTTTTACCCCCAGTCCCCTGTCTCCCCACTAGGGTGGCAGCCCTCCTCCAGGGGGTATCCCCAGGTGAACCATCCAAAGGCAGAGATGCCCCCAAAGCAGGCAGGAGGCCCCCCACTCTGGACCTCTCTCACAGAACACCAGTGACCTCCACACCCTTGCCTACCAAGGGGAGCTCTTCCCCGCACAGCCAGGCTGAAAGGGCCTGGGGGCAGGTTCCTCCCTGCAACCCACTCTTGCTTGGCCAAGGCCAGGCCCCTTGGCTCTGCCGGCAACTGTCCCCTTTGCAATAAGCATAGGGATCGTTGGCTGCAACTTTGCCAGCTTTAAAATGGGAGTAACAATATCTCCAGTGCTGCCCTTGAAAAGCTATGCCCGTGGGAGGTGGAGACATGTTCACTCGGGGATGGGAGGGGAGGCTGCACAAGAGTGGGGATCCCTACAGAGCTGCTGTTTAGGGGATGCCCCTGGTCAGGTCCTGTCCTGCATCGCGGAGCAGACTCATTCCTTCATTCACTCACTCATTTATTTCAGTGTTCAGGGTTCCCAGAGCCCCAGCCCAACATGAGACACAGGGCAGGTACCAGAAATAAGAACTGAACAAGACCCAGCCAGGGTGCTCGAGGGAACTGCAGGCAGAGGGGAGACGGAGGGGTGAACAGGTAACAGGAGCACCCAAGGATGAGGGCAGGGGTGCAGAGGAGGAAATGGCATCTGGCTGTGGGGTGCTCAGGGAGGGCTTCCTGGAGGTGGTGACAGCTAAACTGCCCTTGACTCCATGCTTGCAGCAGCAGCCCCTCATGTCTCTGCCTGAAAGCTCACCCTGAAGTCAAGCAGGAGCCAGTTAGGGGGATGAGGTGGGAGGGAGGGTGTTTTTTTAGGTAGAACAAGCCCAAGGGAGAACACGGCAGATGTTGGGATTAACCTTGGAACAGCTCAGTCTGGCTGGGCCACGGGGCTTAGGGAGGAGCCGGAAGGAGGTCGGGGTGAGGTGGAGCTGAGAGGGCAGGGTGGGGAGAAGTTGGTGCTCTGTGTTACGAAGGTTAGATTTGCTTGGGGCAGGTGGGACTGGGGCTGGACCTGGAAGCTGAGTGGGAAGTGGGGGTAGAGGGAGGCAGGACCCACTCTGGGAGCTGAGGTCGGGTGGATGGTGGTACCCACTGGTGATCCGCAGGGCAAGGATGGAGAAGCCAGTCTGAAGGAAGCAGCAGTTTTCAAGGCTCATTTTTGAGTGTGAGTTTGAGGAGTGTTGGGCATCAGGTGGACAAAAGGAATCGAGCTGGTGAGGCTGGGAGGGGGTCCTGGTGGGGTGTGGACTTGGGGGGTGGCAGCGTTTGGGTGCCATCTCCCACGCTGGGATGGGTGACATGGCTCAGGAAAGGACAGCAGGAGAGGAGGAGGGTCCTCCTATGGGGGCCTGGTTCTTTGCCCAGCTCCAAAACCCAGCCTGGAAGTGGAGCCAGGGATCTGGCTCCTGGGAAGATGAGAAGGAGAGGCTCCCAGATCAGGTTCCATCCCATCCCAAAATAGCCTGGAAGGTACAGTAAAGGAGCACTGGCCCGGCCCCCAAGGCTTGGCCGAGCATGGCTGAGGACAGGCAGAGCCCCTGCTTGGGGAGAGGGGGAGCTCTGGGAGGAAGACTCCCAGAGGAGCCCGGCAACCAGACCCCAACCAGAGAGGGAAGCCCCCTCCCAGCTCTGAAGGGGCTCCTAGGCCAGCTCACGCATGCCAGGTCAGGGCCGGGAGCCGAATGCGGGGAGGTCGGGGAACAGGGGTCCATTCTGCCTGTGGTTCAGGGAATGTCTTTGGTGAAGTGGCCGCTGAGGCTGGCCTTGAAGAATGAGGAGGGGGACTGGTGGGACACATCAGGGCTTTCTTGGTAGAACCAAAGGCCTTTGTGCAGATGTGGAGGCCGGAGCACCTGGGCACATCCTTGCCCCAATTTTGCCCTGAATGGGAGCAGAGTCAGCAAAGCACAGCAGAGCTCAGCCTGTGGGGTGACCAGTGGTGAGCTTGATCCCGGCCATTCTGACTCCCAGGGGCTGTCCGTCCCTTCTCCACGGCTGCCATGGCTCCTGTGGCCTCAGCCTGCTCCGCAGACCCCCTGCTGGGCCCACAGTCCAGCTGCTTGGTGTGGGCCCCGTAGGCACCTGTGTGGGGTCAGGCCCTCCCCGTGGGGCTCCAGGGCCCTTGAGCCCTTCTACTGGTGATGGGGCTGGACTGTGGCCCTGGAGTTCCACGCTGCAGGGTAGATTATGTCTGGACCCGGGAGGGCGGGCTGGGAAGGGGTCCCCGGATGTGGGGTGGCCCTGCCCTGGGAAGTGTTCCTGGGCTGAGGCTGCTGGCTGGGTACAGGGGAAAAGTTCACCCTATATGGAAAGCACAACAAATTCACATAGATTTCCAAACCACCTCTGCGCAAGCCTAGAGGCTGATGATCCCAGGATACACAGCCTTCTCCTAAGTGTGTGCATGTGCGTACGCGTGCACACACACACAAAGACACACAGACACACACATACCCTAAACCTTTCCTTCTTCTCAGTTCTGCCCAATTGAACTAGGATGGCCTGGTCGTCCCCTCACAGTGAGGGCCTTCCTGCTTGGCCTCGCCTGGCGCTGTCCCTTCAGGCCTGTCTGGCCCAGACCCCTACCCTGATCTTTCATTTCCTTTGTCAAAAGGCGCAGGGGCTTGTAGAGGAAGGCGGGGGAGGCTGCAGAGTGGGGGTGCCTACTCTCCCCAGGGTCTCTGCAGGCTGCTGGTGTCTGGGCTCAGAGCTCCGAGGAGGTCGGCTGGGGCTCAGAGCCATGCTCCATCACTCCTTCCCAGGGTCGTTTCCCACACTTGATTTTGTACGGGAAGCGGGAGGAGTAAAGGCACAGGATAAGGGGGAGGGGAGCTTGTGGGCCTGGGGCTGGTGTGCTGGGTTCCTGGGAGCCATCTGAAGTTTGGGCTGGGGGAATTTGCCAAGGTTTTCCCTTAAGGCCAGGCTGAGGAAGGGCCCAGAGAGGGCTGGGCTAGTGTAACCCCATGCAGGGTATTTCTGGAGCCTGGGCCCAGACCCCTGTCCCAGCCCCACCATCTGCATCTGAGGCTCACCTAGAAGAGTCTGGCCGACAGCCAGCGCTTCCTGCCTGGGGACACCTCCAAGCTGCACCCCTGCCTGCTGGGCCCTGGGGGAAGGCTGGCATGGCCTGGGAAGTCACGGGGGGTGGGGTGGGCACGCTGAGCCTCCCAACATTTCAGCTCCAGATCTGCCCAGAGTGAAAAAGCAACACGCAGTCCACGCTTGGTACATACCCAAAAATACATCATCATTTCGGAACTGCGGCTCCACGGCAGGCTCCCGGGGAGGCAGGGAGGAGACCCAATCAGGGGAGCGGCGGCCCGTGGCAGGTTGGCGGGGGTAGGGGCTTGGTTCCCCAACGCTGGTGCTCAGTTTAGCTGTCACTTGCAGCTGTCTTAGAAAGTGCGGCTCTCCTCTCTGCCTCCCTCTTGCTCCTGCTCACTCCGAGTCCTCTCTCCCCCTCCCTGTGTCTCTGCCTCTCTCGCTGTATTTCCCCAGGTTGCTCAGCTCCGTGCCTGCTTTCCGCTTGCCCATCGATGGAGTCCTGCCGGGCACTGCCCTGTCCCAGTCACTCCTGCTGCCCGGATCTCTGCTCAGAGTTGAGCTACAGCGTCCTGATTCCAGCGTTCGTCAAGCAGGGGACCCATGGGAGGGTGTGTGCGTGTGGAGGGGGGGGGACACAAAACCTTCCAGCCTAGCAGATCTCACCAATACCGGAATGGGGACGGGGATGGGGAGGACACTTTACTGAAGGTTAGAACAATTCTCGAAAGGTCCCTCTTGGCTTCAGAGGGTGGGAGATGAGATTTGGAAGTGACAGAGAAGTGACACCGCCTGGAGACCCCAGCCCCAAGTCCGGAGCAGCCGGGAGGGAGGAGGAGCAGCTCCTGCAGAGGCGGGGACAGCTCTCCAGGCCTGGAACACGGGCCAATCAGAGACGAGGCGCAGAAGTTGAATGTGCATTGGGTGCAGCGAGGGGTGAGAGGGTGGAGTGCGGGGAGGTGAAGCCGCCGCCTGCGGGAGAGCCTGCATCTAACGTCTGTCCTACCTCAGCGTTTTCCAGGACGCCCCATCCATGAGGGACTCCGATGCCTTCTCCACTAACCCACGCTGCTGGGGGCTGGGACCTCTGGGGACTCACTGCCCTGCAGGGAGGATTTCTGCTCAGCCCTGCCGAAAGGCTGATGCCAGCTGAGCTTCGTTGACAGAGGCCTCCCAGCCGACCTGCCTCGCTGCCCATCATCTCTGGCCAGTGCCACCCATGGGCTGTATACACTCAGGAACCCCAGGTCCAGGGCCCGGTGGGGAGGTCACTCCACCATCGGCCTGAAGGCCAGAGCCCACCTGGGCTGTTGCCTGCTCTCTGAATAGACAAAAGAGACTTCTTTCTATGGTTCTCAGAGTTTCTTCCAACGAGCAACACTGAGGCCCAGAGGCAGGTTAGTGTTGGGGTGGCCGCAGAGTGGGGGCTGCGTGGGGTCTCACGCGCTGGCTCTGCTCCATGCTTCCACTCTTTCCTCTGGAGAGTGAGTGATGCAGGTTAGGGGGCCTCCTGACCCCTTGGGCCTGGGTTGGTGGCCTCAAGGGCCAGCCCTGACTGAACACCCAGGACTTTCCTTCCCTGGAGGGTTGGGCCCCCCAACTCAACTGTGTCCAGCTATGGTAAGGTGGGGTCCAGGTGAATTGACGATGGTCCTCAGTGAGGGCCCACTCCAGATCCACACAAGTCTTCCCACGCTGTCACTCCTTCCATGGGGACCTGGCTGAGTGGAAGGAGGGCTTGCTGGGAAGGAGGAGGTGGGGGTCGGCGGCTGGAGCCTCTGGCTCTGCTCCCTGGCTCCCCTCCAAGGCCGCCGCCCATAGCTCTCTGGCTGGGCAAGCCCAGGGGAGGTGCCAGGACGCAGGCAGCAGCATCAGCTTTGAGTCTCTGGGGCTAGCATGGATGCCTGGCAGGAGTGGGGAAGGGTAGAGGTGCAGATGGGGAGGGGTGTAGAGGGCAGAAGTATGAGTTGCTGCTCATGTTGCAAGCTCTAGAACGAGACTGCCCCAAAACCTCCATCAGCCACAAACACTGGAGGGTAGGAAAGCAGGTGTTCCACCAGAGCCGATGCCCTAGGGACCTGCTGCCTGATTTCTACCCGTTGCCTGATTTCTACCTGCTGCCTGATTTCCACTCGTTGCCTGATTTCTACCCGTTGCCTGATTTCTACTGCTGCCTGATTTCTACCTGCAGCCTGATTTCTACCTGCTGCCTGATTTCCAGCAGGTCTAAGGACCTTTATGGCTCCCTGGGGATCAAACACTTTGTGCCAGCTCATGCCAAGGAACCAGCCCTGGCCAGAAGGTACAGAGGCCTGAGATTCATCTGAACCAAAAATTTACCAGCTCTGCCACTGCCAGTCTTGCAGCCTCTGTGGGCTGCGTCACTGCTCCCCGCCTTAGTGTCCTCGTGTCTAAGCTGGGATGACAGGACCAACCCTGCTCCAGGGCTGTTTGGGGAAGCTCCTGTTCTTTTGAAAGGGCCAGAGCTCTGAGGACCCTGAGTTGGCACAAGCCCCTGCACCCGAGACTCTGGACAGCATTCTGTAGCCCCTTGCTGAGGCTGGTGAGTAGTCACATGTCCTCTTGCATGTATCCAGAAAGTTGAACTTGGGGCTCAGAAAGCTCACAGGATGACAGTGCCCACCAGAGATGGCCTTGAGCCCCTCCTCCGTGCCCCCCCCCCCCCACACGGCCTTGTCATTGCATGTGGACTGGGCGGTCCCTGCCCTGGGCACACAGGCAGCTCCTAGAGGGCAGGGGCTCAGCCGCACAAGTCATATCAGAGCGGCCAGCATGGTGCAGATGCCCAAATGCCGGCTGCGGGGCTGAATAGAGAATGAAGAGGTGGCCGGGCATGGGCTGGGTTGCTCTTTAGGGAGCACAGGGTGAGAAAGAAGCAGTTTCCTCTGTAGCCTGTGTCCTCCGGGCTCCATTCTGGAGGATCTGGGTGAATTTCACAGCTGCACGTCTGGGGTGTCGGGGTGTGGGTCTGCCACCTTTTCCTGCATGCCCTGGGGACTTGCCCATATGGCCAGTGGCTTCCTCAAACAAGCTACCTGTCTCCTGCATCCTCTAAATTCTGGGGTGGCCACTCCATCACCCTCAAAACATGGGCTCACAGGCAGGACCTCTGCCAAGTTAAGTTCCAGTGTTTCTGCTCTAAAAATCCACACCTTGAGTGTACATGTGGCAACAGCAGACCACACACACAGTTGCATGTGTATCTGCACACACACACAATCCCCCTGCACACACACACAGTTGTATGTGTATCTGCACACACACACATGCACAGATGCCCTTATCCCCCTGCACACACACACAGTTGCATGTGTATCTGCACACACACACATGCATGGATGCCCTGATCCCCCTGCACACACACATAGCTGCATAAACATGCATGGTCCCATACACACCTCTGCACGCAGATCCTTCCCCTAGAAATGTACCAATGTGGCAGCCCCATTGGGGCAACCCCCAGTGGGCAGACCACTTCCACACACGCCCTGGAGGTCTTGAGCTGGTCCCTGCAGACCCTGGCACGGAAACCCAACCCTGCACTTGGGCCAGGCTGTGACATTTGCCGCACATTCTGCCCATAGCCCTCGGGCCGGTGGCGTGAGACATGGAGAGGATGCGGCATCCTCTGGTCAGAACACCAGCAGCTATGAATAAATAATGATGAAGGGAGAAGAAAGAGGGGCTGGGATGTAGGACACTCCCCCACTGAGGGATTCTGGGGAGGGGATTCTGAGGCCTGGGCAGCTGTCCTGGGCTGTCACACATTCCAAGCTCAGCTGCTCTGTGGCAGTGTGCCCCCCCTTCCCCCAGCACAGCAATAAAGCAAACAACACTTTCAATAATTCAGCAGCAGGAGAGGGGACTTAGGAAGGGAAAATCCACCTCAGCTTCGAGAGAGGGGCCAAGAGGAACAAGGAGAAGGTGTGTATATTGGGAGGCAGAAAGAGACAGCAGAAGGGAAGATGGGGAGCACTGAGGGAAGGCAGGCTTGAATGCCATCTTCCGCACACCTCGCCAGCTCTCTGCGTGCGTCCTGATTAAAAGAGTCTCTGGGCAGATTCTTCTTTCCCAAACAGTAACATATGGTGGCCACTGAGGCATTACCTGCCACCAAGAGCCTCCGGAGTCACCTGGCCTCTCCCCTTCCAGGACGTAGGAAATTCCTCTGCAGCCTCCCCACTGCAGATGCCTCCAAGGACCAAGGACAGGGAATCCAGGCAGCCCACCCAATGGCTGCCAGCTGTCATGGTCAGGAAGTTCTTCTTTTAGGCAGCCTGAAATCTGTCTCCCCCAGACTCTCCTTGTTGATCTTAGTTCTGCCATCCGACGCCACAGGCAATGCGTGGCCTTCCTCTTCCGCAGGCCAGCTCTTGAACTTTCCAAGACAGACCGACCAGCTCTTTCCTCCTCTGGGCACACAGCGCTGGTCACCGGGGCCATTTCCTTTAGGGTGTATTTGGGTCTCCACCCCGTCTTGTCCACTTGACTGTGAAACATCCCCCCGCCCATAGTTGGGAACTCCAGGGTGAAACTAACATTCCAGGTGGCTTTGAGGCCCAGGGATCCCCTGCAGTGATGCGGAGTGGACCTTACCCATGCCATCTAAACAGAGTCAGCTTGGAGGGCAGCCACTTAGCTTTGGAGTCACTGTCCATCCAGCTTCCCAGGGACACGACTTGTTTACACCGTAATTATTAACAGGGCTCCAGTTTGGAGGGGGTGTCATCTGGTCCCTCTAATTATACTGAACTTGTGATCAGTGACAGCCCCAAGTCTTCTTCCTCTTGTACTCATCCAACTCGTGTTTTTGGAATTCAGAGCAAGATTTTACATTTAGTCTTGTTACATTTAGTGATTTTTACCCCTGGTGCTAGCCAGCTAACCAGGAGAACTCTTAGTTATTTTTCTTATCGTTAGAGGAATCAGAATTTGATCATCATGCCTACTAAATGTTTATGTAAACTGCTGGTGAAAGGCATGACTAGCATAGGGTTGAGAGCTGAGCCTTGTGGCACACCACTAGAGACACCCCAGGAGCCAGTGCCCTTTGACCATTCACACACGTCACCTACGCAAAACACACCCCTGCCTCCCCACCATCCAGTCCTCAATGAAAGGAGACCAGCAAGTACACAGCCCACGTCGCTTACACAGTCAGCCTCTCCCGCTTTGGAAAGTTCGTCCGTCTCTCAATCTCAAGCTTCCTCCCTGGGCATCACTCGCTGGCCAGTTCTCTCCCCAGCGCTGCTCTCCCCTCCCTCCATTCTTTTTTTTTTGAGACAGGGTCTCACTCTGTTGCTCAGGCTACAGTGCAGTGGCACCATTTTGGCTTACTGCAACCTCCACCTCCTGGGTTCAAGCGATTCTCATGCCTCAGCCAACACACCCGGCTAATTTTAGTATTTTTAGTAGAGACAGGGTTTCACCATGTTGCCCAGGCTGGTCTCGAACTCCTAACCTCAAGTGATCTGCCCATCTCAGCCTCCCAAAGTGCTGGGATTAAAAGCATGAGCCATGTGTCCAGCCCCCTGGATCAATTCTGTAAGTGCTCAGCCCAGTGCTCAGTTGCTGGATTGACTCTGGAACTCCTTACAGCCAAGGGGAACGTGTGTCCGTGCCTCGGGACCCATGGACCCTGGCTGGGTAGGGGGCTGTTGGGCAGAGCCAGAGGGGGTACTGGGTCCTTTCTGTCTCATCAGCAAGTCCATAAATGTGTGTGAGGTGCCAACTGCAGGTTGGGCCTACTCCACACCAGGGACTCAGTTTTGAACCAAACAGGCTAAACTTCCTGCCCTCCTGGGCTTTACCCTGTACTGGGGAGGAGAGTCAACAAACAAAATTAATTAGAAAATTGTCTTGCATGTCAAAGGGTGATAGTGGTGAGGGAAGCAGGATGGGGGTCTGGGAGGGCAGGGGAGGGCGCTGCAGTGTTCAACCAGGTGGTCAGAGTGGGTGTTAATTGATGAGGTGATATTCAGGCCCATCTGGATGAACACAAAGAAGGGGCTCTGAGGCTTTCTAGGGAGAATATTCCAGCAAAAAGAATACCCCCGGCAAAGGGCATTCCACATCATGGGGATGTGTCTAGCTATTCGGGGAACCAGCAAGGTGGCCCATGGGCTGGAGTAATGAGAGTGGGCGGGCAGCAGTGGGAGAGGTGGTCAGATCATCGGAGGTCTATATGGGAGGGTATTGTGAGGACTTTGGCCTTTTTCCAAGAGAAGTGACAGTCACAGGAGGATTTGGAGCAAAGGAGGAGTGCAGTCCAACCTGGGTTTTAACAGTATTAGCGTCACCCCCAACAGCACATTCCCTGAATAGGAGGTGGGCCAGGTGTCTAAAGATGGAACTCATGACCATCTCTGCTCAGCCTGAGGATTCTGTAAGGGCAGGTGCTCATGGGGAGGTGGGGATGGCTTCCGGGCTTGATTAGCGGTCACCTGCTATCCTTCCCACCATGGCCAAGAGAACACCTGGGGTCTGTGACTGCACCCAGCATGTCCTGGGCATCACCCTGTGGAGCAGAAGGAGCCCGGGATGCGGCAACACTCACACCTGAGCTCAAATTCCAAAACAGCTGCTGTCCTGCTGGGCAGCTTTGAGCAGATTACTTAACCTCTCTGAGCCTCCGTTCCCTTTTTGGTAGAGTGGGGACGGCAACATCTGCCTTCCCGGGGTGACTATGGGGGTTTAGCAATCACCAAGGTGGAGGGTCTGGCACACAGGTATTGTACAAAAAAAAATCACCATTAATCAAGGGACATGGGCATTCGCAGGTATGTGAGTTAGGAAAGAGGGAGCGTGAGGCTGGCAAATTTCTATACCAGCGTGAGACTGGATAAGGACATACTCCAGCTCTGCCAAGTTGCTCAGGAGGCTCTGGGACCTGCCAGGCCTGGGGGAACCCACTCAGCATTCTGGGCAGTGACCTCGCGCTCTGGCCTGCATGGAGGATCTGCAGAAGCAGCAGAAGGCTGCAGTGCCTCCAACCCTGTCTCGCTCCCCTTTCTCACTCCCGAGTCTCCTCCCTCTCTCCTTCCCTCTTCCTCTAACTCATCTGCAAGCGCCAGCCAGTTGGCAGGCTGGACACCCAGCAAAGGAGCCATGGAGACTTCTTGCTGGTTTTGGCCGAGACCACCAGTACTGTGTGTTGAGTCCCCAGAGACTCTGTTTAACACTCTGCTGTGTGTTAATTCCAGCAGAGGAGGGACAAAGTAAGTCCTGAGAGATCCAGCGAAGCCGCGAGCCAGGGAACATCCACAGAGGCAGGTTGGGCCTCAGTTTGGGAGTGGTTTCCCCTTTTCCTCCCGGGCTGGTGTCCTTCAATCCCATAGACCAGACGGAGGTGCCTCCATGGATGTCAGATGTCCAGCCCACCCCTAGCAGGGGGTGAGTATTGTTTGAGCATCAGCTCGCCCAGGGCAGGGGCTTTGTTTGGCTCCTTGTTGCATCTCAAGCATGTCATGTGTGCTCACTGCACATGAGATGAGCAGGTCTCTCATGCCACTGGGGGACTCTGCCATAGAGAAGGATTCAGCACAGGGCCCTGCTCATGGTTGGCTGGGGGGTGGTGGCGTGGGGAGGCTGACTGGCGGGGGTTACTCACTGTTCCATGGCTTATGACTGGAGCACATGTGATGGCCAAGAGGCAAAAAGCAAAGTGCCCAGGAAGACCCTGACCAGCCCAGGGGATGCAGGCAGGTGGCCTCAGTATCCAGGTAAGGGTGGGAGAAATCCAGGGGCAGGGAAGGTGCGCTTGGGACTGTGTTGGTTTTTCCTCCTGAGCTGGTAATGCCAAGGCTAGTGAGGTCCTGAATTGTAACCATCACATACAGGGACCTCCACTTTGCTTAGTGGGGAGCAGATAGGTACCGAAACTTTTTAGCCACCAACAGCGATAAAACCTGCCTTCTTTGTGGACCTCCCCCTATGGATCCCCTGGAGCGACCAGGGGCCCTGCAATCAGCATCAATATAAGGCCTGTAGGGTCAGAAGGACCCAGGTGTGGGCAGCCAGGCCGGCCGGGGACGCATGTCTTCCCTGCCCTTCCTCCGTCGGAGGGAGCCTGGCCTGCTCCTCCTTCTAAGCTGCTCACAGGCCTCTCTCGTCGCCTGTTCTGTCTTAAGTGGGATTGTGTCAAGACCTCACTATCTTGCCTCTCCTCCCTGGCACTATCCACGGGCTCTCTGCGTTCCCTCCGGCTTGTGCCTTGGCAAAGCTGTCCACTCCGGAGCAGGCGGGGCAGCCATGAAGCCTGAGAGAGAGGTGTGTGTCCTGCTCTCTGCACTGTGACGCCTTGTGCTCCCCGAAAACCAGGGAGAAATTACTCTGCCCAAGCGGAACATGCCTGGACAAGCCTCCTCTCCAGCTGTAATTAATACTCTGGGGAAAGCACAGAATTGGGGTTTTTATACTTCACACACACACACACACACACACATACACACACAGAAATTTCTTTCCGTTGTCCTCCAATCCTATCTCAAATGTTTAATGTCCTGCTTCTTTCATGGGTAGCACAAAACCACCCAACTGGATACATCCAGAAAGCCGAGGGAGACACCAGGGACCCCCTTCAGGTTCCATGATGCAGAACTTGAGCATTTGGGAGCTGATTTGCCAACAAGCAGTGCCCGCGCTGCATCCCGGATGTGGAGCAAAGTGGCTTTGGCCTTCTCAGAGTCAGGAATGGCTGTGAGTTTGGGTTAACCCTTTGTGGTCAACATTCTGGGGCATTGCTCTTTATTTCCCCATCACAGTAGCCTAACTGATGCACTAGTCCAAACACATATGTGCGCATACCAAGCCCTCCTGCCACCTGACTCCTTACAAAACACTCTGGCGAGGCAGGAGCCTTGCGGTCCCATGAAGCTAGGCAGCTAGCAACTCTGACAGTGGAAATGTTCTCTCAAAGGACAGGAGAGGGCCAGGCACAGCGGCTCATGCCTATAATCCCGGCATGTTGGGAGGCCGAGGCGGGCAGATCACTTGAGGTCAGGAGTTCAAGACCAGCCTGGCCAGTATGGTGAAACCCCATCTCTACTAAAAATACAAAAAAATTAGCCAGGCATGGTGGCATATGCCTGCAATCCCAGCTACTTGGGAGGCTGAGGCAGGAGAATGGCTCAAGCATGGTAGGTGGAGGTTGCAGTGAGCCAAGACTGTGCCATTGCACTCCAGCCTGGGTGACAGTGTGAATGAGACTCTGTCTCAAAAAAAAAAAAGGACAAAGGACAGGGCTGGGCGTGGTGGCTCACACCTGTAATCCCAGCAATTTGGGAGGCCGAGGTGGATGGATCACTTGAGGTCAGGAGTTTGACACCAGCCTGACCAACATGGCGAAACCCCATCTCTACTAAAAATACAAAAAAATTAGCCAAGTGTGGTGGTGCACATCTGTAATCCCAACTACTCAAGAGGCTGAAGCAGGAGAATCGCTTGAACCTGGGAGATGGAGGTTGCAGTGAGCCGAGATGGTGCCACTACACTCCAGCCTGGGTGACAGAGCAAGACTCCATCTCAAAAAAAAAAAAAAAAAAAAAAAAAAAAAGGCCGGGCGTGGTGGCTCAAGCCTGTAATCCCAGCACTTTGGGAGGCCGAGACTGGGCGGATCATGAGGTCAGAAGATCGAGACCATCCTGGCAAACATGGTGAAACCCCGTCTCTACTAAAAAATACAAAAAAACTAGCCGGGCGAGGTGGCGGGCGCCTGTAGTCCCAGCTACTCGGGAGGCTGAGGCAGGAGAATGGCGGGAACCCGGGAGGCGGAGCTTGCAGTGAGCTGAGATCCGGCCACTGCACTCCAGCCTGGGCGACAGAGCGAGACTCCGTCTCAAAAAAAAAAAAAAAAAAAAAAAAAAAGACAGGAGAGCTCATGTGGGCCAGGAAGGGTGGAGTCCTCTGTGTCTCCTACTGGTCAGAGAGCTCCTTTGGGGCGGCATGAGGAGGTGCGGGTGGGAATGGGCTCAGAAATCCAAGCCTGTGAAATCCACAGTCTCCTACAGGGAGGCTTGACTTCTCCAGGCAAATTCTCAGTGTGAAAAGAAGCCTGAACAACCAGGGCTGTGGTCTTGCCTTGGCCACTTCTAACGTGGGCCTGGGCAAATAACTGACCCATCCTAAGCCTCAGTTTCCTCATCTGTAGAATGGGGACACCAGCATTGCTCCTGCCTTCTGAACAGGCCTGTTGTAAGGATGACATGGGATGGCAGATGTCACTTGTGATGACCTGTGTTCAAGCTCCTTATCAGCTGGAGATGCTGTGCCCAGATAAAGGATTGGGTGTGTCTGACTCAGCTGAGGCAGGTGCAGGGACCATGATTTAAGACCAAACAGGCTCAGCTTCTCATGGGTCCTCCTCAGCTATTCTCCCCGGGGGCAAGGAGTGTGCAGTCCAGAGGCATGGTGATACACCGTGATGATGAGGCTGGTTGGGTTGCTGGTGGCCTCTAGGTTCCCTTCTCCCCAGTTTTCTCGTGTTCCTTACCACTCAGTCTTTGAGAGGCTTGGAGGCATTGTTTTTCTCTCATGTTCTCTCCTTATTTATTTATTTATTTTTGAGATGGAGTCTCGCTTTGTCACCCAGGCTGGAGTGCAGTGGTGTGATCTTGGATCACTGCAACTGCTGCCTCCTGGGTTCAAGCAATCCTCCTGCTTCAGCCTCCTGAGTAGCTGGGACCACAGGCATGTGCCACCACGCCTGGCTAATTTTTTGTTTTTTTAGTAGAGACAGGGTTTCACCATGTTGGCCAGGCTGGTCTCGATCTCCTGACCTCGTGATCCACCTGCCTCGGCCTCCCAAAGTGCTGGGATTATAGGCGTGAGCCATGGCGCCAGGCTCTCCTTATTTACAATCAAAATGTTCCTGAGAAGAAACGCTGTGAAGCAGTCTTCTTGCTAAGCCTTTCCAGAGCTAAGTTCTGGCTCCTGCAGAGCCCTCGTCATTGAGGAGAGGAGGCTGTTCTCAAGGCATGGCAAGCAAAGGTGTCTGTCTCTACACTAGGACTGTGTGTCCCAGGCCCACGAGTGCTCTGACAGTCCTGTAGCTCATCTCCTTCCACCCTGCAGGGGACTGGGGACAAGGGCCAGGCCCAGCCTGTGTATAGTCCTGGGTTTGTTCCAGCAGCTGGGCAGTTACTGCAGAGACAGCTTTGGTGTAAAGAAGAAAACAGTTCTGCTTCTGGTCAAGATGGAGAAATGGGGACTGATATGTCTGCCTCCTAGAACAATAACAACAAGCTGAAGACTAGTTTCCGAGACACTGGACAAGATACAGTGAAGGACAGTGATCCCCCAGTGATGGTCATATAGGAGCTGCACAGTCGTTTCAGCTGACTGTCTTGAGGAAGTTTTCAGGCCATGGTGCAGGGACCCCAGGTCAAGCCTGGTGTAGTTCCTGAGTTGAGGAGACAGAGCTGAGAGGTGGGGAGCCAAGGTGGCTGGAGTTATAAGACAGAGCAATGGGGAGAAGACAGCTGGACAGAGAAAGAGCTCTACAGATACTCAGAGGGTCCCACTGAGCACTCAGCTGAGTACCGATCAGCACAAGCTTTGGAGGAAACCACCCAAGGCTGAGACGAGAACCCCTCGGAGGGATGAAGGACACAGCACTCGGCACCCTCACAGGGCCTGGAGTAGCTCAGTCCTCACTAGTCGGACTGGAACAGGAACTCTTTACTGTTCATGGGGCACTGGGTAGAGCATGCGGAGTCTTGCCTTGGTAGCAGGAACAATCAGACCTAGAATAAATACAGCCCCGGGCACATTGGGGCTGTATTTATTGTAAAAGAAAATTTGTTAACATTATCATTTATACAGAAAATCTGACGGAATTGACACAAAATCTACTAAAACTAGTAAATGGATTTAGCAAGGCTGCAGGACACAAGATCAATGTACAAAAAATCGATTTTATTTCTATGCGCTAGCAACAATCAATCAGAAATTGAAAGAAAAATACCATTTTAAGAAGCATTGAAATATGAATGACATTGGCATACATCTAAGAAAAGATGTGCAAAATCCATACACTGAAAACCATAAACCATTGATGAAATTAAAGAAGTTCTAAATAAATGGAGAGAAATACCTTGTTTATGAGTCAGAAGGCCCAGTATTGTTAAGATGTCAATGAGTGCTGTATTAGTCCGTTCTCACGCTGCTATGAAGAAATACCCGAGATGGAGTAATTTATAAAGGAAAGAGGTTAGTTGACTCACAGTTCCACATGGCTGGGGAGGCCTCAGGAAACTTACAATCATGGTGGAAGACGCCTCTTCACAGGGCGGCAGGAGACAGAATGAGTGCAAGCGGGGAAATACCGGACACTCATAAAACCATCAGATCGCGTGAGACTCACCCATTATCATGAGAACAGCATGGGGAAAACCACCCCCATGGTCCAATTACCTTGACCTGGCCCTGCCCTTGACACATGAGGATTATAATTCGAGGTGATATTGGCATATGAATCCCTCAAACTGACTTATAGATTCAGTTCAATCCCGATCAAAATCCCAGCAGGCATTATTTTTTTCTTAGAAATTCACACTAATTCTAAAATTCATATAGAAATGTAAGGGGCCTAGAAGAACCAATACAATTTTGAAAAAGAAGGACAAAGGACGGGAAGATTAACTGGTTTCAAGACTTACTAGGAAGCCATAACAATCACTATAATAGCTGTGGTAGGACTGGCATCAAGACAGGCCAAGAGATCCAAGAAACAGAATATCAAAACCAGAGATTATGACAACTGATTTTTGATAAGACTGCAGGGACAATTCAATGGGGGAAAGGATGATGTTTTTAACAAGTAATAGTGGAATCATTGGACATTCATATGGAGAAAAATAAACTTCAATCCATAGCTTGCCCCATGCACAAAAGCTAATTTGAGATAAATCGTGGAACCAAATATAAAACCTGAAACTACAGAACATCTAGAAGAAAGCATAGGAGAAAAAAATCTCTTTACATTTTAGCAAAGAAGACATAATAAATGCCAAATAACCACATGAATAGATTCTCAACATCATTAGTCACTAGGGAAATACAGATTAAAACCAGAGCGAGCTACCACGACACACCTAGTCGAATGGCTAAAGTTATGAAGACTGACACCACCAAGGTTGAGGAGGCTGAAGAACTGCAATTCTCACCCACGGCTGGTGGGAACATGAAGTCATGCAACCACTTTGGAAAACTGTTTGGCACTTATTTAGGGCGTTAAAATACACTTACCTTGAGATGCAGCCATTTCACCCAAGAGAAAAGAAAGAATATGTCCATGCACAGACTTGCACACACATATTCACAGCAGCTGTATCTGTAACAGCCCCAGACTGGAAACAGCCCACATGTCCTTCAAGGAGTGAATGAGTCAGCGCTTTGTAGCTCAATCCCCGCATGGAATACTACTTGGCCAGAACAAGGAAAAAAGTATTTCTATGTGCAACATCAGAGAAGAGCCTCCGAATAACTATGATGAGTGGAGGAAGGCAAGCAGAAAAGGAAGACGGATGCTACGATTCTATTTACATAAAACTCCAGAAAATATAAATATTCTACAGCGACAAGAAGCAGAGTCAGTACTTGCCTGGGAAGAGAGGATTGGGTGGGGTGTGAGGAAGAGATTACAAAGGGGCACAATGTAATGGTTGTGGGTGATGAACACAACCATTATCTTGATGGTGGTGATGGTGTCACGGGTATACATATATATCAAAGCTTATCAAATTGCATACTCTATGTGAAGTTTATCATACCCCCATTGTACTTCAATAAAGCTATTTAGAAAACATCCAAGTTTACGGGGCCAGGCAAATGACCGCATCAATACTTAGAGTACAAATGGATTTTTTTTTTTTTTTTAGACGGAGTCTCGCTCTGTTGCCCAGGCTGGAGTGCAGTGGTGCAATCTCGGCTCATTGCAACCTCTGCCTCCCAGGTTCAAGCGATTCTCGTGCCTCAGCCTCCCGAGTAGGTGGGATTATAGGTGCCTGTCACCATGCCCGGCTAAGGTTTGTATTTTTAGTAGAGATGGAGTTCCACTACATCGGCCAGGCTGGTCTTGAATTCCTGACCTCAGGTGACATGCCCGCCTTGGCCTCCCAAAGTGTTGGGATTACAGGCGTGAGCCACCGCGCCTGGCCCCACAAATGGATTCTTTATTCTACAAACGACTCAGTAGGGGGCTCCTTCCGATGCTTCCCTGTAAAATAGATTCAGTTTACAGCAGTGGCATCTCAGGAGGAGGCTGTGTGAAGGCTGCTGCCCTACTCGTGGTGAACACTTGGGGGCGCCCGTGAGGCCAGCACCCGGCGGCATTCCTCTGCTCCCACGGAAAACTGCATCTAACCTTGACAGACAGGGGCGCCCACTCGGTAGGGGGAACCCTGTTACACACGGCCCACTGTGGGAAGCCCGAGGCCCTGTGAAGGGGACCCCCTGGGCTCTCTTTGTCCACTTCCTGCTGGAAAGCCGGCTGGAAAGCCGGAAAGCGGGGAGCAGAGCCCGAGCTGCCTCTGCCCGCAGCCCTGAGTGGCTCCGAGGTGACCGGCTTCTAGGACGGAAGCACCCGGCTCAAGTCTAGCTCTAATAGCAGGTCTAGCTCCAGGCCATTTGGTCAGTGCCCACTTCTGAGCCAAGGGTGGGCTTAGGACAAACGCAGTACAAAAAAGAGTGCCCAACTTTTCTAGTTTTAGCTGAAGAAGACTTCATACTCCTTTAACCCCGACGGATCTACTTTCTGGTCCTGATTTTTGAAAAACGCTGTGCTGGCCTTGTACACACACCACCCAAGGCCCAGGACCTAGCAGAAGAGAGGCCCCCTGAGGGCGGAGGGCTGCAAATTCGTGGCAAGTCTGCATTTTCTAATTTTGTTCTCAATAAATACACATTACAGATGATCTCCAACTTACGAAGGTTTGACTTACAATTGACTTAGAATTTTTCGACTTTATGTTCGTTGGGTTTTTTAGGGGTATTAAATGCTTTTTTTTTTTTTTTTTTTTTTTTTTTTTTTTTTTTTGAGACGGAGTCTTGCTCTGTTGACCAGGCTGGAGTGCAATGGTGTGATCTTAGCTCATGCAACCTCCGCCTCCCGGGTTCAAGCGATTCTCCCGCCTCAGCCTACCAGTAGCTCGGACTACAGATGCCCGCCGCCATGCCTGGCTAATTTTTATATTTTTTGTAGAGATGGGGTTTCGCCATGTTGGCCAGGCTGGTCTTGAACTCCTGACTTCAGGTGATCTGCCCACCTTGGCCTCCCAAAGTACTGGGAATACAAGCATGAGCCACCACGGTCGGTCCATTAAATGCATTTTTGACTTACAATATTTTCACCTTATGATGGGTTTATCAGGACTTAACCCCATCGAAACTCCAGAAGCATCGTATTTGTATAATACTCTCCCTAAAGTAAAACTCTGCAAGTGAATCCGTGGAGGGGGTCAGCCACAGCTGGGTAATGGGGTTGGAGGTACGGAGCCATGAACCAATGGGCTCAGGCCATAGCAGCCAGTCCCCCAGCAAGGGTCAACACTGGGAACTGAGCCGATATCTGAAGCCCCTTTCCCCAAGGAGACCAGGCCATGGAGGTGAGTCGGACCACCCTGGACCAGCGAGCTGGGACTGCCTGAGGGATGGGTGGCCATGCACGGAGCAGCTAGGGTGGGGGACCTTGGGGTTGGGGGAGGGAAAGGATCAGGAAGGCAGCGACACTGCTTCTCAGGCCAGCCAGAATTGCCTAAAAACAATCGTCCTCCATCCTTACCCCATTTATCCATTTCCCCTTTAGCCCCTCTGGCCCCCAGTCCTGCTTTCCCCGGCACATTTTGGGCTCGCCCACGGGGGACAAGAGAGAAGATGACACAGAGGTGCTTAACAGCGCCAAGCTTTCCCTCTCCAGCCCCCAAACTCTTCCTCCCTCCAGTGGCTGGGAAATCCCAGAAACTCCGGGCTTTCATTATCAGCAGCTCCCAAGATGTTCAACATGCTCATATCTGTCAAAAACTATTCAGGAAAAATAGAGAAGTCTTTATACCTTTTATTCAGCCAATTTTCCCCGAGGCACTCTGGGCTCTCTAAGAAAAGAAAAAGAGAGAAAGGAGAGAGAATCACAATCAATGTTGTCATCATACATCTGGTTGCTGGCGATGCTATTTGCTCATCGACTAGGGAAGTCTGGAGGTGGAAGCATCATCTCCCTGGGAGTCCGAGGAAACCTGCCCGGGTTCACCTCTGGCTGCATCTGCATCTCAGGCATGGCTGGGAGGCAGCCTTTAGATAACAGGCAGAGATAAAGCAAAACAGGGCACGGGGCCAGGCGCGGTGGCTCAAGCCTGTCATCCCAGCACTTTGGGAGGCCGAGATGGGCGGATCACGAGGTCAGGAGATCAAGACCGTCCTGGCTAACACGGTGAAACCCCGTCTCTACTAAAAAATACAAAAAACGAGCCGGGCGAGGTGGCGGGTGCCTGTAGTCCCAGCTGTTCGGGAGGCTGAGGCAGGAGAATGGCGTGAACCCGGGAGGCAGAGCTTGCAGTGAGCTGGGATCCGGCCACTGCACTCCAGCCTGGGAGACAGAGCGAGACTCCGTCTCAAAAAAAAAAAAAAAAAAAAAAAAAAAAAAAAAAAAAACAGGGCACGGTGGACCAGGCACCCAGAGGTTTCAGACTCATTTTCTCTGTTACTCTGGATGTTCCTTTCTTTCCCCCTCTCTTTCTTTCCATTGCCTCAAACTCCAAGCAATCCCTTTCCTCTTCTCCTAGCACCCTACCACCTGGTTTGAGGTTGTCCACAAATGCAGGCCTTGTGGCTTGTTGATGGTGACATTTTGTTCACACTGGGTTTCCTCTGCCAGGCTGCAGGGACTTGCTGGGGGATTTGCTTCCTCCTCCAGGTGTAGGGCGGGGGTCACTGTCGCTTTGAGTGCAG
This sequence comes from Rhinopithecus roxellana, assembly GCF_007565055.1. Lineage (NCBI taxonomy): Eukaryota > Metazoa > Chordata > Mammalia > Primates > Cercopithecidae > Rhinopithecus > Rhinopithecus roxellana. The sequence continues at coordinate 32,460,501 of NC_044567.1, read as the reverse complement.
TCATGGCATGCACATTCATTTTATTTATTTATTTAATTTGTTTCTGGAGACGGAGTCTCACTCTGTCGCCCAGTCTGGAGTGCCATGGTGTGATCTTGGCTCACTGCAACCTCTGCCTCCCAGGTTCGAGCGATTCTTGTGCCTCAGCCGCCCGACTAGCTGGGAGTACAGATGTGTGCCACCGCGCCCAGCTAATTTTTTGTATTTTTAGTAGAGACGGGGTCTCACCATGTTACCCAGGGTGGCCTCGACCTCCTGAGCTCAGGCAATCCACCCGCCTCAGCCTGCATGTTCATTTTATGTTATTAAAGAAAAGTCATTTAGCAAGTTCTAAATCCCATCAAACACATAATTCTAGAGGCAATCGTTGTGTGTTACTGTGAGTCAGGTGCACCTACCAGCAGCAGGAACGGCTCAGTGATATGGACAGACTGGCAAGGACCACCACTCACTCACTTTATGATCCAGGGCCCGGGGCCAGGGTATCCGCTCCTGCCTAAGTCACAAAGCTAGCTCCCCAGGGCCTGGGACTTCACACGCGTGCCTGGACACCTTCCTTTTCTTACTTAGTAGGTCATTGAGGAGTTTAGGAACAAAGGGGTATGTGTACAGTGTGCTTTAAACAAACTTAGATTTTCTTCCTTTGTTTTAGTAATGTTTCATAATTTTCTGTGTACATGACTTGCACATTTTTAAATTGTAAAATGCACATAACATAAAATGTGCAATTTTAACCATTTCCGAATGTACAATTCAGTGGTATTGAGTACATTCACACTGCTGTCAATCACCACTGCTCTCTGATGCCTGAACCTTTTCGTCACTCCAAAAAGAACATCCGTAGCTGTTAAGACGCCACTCCCTGCCCCCGGCCTCCCGTGCAAAAGTGTGTGTGTGCGTATTTTTTTAAAACTTAGTGTAAAAACTAAAAGCAAGTGAAAAGCTTCTGGAATTGAAAGATGGTCAGACTGGTCCTCTTTCTTCGGATCTAGAAAAATCACCACCACTGTCCTCATCCATATCACTGTAAAAAGGTAACCACGGTCATTTCGTTCGCATGGTTTATGAGCCAGGCGCTTCCTGTACATTGCTTCATTGAGCCCTCCCAACAGCTCTAGCAGGCAGGCACACTTCTTACTCTTCCCATTCTTCAGATAAAGAAACCAAGGCCCCAGCTGGCGAAGCGACTGTGACCACAGTAACTGGGTCCGCCGGCCTGTCCCCCAGAGCAGGTTACCCAAGCTGCCTGTCTCACCCGCAGGTGGAAAGGAGTACCCGACCCTGCGGGAGGCGAGCATGAATGGCCACAGAACACGGAACTGCATAGGGCCTGGCTTCCCTGCTGGGTTTGTGCAGATCACAATGGCAGTATTGGGTACATCATAGGCGGGCCCCTCCCAGCCGCATCAGGGAGGGCTATGGGCCATGGAACAGCTGAACTTGAACTGGGTACTGGGCAGGCCATTTCCAAGGTAGCTCTGTGGAGTCCCTGTTCTCCTCCCCAGTAAAATGGCAAAGGTAACTTCTGGCCCATGGAGCCGTTTCCACACACAGCTCACAAAGTGACGCTGAGAAGGGCAGGTGTGATTGGAAGGCACTGCCAGTGAGAGAGTCACTTCGAAAGGAAATGCGTCATCTGAGCGGCTTGCACCAACTGCTGCCTTCGTTAATTTGGGGGATTTTTTCGTTTTTTGAGACGGAGTCTCGCTCTGTTGCCCGGGCTGGAGTGCAATGGTGCGATCTCAGCTCACTGCAACCTCCGCCTCTCCGGTTCAAGCGATTCTCCTGCCTCAGCCTCCGAAGCAGCTGGGATTACAGGCATGCGCCACCATGCCTGGCTATTTTTTGTATTTTTAGTAGAGATGGGGTTTTACCATGTTGGTCAGGCTGGTCTTGAACACCTGACCTGAGGCGATCCACCTGCCTTGCCCTCCCCGAGTGCTGGGATTATGGTGTGAGCCACCGCACCCAGCTGGATTTTCTTATTGGTGATTTCTTTTCCTGAAGTGAGTTCTTTTTCCAATTCAATACAATTTGGTTCCACTGAATCCAGCCCCACTGAACAAACACACAGCCAGGCACGTGGATCTGGAGCCAGGTCCGGAGCCTTGGAAGAGTATGTCTGTGGCTCTGCTGGAGGCAGGCTCGGGCCCGTGGGCTGAGAAGGTGAAGCAGGACTAAGCCAAGGATTCAGGGCTTCACCGCTCTTCCCGAACATCTCTGTGTCTCCTGTCCTTTCTCCTCTACTGGCCCAGGCTCTGTGCCCAAGTCCTCAGATTTCCTCCCAGCACAATAACACCTTTCAGCTCTGGAATTCCCAGTCTTTGGGCCACATCAGCCCAGATGGGAGCTGGCAGAGCACCCTGTTCACCGCACCCCATCCACCCAGCTTCCCTGCCTCTGCCAACCCTTCTCTCCTGAGAGATTGCTGGCATCCCTCGAGTTCTCTTAAATGTGTCACACACTTACGAGTGTTTTTATTTGGTCAAGGTGAAATACGTCCTATCTGCACTGTGTGAACCCAGGGGTTGCAGTGGCATCTGGAGGCCCGGAGGCTGGGCCCCATTTCAATCACCAAAGAGTCCTCATTTTTTAAAGCTCCAGTACTAGAGGGAGGGTCAAAGAGCCAGTCGAGCCTGATGCCTCAACCACAGGGTCCAACCTGTTTTCCTGGCTCTTCGGGCCAGGAGCTCCCCAAGCCCAGCTTCGTCCTCCATCCTTTCACAGAACCTCCAGGGTCATGAAATTCCCTGCACCTCCCGGGAGGCCCTTGCGCATGGAAAGGAAGGTGGTCTCCGTGCGGAGCGGCCCACTCCTGCGGTGGCCTGGCTGCCCGTCCCTGGGATGGCGCCTGGCTTTGTGCTTCTGAGATGAATGCCGGCTCCCCATCCTCTTCTGTATTCCCAGCATTTTCTATGTCTCTGGTCCCTGCCCTACCTACCCAATCCTGGGGGCGGCGGAAGGAGGGAGGCCCCCGGGTTCATTCCCACTCCACGGGCCTTTCGGATGACATCCCACGGGCGTGCTCCCAGGGTCATGAAACACGGAGCTGATTCTCAACCTCACTGTTAGCAAACACTGCTCTCAGCCACTCAGCAGGATAATCAATTATGGTAATGTTTGCCTCCGTGAATCAGGTTCACGGTTCATGGAGGAACACAGGGATCAGCACAGTGGTGCCGACTTCCCCAAGTGCACGTGCAGTCACGCCCTTCAGCAAGGCCCAGACAGAGCAAGAACCGCCTGCCAGGCTCAGATTGTCTCCACACTCCCAGAGGGTGAGCGTCCAATGTGGAGCCCGTGGTCTGCCTTCCCACTAGACTGTGACATCCCCATGGGCAGAGGCCATATCTTAGAGGTTCCAGTGTCCCCAGACACTGGTGTGGGGCCCCCATGGACCAGAGGCATGGAAAGGAAAGGATGTTTATGAATGAACAATGGAATGGCCTTGTAACAGGTAAGCGTTTGCCTCCAGAGGTCAGAGCTGGACCCCTGTTTTGAAGCATGGGATAAGATCCTTTGAGAGTAATATTTGCTCTTGGGGAACCCCAGCCATGGATGTGCATTTATCCACCCGGAGAGGCCTTTTCTCATGTTCTCCCTTCTGTCCTGTCTCTCCTTTAGGCCCCTTGATTCCACCTGGCTCACAGCTCAACCTCCCACCTTCGCACCAGTCCCTCCAAAGACAAGGTCCTTGTGTGCAGTTCTCCTCAAGGACACGTGATTCTGTCTTTATCGACTCCGTCCAAACAATGGAAGTCTCCCACCTCCCAAAGCCTTTAACCCTAGCTGTCTTCTGTCCATAAAACATCTCATTCTTCAGAAATTAAACTGGGGCTTGCTTATGTGGCCCTTGAAATGAAAAGCAGACGCGTCCCTTAGTACAACTTATCGTTAGTGGATCATGCAAGACAACTGGCTGGGAAAAAACCCTCATGTCGAAATCAGACCACTCCCACTCATCGGTGGCCCCTCAGCTTTGCCGTCACACATACGTCCCTTCTCTCCCCAGTTAGGTGCGAGTTACTTGATTACGGGGAAGGTCTAGAAAGGCACAGAGCAAGCGGAACATGGATTTCTGCATGGATGTGTCCCCAGCTCTTTGATAAAGTCAATGTATTAGCAGTGGCCATCACGTTTCTTGTTTATTGAACATCTACTGTGTCAGGCACTGAATATATATCATTGACCTCAATTCAGCCCCATTAGGGACACATTCTTCTTCTTCTTCTTCTTTTTTTTTGAGACGGAGTCTCGCTGTGTCACCCAGGCTGGAGTGCAATGGTCTGATCTCGGCTCACTGCAAGCTCCGCCTCCCGGTCTCATGCCATTCTCCTGTCTCAGCCTCTCGAGTAGCTGGGACTACAGGCGCCTGCCATCGCGCCCAGCTAATTTTTTGTATTTTTAGTAGAGACGGTGTTTCACCCATGGTCTCTATCTCCTGACCTCACGATCCGTCTGCCTCGGCCTCCCAAAGTGCTGGGATTACAGGCGTGAGCACTGTGCCCGACCCTAGGGATACATTCTTACCCTTGATTCCAATGAGAAAGGGGATGCTCTGATGTTTTTCCTGGTTGGTTTCACTTTACATTTTAAATTTTTCAATTAAAAAAATTTTTTTTGAGCAGGATCTTGCTCTGTTGCCCAGGCTGGAGTGCAGTGGCACAATCATAGCTCACTGCAGCCTCGATCTCCAGGGCTCAAGTCACCTTCTTGCCTCAGCCTCCCAAGTAGCTGAGACTACAGGCATGCACCAACATGCCTGGCTGGCTGGATCTCTCTCTTTCTCTCTCTCTCTTATTTTTTTTTTTGGTAGAGATTTGGGGGGGGGGGGGGGGTCTCAGCATGTTGCCCAGCTTGGTCTTGAACTCCTGGCCTCAAGTGATCCTCCCACTTCGGCCTTCCAATGTGTTGGGGCTACAGGTGTGAACCACGGCACTCGGCCTGTTTCACTTTAAGTTTGAGCCCTCTGTGTAACGCCATCCTGCGCTTCTCGGGAGGTGATATGTGGAGATTCCATCATTCTGGGACACCTGCACCTCTTCTTAACTCCACTGACAAGAACAACTGAATCAGCCGCAGATGGGATTCAGGCTGGGAAGAGGGGCAGGGAAATATGGGGCCTGTCCTAGTGCCAGGGTTTAGGGGAGCACACCTAACTGATATTGATGTGGACAGTGCTGAGGAAGATGACTGTGACCACATGGAGCTGTTTGTGCGGGAGGAAGCTTGATTGCCTGAAGCAGGGAGATGGTTTTTGTCACTTTGGCTGCCATGATAATACCATAGGCTGCCGGCTTAAACAACAGAAATGTGTTTCTCCCAGTTCTGGAGGCTGGAAGTCTGTGATTAGGGAGCAGCGTGGTTGGGTGCTGGTGAGGGCTCTTGTCCTGGCTTGTAGACAGACGCCTTCTCACTGCGTCTTCACGTGGCAAGGAGACAGTGTGAAAGCAGGCTCCCTGGTGTCTGTTCTTGTAAGGGCACTAACCCCATTGCAAAGGGACCCTCCCTTATGACCTCATCTAACCCTAATCACCTCCCAAAGGCCCCATCTCCAGATACTATCGCTTGGGGGGTTAGGGCTTCCATATAGGAATTTTGAGGAGTGACCGATATTCAGTCCAGCACAGTTTCCACATATTCACTCTATTCTTCTTCCGTGTTTTCCTAAACGTGCAGTGACGGTGCTTGGACCTAGTTTATGGTCAGAGTAGATTTATTCCTGCAGCAGAGGCACTGGTGCCAGGAAAGACCTCGGGAGCTCTGGTTCCCAGCGCGCTGCCGCTGCTGGTGAAGGGGGTGCTACCTGAGGAGCCCCGGGGTTGGGGGCAGGCCGTGTGGAGGGTCCTCGAGGCAGCTTTGAGAAACTCCCTGTGCACCACTCTCTTGTGTTACTTCGGATGTTCTGAAACGATCTGTTTGTGCTCTTTCCCTAAGGGGAACTGGAGGTGAGGGGTGCAATTTTATAAATAAAAAATCAACTGTGGAGGCTTAAACCTGGCTTGTGATGATGGTGATCAGAGCAGGAGAGCCACATCTATTTAATGTGATGTTTTCCTCCTTCTTCTGAATAGAAATTTGCCTTTAGAGAGGAAAGGAGGGGAGAGAAAAGGAGAGGGGAGGGAAGGGGAAGGGAGCACAGGGCAGGAGAGGGCAGGGGAGGGGATCCAGCTTATGGCTCTGAGCCATCATTAGCGAGACCGGGGAGTTCTGGCAGGTTCTGGCCATCACAGTGGCCACTGGAGTGGCTTTGGATTTTGAGCACACAGCCCATACTTAGGCCCATGGGAAGGGCCATCCCCTTACTGGGCCTCCACAGGGCAGCAGGGCAGGGGTTAGGGGTCACATGCTGTGCTCAGAGCAGTTTGGCCTCCTCTCCCAGGAAGCCCGGACAGGGCTCCCCAGCAACCTGCCTGGAGTCCCACCTTCAAGGTCCTTCCAGGCACTCTAGGCCTTTAGCTCTGCTCCAGTGGGGCCTTACTCCCCCTCTGCCTGTGTGGACACTGCTGTGGGCCCTGTGACAGCAGCATGCACGCCTAGTGCTTGCTGAATGCGTGCCAGGCTACCTGCTGGGGACTGTGCTTTTCTGGGGTTATGCCATTGATGATGTCATTTCAGCTTTACAACCACCCCAGGGGGCAGGCACTACGATCACTTCTAGTTTCCAGAATCAAATGTGAAGCTTGGGGAAGCGAAGCAGCTTGCCCTAAATGCCACAGCTGGTAGCGGCTGCAGCTGCAGTTTGCGTCGAGACCCACCTGACCACAAGCTTGTGCTTAGAGCTGATTATTCTGCTCAGGCTGAGCACTCCCGGGTAAAGCCTGGAGCGTCAGAGTGAGCAGGGGGCAAAGCAACGTGGCCCCGGGAGCAAACCCACTGTGCTCCTTTTGCTCATTGCCTGGTCTAACTCCAACCTGCCTCCCACCCCAGCACATGTGCAGCCTCAACGCCAAACATCAGCCCAAACCTTCCGTGGCCAGTTGACTCTTCCAGCTGTGGGGGCTTTGCAAGGCCCATGTGCCTTTGCCCAGGGGTGCCATTTGGGACTGCGGACTCGACCACAGTTAATTGCTTGGGTGATATATTAGAGGTTCTGTCTGGTGGGATGAGGTCAGCAGGCACCTGGCTGCCCTCAGGTGGGAGGGCGTGGGGAAGGTGCTGGCTTTGCATGAGCAGAACTTAGCGCACACCTGTGGGCTGAACGGAACTCACTGGCCCACCCCTGAGAGGCATTGATGACACATGCCACGGTAGCCTCACACAATCGGACTCTGAGAAAGACTGTTCAGACCAAAGGACCCCAGGAAAATGGTTGTTCCTTTGACATGTATTTGGAAGCTACTTTTTTGTTTTGTTTGAATTTTCTGTGGTAAACACCCATAACATAAAATGTACCATTTTAACCATCTTTAGGTGCACAGTTCAGTGGCATGAGGCACCTCACACTATTCACCCATTCCCACCACTCACCCCCCCCACCCACTTCTACTCCCACCACCTACCCCCACTCCCACAGCCCGTCTCCACTCCCACTGCCCGTCCCCACTCCCACCACCCACCCCCACTCCCACCGCCCATCCCCACTCCCACCGCTCATCTCCACTCCCATCACACATCTCCAGGACTTCTTCATCTCTCCAAACCAAAGCTCTGTCCCCATTAAACACCCACTCTCCACTCCCCGCTTCTGCCCCTGGCACCCCCCATTCTACTTTCTATCTCTATGACTCGGCCTATTCCAGGGACCCTCATTTATGTGGAATCAGATGGTATTTGTCCTTTTGTGCCCGGCCATTTCACTCAGCATAATGTCCTCAAGGTTCATCCCTGTTGCAGCCTGGGTCAGAATTTCAGTCCTCTGTGAGGCTGAGTGATATTCCACTATACGGATACATCACATTTTGTTTATCCATTCGTCTGCGGATGAACATTTGAATTTTTTTTGAGACATCTCGCTCTGTCGCCCAGGCTGGAGTGCAGTGGCGTGATCTCAGCTCATTGCAACCTCCACCTCCTGGGTTCAAGCAATTCTCCTGCCTCAGCCTCCCTAGTAGGAGTAGCTGGGATTACAGGTGCACACCACCATGCCTGGCTAATTATTGTATTTTAGTAGAGACAGGGTTTCACCATGTTGCTCAGGCTGGTCTCGAACTCCTGACCTCAAATGATCCGCCCACCTCGGCCTCCCAAAGTGCTGGAATTCCAGACATGCGCCACCATGCCCGGCGGACATTTGGATTTTAATCCATTTTTTAAGACAATGAGAATCATGTCAATGGCCCCATTTCCCATTTTGCTTCAGCCACGAGCAAGTCGGGAAAAAAAAAAAAATGTGGCTCAACCTTGCTGGTTGTATCTAAAAGCCCCACTGCCTCATTTTCCCGCCCTCTCTGTCTTCCATTGTCTGACCTTGACTTCTGTCTGCTGACGTGCTTCTGTCTGATTTTATGTGGCTATGACAATGGAAGACCATCTATAGAATTAGATGGACACAAGCTGAAACGAACCTGCCTCAGGTCATTCTCCAAGTCTTCCCTGATGCCACGGGGGGCTGTGTGCCTCCTTCCCTCCCTACCTTGCAGTCGGGCACAGGACACACTGCTGCATGAGAGGTACAGTGCCCGCCCCCAACTGCTCACGGACAGGGGGCCATGCACACCTTTGGGCTCCTGGACTTCTTGGTCACCTCCCTTTGCTGGTGTCTGATTACGCTGAGTGGGCTGTTCTTCCTTCTACTGCGAAGCGAAGCGGAGTCCCTTTCTGAGCTGCTCTCCCCAGAGCTGGCACTGCACGCCACATTCCCTCCAACACTCAGCTGAGACAGAGTTCGGTAATGATGGTGTCCAGATGGCCATCCAGTCCCCACTTGACTGCTGTGTGCTGCTCCTGTCCCCCTGCTCCCAAGTATGAAGAGCCAGCCTGGCTATGTTCACAGGCGTGGTGGTAAGATCTCAAGACCCATCCGACATCCCTCGGAGAGATGGAAACTCCTTGAGACCTGAAGAGGCACCACCTCTCTGCAGAGAGGGACATGGCTGGACCGAGGACGTGGCCTCCCAGCAGAAGTGTTGTTGGGGATGCTGGGTTTGGTCCTGCCCAAGTGTGGCTGTGAGCAGCGCCAATGGGATGGGGGTGGAGGGAGGACGGCGGAGACAGGAAAAGGAGCCGAGTTAATACACAGGGCAGACGGCACTCAGCACGCAGGCAACTGGAGAATGCCGCCTTCTTAGATGAGTATGTTTCATTATCAATAATTTAGACACGTCCTTTCTCCTTTGGGAGATGGGCAAAATCTCATTTCCTGAGCAAATCCCCTAAGAAACCAACCTGTTCATTCCTCTAAGATTTTCAGAAATCTGCCTCCATCAACCTACTTACAAAATAAAAGTAGCTAACAGGCCAAGTTTGCTGGAGATTGGGGGCTAGAATGGCTGGTCTGTGGAGCCCATGGGAGCCAGGCGGGGGTCCGAAAAATGCCCAGGATGAAGGGTGGGGGATATGGCCAGCCCATCTCCCCACCCCGACTGGCTTCGGTAATGCCACAGGTAGACACACACAGAAAACATAATCATATATGTATTTTTTGAGACAGAGTCTCACTCTGTCACCCAGGCTGGAGTACAATGGCACGATCTTGGCTCATGGTAACCTCTGCCTCCCAGGTTCAAGCAATTCTCCTGTCTCAGCCTCCTGAGTAGCTGGGATTACAGGTGTACACCACCAAGCCTGGCTAATTTTTGTATTTTGGGTAGAGACAGGGTTTCACCATGTTGGCCAGGCTGGTCTTGAACTTCTGACCTCAAGTGATCCACCCACCTTGGTCTCCCAAAGTGCTGGGATGACAGGAGTGAGCCACTGTGTCCGGCCCCCATATTGTTTTAATTTAAGGCAACAACTCGATAAGCATTTGTAGAATTAGAGAAATGCAATGCAGAGTTTTGCATCTTGGGAAAAGTCACAGGGTGGGGCATCTGCCACTCTTCCGGTGCCAGAGAAGAGAAGGCAAGGCAGGACCCCGGCTGTGCTCGGAACTTAGATCTGGCAGTTGATCCACATTCTGAGTGAAGCCCGGGATGGTTGGTAAACCTCCCATGGGTTACTCAATGTCGAAGTGCCTCAGTTTACTCCCCTGTAAAAGCGGGGGTGACAGCGGGACCCACCTCTAGGTGTGGGGATGAAAGGTACCCACACCTTTCATGATGGGGGGAAACAGAGCCACCGGAGGCAGTCAGAACAGGAGCTGCTCAGGGCTGCAGTGAGCTCCAGTGGGCAGACCCTGGACTGTGGGTTTCACCCAAACAGGGCAGAAGAGGCGGGGCTGTCCTCTACCTCCCGGGGCACAGGAGAGGCAGGGACGTTTGGAACAAACCCCAAGAAGACTTCTGTAGCTCTTGGCCCTAAGCGATGAAAAGGCTGGTGGCTTTGAAGTGATGAAAAGCCAGGTGTCTGTCCCGGGCAGGGTGGGGGGGTCTTAGAGACTTCAGTGGGATTCACTTGCACCAGGATGCCCTTCTACCGGGAGGAGGCTCAAACCTGAATGAACGCAACGTCATTTCCACAGGTTAAACCGCACTCCCCAACCTAAGCTAGTTTCCCTGGGAGGTAATGATTTTCGAAACAAAACCAAGAGCAGATCCCACAGGCAACCCTGGGCCTGTGCTGGGTGTCCCCCGCAGTGACAGCCGGAGTGCTTTACACATCTCCTCAGGAGGAGTCTCTCCCCACAGCCCTGTCGGGGGGTGCTTGTGTCCCTAGGCACAGGTGAGGCGCTGAGGCAATGGGGGTCCCCGTCAGCTCACTATCTTTGGGGACGGAGGCTGGCAGGGAGTGTTGGGTGTTGCCTCGCAGAGACATTCAGCATCCAGCCTGACTTAGTAGCAAGCCCCAGTTCTGCAGAGATTCTGCTTCTTGGAGGCCTCGGAGCTCTGCAGCTCAGCGGGCAGCTGGAGGGCCCACATCCACTGCCTCATCTGTGGGAGGACCCCCGCCTGCCACACGCCAAGCCCCCATTCTGAGCCGGGACCTGCCTCTATAGGTTGGGATGCAGCGGAGTCTTCAGCCAGCAGAGCCAGAGCCCAGAGCGAGGCTGCCCCCGCTGGGTAGGCAACGCCGCCTCGCTCCCTGCAGCTGACAAAGGACTCCTGAGACCACTAACCCTTTCAAACCCTGCAAAACCATCTCTGGAACCACCCTGAAGCTAGGGACTCAGGCTCAGGAACTGCTGCTTGCTGGGGCGTCGGCAGCCAAATGCGCTTAGGTCTTCAAAGCCACCGTTTGTGCTTGGGCTGCGGATTCTGGCTAGTGAGATGCTGAGCTGTGAACAAAGTCAGAGCCCACTCATAACCACCTCCCTCTGTTCCCTGTGTCTTGGCCCGCTTGGCACCAATGCTGCTGCAGTCACCGTCTTTTATTTCCTGTATTCTGATGCTTTGACATCTGAAGCCTTACTGGCCCTGGGGAGACAGCCCCTCCCAAAGTAGCAGATTCCGAGAGGCAGTAAACAATGGACTTGGTGGTGTGCTCTTCACCTGCAAACCAGCTGGCCAGATCCCACACCCCAAGCCCCTTCCTCTATCAGGGTCTCATGCTCCAGGCAACTGTTCACCTGTCCTAATCACTGCAGAGCCAGGTACAGACAATCAGAGTCAGCCCCACAGCCCGGAGCTTACTGAAATGATCCAAACCAGCCAGCCCCAAAACTGCTTCCCCTGCTTTGCCCGTTCCTTCCTAGGGAAACCACAGTCAAGACTCCTGCCCCTGTGAACCCCCATTCCCTCTGCCTCCCGACCAAGCCTGGTGCCTCCCCATGTGTCCCTGGTGCCGGGCCCCTGCCTCTGGGGATCTGTCCCTAGATAGGCTTCTTCCACCATGCCAGTCATTTCTGTATCTGTGCGTCTCTTTGTACCCCATTAAGACAAATTCCAAGTATCCTTAGATCCCCACCAGCCTCACCATCCTAGCTGCACCTGCCGGGATCCCTGGCATTGCTTTGGCTCTTGCAAGAGGGAGCCAGTTTTCAGGATGAAACCGTAATGCTTCCCTGGTGGTAAGGAGTTCCTCAGTGCTTGGTGCAGCTCAGAGGCTGCTGGGACAACTGGATTTGGAGTTTCCACTGCCGGAGCCGCCTCAGAAAGACTATTACTGCTCAGCAATCGCCTTTCGGGATTAACACATCTTTACTCACATGATCAATTTCAGTCTCCTACTAGATACGGCCTCAGAAGTGAAATGTGAACATGGACTTCTATCACACCCATGTCCCAGCGAACGCCTGTCTGCAACTAACCCGCATCGACAAGCAGCTAATTTGCGGATTTTGCCTGTATTGACAGTTCGGTTTATTTAATAATAGATAGTTGCTGTCTTCCCTGGGTTCTGTTCATGCAGAAGGTCTTTGCTGAGACGGAACACATGATAAATTGTGGATGTGTTTACATGGACCTTCCTGAGGCCCCGGGGCTCATGGTCAGACTTTAAAGAATAATAACAAAAATAATTTTTGTTATAGGAGGAGTTCCTGATGAGGGCGGTTAAATGAGCCGACCACTCATTGTGGGCAGCAGCACCATGCAGGGAGACCCAGCTTCACTGGTCAGCCGATACTGAACAAACATTTGCCTCAACAGATAAACATGCTTGCCTGGGCTTCATATGCCCTCCCAGGCTTTGAGGAGCTCTGATTTATAAAAATAAAGCAGCATTGAGGTACCACAGGAGAGTATCCTCTGCAAGACTCCCTTTGGCAGCTGCCCCTGTGCTTGGCTGTCCCTGTTTCTTTCTTCTTTTCTTTCCTTTTCTTTTTCCTTCCTTCCTATCCCTCCCTCCCTCCCTCCCTCTTTCCCTTTCTCTCTCTTTCTCTCTTTCTTTCTTTCTTCTCTGAGTTTTAGTCTGCAGCACAGTGGCACGATCTCAGCTCACTGCAAGCTCTACTTCCCAGGTTCTCCCAAGCAATTCTCCTACCTCAACCTCCCGAGTAGCTGGGGTTACAGGTTCATGCCACCAAGCCCAGCTGATTTTTGTAGTTTTAGTAGAGGTGGGGTTTCACCATGTTGGCCAGGCTGGTGTCCCAACCTCAAGTGATCCACCTGCCTCTGCCTCCCAAAGTGCTAGAATTACAGGCATGAGCTGCTGCGCCCAGCCTTTTCCTGTTTCTGATGTGAGCTCAGCCTCCTCAGCAGCTCCCCTTCTCCCTTGTCCCCTTCTGGTCCTAGCAACACACCCTGGATGCTCTCTGTGCCCTGGGTCTATCTGCCACCCACCACCAGGAACTCCTGCATGCAGGTTTCTAATCCAGATTCCTGGTACCTCCTAGATCTTACTACCTGGTTACTGGTGCCAAAGTCACTCAACATGTGGGACAGAGGACAGACGAGGGCCTCTCCTGAAACCTCCTCCACCCCTGCCCCTCCCAGTATAGTCAATGGCACTAAAGTTGATTCAGTGCCCCCAAACTCACTGAAATTGATCCAGCACCCCTAAACTCATTGAAATTGATCCAGCATCCTAAAGTCAGATCTCTGGGCACAACCCTTTCCCCTCCCTCGTCCCCAGTGCTCACCCAAGTAGTCTCTAGGTCCTCTCCATTCTTCCTTAACACCTTCTGTACCTGTGTGACCCCCGCTACCCACAAATCCGCATGGCTCAGGCCCCCTTCTCTTCCTAGAACATGGTGCAGCCTCTGAACTTGATCCTGGCTCAGACATCTACAGCTCCCATGTCCAGCTTCAACTCAGTGGCCAGACAAGTCAGCTGCATGGCAGGTTCCACCCCATTGTACACTTCACAGCTGCCCACAGGCTCAGGGAAGGTTCAAGACCTCTTGGCATGGGGCTGAGGATGCTCACACGTGGCACCAAACCACCTGCCCATTGCTTCCCCCTTGGCTCCCCCACCAGGGGTCTGCCCTCAGGCTAAGGAGAGCAGCTTACAGCTCCCCAGTGGCCGAGCTCACACTCCTGGATCCTTCCCTTTCCCACCTGAAAAGACCAACCCTGCTCACTCTACCCAGCAGCCTCTTACTCATCTGGAGACCAGGTGGCCTGAGCCAGCCTGGTCTTTCTCCATCTCTTAGCCGGGCATGAGTCTGCTGACCACGCCTTGTGCCTCTGGAAGCACACTGTGTCCTGGGCTGGCCCACACCTTCCTGGTCTCCCCATGGCTCTGGCCCTTCCTCCTGCCTTTGCCTAGTGGGTAACTGGGTATCCCAGGGCACCTTCTCTTTCCACCCTTTACTTTCTCCCCAGGCAACTTCGGAGCTCTGGCTTCAACCTGTACCCTGATGTCCACTCCAGCCGAGGTCCCTGTGGGTCCAACCTTTTGCTTCCCTTGGTGTCTCCCAGACTGCTCTGTCCCACATGTCTGAGGCTCAGGGTCTTCTCCCAGAAACCTGGTCCTAGCTCAGTGGTCTCTATTTCAGTCAATGGAGCTATCACCCGTCCAAGTGAGTGAGTCAGCTGGGGTCCACTCTGACCCTCCCTCTCCTCCTCCCCCATCCTCCAATCCATCATTGACTGTCAGTTTGACCCTAGAATGCTTCTCTCACCTCCATAGCATGGGGCATTCCACCCACTCAGATACCACCTGAACCTCTTCTCCAGATCCATCATCCTTTCCTCAGACCCTCATGCCCCCAGCTCTAACCCCATATGGGACCACGTGGGATTGCTTCCACTTTAAAAGCTTCTGAGCTGTCCACCTCCTGCTTGACCCCGTGAGGGGAATCGTGCTCAGCTCCTTTACGCCAGGGCCTCATCTCACCTCAGGCGTCTGCAGAAGTCATAATTCAGCCCCTCTGGCCCCAAGGGACTGAAGAGCTCCCAAGTTTCTGTGCCTGGGGCAGAGGCTGTGCTCATAACCTCCCCTAGGGAGAAAGGAAGGAGAGTCCTACGCTCAGCAGAATAGCTCCCGCTGCCCCCGGTGTCCTATGCCCTGGAACCTGCCACTACGTTAGGGTTCCTGGCAAAGGGTGATTAAGGTTGCAGATGGGATCAGAGCTGCTGACTGGCCAACCTGAAAACAGAGAGAGGAGCCTGGAGTATCCAGGTGGGCCCGGGTTAATCACAGGGTCTTTAATTATGGGATATGAGGCAGGAGAGGATGCCAGCGTGGGATGTGAGCAGGACTCAGTGGCCATTGCTGGCTCTGAGTGTGGAGGAAGGGGCTAAAGGCCAAGGAGTTCGGGGGCCTCTAGAGGCTGGAACAGGGGAGGCAGTGGATTATTCCCCAGAAATGCAGCTCTGACTATGATGCCTTGCTGGTATCCTAGTGAGACTTCTTCCTGACTTCTGCCCTCCAGAACTGCACGGCCAACCGTCCATCTCATTTCAAGCCGCTACATTTGTTTGCGACAGTGGCATCTAATGCAGTCCTCTTGGAAAGTTCTTAGTGTCACATCACTCTGGTCCTCTCAATCCCCCCCTCTTCTCCCTTCCTTTTTGGGTCTTAATGTCCACAGAGAGTGCGGCGTGGACCCAGCCTTTCTGCCTCTCCAACAAGACAGGAGGGCAGGGAGCTGAAAGATCTCAAATCAGCCAACCCCACCCCCACCCTTCCTCCTCTATCCTGCCTGGCAAGCCCCAGCCCCCCAAACCCCCAGCCTTCTCTGCATCTACACTCAGCAAAGTCACGTCACTCTCTGAGCAGCCTCTGCTTCCCAGATGAAGGCTCTGGCCCTGACCCTGCAGGGTGGTGCTGTGTGGGAAGGGGCAAGGAAAAAGGAACAAGCAACGCTTGACAAGGCTGTTTCAGGTCCCCCTTCTTCTTTCAGCCCAAGTAGATCCTGGTGGCCGACAGACATCCCAGAGGGAGATAATCATGACTCCTAGCACAATGCACCTGGCGCTCCCTCAAGAGCTGCTAGAGCCAGACGGAGCCCATCTTTCCCCCCCTCAAATACCCGCCCTCCACCACACACACCCGGACACAAAGCCGGGGAGGACTCCAATTAATTTAACTTTTAATTATATTCACTTAACAAGATTACCCAGCTGAGGTTCAAAAAAAAGTCCACCTCCTCGCCCAGATGAAAAAAACCTCTTCTTTATCTATTTATATCCGGTATATACATAACCAGAAACGAATATTTCTTTATGGACCATTAAAGATCTAATGTTTAATTTATAGCCACTTTCTCTGGCGGGGTGTCCAGGCACAATGTCAACATTTTTAATTAAATGAATTTTTTTTTTAATCACAAAGGAAGATATATATTTTTAAAACCACATTTGAGCCAGTTAGCAACAGCCCCGAGTTGCTGCTTCCAGGAGGTGCCACTGGTTGGAGAGGGTGCTGGGGAAAGGGGAGACATCTCTGGAATTTCAAACCCCAGGCTGGCTGGTCTGTCTGCGGTTAGGGTGGCAGGGGTCTCCCCAGATGAGGGTATGGCGACGTACCCAGCAGGGGAGGTCCCCAGCTGCTATTTGTTGAGCACCTACTATGTTCTGGGCAGTGCCCTAGAGGGTTTTCACATACCATCATCTTTAATTCTCCCAGCAATGGTCCACGGGGTGGCCATGGGATGGGATTACCAAGGAGGAAGCTCAGAGAGGTTGAGCACCCTGCCTGAGGTCACACAGCAGCAGACGGATGAGGAACCCATGTGTGGGTCCAGGTCAGCTTCCCAAACCTAAGCACTTTCCTCTTCCCCCACGCAGCCTCTGAGGGCGGGCATGGGAGGGAAACTTCTCCCCAGCTGGCGGCAGGACTTCTGAGTCCTCCATGGTGCAAATGAAGTCACTGCAACGCCCAGGTCCTGGGCAGGGAGGCAAGTTCACCACTACATCCCTAGCACCTAGGATACAGGAGCCTCCCGGAAGTCATTTGCTGAGTTTTGCAGTTCATGAGAATGAAGGTGATTTTCCAGAAGGTTCTCAGATGTCCTGGCTTTAGGGAGCAGGGCCCCTGAGGTCTGGAAGAGGCCAGCTGCTGCCCAGTGCTATTCCTGCCTCGTTCAGAACCCTGCCCACCCCACAACCCCCAGGTGGCAGCAGGTGAAGAACCTTACTCCTGAGACCCTCAGCCCTAGCTCCATACACCCCCAAACCTGCCCCCCAATCCAGGACACATGGCACCAGGGCCCAGCCTCGAGGCCGACCAGCTGGACTCTTGCACACTGACCTCCACACATAGATGGAGGGAAGCCCCTGAGTTGCTAAGCCTGTAAGTGACCCTGAGGGTTCTGGGGCTAGAGACGGAGCTTCAGGAAGCTGAGCCCGTGAACTCTCAGCTGGTGACCAGTGCTGGCCTCAGGGACCTCTCACCTGCTGGGGTTGGTCTTATGTCACCAGGGGCCACTTCTGAGCTCTCTTGGTGATTCATAGACTTGCACTTCCATGCAGTGTCAGTCCAGGCTGTCTGAGAAACCCGTCCTGCCTGAGTGGGTGCCTTATCCGGACAGTATCCAGGTGGACAGGTGCCTTATCTGGGCTGGGCCTGAGAGAAGTCCCAGAATGCCTGGAAGTGCTGGATGACCCAGCTTATGGCCACTTGGCTATCACCATGGGCTGGACTCTCTAAAGACAACGTGGGGCTTCAGGCTAACATGCTGGGAGGGGCAACACCCCAGACTTTTGCTCTCGGTAGGGCCTGGGGCAGGTCTATGTGCCCTGAGCCCTCTGTCCTAAGCAGCAACTGTGGGTCAGAGTGGAGGGCAGGCAGCTTCTCCTTGGGACCTTGCTGGCTTCCTGCCCCCAGGGCCTGTATCTGCTTGGCCTCCCCTCCTTAGCCAACCCCTTGACCCCTTGGAAACTTGACCTCTCTCCAGGCTTTTCCTATGGGGCCTGCCCAGGCCACATCCAGCCCAGCCAGTATGGTGCTACCTCCAGGACAGAGAATGGGAGGTGAGTGGCCCTTTAGTCACGTGTATGTGTGTGTGTGTGTGTGTGTACTGGGGGTATGGCATGAGGAGGAGCACTGGAGAGAGAGTCTGGGGTGATAGTGCCATAGACTCACTATGGTGGGTCTCAGCCCAGTGGCTGGACATCAGTGACACTGTTGAGAGACACGTGGACACTCCAACATCTGCCCTGCTCTTCAAAGAAGTGACCTCACAGGGGCATAGTTCCTGCTGCCATTCTCCACCCCAGAGCCCTGGCCCCTGATCTGTGCTCAGGAATAAGGCTGTGTCTATTTGAACCAAGAGGTGGGAAGTAGAGGCAGCCAGAAGCTGGGGCCAGCATGAGCCAGCGGCCTTTAATGGGACACTCCATCTTCTCCTGGCGACCACGTCTCCCAGGAAGACTCGGGAAGCTGCTGAGTCAGCACTGCATGGGCAGGGTGGCCGGTGCTCAGCAGTAGCACTGGACCTGGCCTCCCAGGTCGGCTGGTCTCCATCCTGAGGGTACCTCCAGCTCAGGGGCAGCATCCCTGGGCTTCTCCTCCTCCCTTGCTGCAATTCCCCATCCTAGAGGGGCCACGGATAGGAAGACCCCTCCTGTGCATCCCAGGGACGGCGGATGCTGCTGGTGTAGGGACTGAACCTACACCACTTCCAGGACTCCTGTCTTCTGCTTGGGACCGGGGCTCCTGGACCCGCTACCTGCCGAGCATAGAGGGGCACAGCAGCCTCCCCAGCCAACTCCCTTGGGGGCTTCCAAAGCAGCCACCCAGAAAACGCCTGATCATAGTCCTCTAGGAATTTCTGGAGCTGTCTTCCAATACCATGAACTTCCCCAGTGCGGATGGGAGGGGCTGACCCGAGCGGCCCACGGTAGGGAAGCCCCAGCCCATTGTAAACTCCCCCAGCCCCGCCAGGTGTGCTCCCCCGCCTCGCTCAACCTTCATTAACTGTGGAGGTCAAGAGCCTCATCACTCCCTCTTAGCTCCGCTCTTTCCTGCAGGGAGGCACGCTTGTCTCTGGGGCTTCTATTCCCATAAACCGACCCTTCCTTTCTCATGTGAATCCACTTTAATTACAAAGCTAAATAACGAGAAGGAAATATTAAAATAAAAAAAATATTCCTTACACAAAGCAAGTTTGCTTGTGCCGGCCACCGGCTCTGGGAGCTGAAGCCCAGAGTGAGGATGGCACCATGCCACTCACTAAAAGCATGAGTGTCCCTAAATCAATAATTCATTTACTTTAATGAGATAAGTACTTTGAAAACTAATTGCAAACCTGCTCCATTTACTCCGACCCGTTACAGCCCTTAATGTAAATCGCAGAACCATGGCTGTGGGGAGGAGAAAGTCTTTAGGTGGAAGACACCGTGTCATCTTCTCCTTTCTTCTAAGAAAGGGAAAGAAGTTCTGCCGGGCGCGGTGGCTCACGCCTGTAATCCCAGCACTTTGGGAGGCCGAGGCGGGTGGATCACCTGAAGTCAGGAGTTTGAGACCAGCCTGGCCAAGAAGACGAAACCCCATCTCCACTAAAAATACAAAAATTAGTCGGGCGTGGTGGCGCGCATCTGAAATCCCAGCTACTCGCGGGGTACTGAGGCAGGAGAATCCCTTGAACCTGGGAGGCGGAGGTTGCCGTGAGCGGAGATAGTGCCACTGCACTCCAGCCTGGGTGACAAAGTGAGACGCCATCTCAAAACAAAGCAAAGCAAAATGAAACAAAAGAACAGAAAGAAAGGGAAAGAAGTTCGTGACCCGCGTGGGAGGAATCTGGGGAACTGGTGGGCTCCTGCTGTGGCTCCACCTGCCCTACTATGAGGCAGTGGGCGGGTCCCCTCCAGTATCCTTCTCCTGGGAGAGAGGGTAGCACTGGGAAGCAGGAATGTGGCAGCACACACTACAATCAATGTCGGGAAGTGACTGTCCTGGGGCCTCCGGGGACTCCTGTGAGTCCCTCCGCCGGCAGGTGCTCTGAGCAGTCCTTCCCCAAGCCCCGAGCCCCAGGAGGTTCGCGCGGTTCCAGAGACGCCGGCGCAAGGATACATGTTGTTAGCAGAGAGAGTTTTCAGTTCATGTTTGGCAAGTGAAGTCCCAAAGGGTCCAGTGTTCCAATAGCTTCCCCAGAATACAAACCCGAGACCAAAAAGAGGCACTGACTAGCAGGTGCCCTGAGGATTCTGCTGCCAAGATGCTGAGAGCACAGCCTGTGCTGAGCGGAGGAGGGAGCGGCAGACCAGGAAGCTGCTCACCTACCAGGGGTTTGGCCAAGGGGCTGCAGGACCCATGGGGCCAGGAAAAGACACCTGAGTCCTTCTCAGAGTTCTTTGCTTTTTTTTCCTCTCGGAGACAGTCTTGCTATGTTACCCAGGATGGAGTGGTGTGGTGCAATCTCAGCTCACTGCAGTCTCTGCCTCCTGGGTTCAAGCAATTCTCCCACCTCAGTCTCCCAAGTAGCTGGGATTACAGGCACGTGGCACCACGCCTGGCTAATTTTTGTATTTTTAGTAGAGACGGAGTTTCACCATGTTGGCCAGGCTGGTCTCAAACTCCTAAGCTCAGGCAATCCACCCACCTCGGCCTCCCAAAGTACTGGGATTACAGGTGTGAGCCACCACGCCTGGCCTGGCCTTTGCTTTTGTTTTGGGGAAAAAAAAAAATAATAATAATATAAAAGCAATGATGGTACAATTTTCAGCTTCTAATCTTGTGGGGATGGGGGTCTTAGATCCTTCTTTTCCCTCCCCCTTTATCCCCTTCTCTTCCCCACTCTCTCTCTCTTTCTAGTTTTTGGCCTCACTGGGAACAGATGCCAATGCCTACACAGAAGTCCAAGGTTGTTTCCTGACATTTTCAGGAAGAGCCTGTTTTAGTGATTATGACTCTAAACATCTTGGAAAATGCAGAAGAACCTACTTCTGCTTTGCTGCTAGACACTGGTTGAGTCCCCCACGGTGAATAGCTCAGCTAAACCAATCCAGCTCTCAGGGCTGACCCAGTGCAGGGGGCGCCACACTGACAGGCAAAGTCGAAGCACCAGACAGCAGCCTCCAGCGACACGCCGCAGACCCAGAGAAAGTATCTGAAACGGATTCCCACTTAGTTCTGAAGCCCTACTCAATACTCCTGTACTCAGGCAAAAGCAGAGGATAAAATCCCCATCCCTCAAAACCCACCAGGTGTGTTGCCATGGGCCACAGTCAAGGTTGCTGCTATTATGCTTCAGCATTTACTGGGCACAGAAATGTGCTGGGCTAGCCCTTCTCATGGAGGTCCCTGTCTAAATGGAACACAGGTTCCCCAGGCTGGACGGAGCCAGGGCCACTAACAACAGACACTCAGGGGTCAGATGCTGGGCAGACTACAAGGAGCTCTAGAGCCTCAGGGCCAAGGGAGGGTGGGACAGGGAACTCGGCAAAGTTCTTCTCAGGTATACCCAGCAAGAGAGAGATGGACAGGCCCTTTGGAAGATCGGGAGGCAGGCGGCTGGTTGGTGGGGGTTGCACCCAGAGCTACTGAAGAGAATCCTGTTCATGAAGGGCTCATCTCCTAATGGGAACCCCACCCTCGCCATGCCATCCTCCTCCTGCTCTGCCTGTGACAGAGAAAGGCCCACACCTGGGCCACCTTGTACTTGACCCGGCTCTCACAATCTACCTGCCATGACTACTCGATGCCATGTCGAAAGGCGCCGTCCCGGCAAGTCTGGCCCCAAAGCTGCCCCGCTTTCTCAGCACTGTGCTAGAGGGAAGGCTGCTCTTTTTAAGTGGCTGCAGCTGCTTTTGCAGAGTCGCTTTTATCACTTGCAATCCCAGCTTTAAGTCATTGCTCAAAACCAGAAATGTCAAAATTCTCTTTCCCTTATAACTCTGCCCTTCAGGCTAAACTGTCTGTAGGGATGACAGCAGGGCACTGGTGGGTACCGAATGCCATCTTTCTATAGACCCACTTTTCTTCCCCCTGAAACACTGACCCAATACACAGCTGGTGTCTGGCCCACCCTGGCATCTGTGGATTCTGCCCCGGGGGCTGTGCTGTCCTCAGGTCGAAGGTGGAGCAGGAGCGGGGAGTGGGCACAGCGCCGATCTTGGGCAGAGCCCACATGCAGGACCCACAACCCTGCAGCGAGGGATGTATTCTGGGGTCCCAGCCCTTCCGTGGTGAGGGCAACTGCCTGGACCCCAGAGGTGAATGGGAAGGTGACAGCAGGGGCAGGAGGCACCAGCGATAGGGTCATCGCTGAGAAGAGCATCTCCTGTGTTACTGAGAAGACAACTGCAAACCAGCCGCATCTGGGAGGCAAGGCCTGAAGGAAGGGAGCAGGCAGGCCTTTGGGGGCCTGGGTGAGATGGCATTGCCTGGGACTGCATGGAAGGGAAGGGCGCTCAGCTGACACAGAAGCAGCTGGGAGAGGGCTGAGAGCAGGGACGGGCTTGTCAGTAGACCCGGCTCCCTTTGCTGAGCCTGGCAATCCTGTGTTCCCCAAGAGCTGAGAGATGCAGGGACAGGCTCGGTGTGACCTAGGTGTTTAGGTGCCCCCGCACCTCAGGGTCACAGTAGCCACAGGGGCTCTGCAGCAGGCGCCGTTCTCAGTACTGGGCAGCATTCTCCCTCTCGCACTCCTCCCTGAAGAAGCTCGTCTGAGCATCATCCCAGATGAGGAAACTGACGCTCAGAAACGTCAACTGTGAGTGCAGCGGGACGTGAGTCCAGTCAGGCGGGCCAGGCAGCCAGACTGCCGAGCCCCTTCCTGGCCGCTGACTTTCCCTGGGTGGAGTGAGGACCATGCGAGACCCCTGGTGTGTGGAGCCCTCTGGACAGGAGGAGCGCTGTCTGCATGTCCTGTGTGTCTAACCAGCACTTACTGAGTACCCTTGGACCTGGCCCAGCCCATCGGCCACCGGGTTTAATCATCAAATAAGGAAGTACAGGGGGAGGCGGAAGGGGAGCCTGTCTTGCCCAGACCCTCACACCCCTCCCCACTGGCTAGAGTCAGTTGTGGGGGACCCCGGCCCTGCTGAGGCTCAGCTTCCCCCAGGGCCCCTTCCCACAAAGCAGCCCCACGTGCCGGCTACCTGCTCCCTGCCACAGTGGATCCAGCACTGGCTGTGGCCTCTGCCCTACACGTTCTGGGCCCTGAGTGGAACCCAGAGGGGGTCCCGCTCTTTCCCCTGCACCTTGGAGCTAGGACCCCTAAGAAGAAAGACGTGGCCCGAGAAGGGCCCCAGAAAGAGCCATGAGGTGCCCACAGTGGGCACCAATAGAGCAGAGATGCCCGCTGGCGCGTCCACAGGTGATAGGTCAGCTGCTGGGGCCAGGCCCACGCCCGTGACTCTGAGGGCAGCACTGATGGCGAAGGCCAAAGCCAGAGCCCCAGGGGTGGCTCAGAGAGGTGTGGCCACGCTGGCCTGAGGCTGAGGACACAGCCAAGCTGCAGCCAGCTTGCCGGGCCTTGGGGCCTGACGGGAAGCCGATGCCCCTCCCCTGGGAATAGGAAAATGACCAAGGAAGACGCTGTAAAGTGTGAGAAAACGGCATGCGGGAGGGGATTTTCAGTCCACATCATGGAACAACTGCAAAGTCCTTTCCCAGCTCTGACGCCCACCAGCTCTGGCCAACTGCCAGACTCCGTCACCCTCCCGCATTCTCCATGGGCCCCACACTGGCCTCCTCACTGGCCCTGGCACCTGCCGGCACACTCCACCCAGGGCCTTTGCACCAGCTCCGGCCTCTCCCCCGCCATCCATGTGTCTCCCTCCTCCCTTCCACCCCAGGACTCCAGCCTCTCCCCACTCCAGCTGTTCCTTACTTCCCGTTGATCTTTGCCTAGATCCTTTTTCTCACCTCAGTTAAAGTCAAAGCCTCCACACCCCTACACCCCTCCAGTTCCCACCCCACAGCGTTAGCTCCTCGAGCCCCCTACAAACATATTCCATTGTTCCCCCAATTGCCCATCTCCCCCATTGCAATGTAAGCACTACAAGAGATTTTTATCTGCTTTGTCTCCTGATGCAGACACTGATGTGTCTCCAGAGCCCAGGACAGGGCCTGGCACACAGCAAACACTCAATAAATGTGTGTGAGTAAATGAAGGAGGGGGCATGAGCATGCCAAAACCACAGGCACAGGGTCTCTCTCTCTGTGTGTGTCTCTCTTTCCTTTCCTTTTTCTCTCCCAAGACCCAAGACCTGTTTTTTTCTTGCAGAAAGTGGTGTCCTAAGGGGCATGGAGCTCCTTGGAAGGACCCGGAGGCAGAGGATGCAGGTGGAGGTGCTGCGCTGCCAGAGTCCCCCAGGAGCCTCCCAGGCCTGTGCGGCTCTCTCTCTCCCCTGCACAGGATTCCCCGGAGGGCTCTTCACAGTGCAGATTCAATGATGTGGCAGGTCTGGGGTGGTGGGGGCGCATTTCTCAAAAGGTCCCAGGTGACGTGGAGGCTGCCGGAGCGGGGGCCACCATCTGAGCAGGAGCTCGCACACAGGCGGGTAGGCAGCAGGACCCTCCCCATCCCATCCCGCGCTGGTCGCCACGGGGACCTTGGTGTGAAGCCAGGATGAAGGCAGCGCACCCCACGCTTCCCCTGTTCACACAAGAGGCCCCCCAAAGCGGCTTCCCCTCCTGTTTCTTGGCAGCTTCTGATGGAACCTGAAGAGGGGAGGGGAGGACCTCAGGTGTCCACAGCGCGCCCAGCGGAATTGTGGGTTTGCTTTTACTGGGGTTTGTGGGGCGGGGAGGCATATGAACACCTGAAATATTAATGCAGATTGCCGGGCATCGAGCTCCTTCACACACTCCAAAACTTTGCTTTGAGTCCCTCTGAGATTCCTTTTGAGGTTTGAGATTACTTTTGAGATTCTTCTGAGTTATTTGAGTAACTTTGAGATTCCCTTTCTCTGCCTGGGCTGTATGCTAAACCAAAACCACTGCTCTGGAAAAGCCTCACATGGTCATAACTCAGCACACATAACGTGGCTAAGCGGCGGCCAAGCCAAGCCCGAGATGCAGCGGTTCTGAGCCTCAGCTTCTCCATGGAGGCTCCCACAAGCCCGGACCTCTGCAGCTGGGGACAAGTCCTGCAGCCACGGGGGCTCTGTCCTGCAGCCACGGGGGCTCTGGACAGGGGACTGTGGGCAGGAAGGGGGTGGCCAGGACTGGCCTGGGAGTCAGCCATGACCGGGCACAAGCAGATCCCACTGAGGGGACACGGCCCCTCACCTTGGTTTCCCTGCCAGGACTTGTACATTTCTCTGTAAATTCCACCTCGGTCGTTTTCCTTTGAAGAACAATCGGTGGGCAGATCTCCATTGATCACACAGGGGCAAATTGATTAGGATCCTAAATTAGGTCAGTGCCACTCTCTGCTCAGAGGGCAGGACCCCTTCATCCTGTTCCAGTCTCGAGAGGTGGAGGGAGGGAGGCCCAGGCTGGTGGGAAGGGCTGTGGGCCCTTTGTGCAGGTTCATGGTGCCAGCTGTGGATGGGCGCATGGGGCAGGAGCAGAGTTGCGGATCTGTGGCTACCCCGTGTGCCCCACAAGGCTGGAATCTATCCCTACGTGGGTCACAAGGATGGCCAGGCCAAGACTGTGCGGATCTGTGGCTACCCCGTGTGCCCCACAAGGCTGGAATCTATCCCTACGTGGGTCACAAGGACGGCCAGGCCAAGACTGGTCCAATGCAATCAGTTGCTCCCTGATGGATGGAAACCAACCCACGTGCCTTCACCCATGAGCACTGTGGCGGCCCCAACAGGACGAGGCTCCTTCTTGCTTCCTGGCTGCCAAGCGCCAGCTCTGGTTGCCTTCTCCTTGTTTCAGGTGACCTGGCTCCCAAAGCTGTTGGCAGTCTGATGAGCTCTGCAGGTGAGGCTGGAGCCGGTAAGGCCTCAGCTGCCTCCCCCGGGAGAACTTGCTCTTGGCCCCTCTGGGTAGAGGCGACTTCGCTGAGCAAGCTCTGGGCCTTCAGCTCAGGCAGGGTAACTCGCCCAGGCCTAGTTTGCCCCTCCAGGGTTCCCAGGGCCCTGCGAAGCCACCCTGACCCAAGTGGATCCTGGGGTCACCACCCCGGCTATGCTGCCTCCCCCAATCTTTGAAGGGCTCAAGCTCTGGAAACACTCAGGCTAGAGGGAGAACACAGCAAGGGCAAACTTTTCGTGATTTCTGTTCTTTCCTCTCTCCCGGCCCAGCATTGGGAAAGTGGCCAGCACTTTTAAGGAGCAATCCAAGTGAACGCTGGTATTTTACAGGCACTTTGTAAATTCTGCAGCACTTGAAATTGATGTGATTTGTTTGAAACGCTGGAGGGCACGTGGAGTTTCTGCGGACACACAGGCCTTCTGCCCCGGTCAGATTTTTACCAGTCGTGGCAGGGCCCTGGGGCCTGGCTGGGAGAGTCCCATGCTGCTCATGGCAGAAGTCCCAGGAGTGGCCACTGGAGAGGAGGCAGGAAGGCAGAGGCTGCCCCAGCTCATGGTGAGCCAGCCCCACCTGCTCTCTAGGGTGGCCAGGCCGTATCCACCTGGAAGGCAGACCAAATGCCACCACACCCCCTCTGCCCTGAGCCCAGGCTCCATGAGAGCTAGGACTCTGCCTGTTGTTGCCTAGAACGGTGCCTGACACACAGCGGGAGCCAGTGAATGCCTGGATGAATGAGCCTTACAAGGGGCAGAACTATGTCCCCAAAAAGGTATGTCCAGTCCTAACCCCCAGAGCCTGGAATATGACCTTATTTGGAAGAAGGGTCTTTGCAGATATGACTAAATTAAGGTATAATAAAATGAGATCATGCTAGATTTAGGGTTGGCCCTAAATCGAATGGCAGTTGCCTTGATAAGAGAAAGGAGGGAGGTTTGAGATACACAAGGAAGAAGGGCTCGTGGAGCCAGAGGCAGAGATTAGAGAGTCAAGGAATGCTTGGAGCCCCCAGAAGCTGGAAAAGGCAGGAAGGATCCTTCCCTAGAGCTTTGGCTGGAGCATGGCCTTGCTGGCATCTTTTTTTTTTTTTTTTTTTTTTTTTAGACGGAGTTTTGCTCTTGTCGTCCAGGCTGGAGTGCAGTGGTGCAATTGCAGCTCACTGCAGCTGCCACCTCCCTGGTTCAAGTGATTCTCATCCCTCAGCTTCCCAAGTAGCTGGGATTACAGGCACCTGCCACCACACCCAGCTAATTTTTGTATTTTTAGTAGAGACAGGGTTTCACCATGTTGGCCAGGCTGGTCTCAAACTCCTGAACTCAGGTGATCCACGTGCCTCGGCCTCCCAGAGCGCTGGGATTACAGGTGTGAGCCACCAAGCCCGGCCTTGTTTTTTTAAAGATGGGGTCTCACTATGTTGTCCAGGCTATCCTCAAACTCCTGGGCTCAAGTGATCCTTCTACCTCAGCCTCCCAAGTTGGTAGGATTATAGGCAGAAGTCACGCACCCGGCTCCTGCTGACATCTTGATTTTAGACTTTTGGGCTCCAGAACAGTGAGAATCCATTTCTGTTGTCTCATGTCACCCGGTTCATGATCACCTGTTACAGCAGCCCCAGGAGACTCATCCATATGCTATGGTCTGGAGCTTAATTCTAGCAAGAGCAGATTCTCCTCATAGCTTCCCCGCTTCACCCACCTGGTTCTGTTTCTGTTTTCCTCCCTGGGTCCTTGACAAGGATGGGCCTGGGGTACAGCCTCTGTGGTTGGTGGGTCCTGTGTGTACTGCCAGAGGGGGTGTGCTCCGCGAACTGGGCCTCGACTTCCCCAGATTCTGTACCTTCTCCTTGGCTCCTGGTACCCCCGGAAGGTTCTGTTCCCCTGTAAGTTTCTGTGGGGCGAGCTGGGTGGGACCATGGGGAAGTGTCCAGTGTTACTGGCCTGGCTACCACCATTGCCCTTGGAGACCCTCAGTGAGAGAGGAGGGGGAAGCGCAGACTGTGTGGCAATCATAAAAACTACATCGAACGACTCCAGAAAGCAGCCCATGCAGCCTCCGTTCCAGGCAGACTTTCTACCACCTTCCCTGCCGGATGCCACACTCAGCAGTGACCGCGGGGTGAGCTGGGCAGATGCAGTCCAGCCCCCTGATCCAAAGAACAAAAAGCAGAACACAAACAGTTCCAGAGAACAAAACCCTCTCCGCCTGGAGGAATGCTGGAAACGAAACCAGGCTTCACGAGCTTGCTCCTAAGTTTTTAAATGTAATGCCGTGTCCTCCCCAAAGCCGGCCCTGGGGGGCCACAATTATTAACTGTCTTCAGGCGGTCGTGGGGAGCAGCTGGTCTCCGGGGCTCCCACAGACTCCCGCTTAACGAGGGTTTCACTGGCAGCAGCTGACACTGTCCTCTCTCTTGCTTTTTCCTTTCCCTAATAGTCTCTCGTGAAGGACCTCATCAAAAGCTTTTTGAAAACGCAGGTAAATTATGTCCACTGGGCTGCCAGAATGACTGCCACTTTATTAACTTTTTAGAGCACTCTGGTGAGTCAGAGAGTCCGATTTCCTTTTAGATATGTGTAGCAGTTTGACCTTATTACCTCTGGGCACACGGGTCTGTAATTTCCAGGGTCTCCCAGGCTGATGTTAGCGACTTTCCAATTTCCAGAAAGAGCTTAGTTTCCGAATGCCTTTCAAGATCACTGCTATTTTATACTTTCTAATTCCATTAGGTGAATCCTCTCCCATTCCGGAGATTTAGTGGGCTGGGATTTTGCAGGTAAGCTTATAAACTGCTTCCTGAGAGCCTGTGACTAGGCAAGCCTGCCAACTCCGGGCAGGTCGTGTTCACCACCAGCTCCAGGTGACTTTGGACAGGTGGCTCAGAACTGGCTTGGGGAGGGGGTCCCCACAGAGCTCAAGTCAAGAAGGCTCATGGCACAGCAGCCAGACTGCTTAGGCAGCAGGAATTTAAATTTATACAAACACTGTGTAAATCCGTTCCCGCTGTAACAGACTTAGACCAGAGCTGACTTTTCCCAGAGGGCCGCTCACCTGGACCAGGCAGGTGAGACTGTCTGCTCCAGCCTTCCTGCCCCTCTCAGCCTTCTCTGGGCATTGCCCTGCCCTCCTTCCTTTGATTCCAATGGGAAAGGACCCTGGTTATAGCTGCCTGTTCTCCCAGGGCAGAAACAACCTTGAACGAAGTGAGCGAGTTTCCCATTTGGCCTGGCCTCCATCCCCAGCTGATGTGGGAGCCTGGACTTCTTGGCACATTCCCCGTGAGGACATTTCAGCCCCTTGAAGGAAGTGTTCTCATCCTGAGGGTCCAGGAACCTTCTCACCTTGTTTTCTTCAGCTTCTGATCTACCTGCTAAAGTCAGTGCTCCACCCGCCTGTCTCATCCAGGTGTGCTTTCTGTGTTCTGTCGGGACTGTTCCTTTTCTTAGGGGGTATTATTTGGAATTGGGTTGGACTCGTTTGGCTAAGTTTCTGTGTCCTGTGATTTGACTTGCAGGGAGGCTGTTACTGGGCCGGAGTCCCAGTGCAGAGCTCCAGAAATGCTTGGAATTTCCTGCATGCCAGGACGGTCTTTAGAAAGTTATGAGGTGACTCTTGGTGGCCCCCAGATAAGATAGCTTCAGAATGGGGGGTGGGCCCAGAGACGCCAACTTTGTGGTTAGAGGGCTGGGACTTCAGACTGGCTCAGCCTCAGGAGAGGGGAGGGGGCTGGAGATCAAGTTCAATCAGGTGTCCAGTAATGTCATCAATCATTCCTACATAAACTCCTGATGGAGAAAGCTCTGGGCCCCTAAGTGCAGTGGAGCTTCCCGCTTGGCAAACACGTGCGTGCGCCCGGAGAGTGATGGGGTGAAGGCATAGAAGCTCCGCGCTCCCGCTCAGACCTCGCCCTCCCTGGATCCTTTATAACAAAACTGGAATCGTTTGTATGCCGCTTTCTTGAGTTCTGTGAGATGTTCTAGCAATGAATGAACCTGAGGGAGTCATAGGAACCCCAGAATTTGCAGCTGGCTGGTCAGAAGGTGGGTCCTGAGACTAGGAGCTGGCTTGGAAGTGAGGGTGGTCTTGTGGTGGACTTTGCCCTGCACCTTGGAGTCTGAGGCTGACTCTGAGCAGTGAGTGGCAGAATTGCACTGAAGCCCACCCACTTGGGGTGGGGGCAAGGGGACATCACACCAGATGCAGACCTCACTGGCTCTGGGCCCTGTGCCATCTCTCAGCCTTGGTTGGGGCGTCATACTCTTTGGCGGGTCGCTGAACCTTTAGGGCCTTCAGTGCCTCCCCTTCAAGCTGATGGCGTTGGGATGGATGATCTCCAAGGTCTGTCCAGTCCTGAAACGCTGTAACCCTGAGCCATGATGCCCATGTCACTCTCTCTCTCTCTCTCTTTTTTGATTTGAGACAGAGCCTTGCTCTGTTACCCAGGCTGGAGTGCAGTGGCGTGATCTTGGCTCACTGCAACCTCCACCTCCCAGGTTCAAGCGATTCTCCTGCCTCAGCCTCCCAACTAACTAGGATTATAGGCGCATGCCACCACACCTGGCTAATTTTTGTATTTTTAGTAGAGACAGCGTTTCACCATGTTGACCTAGCTGGTCTTGAACTCCTGACCTCAGATGATCCACCTGCTTCAGTCTCCCAAAGTGCTGGGATTACAGGTATGAGCAACCAGTCCTGGCCCCATGTCACTCTCTATGGAGAAAGATGCCAGGGCTCATGGCCTTGTTGTCTGGGACCTCGGTTGACACCATTCGTCTCAGGGAGAGACCTCCTGAGTCATGGAGAAGCCCAGGAAGGGTCTAAGGTGTGGAAACCTGGGCATGTCCATTGGTGGGGTAGGAGGAGGAGGAGCTAGAAACGGGCAAGGCAGAGAGAAAAGGACCGGAAGGGGGTGTCTCTCCAGCCTAACTTGATGGCTCTGGGCTCTATCCACACGATTTCTAAAATGCCTTCTGCTTTTTATACCCCTTCTATAGAATTCAACCTGCCCATGTCAAAAAATGTCCTCGGTCTCTGCACATTTTCCCTTTCTCCAGGGAGTTTTCACCTCTTTCAACCCTCCGCATCATCCACTTTCTCTCCCATCTCCTGGAGGCGGAATAAATGCATTTCCTGGCTGCCGTGAGAGGCAAGCAGGGAGAGCCGCTTCTCTGCGAGTCTGCCAGGGCGTCCCCTGCGGGAAGCATCTGCTCAGGGCTGGCTGGTTGCAGACCATCCAGCCAGACCCTGGCCACGCTCAGGCTGCCTCTGCAATGGTACCAGTGTTTCCCAGCCCACCTTGCCTCACATCCCATTTCATTCCAGAAACCGCCCCTACTCAAAAGTTCTTCCCTGGGCATGACCGACATTGCCTCTTGATGGCTCCGCCACGGGTCTGAGTGCCATGCTCCTGACCACAGAGGCCAAGCTCAGCCCCTTCCTCCACGACAGACCTTCTGGCCCTTCCTCAGCTGGAGTGTTGCTCACTCTCCTGCTGCAGGTCAGGATCTCTCTTCCACCCTCTGAGCTCCAGCCACAGTTCCCAGGCCAGCCCTCTGCCATCTTCATGGGAAAAGGAAGCTGATCTTCTCTTTTGCGACCCCAAGCCTCTGGCCCGTACCTCCTCCTGGACTCCCTTCCCCCAGGAAAAGCCACACTCATGCTCTGGCTGACTCCAGCCCCCGAGTGATGACCCAAGGCTCTGGCATCCTTCTCCCTCCCCGACTTCCCATGCTTTCACTCTCTCCCCATCTGTCCCTCTCCAGTAGTCCCCGGACCTTGTCCCCACCTGTGCTGCCTGCTCCCTGCCACCCTCTTTCCTTTTTATCTCATTTCTGCTCCTTCCTCCCACAGAGGACATCGGTCCTGGGCCTAATTAGGACAGCTCAGCCGTCGCGCCCTGAAATGTCTCCCTCTCACCCTCTCGTCTTCACACGCCTCTTTGTCCAGCTTAACTGTCATACTGGGGTGTCCCTCCAAATTCACGTCTACATAAAACCTCAGAATGTGACCTCATTAGGAAATAGGATCTTTGCAATTAGCTAAGATCAGGTCAGACTGGACTGGTGTGGGCTTTACATCCGATCACAGGAGTTCTTCTGAGAAGTGGAGATGTGGATACGAAAGATAGAGACGTGCAGACACACGCCGGGAAGAGGGCATGGGAGGGCAGAGGCAGAGATTGTAGCAATGCTGTCCCAGCCAAGGAATGCCCGGGGTCCCAGGAGCTGGAAGAGGCCAGGATGGATCCTCCCCTGGAGCCTTCAGAGGGTGCACAGCCCTGCCCACACGCTGACTTCAGAGTCCTCCAGAAGTGGGAGAGGAGGCATTTCTGCTATTGAAGCTGGGTGGTTTATTATGGCAGCCCCAGGAAACACACAGACTCCAGGACTCAACCATCCAAGGAGTCACAGGTCACTGTCCAGGACTCCTCACAGGCAACAGGTGCTCAGTGAATATTGGCCCTTCCCACTCCTGCCTCTGAGAGCTGTGGGGAAAAATTCCCCCCTTGAGGATCGCTGCCCTATCAACACACCTTCTCTATTGTCACCTGGCCCGCTGGATCCTCCTCCCCGCCTCCCTGGGGATTGTCCCATCCATACCTTCTCTGTTCTCCTGCTACCTGACTTTCTGCAGGTGACCTCCCCCCCGTTCCACTGTCAGCTCCCTGCACCCCCCACTTCTTTTCTCCTGCGGGGGCCTTGGTCTTTCCTCTCCCTTATCTGTCACTGTCCCCTCTCCAGTGTCAACACCCTCTCTTTCCTTGTCATTAGCATTTAAGTGCTGGGTTCCTTTCCATTGTAAACATTAACTCAAGCAAGCCCTCCAGCAAGGCGAGCCTGTCACTGCCTCATCCACCTGCAAACCCTCCAGCAAGGTGAGCCCCACCACTGCTCTCATCTACCTGCCCACACTGCCCCTCCCTGTGCCCACCCTACAGCATCTGGAGTGGAGACTCTGTCCTTCCTACCACTGCTGCCGTCAGGGCCACTGCTGCTTCTCCATTCAGCTTGCATCTGTCTGCCTTCTTGGCTTGACCTCTCCCCCTTCTGAGAATCACTTCCTTCCTCCTTCCTGCCACCCTCTTGCTGGTCTTCGGCCTCTGTGGCCACCCTCCTGGTTCTCCTCCATCCTTTGGTGGCTCCTCCAACCCTTGGCCATTGGCTCCTCTTCCTCATAAATGTCAGTTTCCATGGAGGAGCATTCCCTGCTCCCTTTTCCCAACTCCACTGCCAGGGCCCCTGCCATGGTTTTGAGAATAGCCCTGTGCCATTTACTTCCAAAGAGAAGTGTGCTGTCCTTGCCTGTCTCCTGAGCTCAGAACCATCTCTCCAGGTGTACTGACCTGTCCACTGGGGTCCCTCAGATACCCAAGCCTCTAAGGCTGATTTCAGTACCCTTCGCTAAAAGCCTCTCCTCCGGCACTCCCCAGCTCAAGAGTGTCACCCCCTCCCCTGTCTTGCTCAAGCCAAATACCTGTGGCCCATCTGCCATGCCTCCTTCTCCTGTACCCAGGTCTGTCCTTTCCTATTATTTAATATGGCCGCTTCTCTTCTTTCCCTTTACCACTGGGCAGGAACAAGGGCTGCCATTTCTTACCGAGAATAATACAGTGGGGCCAGACCAGGACATACCACTAAGGGCATCCAAGACTGGTCCCCTCCACATGCAGGGCCTGGGAAGACAGCGATGGAGGCAGAGTAAGGAGGGGAAAGAGGCTGTTCTGGCGGCCCTGTTCCTCCTGCCTTGGGCCTGGGGGGCAAGGTGGGGAAGCCCTCCTGCTTTAATCCACAAACACACAGAGGGACAACAGCCTTTGCCCACTGGTGTGACCATGACAATACCTTGCACAGAGCATGTACTACACGCCATCTTCATCCCTATTTTGCAGATAAGGAAATGAGGCAGAGATATTAAGTCATTTGTCCAATGTTATGCAACAAGATGCTGGGGCTGGATTTGGACTCCTTTTCTTTACTTTACTTTTCTTTTCTTTCTTTTCTTTTTATTTTTTTTTTCTCCAAAGCCCAGGACTGATTACTTAATTTTCAGGGCCCATTGCAAAATGAAAATATGCATCTTTTCTTTTTTTTTTTTTTGAGATGGAGTCTCGCTCTTGTCATCCAGGTTGGAGTGCAGTGGTGCGATCTTGGCTCACTGCAGCCTCTGCCTCCCAGGTTCAAGCGATTCTCCTGCCTCAGCCTCCTGAGTACCTGGGATTATGGGTGCTTGCCACCATGCCCTGCTAATTTTGTGTTTTTAGTAGAGACAGGGTTTCACCATGATGGCCAGGCTGGTCTTGAATTCCTGACCTCAGGTGATCTGCCCGCCTTGGCCTCCCAAAGTGCTGGGATTACAGGCATGAGCCACTGTGCCTGGCCTAAAAATCAGTAAGAATTTGAAGGTGGGACAGCAGAGCATCAAGCCAGGCATGGGGGTCTTCTAAGCTCAGGTCGGATCCCTGTGTGCCTGCCGGAACTCAAGCTCATTAGCCGCTCTTGGTACTGTCTTTCTCCCCAGGCAGGGCTTTCTCTCAGGCTCAGGTCCCTCCAAGGCACGCTGGAACGCTCTCTCTGAGGACGGAGGACGCCTGGGCCATGTTCCTACCACCAAGTCTTTCTTCTGATTTTCCCTTCTCCCACCCCATCTCATTCCAACTGAAAGCTCTGACCCTGTGGCTACTTCCCTGGGTGACCCTGGGCGAATCACCAAACTTCTCTGGACCGCGTTGCCTTATTAAAGACAGTAAGGACACAGGTCCTAAAAGGGTGCAGAGCCACTGTAGAAAGTATCAGATCCCAGAAAAGAAGCAGATCCTACTCCCAGGACAACATGAGGAGGGTCAGGACCTAGAGGCACAGGAGCTCCCTGGGGGCTCCCCATGGCTCCAAAGGGTCTAGTCCAGCCAGTGACCACGAGAACAGAATCCACACCAGCAGCCGGCCACAGAGGGCTGGCCATGTATTCAGCACTGAGCTGGCCCTTCCCTCGGAATATGTGTCCTCAAAACAGCCCGGTGGGTGGGCCTGGTTAGGGCCGTTTCCGGGGTGGGAACGCCGAGGCTGAGAGATGACGGAAACTTGTGGAGTCAGTAAGGGGTGAGGG
Source organism: Rhinopithecus roxellana (assembly GCF_007565055.1). Lineage (NCBI taxonomy): Eukaryota > Metazoa > Chordata > Mammalia > Primates > Cercopithecidae > Rhinopithecus > Rhinopithecus roxellana. Next base: position 32,425,662 of record NC_044567.1, on the reverse strand, counting down.
GGAGGGTTAACACCAGCTTTGGGGTGTGTGGGGTTCCCTGCTGGAGAGAAACAGTCCAGGCTTAGAGATCAGAAATACACAGGCAGCAGCTGCCGTTGCTATTGGCAGTCACTGGTTAAATGGCCTTTGGGGCTGGGGGCTGGGGACCCTGTTGATCTTGGGGTTGCCTTGAAGGAGAACCTCACACCCTGTTTGCAGGAAGACCCGGGCCTCACTGTCTGACTGTCCCTATGACACATGGCTCATTTGAGTCCAGACCGGCATGCAGGTGGCAACACACTGGAGATACTATCACTTAAAATCACAAGCCGACAGGAATAACCACCAGCATTTTCTCCCCAGTGGGAGCTGGGACAAGTCATTCCCTTCTTCTCAGTGTTACACAGGCTGCCGGCCGGCCTGGGGAGCCACATGGCCCCTGCTCACGTGGGGCCATGCAGGTCCTACCTGGCTGCCTCCTCAGGTGGCCCCTTCCCTGCTGTTTCCTGAAGAGGGGGCAGGGGGTCTCTCCTGTCCTCCTGTCAGATCGCGCCAACTGCCCCCTTTGGGAACTTCCCTATTGTTGGTGAAATTGTTTAAGGTGGGTGTTTTGCTCAGTTTCAGCTCTGTCATCGCAGATAATTGTGTCACCTGACTCTTATTCCTGTGTGAGTCAGTCCTTTGTGCCCCTGGGGTGCTGTGGAGGGAGGCCCCTGGACGCAGGAAGTTGGTGCTTGAATCCTGCCCTCTTCCTCCCCTGTCCCCTCTCCCAACATCCTTCTCCAGAAAGATTGTCTTCCCGATGTGCCGGTTGTGCCTCTGTCTGCTTGCCCCGTGTCCCCATCTCCAGGGCCACCCCCAGTACCAGGAGCCTCCGAGGGCGGTGGGCCATGGCAGAGCAGACACTAACCTGCTAGGAATTTGAAAAATGTTCCCATGTTTCAGGGGCGCCCCGCTGGGGCTCTGCCTCTCAGGAGTAGCACTGACTCCCTCTGGGGCTTGGCTTGGAGCCAAAGAACAGAGTGGTGACCTGTGGCTACCAGGAGTCCCTGGCGGGATCGAGCCACCTGGTGGACGGGTGGCGCTGCCCTGCCTGTGCCAGCAGATCCAGGGTGTTCTCTGAGCCCCTGCAGCAACCTGAGCCAACCTCTCCACAGCCGACCTAAAGCCCCCAGGAGTGACGCCCACCACCAGGGACTGAGGGCCGCTTGTACCCTTGTCATTTGTTGTTGGCTGTGGGGACAGGGCTGAGACCAAAGTCTGTGTTCAGAGCCCTCTGCCTGAAACCTGGTGTCACCAGAATTTTCTAGGATGCTTCGGACTCCAGGGCTGTGAGAAGGGGAGACAGTGTTTTAGGGTGGGGTGGATGGAGTCAGGTTGTTGGAGGAGGTGTGTAGAGGCCTGCACATAAGAGGCTGCCCTGTGCCCAGAGTCCCTGTGGTCCCCCAGTGAAATCACCAAGCCAGGCTCAGCTTGGCAGGCTATAGGGTAAACAGTGCTCTGGGGGTGCTGGCAGATGGGGCTAGTCCTGGGGGACAGCGTGAGGCTGACCCTGGTCCTGGGGCACATAGGTGGCCCCAAGGTGGGTATTGGTACTACAGAGCTCAGCCCATTGGCAGTGATGTCTGAGTGGGGCAGGTCCAGGACGGCTGCGGACAGGTACCAGGAGCTGGTTTTAGTGCAAAAACAGTTAAAGTCCGAGGACAGAAAGAACTGGGCTGCAGGGAGCCCATGCCCTCCTGCCATAGTGACAGGCAGTATGTGCAGGGGGGAAGGAGGCACCTTCTGCCAAGAAGGGACCTGACCTGGCCTGGCCAGCCGGAGCTGACCCAGGTCTCCCTGCCTCCTCCGTTTCCTGCAGGCAGAACTCTTCCAGGGCTGGCGATTCAGCACAGGTGCGCCCCAGATTAGTGTCCAGCGCCACCCTGGCCTCGTAGAGAGATAGTCAGGTGTCAGCAGAGCTGCTGAGCCAGGGCAGGGGCGGACACTGACCCCGTGCACACAGCTGGCCAAGAGAAGCCTGTGTGCCCTGGCCAGTCCTCCTGCCAGCAGCGTCCACCTGTCTGGGCACTGGTACCACCTTTCTGGGCACTGGTACCCCTCCTACAATTGTTCTCAAGATGTGCTCCTGCCTTTTGGCTGGAGACTGGGGTGGGGGTTGAATATCAGGACGGTGGGGAGTTTCCTGCCCTTATGACCTGGCAGGAGCTTCAGGACCTTGCTGCCTCAGTTTTCTCATTTGCAACACAAGGAAATAGTATTGCCTCATCGGCTGCCATGAAGATGAAGTGAGAGAATTTTAAGATTGCTCAGCAAAGGGCCCGGCACATGGTAAGTGCTCAGCCAAACCGAGGTATCGCAGCTCTTCTCCGCACGCAGGCAGGAGGGAACTCCTTTGCCCTGCTGTGAGACTGAGGAGTTGGAGCTTCTGTATCTGGGTGGTGAGGCTGGTCTGACCTCTCTCCTCCCACCTGCCCTGGGCAGAGGCTGGTCCTGGTCATGGGACTCAGAGAGCCCTGTGGTGCGGGGCTAGCTCAGTGGCACCCAGAAATACCATGTCAGGGCACCAGCAAGGGTCCCCTTATCCCCCAAGAGGCCGGGGGCACAGATGTCTCCACCTGGCTCACTCCCCGCTGCTGGTCCCCAAAATTTTCCACCCCAGGAAATGTCTCCCCTGCCTGCAGCTTCAGCCAAAGCCCAGGAGGCACGCTTGGCTCCTGCCCGTCCTTCCTGACCCCAGCGCCCCCAGCACAATCCAACCAGCAAGCCTCTCAGCTCTTCCTCCAAAACCAACCCCAAATCCCCTTCTCTCTATGTCCTGCTAGTGCCCCAATCCAGGTCACCTTCACCCCCTCCCCACACCAGGGTCCCACATGGCCCCCACAGGCGTCTCCATCCCACCCCTGTCCCGCCTCCATCATCCACCTGCCCCAGAGCAAGGGGTCGACCTGGTCCTGCCTTAGACTCTTGGCTGTGCCACCTGACCTTCCTGAGCCAGCCTGCCTCTCCCCACCCCTTCTCTCTCCCTCTCTCTCTCTCCATATATATATCGCTCTCTCTCTCCTCTCTCTCTCTCCCTACTCTCTCTCTCCCCTCTCTGTCTCCCCTCTCTGTCTCTCTCCCCATCCGCTGGCCTCATGCTCCTCCTGTCCTTACTGAAGCTTCCTCCCAGATTCTTCTGACCTTCCCAGCTTGTTCCTGGCTGGGACCTGCGCTCCACCTGTCCCTGTGTCTGGCTTGCTCTGTCCCTGACATCACCTGGTCATTAGGTCTCAGAGAGGGCCCTGACTACCAGGCCTGAAGCATAGCCTGGGCCTCACGCTTGTTCTGTTCTCTGCTGAGCACTCACGTGATCATGATTTCCTGTTTGGGGACTAATGGTCCCCCCCAACCTCCAAGGCGGTAGGCTTCATGAGCTCAGGGCCACCCACGTCCCCAGTACCTGGATGGTGCAGACCACACACTCAAAGAAGTCCCTGAAGGGAAGCAAAGGGATGGGCGAGGGCCCCTCCCCATGGACACAGAAGCGCGGGGGGTATCAGGCAGGGTTTGCCAGCACATGCCTGTGTGTGGGGGATCAGGCAGGGTTTGCCAGCACATGCCTGTGCCTGGCTCTCTGCCAGATGCATCGGCCGCCCTTGAAGGACTTCAGATCTGGTTACGGCAGCTCCCCTACCCCTCCTCACCCGTACTAACACTGTGTAGTCAAGCGGCACATGGTGGGGTGTGGATGGCTAGGAAGCAGGAAGCCCTCAGGCTGGGCTTGGAGCTGGAACAGTCAGAGGCGATGCTTCCTTTAAACCCAGAGCCACTGGAGGACCCAGGTGTTTCATCCCTGGTATATACCCAAGAGAAATGAAAACATATGTTCAAACAACTAGCTGCACACGCGTATTCACTGCAGTGTCATTCACCACAGCCAAAAACGGGAAACCACCCGAATGCCATCAAGTGTTGAAACCATCAACACACTGCAGTCCGTCCACACAATGGAATCCCGTTCGGCCATAACAAGGAAGGCGTTTCTGACACATGCCGCACTGTGGATGAACCCTGAAGACGGCACACTCAGAGACAGAAGTCACACAAAGGCCCCGCATGGTATGATTCTATTCATGTGACATGTCTGGAGCAGAGCCATCCAGGGACGGAAAGCAGAGGACTGTCCCCCAGGGGCTGGTGGAGGCGGAAACGAGTGACTCTGGTGGGTCAAGGTTCTTCTGGGTGAAGAGACATTCTGGACTGGATTATGATGGTTGCCCAACTCTGTGAATACACTAAAAACCCCGGAACTGTACACCCTAAAGGAGTGAATGGCATGTGAATTGTTATCTTAATAAAGCTGCTTTTTTTAAAAAAAATAATGTATTTTGGCTGGGTGCAGTAGCTCACAGCTGTAATCCCAGCACTTTGGGAGCCCGAGGCAGGTGGATCACCTTAGGTCAGGAGTTTGAGACCAGCCTGGGCAGCATGGTGAAACCCCGTCTTTACTAAAAATACAAAACTAGCCAGCTGTGGTGGTGTGTGCCTGTAATCCCAGCTGCTCGGGAGGCTGAGGCGGGAGAATCGCTTGAACCCAGTAGTGAGAGGTTGCAGTGAGCCCAGATTGTGCCTCTGCACTCCAGCCTGGGTGACAGAGCGAGATTCCACCTTAAAAAAAAAAAATGGAGTGTTTCTTCAGCTGCTGCACCAGCCAGGCATGTCCTCAGCATTCCACGCGCACTGATTCACCCAACACACAACAGCTCTCTGAGGGAGGAGTGACCACTGCCCCTCTTGTACGGAAGGGAATCTGAGGCGAGGAGAGATTACTTGCCTAAGGAGTCAGGACTGGTAAGGGGTGGAGCAGGGTTTACAGCCAGCTCCCTGTGGCTCTAGGGCCTGCACACTCAGCCACTCCATCTGCTGTGGCTCCTAGCGAACCCATGATGACATCAGCCTTGGCCTTCTCCAAACTCCAGGGTGGTGGTGCCATCTCCACTTTTGCCTGGAGGGTTGGTGGGTGACACTGAGCACATTGAGCCTTGTGTTCCGCCAGGGACCAGAAGAAACCCAGCCCACTTCTCTGCCCCTTCCTGGCACAGCCCACCATGCCCCCGAGGCTGCCACCCGGTTCAGGCTGTGTACACGCGCCACGGCCTGGTTCTGCCCCACCTGCCTGGCTCTGCCCAGATCTTTCAAAGCTCTGAGGCCTCCAAGGATTCCAATGGGAGGGTAATGCTGCTTGACGGGTACCTTATACTGTAAATACAGATATAAGTGTTACAATTGAGTTTAATATTTAATACAATTGGGTTAATACGCATTCCAAACTCCATAAATAATCATTAGCTGAGGTTCTAATTGTGCTGGTGGGATCCAACTTCATGACTAATTTAAAGACCAGAAGATATTCCCATACTCAGCTCCCTGAAACACCATAAATTAACCCGCAGCCCAATCTCTGCTATTACAGCCGACACGGTATGTTTGCCAAGGAAGGCCTGGCCACTACGGACCTCTGCCCAAACCTCCCCAGGTTCACCGCCTGGACAGGCAGGGGTAGCATGTGGTGTGCTGGGCCTTGAAAACTCCACCGGGTCAAGGGTCAAATCACTGTTGCGGGTGGAGGCTTGGAAGGAGGGTTGGCTGGAGTGTGGGGGCTCTCGGTAGGAAGCGAGCTGCTTGTAAGGGGAAGCAGAGGGTGGGGCAAGCCAGAGGGCTCAGAGGCAGCATGTGCAAACACAGAGCCTGGGCACATCCCCTTAGTCCCCCGCAGTCCTGCACGTTGGGCAGGGGACTCACAGGCGATGGGAGGCTGTCTCTGCAGAGCTCTGGGAGGGAATCCAGAGTTGCCACCCAAGCGAAATCCCAAGAGCTTTACAGGCAGGAGGGCAGGGGCAGTTTTCTCAGCATGACTGGAGACTTCTGGGTGATATGAGGAAAAAGCCTGGAAAGTGTGGCTCACCCCGCGAATGTACACAAAATGCCAACATTTCAGGGGTGTGTGGTGATAACGAGGGGCCACATCTGGAATTGATGTTCCAGGAAGGCTGGGATGCTGGCCCGTGGCAGCCATGGGGGGCTTCGGGGGTCCAGTCCTGGGAGTGGCAGCACCAGAACTCCACACCCCTGCTCCCCAGGCCTGATGGAGTTCCCTGGCCCGTGGCTCCAGGCTGCCTGCAGCAACAGCATCACAGGGAAGAGGGCCTCTGCCCCCCTCCTCAGAATAGCTGAGGACCCTGGCTCCTGGCACCCCAGAAGAGGGACCCCTGATGCCAAGCTCCTGGCATCACCCTGCCTGATGGGGTGGTTCAGGAGCCTGCCACATGGCACCTGTTCCCAGAGTGGAGGGGGTTGAATCCAGAACCTTGCTGGCCTTGCCTCTTGGTGGGCGCCCCCTCCCCAGCTGCCTCCCACTGGGAAGTGGCCCGTCCAGTGGGATGGGGAACCAGGGAGCATGCAGACCCCCGCCCAGCCTGTGTGCTGTGGGCGTGGCCTGTGGTGCTGGCTGGGCCTGTGCCCAGTCTTGGCCTGGAGATCTGCCCTGCCAGCAGCAGCCCTCACAGCTTGTGTCTCTGCCTGGTGTCCAGGTGCAGCCTCACACGAAAGGCACCCCTGACTTAAGCCCTGACCCCGTGCAGGACGAAGATGCATCCACATGCATAGGGCAGCGGACCATGGTCAGCTTAGTGGAATAGCCAGGGCACATGATACCAGAATGAGAAGGGACTTAGCGGTCTCCTGGCCCAGCCCCTCCAGTGACAGATGAGGAAATGCAAGCTGTGGGAGGAGAGGCAGGGGAGTGGTGCCAGCAGCCAGTTCTGGTGGAGCACTGTCATGGGGCCAGCTGCCTCTGCCTCTGTCATCCCACCTACATCTCCACATGCTCCTCTCACAACTTTCGGAGGCACATGTCAGTTATGCGCCCATTTTACAGAGGAGGAAATTGAGGCTCAGAGAGCATCAGTCCTCCAATTATTAGTGGCAGAGTTGGGACTGAAATTCTGGCTTAGAACCACACTGTGATAGAAGGAGGAGAAGAAGGGAGGGGTGGCAACAGGGTGAGGTGGGCATGGGAGGTGATCACGGCGTCTTAGGAACAGCCAGAAGAAAAAGATACAGAATTGGATTAGCAGGAGGTGTCTCTGCTTCTCTAGGTTGGAAATTTTGGGGACATGGATCCTGGCACACAACGGGCGTTCAATATTTACTGACAGGGTCCGACAGAACTCAGGACATTCCCTCCTCCAGCGGTTGTATTCTGGGACCTCTAATGGTCCAGTTCATTGTTGTCATTTTTCTAGACCGTTATGCTGAGATTCCTGTGGGTAGAAGGAGCAACCCTCACCGCCCTCACGGTACAGGGTGGCATGGCCTGGCACAGTATGGCACCGTCACGGCACAGTGTGGCATGGCATGGCCCGGCACAGTACGGCACCGTCACAGCGGGTTGTGGGCAGGTGGCAGATGCTGGGTGACCAAATAGAGTGAAGGCATGACCCAAGTCCAAATAACCTATGTGCATTCGTGCCAGCCAGTTGCTTCTGGCCACCCTGTCCAGCTAGCACTGCTAGCATTTGCTCAGTAAATGCAAACTCACTGCAGACAGGCCTCAGCTCCCCACAGCCAGCAAGGCACTATCACGGCAGACAGTTCTGCCCTGCAGGCTTGTGGTTGCAGATGTAAACCTCACTCCGTGGGAGCTCTGGGCTCCACTGCCCACCCCAGGGGGAGGTTTTCAGGAAAGGGGATGCAGGTTAGTGTTTGTCACTGAGAGGTTGGAAAAAAAGGACCCCTGTTGTCTAGGGAGGAACAACTGGAAGGTCCTAACAACTCCAGGCACTAGAGAGGTGAGGCATAGTCCAAGAGGCACCGTGTGTGTGTGTGTGTGTGTGTGTGTGTGTGCCTGGTCTGTATGTGCCTGGTGAGTATATGTGTGCTTCTCAGAACAATTCTAGAATGGGTGGGTAGTCCAGAAGAAAAAAATCATGTCACCATTAAGAATGTCACCACACCCGTATAGGAAGAGCAAAGCAGTAGCTAGAGTGGTAGACAGAAGGCATAGCATGCACATGTGTATGCGCACACACTCACACACATGCACATACACGCACACATGCACACACACTCACCACACACCACACACTCACACACATGCACACTCACACACCACACACACATGCACACACACTCACCACACCCCCCCACACATGCACACACACTCACCACACACCACACACACACACGCACACATACACCATGCACATGCACACTCACCACACACCACACACACATGAATGCACACTTATACACACCACACACATGCAAACACACTTTTACACACCACACACACGCATGCACACACACACCATGCACATGCACACACACCACACACCACACACACACATGAACGCATGCATGCACACACACACGCCACACATACATCTCCCACACATGCACCCTCTAAGGAACCCGTCAGTGGGACAAAAAGAAAACATGTGAGTCCTGTGGGGCTGTGTGAGTGGACTCTGGAGAAGACACACAGAGGGTCTGGGCACAGGACACACACACACTGGAGTGCAAGGCCCACCCGTCAAGGCCGCGATGCCTTCCTGCGATGCCTCCCACACCGGAGGAGCTCAAGCTGTTCCATGGAGGGGCCTCACCCCTGCCTTGAGCAACTGGGAACGCCTTCAGAGTGAGTTCAGGTTCCATAACACCTTTGAGGAGAACATGCTGGTTCATGAGGGTGTTCCTTTTAGAGAGTGAATTTAGATGAAAGTCGTTATGTTTTGGTCACAGTCGTGTAGACGGGCTTTGGGGCGCACGGCAGGCGGGGTTGGCATGGTGCAGGTGCGCTTCCTCGTATCAAAGCCGAGCAGAATGAACCGAAGCATCCGGACTTGCCTCTGCTTTGCCAGGGGCCTGTGCTGCACATCATCCTGAGACCAGGAAAGAGCTTCCAGGCAGGCTGTCCCATTGCGGGGGGGTCTCCTGCAGACATGCGGGGCACAGCTGTGCCGCCCATCACGTATTACTTAGAACATTCCGGCAGAGCCTCCCATCAATCAGGAGTATAGGAGAAGAGGCAGTGAAGCGAGCACGTGGGTGAGGACAGGGGCTGCTGAAAGATGATCCCCTGTCACCTCCAGACCACATCTATCACCCCCACTGGCAGGTGGCAGTGACAGATTTCACAAGTGCTTCTGAGCCAGACATAGCTGGGTTCCAGCCTCGGCATGGACCAGCTGCGTGGCCTTAGGAGCTTTGCGTGTCTTCCAACCTGAGCTGTTTTATTTGTAAAATGGGAACAGCCTTGTGGAGTTGAGGGAAGGATTCGGATAATGATGGCACTATCCAGGTGCCTTGGGCTGGGAGGAGCCGCAGGCTTGTGGGTTAGCTTGGATGTATGTGGTTACCTTAGAGAGGACTATCCAGACGCCTTAGGCCTGAAAAAGCTGTGGGTTTGTGGGTTAGTTTGGAGGTATGGGGTTAGCTTAGAGAAGACCATACAGGTGCCTCAGGCCGGGAGGAGCTGCAGGCTCGTGGCGTTAGCTTGGGTTGACTCTCCTGCCCTTTGGATATTTTATCAGCACTCATGTCTCTGCACCACTAGCCTATTCTGCTCAGTGATCAAATGAATTGGAGGAGCTGGCTGGAATTCACACCCAATGGGGTATGCATTTAACTGCCTTCCTCAAGGGCTTTTCACACATCAAAAGGTGTTAAAATCAATAAGTAGCCTCGAGGGTTTTTTTTTTTAAGTAAATATATGCATAATCTTGCACTTGTTCAAGCTCACCCATCCTGGCAATGGGTGCTTAGGAGTCCCAATGGAGGGAGCCATCATCAGGGAAACCAACAAGCCATTAGGCTGCAAGCAGACGTCAGAACAGGTGCAGCCCGTTAATTTCATCATCGTTGATCGGGTCCGTGGACTTTGCTGAGACAAATATATCTGGAAAGAAAACACTGAGGGGGCAGGGGACGGCAGGAGAGTGACATGAATTCAGAGGCTGTCGGCTGGGATTGCAGTTTTATTTGCTTTTTGAAATAGTGCTGACCAAAGGCCCTGAAGCTTATTACGAATCCAGGTAGTTCTGGAGGGGGCTTGGCAGCACCACAGGACGGGCACGGGGAGCTATGGGTGGAGAGGTGGTGGAAGGAGACTTTCCCACAAACGAATCCATGAGAAGGTTGATTGAGAACATGGCCACGAAAGCGGGGGAAATGGAAGGGGTGGAAGGAGAAGAAGGAACCTCGCCCTGTAGACTGAATAAAGTACAGGAAAACTTCCATGTCAAAATATTTTTCCCCTAAGGGATTCGCTGATGCATTTCCTTTTTAGAAAAGGGTTCTTTTCTGCTCTCGGGAGCTTAATTTCATTCAGAATGAAAAATGACGAGAGTGAATTGGACCAGCAGTTTGTACCCAGCCTGAACTGCTGGCTCAATGCGCTTCATGTTTATTTAGCTGGAAGCCTGGTTGGGAAGTCGTTACCTTCGCCAATGCAAAGAGAGGAGGGGTGTGGGGTGGGCGGGGAGGGCCACTGCATGGGCATGCAGGTGCAGGGCTGGCTGCTGACTCAGAAGGGGTCCTGGAGGAGTACATAAGAGGCACTGTACAGGGGAGGCCACCTCTGCCCCGCATCTGCCTGGACCTCAGGTAGCTGTCTGTGTTCTCTGGGCACCAGGGGCCTCAGCCCACCTCTCCCAAACCCAGCACAAGCAACATGACATCTGTCTGAAGTATGAGGGTAGCCACGGGCTGGGCCAGCTCCTGGTCTAACGGAGGCTGGAGAAAGAGGCTGGTCTACTGGACACCCACAAAGCCAGACTGACCCTCAGCTCTGCCTGGTGACTACAAGCAGCAGCATCGTTGAAGTGGTTCAGGTTTAAGCCATCCAGTCAGTGGTTCTCACTGTGTTTTAGCTCATGTGAGGAACAGAACCAAATTGGAAAGGGAGGAAGCCACCAGCATCACAGGCACACAATCTGAGTGATTTTGTTTTCAAAGCAGGCCTGGAAAGTTTTCATTTTCAGGAAAGAAATCAAGGCGGGGGCGGGAAGAAAATGCTTGCTAAAGCCATCGATATTTTTTCACATGGAACAGGAGCAGCCACCGTTAGTAGGTTTTGCTTTCTTTGTGGTTTCCTGTTCATAGCTTCTAGAATAAATGAGGGAGATGGAAGTCTCCCTGTGCTAAGGTAATATTCCTATTTTTTCTTTCTTTTCTTTTTTTGAGATGGGGTCTCGCTCTGTCACCTAGGCTGGAGTGCAGTGGTGTGATCTTGGCTCACTGCAACCTCTGCCTCTCGGGTTCAAGCAATTCTCCTGCCTCAGCCTCTTGAGTAGCTGGGATTATAGGCATGTGCCACCATGCCCAGCTAATTTTTGTATTTTTAGTAGAGACGAGGTTTCACCATGTTGGCCAGACTGATCTCGAACTCCTGACCTCAAGTAATCTGCCTGCCTAGGCCTCCCAAAGTGCTGGGATTACAGGCGTGAGCTACCGTGTGTGAATTCGGTCTGGATTTAGAAGTACTCAGAATCACGGTGAGATTTATTGTGTGTGCTTGTGAGAGGTCCTTAGAGACGTGGTGAGAGGATGTCCCGGGCAGCCCAGGACCTGCCTTTCCAGACCCTCTGGTTGGCGACACTCCTCCCAATGTCAGACCCAAGTCCTTGCCCATCATGCAGAGTGGTCAGTGGCCGTGGCGGCTCCAGCCATCCTGTTTCTTTGTGCTTTGTTGGATCCATCTCCTAGAACTCTACGACTGCTTCGAAACCAACTAATTTCCCTTCGTTTGAGACATCGTATCATTTGCCTATTTCAGTACTTATAAATGGAAATACCTTCTCCAGGCCAGTTGATTTTTTTTTTTTTTTTTTTTTGAGATGGAGTCTCGCTCTGTTGCCCAGGCTGGAGTGCAGTGGCTGGATCTTAGCTCACTGCAAGCTCCGCCTCCCCGGTTCATGCCATTCTCCTGCCTCAGCCTCCTGAGTAGCTGGGACTACAGGCACCCGCCACCTCACCCGGCTAGTTTTTTTGTATTTTTAGTAGAGACGGGGTTTCACTGTGTTAGCCAGGATGGTCTCGATCTCCTGACCTCGTGATCCACCCGTCTCGGCCTCCCAAAGTGCTGGGATTACAGGCTTGAGCCACCGCACCCGGCCCAGGCCAGTTGATTCTTATCTGGGCCATGTTTCCGTGGGCATTTGCATGAGCGGACAGTCCGTTTCGAATGCAGGGTTGCTCAAGAGAACTGGTTATGAAGTCTCTGTACCACTTGGGGTTCAGAAAATATTTGGGGAAGAGTAAAACCTGGGTTATAATATTTAATAACTTTCTTCAATGTTTTGTTATTCCAAATCCACAACCCAAATGTTTTGTTTTGTTCTGAAAGTAACAGCAACAAGAAAGTCATAAAAAGTAGGGAGGGGAGTATGTGGTGATTGAGATGGGCCCTCATGGGAGCTGAAGGCTCAGAGCAGTCACAAGGAGATGGCTGGAAGCAGGCTTGGAGGGAGAGACTCGCCTTTTTTTTTTTTTTTGAGATGGAGTTTTGTTCTGTCTCCCAGGCTGCAGTGTAGTGGCGTGATCTCAACTTACTGCAATCTCTGCCTCCGGGGTTCAAGGGATTCTCCTGCCTCAGCCTCCTGGATAGCTGGGATTACAGGTGCTCACCACCATGTCTGGGTAATTTTTGTATTTTTAGTAGACACGAGATTTCACTATGTTGACCAGGCTGGTCTCAAACTCCTGACCTCAGGTGATCCACCCACCTCGGCCTCCCAAAGTGCTGGGATTACAGGGTTGAGCCACCGCGCCCGGCTCACCTTCTCTTTTATGACTGCCATGATGGACTTTGGGGACATGAAGGGGCCGGAGATGGTAAACTTGGGGCCCTTCATCCTCTTTGGGCCTTGGTGTTTGGAGGAAAGAAGGGCAGACACGGAAGTAGACTTTGCTTTGTAAAGGGTCATGGATTCAAAAGCCTGTGTGAATATTTGCAGCCTGTGTGACACCCGGCAAATGATTCCACTCTTTGTGCCTCAGTTTTCCATCCACAAAATGGGAGTGGTGCTACCTGCCTTGCGGATGTGTTGGAGGATGAGCAAGATGATGCTTGAAAATCTTCTATGAGGCAGGCACACCGCCAAGAACAGCCAAACCGTCCTCTGGGCTGTAACCCTCCCCCAGGTCCTACACTGAGAAGCTGCCAATGCCACTGTCCCTTCTTTCTGCCCCAGCCAGGTGGATAGACAAGCTGCAATTAATATGCCCACAAGAATTCCCATTTACTGTTTCCTGATTTCACACCATGGTCAGCTAATGAAACAGACCTGTTGATGAAAAGTTTCATGTGGATGCAAATGGTGCTAGTTCATAATCATATATGCCTGTTCATTTATGTGATACACCCAGAGATGTTGTACCTTCATTTCTGACCATTTCAATGAACACGGGCTCCACATACTGTAGCATACAATGCCCTGAAACCTCTCCATCAAGTAGGTAATGATCTGTAAACAAATACTGAAATGCACTAGAGAAGCTCCGTCCTATAGGAACCCTGTTGTGAGTCCCTGTGGTTTCCTGAGGATCCACTGACAGTGCCAGAAATCACCTGCTCCTTTATCTGCTTTGATAAGGCTGCATTTTTGTGCATTGGTTTTTGTTTTGTTTTGTTTTTTGAGACGGAGTCTTGCTCTGTCACCCAGGCTGAAGTGCAGTGGCATGATCTCAGCTTACTGCAACCTCCACCTCCCGAGTTCAAGCGATTCTTCTGCCTCAGCCTCCCAAATATCTGGGATTACAGGTGCCCACCACCATGCCCAGGTAATTTTGTATTTTCAGTAGAGATGGGGTTTTGCCATGCTGATCAGGCTGGTGTTAAACTCCTGACCTCAGGTGATCCACCCACCTTGGCCTCCCAAAGTGCTGGGATTACAGGCGTGAGCCACTGCACCTGGCTTGTGCATTGGGTTTTGTTCAAGTGGGTACATCTGTCCTACACGGAAAGTCAACGGGCAGAGTGGCTGCTGACTGGAGACCATTCCACTCAGATCGGCTGGCACTATGAGCTTCTAGAAGCCGAGTACTGGTGCAGAGTCTGTCGCAAATAAATGTCCCTGTCCTGCCTCTCCGAGCCCTTGTGAGGACCCTCTGACATCATGTGGCTGCCTTGATTGGCATTGTGGACATTGCTTGGCTCCTGTGCCATAGAGGCCACCTAGAACTTTCTAGGACTTTCTGCCCCTTAGAGAGTCTGGTAATTCTTGGCTTCTCACTGCAGGTCTTGGACTCAGTGGAGAGAGGCCACTTTCTTCACGCCCCCGGATGCCATCTGCAGTTCTGTCCCAGAAGTATAGAGATGACTCTCCTTTCCCCATCCCCTCCTCCATCACCAAATCACCCCAGCACTTCTCTCCCCCTGCAGCCTGCTCCCAAAGACCAGCAAAGCCTGTCGAACAGAAAACATCGAGAGGGGGGTGCTTCACGCCCGGCCCCTGATGCTTATTAACTGCAGGGAGGGTTTGCCCATCCCTGGGCTGGCTTCCTCCTGATATGTGACAGAGCTTAACACGCTGCGGCTCCCAGCCTCGCCAGCCACCCCAAGAGAGCTGCATTTCACAAGCCTTTTGTTAACCCCCTACTGGGCCGATTCCCTGACTTTCTGGTTCTTCTCCCTTGGTGTTAAGAATGGGAAAGGGTAGGGCCCTAAAGAGGATAGAGCCAGGCTGTGTGTTAACACGGAAGCTGGAGAGCGAGGTCCCACACTGTAGACCTTCTCGCTGAGGGAAGATGGAGGTGCCCAGCAAAGAGGTGCCCGCTGAGGACCCCTCGGTGCCCTCCTCAGACACTGGCAGAAGCCTGGTCCCACATTGTGGGTTGAGAACGCCGTAGGGTCAGGGTTCCCTAACCCACTCTATGTGCATGTCAACTGAGGTCTCAGAAACCCTGAGAAAGTAGCATGAAGCCAGGCACAGTTGACTAGCAGTGCCTCCCCCACATCACAGCAGCCCTGACACAGCTCGTGGGGCTGGCACCGGGGCAAGCAGGATAGCATTACCCAGAGGACAACTCGCCGTTGGCAGACCAGTGACAGAGCCTTTTGTGGAGCAAGGGGTGCTCTTTTCAAGGGGACGGTCACTTCTTCACCCTGGTGCTCTGAGTATGTCTGGGACCCTCTGCTCACTAAGGCAAGGGACCCCCTGCCTTTCTGCTCCCAGGTGTGAGAAGGGCTGACAAGTGGCACTCCTACTTGGAAAGCACCAAGCTACCTTGCCCCCCACGGCACTCCCGACCCACAGGGTGCCCTGGGTGCAGAGTGTCTGTGCAAAGAGGGAAGGAAATTGGATTTCAATGGATTCATTTTTCCTCTAGAGTAGGTTTGCATTGAGTGAGGGGGTGGAGTGTGTGTTGATCTGAGGGGGTGTCAGAGACGCCCTGGCCTTCCAGCTCAGTGTCTCTCCTTGCTGCTGTCCAGGGGTTCTGTGACATGCTCGGCAAAATCCACAACATGAGAGTCTCCAACCAGCGCTCCGGGCAGGATCAGACCCACTGACGTGAGACCAGTCAACAGGCGGCTGGGCCAGGCCAGGGTACCAGGGTCCCTCCCCACCCTGAGAATCGGGGATCCTGAGGTGGTCTGTGCCCTGTGCCAGCACTGAGGGGGTTGGCAGGGAAGCTTAAAGAAAGAAGGGCTCAGCCATGGCTGGAGGGACAGAGCCCACAGGGGTCCGGGCAGGGTGGTCTCCCCTGTCTCAGAAGCTTCCTGGACACCTTGGCTTGTGCTGACCACCTGGCCTCCCTGCTCCTGGGATGGACGGGCTCACGGGACATGTGCTCTGGCCTGCCCACTGTTTCTCAGGAGTGTCACATTGCTCCCTGTGAGGCTCCGGGCACATGGCAGACAGTGAGTGTGGCTGTGCGTGGGACGCGCTCTGCCAGTTAAGTCGGGACATGCCGGGTGCTGCTGCAAACCCCTCTCAGGCTCCACATTTCACTCCCACACACAAGGTCTAAGTCCCCACGAGGCCCTGCCTGCTCTGCCCCAGCACCCTCCAGATTCTGCCTCTGAGTCTCAAATGCCAAAATGCCACCTTCTCAGTGAAGCCTCTGATCTCCTCCTTCCCTTCGCTGCCCCCTGTGCCCAGGCCTTGCTCCCACCTGATATGCGATGAATCATACTGCTTGCTCACTGCCCGTGCCCTCTTGGGGCCAGGGAGGCTCACCAGGGCTGGGTTTCTTTGGAAGTCTGTTTTGAGAAAGGTGATCCCTGTTCCCAGATACCACAGGCCACCGGGAAGGACGGACGGGCACACATATACTTGCCATCAGAGAGAGGAGATAGATCCCATCTGTCTGCTCAAAGAAAGCCCTTCCATGACTGGAGGAGTCCCCTGGCCTTCTTTTGCAGACTGGACGTCCTGGTAGTGGGGCCCGATAACCACTGGCCCCTTCCACTCTCTGCAGCCCTCTGCAACCCGGCTTCTAGCCCCTCCATCCTGATCAGCCTGTGGCCATGAGACTCTCCAGCTGCAAAACGTGATGGGCTTTTCTGTCCTTACCGCGCCTCTCCCCATCTCCTGTATGATCCCTCGCCCCTCATCCCAGAGGCTCTGCCCCCAGCTTCAGCGGCCCACACTCCAGCAAAATGCCTGGGCCGCCTTTCCCAAGGCCTCTTTCCCCTGGGCCTGGCTTCAGTTCACTGGTCTTCTCACCCCACAGTGACATGTTCTCCTGGGATGATCTTATCCACCTCCCTGATTCATGTCCCCCAAAATATAATGAACCTCCCCCCAACTGACATAGCTGACCCCAATATCCTCCCTGATTTCAGAGTTCATCAGTGAGCCGATGGAGAAGTAGAGTGTTCTAGGTAGAAGGAACACAGCATGAAAAGCACCAGTTCGGAAAGAGAAGGACCCGGCTCCTGCTGGAGACAGAGTTGTTCAGCATGGACGGAACATAGTAGCAGGGAATGAGCGGGTACACACCAGGGACTGGGGTGGGGATGTTGCATCCACGGGGACAGCTGGGGGGAATCACTCACAGCTGTCCTGTCATTATCACATTTGGAAAGTGACCACCAGAACCTGTCATCTCTAACCTGCTACTGCTCCCCAGATCCCAAAAGACACCCCCTCATGCAGAGCCAGGGATACCAGGCCTCTCCAGTAGTTTCAGCACAGCCTCTGCCCACGTCGAAGTCTCAGGCCTGAGTCGGCGGGTTACGTGTGGCAAGATCCATCTGGAGCCCCGTGGCTGGCCCAAGCTTCAATCCCTTCAAGGCAGAGGGATGGCGAAGGTTAGAGTGTTCTCCAAAACTCAGACCTATTTCTGCCCCGGAACTTAGTGTTGACACCCAGCACCAGCTTTGTAGACCAGCGAGCAGTGGCATCTGGCAGCCTCGCCAGCCATCAGCAGCCACAGAAGGAACCCAGCACCCAGCCCCCGCCAAGCCCTTGGCCGGCCTTCGCCCCTGACTTCAGAGCTGAGGTCCCCGGAAATTATTTGTCTTTTCTGTTCAAGCCACAGCTTCCCCTGACTTCTTCCTTTTGTGTGGGTGACAGCCCAGGGACTGTGCTTGTTCCAGGCACAATGTTAACTCTCTGGTCCCAGTTCCTGGCTCAGGGGACAGCCCTTTGGGGCTTTCCCCCTTTGGAGTTATCCTTAAAGCTGCTTCTGGCACTCAAAGCTGCCTCCCAGCTCCTGGTCTCCCGTTTAGAGCTTCCCCCAGAAAGTGGCGTATTTTATCTTTATGTGTCAGGATTTATATAAAAAGGGGATAGTTCAACTCTAAATGTAATGAGTTGGAAGAACAGCTCTCTGGTGGCTTTCTGTAGTGAACATGACATCAATAACATTGATTGCTAAAAATAACTAATAACACTGGGCTAGGGGTGGCCAGGGACTGCTCTAACCCCGCCCCTAAAATGAATGGAAGGGAAACAGGCCCTTGCCTCTAAACAGACACACCTCCAACAGGTGAGTTCCCAGAGGGTTCAGACAGAAGGTGGAGGAGAAGCAAGATGCTCAAGGGGTCTGAAGGGGTGAGCAGAAGTTTTCCAGGCACTGGAAGCTCCTTGGAGGGGAGGCAGGTCATGGGAGACAAGAACGCGCTTTAGGGAGGTCCTCACATACCAGTGTGAGACACATATGTCTGGAAGGGGAACCTTCTCAGGCTGGAGGAGGCATCATGGAGCCTTGTGAAGGAGGCCTCTTGGGAGGTTCATGAAGATGGCAAAGGAAAAGGGAGGGAAGGAATGAGAGGCGGGATGGCTCATGGCTAGGAATGCAGGCTCTGGGGTGAGCCAGCTGGGTTGGAGTCCTTGCTAGCTGTATGGACCCAGACAAGCCAGTGAGCCTCTAAAGGCCTCAGTTTCCCCATCTGGAAAGTAAAGATTCGTGATTCTTCATGCTCTGACAGTGTCATGGGCTTCCTGTGGGAACCTGAAAGAATAGCCCATGTGTGACTCTTCACGTCACACCTGATGCCTGGGGAGCAGTTCAATACACGCCTGCCATTGCCACGTTCATTCTCGGTATAGCCAAGGGAAGGGCTCCGAGAGCTAGCAGTTAGCAAACGGAGTCTGAGGTTGACACAAACCACCCTTGCTAAGAGCCTTCCGAGGTCAGGCCTGAGGGAAATAAATGATATTTAGGATGAATGTTTACCAAAATCAGAGAAGCAATCATTTCTGACAAGGCAGACAGACAGGCATAGTTACCTGCGTCTCATTGCGCCTCCAGAGGCTTCTCCTCTGGGTTTGCTGACTGGTGGCTGGAGAGGCTCCACCTTATACGCGAAATCAATTCTTCTATGCCCTCAGCCCTGGCCACTCTGCCCTTGACACCGCTGGCTGTCTTCTCCCAGAAATAGCTGTGTGCTTGGATTGGAATCTGCTGGGGCGAGGGGCAGCAGCAGCAGGCATCTCAGCTCAGCTCAGCCTGTGTGGCTCTCTGCCTTTCTGGAAGGATTAGCTTGCCTAACCTCTCCCAGTGCTTCCCACCCCTCTCCTGGGACTTCGGGAGAGGAAAGGCAAATGAAAGGTGTGGTGTTGGGGGCTGGAGGAGAGAAAGACTGTGATGGAATGCCAGCCTGCAGTTGAGGAAGAGAGTTATTTAGTGGGTCAAAAATGAGCTGAAGTTTATAGAGAAGAAATGACATGTTTTAAAATTAATAGCATAAATGTCAACTCTGATGGCCAGGGCATTAAACCATAGGATCACTGGAGCATTCGTTGTGAGGTTATTTTCTCTCTCAGATGTGCCCTGGGTATGAGGAAGCGCGAGAGCTTGCTCTGCAGTGCCGCATTTTGGATTCTGGGGTAAGTCCATCAGCTGGGTTAGTGTGGGAGATAAGAAAGTTGCTGTGAGGCTGTGTTCAGTTGGCTGGTCTGCATGGATCTGACATTAAATACAGTAGGAATCTGTAGCCCTTGGCTTCGAGTGTGGGAATTTATTGAAGTCTTGCAAAAGCTCTTGGTCGGGGATGCTTCTCCTCTGGGCAGGAAGAATGGGGCTGAGGGCACACTCAGAGCCCCGTGTCATGCGTCCACCCACTTGAGCCTCACAGTCCCTTATTGCATCAGTAACAGGGTCTGCAGAGCCGGAATGGCTCACTGCCCAGGGAGGCAGGACCAAACAGGGAGTTTTCTCTGAAGTCTGCCTAGATCTCTGTTCTCAGGGACAGGCAGCAGTATGGAAGACTCCCTGTGTTCATAGAACACAGACAGTACACAGCCCCTCTCCCCTGGCAACTCCTGGAGCCTTTCTAGATGGCCCCATGTGGTTCCCCTGTGTTCAGGAGCAAGCAAGGGAACTACCTCTGCAGGCTGGCTATAAAAAACTAGGGCGCCATGTGATTTAGCTAATTCCCACATAAAAACTTCACCACGGAGCTGAACCTTGAATTTCACAATGCCCACGTCTCAATCCTGGGTTAGAGGCATGGGTTTAGCTATAGCCAGCCTCCACCCCTACTGAGATGCTACAGCTTAGGACCCCCAAAGCCAGCCATGGAGCTCCCTCACCAATTTACCCCACCCCTTGTTCCAGGGCTTTCTCTGGTGATCAATATTTTGGGGTTGCTCTGAATGACTATGAATCTTCCAGTAATCATACTGTGGTAATAGAGGGGTTGTCTGAAAACCACAGGAAGCCAGGAGATGCCTGGTGCCAGGATATGTCACAGGACCTGAAGAACAGCTCCAGGTGGGGACTAAGAGCAAAGCCAGGGTAAGGAAGGGCAGATAAAATCCCACTCATGTGCATCTTCACAGACCCCACGAGTGTCAGGACCCCTCACGCCTCCAGGATAGCACTTATTCCACGGTGCCTTCCTTGTCTATGCTATCTCCCCACTAACCAAGATCAACCAGGGGACAAGGGGACTGTAGCACCAGTCGCTAGCATGGCCCCAGCTTGTGGAAGGTTCTCAATGAATACTGGTTGAAAAAAAGAATTAAAATGTTAGTCTATAATGGAACATGTTTACATTCACACTTAAACTCAGCACTGTGCCCACACACACACATGCACACATGCACACACATACACACACATACACACACATATACACGCAGACCCAGTGTGCTGCCCGTAGAAGTGTTTGATGCTGTGGAGGACAGCATGGGCTGCTCTTGCTGTGTAATGAGGGAACAGCAGTATGCCAAATGCTTAGAAGAGATCCTTTCGCTTTCTTTCCTCCGCTCAATTCTGCCACTAGAGACCCTACTATTGTATTCTGATTTCACCAGCATGAAACTGATTTGGGGGGAAAATCACCCATTCCCTTTATATTAGGAAAGTAAGAAGCAAACAGACTTCATTTTGGAATTTGGCCTTTCTTTTGGGAATTGGTATAAAAGACAATTCCTCCCTGGAGGCTTTGTTTTGGTTTTATGGGGTTTTTATATCTGCCCCCACCTTTCATCCCCCTTGAAAAGAGGCCCCTGAAGAGTTTTCTTGACTGGAACATCACAGACCAAAGTCTGAGAAGTGCTTCTATTTTACAGTGCTGCTGTTAGTAATGCCTCATATTTATATTACATTATTATAGTTTTTCAAAGTCACTTAAAAGTATTGCCTCATTTGACCCTTCCATCAGACCTGGAAGGTCAACAGAGCACATCTCATTATCTCCATTTAACAGGTAAGAAAACTGAGAATTTAGAGGGTAAAGTGACCTGCTCAAGCTCACATGGGATCAACAAAAATGTTCCAAGTTGTTTGTCTGCTGCTCACATCAAGACTGATCCTTCCTTCCTTCCTTCCTTCTTTCCTCCCTCCCTCTCTTCCTTCCCCTCCCTCCTCTCTCTCTCCTCCTTTTACCTTTCCCTTTTCCCCTTTTCTTTCTCCTTTTCTCCCCTCCCTTCCTTCCTCCCTCCCTTCCTTCCTTCCTTCCTTCCTTCCTTCCTTCCTTCCTTCCTTCCTTCCTTCCTTCCTTCCTTCCTTCCTTCCTTCCTTCCTTTCTTCCTTTCTTCCTCATTGTGTCTCCCAGGCCGGAGTGCAGTGGCACAATCTTGGCTCATTGCAACCTCCACTTTCTGGGTTCAAGTGATTCTCCTGCCTCAGCCTCCCAAGTAGCTGGGATTACAGACATGCACCACCATGACTGGCTAATTTTTGTATTTTTAGCAGAGATGGGGCTTCGCCATGTTGGCTGGGCTGGTCTCGAACTCTTGGCCTCAGGTGATCTGCCTGCCTCGACCTCCCAAAGTGCTGGGTTTACAGGCATGAGCCACTTGCCCAGCCTAAGCCATTCTTGGTTTAGATAACCTGCTGCTTTGGGGTCTGAGAGATAAGCAGGAAGGCTGCCCTGTAGCAGTGGCATGGCCCACCAATGAGCCAGATGAAGGAGAAGAGAGATATAGGGAGGCTGTCGGGGACTCATTCTGATTAGGATTTCAGACCCAGCTGCTGTTACAGGATGGAGAGATGAAACAGGGCTGAGAAAGACCCTTGGCCAGCATGGGGTCAGCTAGGGCAGCGGAAGCAATGGCATATTCTCATAGAGTCACCTGTCTGACTTCCAGAGCAGGTACAGATTCATACAGAGCAGGTACAGATTCACACAGAGCAGTTACAGATTCATACTGAAGCCTACTATGCGCTTCAAGTGGGGCCACCTGCCTGCCTTACAGAGTCAGAAAAGCAAATTGAACCAGTTTTCTATTCCTCTCCAACAAGTCGCTGCTCTTCCCTAACAGTTTATCTGCACTTAAGACCCCTCAGCAGAATCCTGGACTGGAGAGCAAGTTCATCAGATTAGATGGGGTGTACCTTTAGCCCAGTTCTAGCCTTGAGTGTCTGTGCTGTACTCCAGTAGCAGACACCTTTGTTTTTGTTTTTTTGTTTTTTGTTTTTTTTTGGATGGAGTCTCACTTTGTTTCCCAGGCTGGAGTACAGTGGTGTGATCTCTGCTCACTGCAACCTCCACCTTCCAGGCTCAAGTCATTCTCCTGCCTCAGCCTCCCCAGTAGCTGGGACTACAGGTGCCCACCACCATGGCCAGCTAATTTTTGTTATTTTCAGTAGAGACAGGGTTTCACCATTTTGGCCAGGCTGGTCTCGAACTCCTGACCTCAAGTGACCCGCCTGCCGCGACTGGGATTACAAGCGTGAGCCACCATGCCCCGCTAGATACCTTTGCTTCTTGGAGAAACTGGAAAGATGCGGAATGGGGGAAGGCAGGAGTTCAGCACCAAGGACAGCGACCCGCGGGTGGGAGGCGCTGCAAGCCGCGCGGCGGAACTCAGGACTGGGGGCTATGTGGAGGAGGCCTTGGTTCAGCTCTGCCCCATGCCCCACGGGACACACATTTATCACCTGGAAACAGCGGCTAGTGCTCAGGAAGGCTCATGCCACTGAAGATCTGCCTTCATTAAATCCAAAGCATGATGGCTTGTCACTTGCTTTAATTCATTTCCCTGCCAACTCTTGATTTGAAGAGCTTTCTAAAGTTTTATCCATCAAGAGGAAGAGATTTTCTTTTGGGGGTGGGTGAGACCTTGTTATGGAAGAGATCAGTGGCCAGTTCAGGCAGTGTGGTCTTCCACTTCGACTGTGATGTGTTTCTGTGTTGCTTGAGGTCTAGCTTGCCTTTCCTAGCACTCTCCGCCCGGGTCAGAGACTCCATGTGAGAGAAGATGGCCCCAGGATTTGGGAATCTTCTCAGAGGCCACAGTTTGACCTGGCACCAGTGGCTGGGGTCCATGAGCCACGCAGCATGCAGATGAAATCCGCCTCGTGTGTCCTCGCTAAATCCACAGTGCTAGAAATGCATTTAAAGGCAATCCTGCCCGCCCACAGCAGATTTTTCATATCCTGGCAATTGGAGCATGTTAAGGACGAGACACAGCTGCCAGGTCTGATTTCTTAAATCAAGATTCGTTTTGTAGGGAGAGCAGGAGGAAAACATTAATGCACAACCTGGCAAGGTGAGGGAGTGAGGGAGGGATGCCCGCCACCTTGGCAGCTCTGTCCACTTCGGGTGGGAGCCAATTCCTTTCCAGCAAGTGCCTTCCAGCTCAGGGAAGGGGAGGGGCTTCCCACAGGCAGCCTGGGATGAGCAATGCCTGACTCAGGGTCTGAGTGTGGGTAAAGTCAGGTACTGATGGAAAGATCAGAAGTTGTTGGCTTACATTTTGTTTGATTTGTTTTTCTCTGAGTTTTCAGCCATTCTCACTACGTCACACTTGGTTTCCTGCCCTGCCCCACTGTCAGCTCCCCCTGCTCCCTCAGCACCCTGTGTCCATCCCAGAAGGATGGATGAGCCAAGCTGCCCAGGCACAGCTTGAGGGTGGGATCTGGTACCTTCCCTTCCCTGGCTACAAAGCATGGGGTGCATTTGAGGAAGGGTGAGAGCAGCACTGGGAGTGGGGACTGTGCAGTATGTTTGGGTCTGTCTGTGGCAGGGCATGGGGAAGGGCAGTTATTTGTAAATAATACTTAATTGATGAGACTTAAATAATAGATGAGCCAGCGTCATTCCCAGTGGCCCAGCAGTACTGACAGCCACCTTCATTCTTCCATTTCCCAATTACAGCTGGGTGGGGCTGGGCCTGGGGGAGGGGCGTCAAGAAGGGGATAGAAGAGGGCAGGGGAGCAACGGGGTGAATTAGGGACTTTTGTTGCATTTAATATCAATTCATTTTGCAGGCTGCTGACACAGCCAGATTTCACAGCTCCGAATTTATGGGGCTCCCCAGTGCACAGACGCAAAAGGAAAATATAAGAGAACTTTTTAAAAAATGACCTGCCATCTGCAAAAAATTAAAAGAAAATTTTAACCCCCACCCCACAAAAAGTCATAAACATACACACGCATACACACACACACACACACACACACACACAGTTTGATTTTGATTTCTTTTGTGGTTGAGGGACTCATCTCATTACGTAATAATCACATTGTTCGCCAGAGCCGGGCTGTGTTTTGTTGCTCTATGGGCTGACTTGGTTACCTCTGCATATAAAAATGACGAGTGTAGTGAGGACGTCAGCAAAAGGGACACGCTGAAGAACAGGCACAGTCCCCTGACTGGAGTAGGGGGTAGACCCAGTCTAACCCCTCCCTGGGGAGCCGGGCTTCCAGGAAAATGCCCGATAGAAGAGTCCATACCTGGCCTCCAGCCGGGGAGGTTTGCTTCCTCCACACACACCAGCTGTAGACTCTTCCTGCTCCCTCCTCTCCCTCCTCCCCTTCCTCCTCTTCCTTTTTTCTTCTTTCTCCTCCTCCTCTGTCTTCTCCTCCTCTTGTCCTTCCTCCTTCTTTTCCTCCTCCTCTCCTTCTCCTCTTCTCCCTCCTCCTCTTTCTTTTCCTCCTCCCTACTTCTCCTCCTCCCAGTCCTCCTCCCCCTCCTCCTGCTTCTCCTGCTTCTCCTCCTTCCTCCTCTTCTTCTTCTCCTTTTCTTCCTCCTCATCCCCTCTCCCTCCTCCCCCCTCCCGCCTCCTCTTCTTCCTCCTCCTCTCTCCCCCTCCCTCTCCTCTTCCTCCTCCCCCTCACCCACTTCTTTCTCCTCCTGCCCCTCCTCTCCCCAGCAGCTCTGACTTTTTCCTCCTGATCTTGGCCAGTGTCTTCTTCTGTGTTTATTCATTTTCTTAAAGTGACATCCAAGGCCCACTACCTGCCCCATCTGCAGCTTGGCAGAGCCTCCTCTTCTCTGAGCAGCCATGAGCTGGGGACTGGGGTCATATAAAAGCTGAATGAGAATGACTCCCAACAAACTGCTGACACTCTGGACTCCCATCTAGGGACTCAGTGAGTGCTCCTTCCATGGGCCCCTTGGGATCCAGCCTCCCAGGCAGGCTTATCTATGGCCAAGGCGCCCCTCATGTGAGCCAGCCCTGTGGAGGGCTGTGTGCCTTTGGGAATCACCAAAGCTGGGGTGCTGCGGCACGTTCCAGGCCAGCCCCAAGGGGAACTAGTAGAGCAGGTGAGGTTCATCTCTCCCTGGTGACATGGATTCCTTGGGCCATCCCCCTGGGATGGAAGACCCCTTCCAAGCAGCAGTCCCAGTGTCCCAGGAGCAGGCTGGGCTCTGACCTCCAGGAGAAAGAAGCAAAGCTGGTGTAGGACAGATACTGTAAATCTGGCCCAGTGCCTGCCACAAAGCAGGTGGCCACAGACCAGGGCACAGTGTGCCTTTCCCAGGGACGTGGGGGTCAGGCCCAAGTCATCTTTATTCATAATAAAAACAGCTGGCCACACTGACCAGTCCATAGGTCCCAGCCCACTTGGGGGTGGCCCTCAGGAAGTTATGCCCTTGGAATTGGGCCACAGGAGCGGATAGAGTGACTCAGGCACTGGGTGCTTCCCCACCTCACTCCAGCTACTCTTTAGAAATTGTTCTAGACAGTTGAGCAGAAAAGCCTATTTGTCTGACTATACTCAAATGGTCAAGTAAAAAAAAAAAAAAAAAGCCTATGAATTACAAACAAAGCATGTGTCTGGGAAGATGTAACGGGTATTAGTGTCCCATTCTGGAAGCTTCTCCTTGTGGAGAGTTTGCCATCAAGCAAATATAAAGTGCATTCGGGTTAAGTCGTTGGACTCAGCAGCATCTTAGAGCAAATAGCTAAAGGTAGATGTGAGCCAGCTTAGACCAAGCAAGTCCAGGAACACTGGAAATGTCTTTTGGAAGTCAGAAAAGCATCTGCAGCTACTTTGCAGCACCCCATCGAGCAACACCCCAGGGTAAAGGAGCTATGCCTGCATTTAATGGGCAGTTTATTAAACACCAAATAAGTGTCGGGCACTGTGAAGGCGTGGGTGGGGGACAAAGCTAAATAGCAACAAATCTTGGCTTTTAGCTGCTCCTTCCTGGTAGAGAAGAGACTGGAGGCATAGGTTGGCTTCATGATGTGTGAGCGCAGAAAGCAGAAAGGCGGCACTGGGAGAGTTGGGGCTACCTTCTCCAGGGGAGGACACCTGGATTAAATATCAGAAGACAAGTAACTTTTGACTAACAAGGGCTTTCCAGGCCAGGATGCAGCATGACCAAGGGTGCAGCGGGCAGCAAGCCAATGCTTCACTTGATGGAGAGGGTCAGGAAGATTCTGCGGCCACCAGGTCACCAAACTTGGTGGAATGCAGCACACCAGGAGAACAGCAGGGCACTGCAGCCCCAGAACCTGCCGATGAAGCCATCTCAGGCCAGTGATGTGTCAGAAGGTTCCCCCTGAGATCCCAGGGTCATCTTGCAGGCAAGGTCCAGCTGGGGAAGCTGGGGGCCCCACCTCTTGACACTGCCCCCACTTATATACCCTGAGTTTGAGGTGTCAGGGGTGGGGGGGTTGGAGCCGGAGCAGTTTTTCAACCAATGAAGTGGAAGTGGGTGGAGGGCTGTGGTGTGGGCAACACTGCAACATGCCACTGCTGCTGGATGCGAGTGATGTTGACCTTGATGGCAGGACAAGACAGCAGCAAACAGACCGTGTTGGTGGCACGATCGATCAGGGCTGGGTGGTGGCACCAGGCAGCGGCCTGCTGATGCAAGGCTGGGAGGCGGGAGGACGTGAGTCTGTAACTGGAGAGGTTTGTTTGGATTCAGCATTGCTGAAATCTTCCCTGGTGGCATATGCGGCCGGCCTCGGAAATACAGGAGGGACATGGGAAATGAACTAATAAATAAGAGGCCAGGTGCGGTATCTCGGTGCTGGCAAAACAGAGGCCAGAGAGGGTGGGATGTGGGGGCGGGTCCCATTCCTGAAAGGAAACCCGGCAAACCGTGTCCAGCACACCCAGACACAACCCTGGATGGCATCGGGCTCTGTTAGGGGCTGAGTTTTGTGCCCTCAAAATTCCTATGTTGAAGTCCTAACCACCAGTTCCTTAAAATGGGACTGTACAGGCAGCCCTCTGGATCTTAGAGTTCTGCATCCATGGCTTAAACCAACCACAGATCAAAAGTATTAGAAAAATAAATAAAAATAATGATACAACAATACAAATAACAGAAGTGAAAAAATACAGTGTAATTGCTATTTTCATGGTATCTACATTGTATGAGGCCTTGTGCCTCACCTAGAGGTGATCCGCTTCCGGAGGAAGCACGTGGGTTACACGCAGAGGCCACACCATTTCATACTGGGGGTACGGGAGGATGCATGGGGGTGACATGCAGAGGCCGTGCCATTTCATACCAGGGGCTTGAGCATCATCGGATTGTAGGGTTTCTGGAACTAACCCCTGAGGATACCAAGGGACAACTGTGTTTAGAGATATGGACTTCGAAGGCGTAATTTGGCTAAACTGAGTTAATTAGGGTGAGTCCTAATCCAAAGTGACTGGTCTCCGGAAGAGGAGATTAGGACGGATGCAGACAGAGGGATGGTCACGTGAGGACACGGAGAACACGGCATCTACATGCCAAGGGGAATGGCCATGTCCCCGCCTCCAGCATCTCTGTCTAGCCAGCTCCTCAATACCCCACATGAACTTTCCTTGGTTAGGCCTCCAAAGGAATCTGCAGACACCTTTTTTTTTTTTCTCTGAGACAGAGTCTCACTCTGTGGCCCAGGGTGGAGTGCAGCGGCACGATCTCAGCTCACTGCAACCTCCGCCTCCCAGGTTCCAGAAATTCTCCTGCCTCAGCCTCCCGAGTGGCTGGGCTTACAGGAACCTGCCAGCGCACCTGGCTAACTTTTGTATTTTTAGTAGAGAAAGTGTTTTGCCATGTTGGCCTGGCTGGTCTCAAACTCCTGACCTCCAGTGATCTGCCCACCTTGTCCTCTAAAAGTGCTGGGATTACAGGCATGAGCCACTGTGCCCGGTTCCTGCCAACACCTTGATCTTGGACTTCCAGCCTCTGGAGCCACAAAAGAAGAAATTTCCTTTGCTGGGGCCACCCTGTCTGTGCTGTGTTATTGCAGCCCCCGGGAATTGATACGGGTCCCAAGCATTCAATATTGCCCTGGGAAGCACCCCGAATCCCGTGGGGATGGGAAGAATCAGAAAGGAAAGTAGGTGGTTCCATCCGAAGTGTGGAGATGTGATCCTGCTAATTTGAGCCCTGATTTTTTTTAAAAAGTCCCTTTGATTTCTTAATAAAAATGAAATAGAGAAATAGACTTTGGGAGAAAACCGTGGAGGAGGGGAGAATCTGTGTGGGTTAAATAAGCTTAACCATGAACAGCAGAAAGACCTACCAGACAGTCAGTGACGGAACCAGGAGGCCAGGGCAACGTGGACTGGCGTGTTCTACCAGAATTGATGGAGAGACCATTTTGGATAAAGATGATATTGCTGTGATTATTATTATTATTGACGTTTTGCTTGATGTGATGAATGCCTCAGGGGATCTAGTTTCCAAGCTGATGTTTTGAAACTCTGGGGAACACCCAGACGTGATCCTGTGCCTCTGCACCGGAGGCCTTGGTGAGGTACCCGGGGCTGCACATGTATTTTAAGTTTCTAGAAGAGATGAATGGGTCTTGGGAGAAAATGGACATTGCAGTGTTTCCTTTTCAGAAAATTCTTCCTGAGGTGGCCACAAAGCTTTTATAAACAAAGTCCCAAACAAGGGAGGCATAGCTGCCAGGGCTGATGCAGGGCCCTGACTCCGGCCTTGACGTTGGAGAACATGCCCTTTTTCCTCACCATTACCTCTTGAAATATTGCGGGCCACCAGATCACCCCTTCCCAGTCCCTGCACTTCGTTCGTTTTAACATATGTAGGCCCCAGGGAGGGGCCTCTGGCTAGGAGATGCTCCCTTGCTGGGATGGACCTGGGAGAGCCTCAGAGGCCACTCTCTGGGTCCCAGCCTATGTAATGTATGGGACTTTCTTGGTCCCAGCCCGTTATGTCAACAAGGACTTTGCACATGTGGACCAAGCCCTTTAATTAGGCCCAGCCCTCTGGGGCTGTGAGTTGTCCATCTGGGCCACACCCGGACTTGGAACCCCTCTGGTTGAGTGGCTAATAGAAGACAAAGTCTCCCAGAGTGATAAGCCTTGTGTAGCACCAGGGGGAACATTGCCTTGGTGGCATGTGTGTTTTCAAGACTGAGACCACAGAGGTATACTCCGAACAGTCTGGCACTCAGGGTGGCCTTGACAGGGCTCTGGCCCTGCTCATCTAAAGGCCATCTGCAGGCCAGTCTCACAGGCTCTGCCTTTACGTGTGAGAAAGCAGGGGAGGAGAACCTCGCTGGAAGGCGAGTCTCCAAGTCAGTCCATCTTCCATCACACAGTGTTAAGACAGTCATGAACATTCAGACCCACCTGCAGCAGCATTACTCCCAGTGGCCAAAAGGGGGCAGCAGCCCAGGTGTCCATCAAGGGATGGACAGAGAAGCAGAATGTGGTTCCCCCACCCACACATTGGAACCTACGGGGCCTTAAAAAGGAAGAAAATCCTGACACAGGCCACAACGTGGATGAGCCCCGAAGATGTTATGCTGAGTGAAATAAGCCAGACTCCAAGGGACAAATACTGTGTGATCCCACTCATGTGAGGTCCCTAGAGTCATCCAATTCACAGAGATGGACTGCTAGGGACTGGGGGAGGAGGGTGGTCTCTAAATTGGGGGGTATTATTTAATGGGAACAGAGTTTCAGCTTTGCAAGATGAAGAGTTCAGGAGATGGAGGGTGGTGATCTTTGTACAACAATGTAAATGCACTTATACCACTGAACCAAAGATGGTCAAGATGTCAGCTTTTGCTCTGTGTATTCTAACATAATTAAAAACAAGTGTGAACAAACATGTGCACCCACTGAGCTCTCACTGCCTGCTGGGCACTGTGCTGATTCCTTCCCACACAATAAATAAATACCTCTCTCCTTCCATCAACAGCTCTTCAAGAAACATGTTACTGTCCCATTTCATGGATAAGAAACTGAGACCTAGAGGTTAAGTACATGATCTAGGATCACTCACTAATAAGACGGAGCCAGGGTTCCACCCAGATGTTTCTGGTTCCTGGTAAGCACTACAGAAATAGACGGTGTTGGCCGCGTGCGGTGGCTCACGCCTGTAATCTCAGCACTTTGGGAGGCCGAGGCGGGTGGATCACCCGAGGTCAGGAATTTGAGACCAGCTTAGCCAACATGGTGAAACCCCTTCTCTACTAAAAACACAAAAAATTGGCCAGGTGTGGTAACAGGCGCCTGTAATCCCAGCTACTTGGGAGGCTGAGGCAGGAGAATCGCTTGAACCTGAGATCGCACCATTGCACTCCAGCCTGGGCAATAAGAGCAAAACTCCGTCTTAAAAAAAAAAAGAAAGAAAGAAAATAGATGGTGAAAGAAATGAGTGGGTGAACGAATGATACTAAGTCCCAGGCTTTATATCTTTATACACCATTGAGCTTGCCTTGGTTTGCAAAGGTTTTTTTTTTTTTTTGAGACGGAGTCTCGCTCTGTCACCCAGGCTGGAGTGCAGTGGCCGGATCTCGGCTCACTGCAAGCTCTGCCTCTCGGGTTTACACCATTCTCCTGCCTCAGCCTCCCGAGTAGCTGGGACTACAAACGCCCGCCACCTCGCCCGGCTAGTTTTCTGTATTTTTTTAGTAGAGACGGGGTTTCACCGTGTTAGCCAGGATGGTCTCGATCTCCTGACCTCGTGATCCGCCCGTCTCGGCCTCCCAAAGTGCTGGGATTACAGGCTTGAGCCACCGCACCCGGCCAAGTTTGCAAAGGTTTTGACTGGTGGTAGTTGGGATGCCTTTTAAACCAAAATAATATTTAAAATAGTCCCAAGTAAGGGGCTTGACTTTGGAGTGATGGAAATGTTTGGGAACGAGACAGAGGTGGTGAATGTACTCAATACCACTGAGTTGTTCACTTTAAAAGGTCCATTTTGGCTGGGCACGGAGGCTTACTCCTGTAATCCCAGCAGTTTGGGTAGCTAAGGCCGGAGGATTTCTTGAGCCCAGGAGTTTGAGGCCAGCTTGGGCAACATAGTGAGACCCCATCTTTACAAAAAAAGATTTTTAAAAATGAGCCGGTTTTGATGGCGTGCACCTGTGGCCCCAGCTACTTGGGAGGCTGAGGTAGGAGGATCGCTTGGGCCTGGGGCTAGAGGCTGTAGTAAGCTGTAATCACACTACTGTACTCCACCCTGTGTGACAGAATGAGACCTTGTCTCAAATACAATAGTCCATTTATGCTACTATTTTTAATTCACCAAATTATTTTAGAAATATATATACTTGAAATTGAATAGAAATATACCAGAAATATGTTTACTGCTTATGTGGTATATGGTTGCATAAATATATACACAAATGCTTCGCCTGTGGGCAGCATCCTCTGAGTGGTCTTGGGGAAGTGGGGGTCTCAGGGGTCTTCAGCTGGACTTGTTAGGGCAAGGATGCTCACCACCTTGTGCCCCCTCAGGTGCTGAGCCTGGAGACTCTAACCTGCAGGCCAGGGATTTGGGTTTCTTTTAAACCTGATTTTATTAAAAGTCCCCTGAGCATTTTCTCTCCTGAGGTTTGTCTGCTTGCCTCCTGAAATAATAAGTCACATGGGCTGGAGGCACTGACCTGCCCAGACGCATCAACATCTATTTCCCTTTATCTTTTAGAGAGAAATGATAGTTTCTTCCCCAGGAATGGTGGCTAGGGGCAGACCATCTGATAAATAGATGTGATTAGTAATGAATTAATTAACATCACCTTTCAGCGGACAATGAAGAAAAGCTTCCACACACTAGGTGCACGTACGTGTGTGTATGCACCGCACGTGTTTGCATGCATGTGTGCATGTCGGCCTGTGTGTGTGTGTGTGCGTGTGCGTGTGTGTGTACTTGGCCACACATGCATCTGGAGGACCTGGGAAGGATCTCCATGAGGGAAGGAACATGAAGTCAGATGCACCACCCACTACACAGCTGCCTGCGACTTGGGGTTTTATCCATTATACGAAGTTTTAATGCCCCAGGGAGCCCATTTCTCAAAGAAGCTCTTTGGAGTATATGTTTGCAGACTCCTTTATAATGTGAATAATCATTTTCTAATTCCTGTTTGGAAAATTAATCTTCTAGTTTCTTAGAGTGTAGCATGGCATTTTGGAAATAGGGTTGGTGGCTAATGCCTGTCTCAGTATTTGCAAACAGGCTTGAGGGACTGGTTATGGTTTTTCTATGCAATGGAATGATATTCAATCATGAAGAATGAAGTTAATAGCAACCTAGAAATATGTTCCTGAAAATACTGTCTAGCAACAGGTTACAAAACAAAAAATATATATGTATATACATATACACATAAATATATGTACATATGTACATATATTTGTATATAATACAAATATATGTACATATGTACCTCTATGTTTTGATATATATGTGTGTGTATATAAATATATATAGCATGATCCTGTTTTTGCAGGAGGATTTTCATACTCTTTTGGGTTAAAGATCATTGCTAGAAGATCACACACACACCACACACGCACCGAGGTGTGAGCTGCCGTTCTTTCTGACAGATTGATACTTCTTTGTTTTTCTTGTCTGTATTTTCCACAAAAACATCTATTTCTTGTGTAATAATAAAAATATACTGACCTGACTTTAATTGAAAAAGAAAATTATTGATCTTGCTGAAGGTCCCCAGACCCTCCTAACCCCAGGGTAGGGAAGATGATGGGATTAGAATAAAAGAGGATGGAAGTCAAACCCGGGGTCTCTGTTCTTGGTTCCAACTCTAAGATTCTCGGGAGGTGCTGGTGGCTGTTGGGTTACATGAGGGAGAGCTGGCTGTGAAATGGGTGCTGTGTTCTTGAGGCAGAGTCTTGCTTACACCTGCTTGTGTCTGTGGGAGAACCAAATCCTTCACCTCCCTCACTTGCCTCCTCCCTCCACCGTGTCTCACACTGGAGCACTCCATCATTTTCCACGGACGCTATCCTGAGCCCCGTGCTTAGAGGGGTGGGTGGACTCCGCTGTGGCCCTGCTCTCAGAGGATGCTGTTTCAGGAGGGTGGGGGGCCACCACCTGGCCAGGGCAGGAAGCACAGCTCTGGCTATTTTTAATCAATCATCAACCCCTACGATGGTGGCCCCCAGTGGCTCAGTTCCTGAAGATCAGGCAGATGAAGCAGAGCCAGTAAAGGGTTCTTGCCTGTGTGGTGGGGAAAGGGAGAGGTGGGGGCAGGGGGCTTGGAACCCTGCGACCAGCCAAGCCCTGCCATCATAGCTATTACTGGGATGAAGCGATCAGTTTCGTCCTGCCTTTCAATCATTATGTTTTTCTTTTCTACCCACCCAACTTCCCAAAACAGAATCAGATGAGAAACCCTAAAAAGGTCCACCCTAAAAATAATCAGAAAATAAAAAACCCTAAAAATAATCAGAAAAATCAAGACGACGCACAGCCATCCCGATGGGGCTTGCTGTTTAGTTTCAGAGCCACATGTTTCCACCTACATTTCCCAAGACAGGGCAGAGCCCTGCCCACCTTGTCCGCCTCCTCTGGACAGACGGACGTGAAATGCGCTTGGCTGCCCCCTCCAGCGAGCCCCTGAACAGGGGAGAAAGACTTTAGGGAAGTCATGGTCAAATCTTTCTGCCTCTCCCTTGGCCCTTTGTCTTCCTCCCATACAGCCTGTGTGGGCTGGGGCGGGGGCTGGACCAGCTGCACAGCTCTGAGCTGAACAAACTCCTGAAAGGGCAGGGAGCCTCCACTGGGCCATTTTTCAGATTTTAATTCCATTGAATGAAACTTAAAAAGGCCTTTTCGTTTGCTCAGCCTGAATTCCCTCTCTGCCGCGGGCAGCCAGCCTCCCTCCAAGGAGAGCAGAACAACCAGCAGAGAGTGCATAACCTGGCTAACCATCCAGGGCTGACCTACCGTAGCCTCTAGCGTCCAGCCCTGGGCAGCGGTTGTGCGAGCCAGTGACTGGAGGCTGCCCAAACTCTGTCGTCACTGGCCGCCGTGCTAGAGCTCAGCTAGGGTCGAGTTTCATAAAAGCAGCAGCATCCACAGTCTGACTTCGTGTCCAGTGGGTGAAAGCCAGAAAACATAGACGAAATCTAGCCAATAGGACTCCATGCTCCGCAGAAAATATCCTGACCTGAGGCCTATAGGCAGCGGCTGCTGCGGCCAGATAACCCCAGTCTGAGCCTCAGCTCTGCCAGTTCCCACTTGGGTGGCCATGACCTCCCTGAGTCCTGCTAAGAGCACCCACGCACGGCAACGGCGGAAAGTAAATGAGACAGGGCTGTGAGACATTTCCCCAACCCAAGCCACTCAACAGTGCTAGCTGACAATGCGCCAATCCAGGGTGTCTCACACATCCATGCAGAACGCCAGCCACGGCCCGCACGCGTGTGACTCTCTTGGAATTCGGCTAATCAAGTGCAATGGAGCCTGCTGCCAGCCCACCCTGGCACACCTGCGCTTGGAAGCGCCCCTCCCCTCCCTGCTTTGTTCCTGGGGCTCCCTTCTCTTACTGTTTCCAACTCAGGCTAAACAATTCCTGCCGCAGCCTCCAGGCCTGGGAGAGGATGAGGGTGGGGTCTTCCTTGGGGGCCATCCCAAGGTCACTTCCTCCCTTTTCCTTCCACGAGGCTGAGTCGGCAGAAGGACGTGAGAGGGTGCAGGCAAGAAGGAAGGTGCCAGAAGGTCCAGGGTGCCCTTCCTGCCTCCCTCTCTCCGCTGCCCAGATGCCAACAGCCCCACCTGAGCCAACCTCCTCGGCCTCCCGTGCCGGGTGCCCTCCTCTACCCCCAGCTTGACAGCGCCTGGGAGAGCTTTGCCATGCCTGGTCCTCAGACCTGCCAGCCTGGGCGTTGGGCCTCTGTCAGGAGGAAGATGAGAGGCTGGGGGAAAAGGGAACCCCTCTCCTGGTCTGGGGCCCGACATCCACGACTCCTGGAGAGTCTGGGAGAGTCTGGCCCCCGGTCTCTGAGGGAGTATTCTTTGATATTTATTAACCCACTTTCTCTCTTGGCACTCGGAGCAAGGAGGGAACCTCAGCCAAGGCTATTAATAGGCTAAGGCCATCCCTGGGGAGAAGAATGAGCTCATACCTACAGCACAGGTGCCAAGTATAATAAAGGTTTCCGACTCAGGCCTAAATATAGGCTGCGGCCACCTCGGGGCGCAGAAGGAGGGCCTCGCGTGAGCTGTGTGTCCGCCCTGTTGCCATCCAGCTGGCCACTTGGGCAAAGCTTTTTGACACCTGTGCCCAGGACAAGCTCTACCAGGAGAAGATCTTGCGGTCACGCAGTACTGTTCCATCCTAGGTCAGCCCCAGTGGGAGCCACCCAGGAGGCAGGGGAGGCGAAATGACATGCAATATAAATGACTCCTGTAAACAGAGAGTTTAATAAAAAGGCAGTGAGGGAATTTATGGGCAACCCAAGGATAATTAAAATTATTTATCTACTTACCTCCCTTGCTGGCTGATCAGTCTATTAATTATCTATTATACACTCACTGATTTGCATTTTAGTGAGGGGACTAGAGAAGGGCAGGTGAAAAGCACAGAGGAGTTGGAGAACCCCATGGTGGGGACCCTCCTCTCTGCAGACCAAAGCTCCCCCTGCAGACACCCTCACTCATCGCCCCTCATGGTGGTGGGCCACTCCGAGGCCTGGGAGAAGCCCTCATCTGAGAACCAGCTCGGGGGGAGCAGAAAGCACTGTGTAGAGAGGTTCATACCTGTTTGCAGAGGGATGACTCCAGGAGCAGGTTCCCAGATGGAGGGGCTGCAGACCAGCTCTGGGAAAATGGTGGCAGAATTTCCTCTGGTTGTTCTGACTTCACGCTGCATTTTAAAAAGAAAACAAGAGAACAAAACGATTTTCAATCCCTGAATATCTGGAGTGCATCAGACGCACGCTCTCCCACACTCTTGATTGAAAATATTACAGGACAGAGTGTCACGGGAACTATGTCTTTTGAACGATATAAACAGGAATGCGTTAGGCTGGGAGAAGCTGCAAGAAGGTGTCCCTGTCTACCACCTCACGGGTAGAAGATGATTCCAGCTCCGCAGTCCCGGATATTGCAGGTGAGACTCACGGTATCAAAACCGAAGCTGGGGTCAGAGGGGAGAGTGCCAGCAGGTCACGGGGTCAGGCTGGAGGTTGGACTGATGGGGGAATGGCCCAATCGCCTGAACCCAAGGTGGGCCCCCGGTCTCTCACACCGGCAGAGCCTCCTTGGGGATGAATCCTCAGCACCAGCCCCATTACCAGGCCCAGCTCCCGAGTGCTGGGCTGCATCCTAGAGGAAATTGTAACGGCCGGCGTGGGTTGAGCAGCCCCCGTGGTTTGCACTTGCGGCCTAGCTAGGTCCTGGATGGGAAGCAAGGCTGTTTTCTCATCAGAACCCATCAGGGTCACGAGCAGCCGTGAATTCTCCTTCTTGGTCTTTGGCTTCTCTGGGGTTGACAGTGTGAAGGCCTCTGGCCACCAGGCCTCCCTGCTAGACACTGGGTGGGGGCAATGTCAACGGGGCACCTGGCTTCTGCCTGTTAGCGGCTCACTCTGCTGATCTGTGTTGGCTGTGAGCAGGGACTGAGTCAGCCATGGTCCAAGTGTTTCTGTTCCTTCAAAGGCCGCATGTGATGGTATTTGAAGGTGGGGCCTTTGGGAGGTCATCAAGTCATGAGAGTGGGGCTCTCTGAACGGGATGAGTGCCCTCATCAGAGTGTCTGTCTCCCTCTCTCTCCTCTCTCCCCACCTACACCCCCCCCAACCCCCCGGTGACAATACACCAGATCTGCTGGCACCTGGATCTCGGATTTCCCAGTCTCCACAACTGTAAGAAGTAAATGTTTGTTGGACCAGGCGCGGTGGCTCACACCTGTAATCCCAGCACTTTGGGAAGCCGAGGCGGGGGGATCACTTGAGGCCAGGAGTTTGAGACCAGTCTGGCCAACATGGTGAAACCCCATCTTTACTAAAAATACAAAAGTTAGCCGAGTGTGGTGAGTCCCAGCTACTAGGGAGGCTGAGACGAGAATCGCTGAAACCTGGGAGGCAGAGATTGCAGTGAGCTGCGATCACACCACTGCATTCCAGTCTGGACAACAGAGCAAGACTCTGTCTCAAAAAATAAATAAATAAAATAAAATAAAATAAAATAAATGTTTGTTGTTTAAGCCACCCAGTCTATGACACCTTGTTATAGCAACCCCAGCCCGCTAAAACAGAGCCTCACATGGCTTGTGTTTCTCAAAGCACCTGCGAGTGGATTTTGCACAGGAAGGAGGAAGGAAAACAGAGCAGGAAGGGGTGTCACATGATCGGGGTCTCCACTGAAACTTTGGGCTCTTCCTCCCTCCAACTCTCCTGAGACTTCCTCTCCCACACCGTGGCTCCGGCCCTGTGGGCACCGCCCCATCCCCTGCATACGCCCCACCCTCCCACTCCCAACGCTGCTTCTCACACCTGCTCCTTGCTCCCTCTGCCCCACCCATGGGGGCCTTCTGGTTGGATTTGACCTCAGGGTCCTTGCACATGTTGTCCCCTCTTCCAGGTGTTGGGTGACACCTGCTTGTTCAGGCCTCCCCTCCGAGAAGCCCCCAGCCATTGTATCAGGAAGCTCCCGCCCCATCCCTGCCGCTTCTGCTCAGGACCTGTGGCACCGTAATATGGTTTGGTTCTGTGTTCCCACCCAAATCTCATCTGGAATTGTGATCCCCACGTGTTGAGGGAGGGACCTGGTGGGAGGTGACTGGATTATGGGGATGGTTTCCCCCATGCTGTTCTTGTGATGGTGAGTGAGTTCTCGTGAGATCTGATGGTTTAAAAGTAGTTGGCAGTTCCCCCCTCGCTCTCATCTCCTGCCACCATGTAAGACGCACCTCGCTTCCCCTTCACTTTCAGCCATGATTGTACGTTTCCTGAGGCCTCCCCAGACACAAGGAATGGTGAGTCAATAAAAGCTCTTTGCTTTATAAATTACCCAGTCTCAGGTAATTCTTCATACCCCACAGTCATAAAGTAGTGTCGTCATTGTCTTCATTTGTGCACAAGGCCCTAAAATGGAAGTTTCCCAAGGACACGTGGAGCTGCTGCGCAGTCTCTGTACCGGAGTAGGGCCTGGCAAGCCGCAGATGCTCAGGGAATGAGGAACGAGGGATAAATGTGTGAATGCACGGCTACCCCAGACGCAGTATTCCAACTCCTATTTGCACTCCCTACCAGTAGCATGGCCTCCTTAGCATACATTCCCCACCCTGTCCCTAGAGTAGATTTTTAATGCACAAAGTTGTTTAAAATCTCTTGAAGCTCCCTTCAAGGCCTGGGGGTTAAGTCCAGATTCCTGAGCCTGGGGGCCCAGGCCCTTCACAGTCAGTTTTACCTCCTTCCCAGGGTCCTCTCCCCATGACCGGTGCACACTTCAGCCCTGCCAGCCTGCCTAGGCCAGGGCGAGGCCTCCTCTGTGTCCCTAGAGCAATCTGTCACCAAGCTTCAAGGCTCCTGTAGACTTTTTTCTGCACTCCTCCCAGCACAGGCTCCCATGGGCCCTCCCACCCTTGTCTCTCTTTTCTCTCCTACCCACCCCCTAGCTCCATCCTGCTTCCAGGACAGTCAGCAGCAGCTGTCCATTTCCCCCCTGCCAAGGGTCCTGTCCTGTCAGGGAGGTGGAGCTCCTGCAGACTCACAGAGGAGAAGGACCTCCGCCCTCCTCCTGCATCCCCAGCCTCTGTCCGGGCCTTTCTGTGGAGGGAGCACGGCTCCATTGCTCACTGGTAGCAGAGACAAGTCACCCCCCAGCGCTGCCTCGGCATTAAACATCTAATGCAAGTTAGGAGCCCATTTTCCATAACACACAGAAACATTACTGTTTCCAGGAGTTTACTGCCCTCTAGGCCCATCCACTGAACCCTGGTCATCAGGTCTTGGGGTCTTGGGGCATTTGATGGTCAGTGTTATGCATCCACTTGGCCAGGCTCTCGTCCCCTGGGATTCAATCCAGCACAAACCTAGGTGTTGCTGGGGTGGTACTTGGTAACTGTGGCTAATGCCTAAAGTCAGTTGATTTCAGCACAGGATATGGCCTTTCTTAATGTGGGCGGCTTCATTCAGTCGGTCGAAAAGCCTTAACAGCGAAAACTAAGGTTATCTGGGGAAAAACATTCTGCCTCAAGACTGCGGCACCAGCCGGGCGCGGTGGCTCACGCCTGTAATCCCAGCACTTTGGGAGGCTGGGGCGGGTGGATCACCTGAAGTCAGGAGTTTGAGACCAGCCTGACCAATATGCGAAACCCCGTCTCTACTAAAACTACCAAAATTAGTCAGGCATGGTGGTAGGCACTTGTAGTCCCAGCTACTCAGGAGGCTGAGGCAGGAGACTCACTTGAACCAAGGAGGCAGAGGTTGCAGTGAAGCCGAGATCGCACCACTGCATCCCAGCCTGGGTGAGAAGAGCAAGACTCCATCTCAAAAAAAAAAAAAAAAAAAAAAGACTGAAGCACCAATTCCTGCCTGAGGTTCCAGCCTGTCCACCCATCCTACAGAGTTCAGATTCGGCAGCCTTCACAACAACATGACCTAATTCCTGAAAATCTGTCTGTCCTATCTATCTATCTATCTATCTATCTATCTATCTATCTATCTATCTATCTATCTATCTATCTATCTATCTATCTATCTATCTATCATCTATCTATCTATCTATCTATCTATCTATCATCTATCTATCTATCTATCTATCTATCTATCTATCATCTATCTATCTATCTATCTATCTATCATCTATCTATCTATCTATCTATCTATCTATCTATCTATCTATCTATCTATCTATCATCTATCTATCTATCATCTATCTATCTATCTATCTATCTATCTATCTATCTATCTATCTATCTATCTATCATCTATCTATCTAAATATCTATCTATCTGAATATCTATCTAATCTATCTACCTACCTACCTAGGGCCTCTGGGATCTCTCCCAGATTGGGTTCCTGGAGCTGACCCTGTCCATCAACAGAACCAGACATCCCACCTCCCCATGCTCTGCCCAGCATGCAGTCTTGGCTGGTGGAATATGAAGTTGTGCCCCATGATGGCAGAAACAGGGAAGGGGAAGGAGGCAGCCTGAGGCCTCCTGTCTGCTTGGGGGCAAGGACTACACTTTCATGAACCTGGAACAAACTGTCCCTCCTGAACCTATGTAAAGTCAGGCACAGCTGTGATGAGGACAACCCAGGTGCCAGCTTCACTCGGTCCTGAAAATCCCTCCCCATCAGAGCTGACATTTCAGGACAGGCATCTCCCCTCTCCCTTCTCCTCCTTCCTGACTATCGCTTCTCAATTCTGATGATGTATCAATAACTGCAAAGCAAAATGCCACAGTTAGCAGCGCTACTGTACTGTAACTAATCGTTTGCTGAATCGATTCTCAGGGTTGTGTGTGCACAGCGAGGTGGGGCTGCCTCTCCAAAGCCGCTGCAGCCTCCAGGAATTAGGCACACCAGGAGAAGTTTCAGGAGACAAAGAAGAGGGCTGGGAAGAAAAGGGGAGCAGGCAGGGGGAGAGACAAGGAAAATAGCAGATTTTTTAAAAAAGAGGGCGAGGGGAGATTCTCAATGAGACAGAGAGCCGGCGGCAGCAAGCCACGGCCTGACCCACCTTTCTAGGGTGTAGCAGAGATGAGGAAGGG
Organism: Rhinopithecus roxellana; assembly: GCF_007565055.1. Lineage (NCBI taxonomy): Eukaryota > Metazoa > Chordata > Mammalia > Primates > Cercopithecidae > Rhinopithecus > Rhinopithecus roxellana. The sequence goes on along the minus strand of NC_044567.1, from coordinate 32,384,607 downwards.
GCTGTGGCCTGAGCACTTTTGATGGGATGAGGTGTGGTAGGCAGGAGGCAGGCCACCAGATGCACTGCGAAGGCAGGAGCATGAGTCTGCTGGGCTCTGTCCTGTACTCTTGGAATGTCCGAGTGAAGATACTAGGCCAGACCAGACCAGGGTCCCCAAGGTGGGGACAGGTGGTGGGGGCTGGCTGTCAGGTGACAGGTACCTTCCTGGGATGGGGACACAGGGGAAAAGGCAGACTGCTGTACACCCACCTGTTCCAAGCAGCAAGAAAGACTCAGGCCCAGGAAACCCTCCAGCTTCTTCATGCACATAAAAAGACCTCAGGGGTCTCCAGAGCTCATGCATTTAAGATTTTATTGGCTTAATAAACTGTGCTGCTGCTGCCCGCGGGTCTTCCTTGGCCTGAGCACATGTGAGGATGGAGGGGCAGCTTTCTGCGGCTGCTGTAGTCTCCTCGAGGGGGAGAGAGCTGGCGGGAGTGGGAGAGAAAGGAGAGGCAGCTTAGACAGAGCTGCAGGGCCACACTGGGGCCCAGGGAAGTCCTTTCTGCAGCGCAACTCATTAACCCTTTCAGTGACCCCAGGAGGAAGCTGAGATGTAGGATGCTGGGAGAGCCCACTCCAAGGCACACGGCCTGCATGCTGGCAGAGCTGTGACCCAAACCCAGGGAATCTGGCTAGAGAGCCCAGCGTGGCACCTCCACATCGCTCTGGCTCTCACTAAGGTCAGCCAGCTGCAGACTCAGTTTCCCCATCTGCAATGTGAACTCTTTCATAGCTGGCCCCCTTTGCTTCTGGCACCTCCCAGGCTCTTGCATACCCCAGTGGGTTGAGAATTATCAAAGGGGTAGGGCAGACAGGGCTGGGGGACGCCTGACCTGACTCCAGGGCCTTTCTTAGTGAAGGACCAAAGATGGGACAGATGTCCCCACAAACGTCCAGAGCACGGACCTCCCCGTGAAGCACAGTGAATATAGCGGCCTGGGTCCATGCCTCACTTCTTCACTCACTCATTCATGTACTCATTCATTTAGCCAGCCTAGGCTGGGCCTGTTTACCTGTTCCCACCCTGAGGTCTCACCCAGACCCCCCTGCAGGTCCCAGGCCCAACCATCCAGGACTCTGGTCAGTGTAGGGGAGCAGCCAGAGCCCCCATAATCCTGATGAGAGTCCAGTGACACACTCAGGGCAGTGAGGGAGGGATGGGCTGCGCGGGGCCTCATCTGTTCTTCCTGGAGATAAAGTGAGGACAGGCCAGGCCTGTGCTCTGCCATGGGTACCCCTTGCTCAGAGCCTCCCCTTTCCACCCCCAGATCCTTGGGGGCTGTGGCTTCAGCCCCAACCTCCCAGCAAGGTTCCTGGGGCGGCAGCATCTCTGCCTAGGGGGGCCACTTCCTCCCAAGTTTCAGAGCCCAGATCTTGAGCCCACCACAACCCGCAAAGACGAGAGGCTCCTCTGCCTCCTCTGTCCTCCCACCTCCGGGAGCTGCTGTGTGGCCACACCAAATACCTTCAGCCTCTGAAAAGAGGAGGCTGTTTATCTTCACTTGCATGTCTGGCTCTTGCCCGCAACTGCTGGGAAGGTCCATGGTCCTGCTAACTGGCCTGGGGGCCCAGGTAGCCAGAGAGCCTCAGATGGCAGCGAGGGGTCACAGCCCTGACATGCCATTTCAGTCACAGGCTCACGACCATTCATTGAGGGAGCTACAGACAATGGGGTCTAACAAGAAAGCCCAGAAGTTTCTGAATGAGTCTCACTTACGGTTTTTTGCTTTTTGTTTTTTTGTTTTTGTTTTTCTGAATGGGTCACTTTTGTTGTTTTTTATTTTCTGAATGAGTCACTTATGTTGTTTTATTTTCTGAATGGGTCACTTAGGTTTTTTTTTTTTTCACTAGAACAGCTTCATGGTTTACTCTAAATCTTTCTGAGGTACAGCCTGCTTTCCCGAGTGAGGAAGTAGGAGCTGGGGTGACCGCGGCTCCCTGGGAGTGTGCAGGACCCCCAGACCTGCTGAGAAGCAGAGGAGAGAGGCATGGCAGTCAGGCAGCCGCAACAAACACAACACGCCAGAGCCGGGCTCTCTCGTGGGTAGTGTGAGAACCATCAGCCTCAGTGTCAGTGATGCTGGGAGGAGACTGGGATCTCATACGGAGCTGGTGGGACAGGCAGGTCCAGATGTCCTCAGCAGGACCCGGACAAGATCCGCCACTTGCAGCCAGGTACATGCCTGAGACAGGAGGCAGCCACCAAGACTCACTCGGCATTCTCCAAAATAGCCGCACTTTGCAAACCACTGGGAGTTTCATTAATGAAAGAGTGGATAAAGGAAATGGGGAGAGTTTTTAAGTCAGATTCTCTACAGTAGGTAAAAGGAATGTATCAGAAACACACCCAAGCTGCAGAAACCATGTTCAGTCAAAGAGGCAAGTTGAAGAAAGAGGCCATACATGTGCATTTGAAGAAGGTATAAAACAGTGTGAGCTCTGGTCCACGCTTACATGTGTGTGTAAGTGCTTTTTTCAAGGGACGGAAATAATAGATGCCAAATTGATGCTCAGAGCAGCCTCTGGGTGTGGAGGGGATGGGGCTGCTTGCGCTGGAAGAGGACTTGGACTTTGTGATGCTTCCTTCCTTTTGTCTTTTTTAAGACTAATGCAAGAGAACAAAGTGTTAGTTATTGTTAATTGCAGGTAGAGGAAGATGGATATTTATCTTTTACCTCAATTATAAAAATACTCCAAAAATTTTTTGAGATGAGCATGGTTAGATTGATGGCCCCCTGCAGGAATGACAGACCCTGATTATACATGCATGACACAAAGCTGGTGTCAAAAGCACAGTGTTTTATATGATTAGTGGCTCCATAGAATCTCATCAGTTGGTGGCCTGACGACCAAGTAAATGGATGATGTACACGATGGCGTGATTCTGGAGGAGCCACTTCCCAAGAGGAAGGGAGAGCCATTTCATCCCTAGTGACGGCCTCTAGACTCTAGACCATTTGTGTGTCCAAGAGCTAGGCTCCCCTGCATCCTTCTCTCTAGGGACTCAGACCCTTGTCTTCTGAGCAAAGCATTCTCCATACTGAGAAAGAGGTCAAAAGCTGCTGGACGCAGAGGTGGCTTTTCCCTCTTCTCATGCCACCATCTGCAGGCTGACAAGGAAGCCAGAGGTGATGTGAAAAGAGCCACCTCTCCCATCCCCAGATAGATGGGGCCCGCAGGGCTGGGGGAAGAGCGGTGTCTCCCAGGCTGTGCCTTCACACTTGCTGGCCACTGCAGCCAGACAGATGTGCACCCTGGTCCTTGCTTTGATCTCACACGGTTACACTTTCAGTGTTACAAGCTCATAAAAGCCGCATGATCAAATTCCAGGTCATTACTCAAGGAAAGGGACCCCTCTGTGGTCGACAGCAACAGTTTCAAACCAATTAAAATAAGCCTGGCGTTTCTGTGGGCTGCCGCCGTGCCGCCACCCTGGGGGTCTCTGAGGGCCTTGCTTGCAATGAGCAAGATGCAGGAAATGTTAATGGAGACGCTTAAATGGCGCGCCGAGGGGATTCTGGTAAATAAGGCCACACGGAAGGGGCTGGGGAGAGGCCTCCCGAGCTAACCCTGGAGGAAACTTCAATAAACACCAGATTGGATTGGAAACAATTCACTGCGCAAGGGGTGGGTCTGCCGGCGGCGCTGGGAGGGGTCTTTGGGGGAGGAAAGCTGTTTCATTTCCTATTAGTTCCCCTTTGCAAGTGTCTGTGCCCCCTGCTGCTGGCACTGGAATCTGCCAAGGCCTGACAGCACCCACTGAGCAGGCTGGGAGCACCAGGGTATAATTTGCCAAGTAAAAATTGGAGAGGGCAAGAGAGGCTGCGCAGAAGAGGAGAAGGTGTGGCTGGTGATGGTGGAGGGTAGAGGGGCTGGGGCTGAGGACGAGGCTATGCGGTGGCTTTGTGACTGTCTGGCAGTTGCTGTGAACTCTGCAGGGTCCTGTTTCGGGAAGATTGAACATCACCCATGAAACAAAGAGAGAAGTTTCCAGAGAACACCACCCCAAGCCCAGGCCAGCAAGTAGATGGGGCCAGGCCAGCAGGCTGTGGGCGGTGCTGCCCAGTTCAGTGCAGACTCAGGGACCACCTGAGTTGTGGGCAGCCCCCTTCGGCAGGGCCTATGGCTACCGCCTCTGCTCCCAGCCAGGGACTGTTGCTCAGGACGTCTGCAGCTCGTAGCTCTGCTCAGTGCAACGGAAGGAGCTCCAAACGTGAGAAAGGGAGGGAGGGTCTCGAGCAAAATGGCAACGTAAGGAGCCTGGGCCAAGGCAAGCCTGGGTGCTTCCTCCCAGAGCCCCTCCCCAGCAAGGCCACCATGGTCTCAGACCCCTGCGTATCTGCTTTTGGGGGCCTAATCTTACAGCCGAAATAACAAGTCTCATTCCAGTGATGGTTTCCAGATTTAGCGAATAAAACTCCTGGATATGCAGTTAAATTAGAAATTTCAGATAACAGATAATGTTTTCGTCGTTTTAGTGTAAGTTCATACTGTGCAATATTTGGGAAGTACTTATATTAATCATTTTTCATTGTTTATCTGATATTCACATTTAACCAGGCACCCTGTATTTTTATTTGGCGACTCTAGCTTCCAGCTGCTAAACACACACAGGTGCACACAAAACATGCACACTCACCCACACATGTGCACACGCACGCACGCACACACACAGATGTGTGCAGACACGTGCACACACACACATCCTTCAAAGAAAGGAGCTGATGCTCCATGAAGACCGACCAGGAGCTGGCATTTCCCATATACTCCCTCACAGAACACTCCTTCCATCTCCCCCACAGCCACCCGCCTCGTTCAGACAAAGAGGTGCAGGCTCCAATTGCCACTTTTTCAAGGCCACACAGTCAGCACATGGCCCGGCTGAAATTGCAGACCCAGTTCATCCGTATTCCAAAGTCTGCACTCTTTCCACCAAACCAGACCCAATGCATCAAATTGTAGATGTTTCTTTTCAAACAGAACGGCCATAAGGAAGTTGCTATTGATTCTGCAGTCAGGCCAGTGGCCTTGGCTCAGACCCACGTGGACCTCAGAACAAAGACACAGATTGGAGCTGGTGAAGCCCCGCGGGTTCAGCCTCACTGGGGTTCACCTGTGGGGCTCAGGGTGCGCGCAACTGGCTTCTACCCAGAGGCTGGTGGTTTGGGTCCACCCTGGAGGGTTCTGCTGGCAATCGAGTCCTGAGCAGGCACCAGCAGCAGCACCGATGCCCGTGGCAGGGCCTTCTAGCGAAGGGGATGTTTCTCCATTGGACGTGGTCTCAAACGCAGAGGGGACAAACACAGACCTGAAATTGTCTGCAGATTGGCAAGGAATCCCTAAACTCTGGCTTCCACTAATTAACTAGCTGCTTTCCAGGTAACTAGTAGATACTTTAGACACTTCTATGTAAGAATCACAATCTTAAAAAAAAAAAAAGCAAAAGAGGTGCATCTTCGATGAGGCCAAGGTGAACCTCAGGGTGCCAACTTGTCTACCTGGGCCATCGCTTGGCAGGGAAGGAGATTCGATCTGGCTGGCAAATCTTGTTCTTTATGTGAGCAGGACAAATCTCAAGTAATATGCTAACTTCCCTATCTTGAGTTGTCGGTTTCATGATGATTTTTCTAGGAATGGAAGTTAAGCTTGCCATTTTGTCATTTCTAGAAATGTCTTTACCTCCTTTAAAAAAATTGCCTATGGATTGGGAAAAACCTCCAGCCCCTCGTCACTCTGGCCTCATCTCCTAAACTGCCTGGCTGCTGCTGAGTAGACAGAGCTTACAACTGGTGAGGTGTCAGTTGGAGCCCTTGCCATGACAATGGCTGATTCCTGCCATGAATGGAACAGGAGCATTTTGGGCCTGAAGATCTGGATGCTCCAAGTGGTGTTTGTTCAGCCAGCGGCCAAGAAGAAGTCCAGCAAGGAAGGAAGAGGAGAAGGAGGTCTGTGTGCTTCACCCAAAACTCCAACACAGAGGATGCTGCTGATCCAAAATCCAGGAAGTGAAACTGCTGGGGGCAGAGGAGCCTACAAGGTCTGGGAAATGCAAACAGCAGCAAATCTCCCCACTTTATCTTCACAGCCATCACCCCCGCACCATGTGGCTTCCCCTCTCAGCAATGCAGTTGAGCAATGGTTTGAGCCATACCACAGTGGGGAGGGTTTCATGATCTGCCCAATGAGAGGTTTTGCTGGCAATATTTTTACTGGCAAATTTCATACTAAGAGTTGGGTGTTGAAATTTGACTGTGAGGCTGGGCGCGGTGACTCACGCCTGTAATCCCAGCACTTTGGAAGGCTGAGGTGGGCGGATGACGAGGTCAGGAGATCGAGACCATTCTGGCTAACATGGGGAAACCCTGTCTCTACTAAAAATACAAAAAAATTAGCCAGGTGTGGTGGCAGGCACCTGTAGTCCCAGCAACTCAGGAGGCTGAGGCAGGAGAATGGCGTGAACCCGGGAGGCGGAGCTTGAGTGAGGGGAGATAGTGGCACTGCACTCCAGCCTGGGTGACAGAGCGAGACTCCATCTCGAAAGAAGGAAGGAAGGAAGGAAGGAAGGAAGGAAGGAAGGAAGGAAGGAAGGAAGGAAGGAAAGAAAGAAAAGAAGGAAAGAAGGAAGGAAGGAAGGAAGGAAAGAGAGAAAGAAATTTGACTGTGGAAGGAGAGAAGGCGTGGGGTGGGCAGAGGGAAAGGAAGCCAGCACCGGATGTGGCTCTCCTGGAGGCAGCCCACTGGAAAAGCGGATTTCATTAGAGTCAGGTGGTTGTTTTTTAGGTCACCTACTTCCCAGATGGTTTTTCCTGCTTTTCTTTCCTGTTACAAAGTTTTGACATATTGGAGCCAGGAAGGAAGAAAAGTCACGCTATGTCACCAAGAAGCAGGGGACCCAGGGGCTCAGTGATCCACAGCAGAAAGGAAGAGGCGAGGAAGGCAGGAGACGCAGAGAAAGGAAGAGGCGAGGAAGGCAGGAGACGCAGAGAAAGGAAGAGGCGAGGAAGGCAGGAGACGCAGAGAAAGGAAGAGGCGAGGAAGGCAGGAGACGCAGAGAAAGGAAGAGGCGAGGAAGACAGGAGACGCAGAGAAAGGAAGAGGTGAGGAAGGCAGGAGACGCAGAGAAAGGAAGAGGCGAGGAAGGCAGGAGACGCAGAGAAAGGAAAGAGGCAGAACGGGGACTGGCGGGAGAGAAAGACGGCGTGGGGGGCTCCTGCAGGTACAGAGATGAAGCCCTGTCCAAGGAGGTCCCACTTGTGCTGCCGGAGTGGTGATGACCCAGGGCTCGGCCTGGGTTCTGGCTCAAAGCTGAAGACCGACTGACCTCCTTTCAGCCTGAGCATCCTGAGAGAACCCCCACCAAGAGCTGCCTGGGCCGGTTGGTCTTGTCTGGGCTGCTGGTCTTGTCCAGGCTGCTGGTCTTCTCTGGGCCAGCTTATCTTCCTCAGTGGCATGCTGGAGACTTGAGTGGCTGGTGTCTCCTGAGACTAGAGACCTTTCCAGAAGGCTGTGGTGGACTTGCTTCCTGACCACTGCTGGTGTGGCTCCTGGAGGGAGTGGCTGGAATTCACTCCTGCGTGGAGCCCCTCTTGGTGCTGACCCTGATCCCAAGCCACCAGAGGGACCTCCCAGGACCAGAGGGGCACTGCTGGCAGTCCAGACCCCTACGAGCGCCGGCAGTCTCCGCCAGAGACAGATCTGAACACCTTGGCCATGCGGCAGGATCCCAGGTTGTGCTGCTTGGGGTACAGACTGGAGAATGCCCATCTGGTCATTTCCTGCCTTCAGGCAGTAGCCCTCATTAACGGTTTCTGGTTCTGTGAGAATCAGTGCTATTTTAAACACTTCCCAGCAGGGAACTGCCTATACCTTCCCTCCCTTGGCAAACCCTGCCCATATCTAACCAGCCCTACTGCCAGAATGAGTTCTTCCTCCCATCTCTCCAAAATCCTTTGCAATGAAACCACAAGTCTGTCCCCACATTCTGTTCGGAGAGTGGCTGCTCACCACCCTCTGGGCATTGCCAGTAGAGCCTTGGACTGAAACCATGCAGCTCCCTTCGGGAGCCCTGCCCGCCTGCTCTTGGTGTGAGTCCGTCTTCCCCCTAAAACCTTGGCGCAGAACTGCTGCTGCTTGCAGCAAAAACAACTTTGAGGGGCTGTTCTTGGTCTCAGAATCAGAGTCCGGCTCTCACCATCGCTAACAGGTAGGGGGAAAACAGATTCTTCAGCCTCCTGAGAAGCCACCTTCTCTGCACATTCAGAGTCCAGCACATTCTTCCAAAAGCTCCCGTCACGGCAGCACTGGATCCTGAATGTAACTGGTGGTTCCACCTGGAGCCATCCACAGATGCCTGAGGGTCCCAAGGGAGCAGGTCCTAGATGCCCCTGTGCCATGGCCAATATCCACATGCCACGAGGCAGCTCAGTGATTGGATGGGCGGCCTTTATGTTGCAGATTGAGATGGTCTAAAGTACAGGTCAGATGAGAACTGCAATGGGCTCAAACGCCATGCAGGAGCCTAGGGCACAGGGACGCCACAGTCTTCTACAGGCTCATTTCCCTTCTACAACGTACAGTGATGCCGGAGTCTCTACCTCATGTCTTCCCTGTGTCTGCACCAGCTCCTCAATATCAGGGAAAGAAAACGAACAGAAAATCAGGACACTCTTGCAATGGCAGCAGGATGTACAGAGGCTATGGCAGCCAGGTCCCCTGAGCCAAACGTTCAACTATACCCCTCCAGGTCTGGCCCCAACACGCCCACTCCTAATTGGAACGGGTACACAGAGGCCCTTCAGAGCATGACACAGAAATACAGAGTCTAAATTTCCCATGGACTGCAGGTGCAGTTCTCTTCCAAACGGTGGCAATGTGGCAGCTTTACCATCGCAGGTGTCCTAGCAGACAAGAGAGATGTCAGAGGCAGAGGGAAGAAAGCGGTGGGTCTTCAGCAGGCACAGAGGACCCCATAAGGTGCACGGCACAGGATGCCGAAGAGCTGGAATTGTGAGCCAGGCTTTCAGGAATCTGGATTTTTTTTTTTTTTTTTTTTGACAGAGTCTCTGTCACCCAGGCTGGAGTGCAGTGGCATGATCTTGGCTCACTGCAACCTCTGCTTCCCCGGTTCAAGCAAATCTCCAGCCTCAGCCTCCCGAGTAGCTGGGACTACAGGTGCACGCCACTGAATCCGACCAATTTTTGTATTTTGTCCATGTCAAGTGTAACAGATTGGGCTAGTAGATTGCAGAGCTGAGGACCTGGCTGGAGAAGCACACTTTCCCAGGGAAGATGGAACACGTGTCATGCAGCATCCAAAGGCAATGGTGGCCAAGCACGACCCTGAAGGGTTGGGGTACAGCCAGAGGCACAGCTGGGTCTCCAGCCACTGAGACAGGGACTCCTAGATAGCGGCTGAGGATGGACCAAGCAGCTTCTAGGGGTCTGGGAAGCCCCCTCTGGGCCTGTGCGTTCATATACGCATGCCCCAGAGGGAGGATACCAGGCTTGTTTTGGGTTCTCAAGGGGGGGCTGTGATGTTCAGTGAGCTGACCAGCAGTACTGTAGCTCCCCAAGTCCCTTGCCCAGAAGCTGCCTTCCCAGCTGTCTACACAGTCGACTGTCTACACAGCTCAATTGCAAAGCACCTAGACAAGCGTATTGGATTGCTGGCACTGCATGTGGCCAGCTGGTCCTGAGCTCACTTGTCACAAGCATTAGTTTGAAAGTAAGAAGTACATGGGGGCATTGTGCTGGGGGACATGAGGCGGGGAACCAGGCAGCCCTGGTTTAGACAGATTTCTCAAAGCCTTCCTTAGGAGGGGGCTCCTTCAAAGCTTTCGGCTTTTCTAAGCCTCATTGTCTTAGGTGTCAAAGGAAGATTATTGATATTCTGATCCCATTGTCACTGGGACTGGAAATGGTGCTGGTGAAAGACACACAGCTCTGGCATGCAACAGGAGCAGATTTGCTATTGTTTTCCACAATATCAAGAAAAACAATGCACTAGAGCATCTCGAGGAAGCTCCCTGGGTCTGGAGAGTTTATTTCCAGGAGCCGCTTACTCTCTCAGCGTTTGTGCTGAGCCATTGCTGTGGCAGAGACATGGGATGGATGCTCTCCCAAGTTCATGACCATCCCCAGAGCAGTTTTCCTGGAGACAGAGACACGACAGCTGGTTACAAGAGGTCCACTGTTTTGTGAAGTGAGCTTTTAGGCCCCACCTTGCCACCCTGGGTGATGATAATGGTAGCACGTTTTTGCAGCCAAGAGAAGGGCTGTAATGGCAGATGAGGCCACCAACAGATGGGGTACTCAGTGACTCCACTTGCCCACCCAGCTGGACCTCCTCCCCAAGCCTCTCTGCAGTGGGGACTCGCTCCTGACCTTCATCCTGTGTTTGACGCTGCCAGGATTACTGAAGAGGTGGTGCCCTGCTCAGCTCTCTTCTGCCTTGGCTAGAGATGGCTGGGTGCCGAGAGCTGGCAAGAGAGGCATGTTCTGCCCGTGGCTGGTGGTGCGTGGAGCAATGCACCAATGCGAGCCTGCAGTGAGGGTTCATTACCATGCAGATGCAAGTGGGCGAATGGAGACCAATTGTTTGGGCAGATTGCTTGCTGTCTAGCTAGAGAGGCATGGTGAGAACTCAGGATCTTGCATTTCTAGGCTATTTTGCAAATCTTCAGGTGCCCATTTCTAGGAGGAACTAAATCACTCAAGTGCTTCTGTGGTGTTGGGTGCAGCAGGTGGGAGATGGAAAGCCCACTTCCTCTTGTTAAGCCATTTACAGGGGTCATTGCTGTTCCTGGGAACTTGCCAGAGCCACACAACTTGCCTTAGCTCTGCATCCTTCAGTGGGTCAGGCCTGGGGACTGCCACCCTCTCAGGGCCTCCCTGCAATAGGAAAGGACTGAGGGATGAGAAGGCGGTCACTTGTCAGCCTGCAGTCATCTGGGAAGGAGCTGGCTTTGGGGACTTGGGCCACTGTCACAGCTAGGAGGAGCAGCAGTACTTTCCCTCTGCTTCCAGAGCAATCTGCTATGGCCCAGTGGCAGCCTCAAAGCTGGCTGACATCTGGCAAATGAGCGTGGGATGCAGCTTGAGCTTCCAAAGTGTGCATGCTCCCTTCTCGGGAGACCCCAGGGGCTCAGGAAGCCTCCGAAGTAAACTCTGTTTTCAAGGGCTAGTAAGAAGACACAGTCGGCACACAGCCCTCTCATTGGCAGTGCCCCTTCTTGGATGGAGGGCATATAGCTCATCCCCACCTCCTGGAAGTAGCCCCACTGGTGGGCAGACAAGCAGCTGACGTGGACAAGCATTTTTGCAGGTGAATCTGCAGGTGGCCTCCAGCTCTGCTGCTCGGAAAGCCTCCCTGCCCCATCTGGAGTTCAGAGAAGCTGGCTCCTGGGTAGGAGGGAAGGGAGACCCTTGGAGTGGGGATCCTGGACAGGGGAGAGCAGGCAGCCTTCCTGCTGCAGTGCGGCCACAAGCCACCACCTGGCAGAGCAACCTGCACCTGTAGGAGGCAGACGCTCATTCATCACCCTTGAAGTTCAGCCCTTGCTTCCTCGGCCTCCGGGCAGGCAGAGAAGCAGGGAGACGGCTGAAGGGACATGAAATATTGCCCACAGTCCAAGGTGGGGTCACCATCCCAAGGACTGTCCTCTGTCTGGGATTTTCTTTAGGCTTGTGTGCAAAGACAGGAGCTCAGGCCCGGTGTATCAAAGCAGGAGGGTGTCTAGAAACTGCAGAGGTTTAACGCACTCAGCATTGAGCATACTCAACCTTGATGATGCTCTAGAAAACGTCAAAGCCCCTCACAAATGTTGAGGCCTGAGCCAATTTCCCCTAACCCTGGGCAACACCACCCCATGCCCATTCCTGCTATGTGCTGGGCCCTGCATCGGGGAGGAGCAGATGGAGGAAACTGACCCGAAAGACAAATGGTGGTAGGGAGCTGCCTCCTTTGCATCCCCAGCTCCCCTGGGTAGGCTCATCACTGGAGATTCCACAGGAGGGCCAGGGCAGCCTGTGGCATGCAGCCTTCCCTGGAGATGAGGAGTTTACAGCTCCCTGGGCTCAAATGTGGTGGGAAATTTGAAGACTTGGGTCATCTCATTGAAAGAAAGAGCTATGGCATCAGAGGGACTAATTTGAGGAGCCCGGCAACATTGTGGGGAAATCTACTTATCCCTAAATGTCAACTACCCAGTTAGTTACATTTTCCCAACCAAATGGCCCCATTGACCTCAATCCTCCATGTGGGAGACCTGACAAGAGACTCGTCCTTGGAATGGAGGGAAAAGGAGACCAAGGGAGAGTGTCTTTAAAAGGTCACTCAAAGCCACCTTTTCTTAGGACATTACCACCTCCTCACCCTGAAAAAATAACCAATCAATAAAAAACAAAAAGCACAACCAAAATGTAAGTACAGCTGCAACGGCTCCTCCCTCTCTCCTCTTTCCTACCTCCCCCTCCGTTGCCTCCCTGCTTTGATCTCCAACCTCTTGGATATTTATCGTTTGCTCCCTCCTAAATCATTCCTGATGGCTGGACTGCTCACACTCCATTACAGGGAGAGGCTGTGCGGAGTCACAGTTCCGTTTAGCTTGCAGAAAAAGGAGCCTCCTAGGAAAAACCCACCCGGGAGCTGTCCGGTGCTGAACTCTGGCATGATGGACGATTATGGACCATCTGCACTTTCAGAGGGGGATAGATTTATGAGCGGGAGAGACAGCTAGAAGAGTGTCCATTACTATAACTCACTGCCCTCTTCAGAGATATTCTAATCAGGCATCCTTTTCTACCACCGAAAGGCCCAGGTTAAGAACTAGCAAGAGGGGAAATCAATTACGTACTTCAGGGGCGGTTTTTTCCAGAGCATCACTGTCAACGGTGTTGGGGGTAAGGGCATCAGGAGGGCGGGGGTGGGGGTGGATGGTGGGAGGCCCCTCCACCTGCCAAAGCAGGCTTCTCATCAGCATTTCCTAGCATCTCTTGTCACACCACTGCTCTTGATTTCTTGCAACTGGTTGAGAAGCTAGGAGGCGCCAGGATGTCCCTCCCTTCTCGCCCTGCACGGATCTAGTTGAGATTTACTGACAACCCAGGACCATGCAGCGGGCTGCAGTGAAAATGTCCGTGTCTTCCTGGTTGCCCATGCACTTCGACACTGATGTGCACAGGGGAAGGGAAGAGAGAGAATCTCAATGGGACGCCGGCCCGGGGTCAGGCACTACACTGGATGCCCTCTGTATACTGTTTCACCATAACCTTATTCTTATTTTATAGGTGAGAGAACAAAGGTCCATGGAGGTGCCAGGTTTCCAGACCAGGCCTGCCCAACCTCTCTAGACAACTCGCAGGCACAGTTGGCAGGGCAGAGGTGTCCCTGGGCACTCCCTGCCAGAGGCGGCGAGCTCCCTACTCCCCAGCTCCTCTCCAGCTGCATGACTCCCGAAACATCTCTGGACCCAGACCTCCCACCCTCTGATGTGGCCTCAGTGTGAACCCCCAGGCCCTGTCTACTTGGACCTCAGCCCCCTAGAAAAGACAGCTACAAACAGACTTCTCCCATTTCTACAGGACTTCAGAGTTCACAAAGCACTTTGACACTACTGAATCCGACCACAGTCCACTGTGGTGGGCCCAAACAATAATTTTAGCCCCATTTTAAAGATGAGGACACTAAGGCCCAGAGAGGTTAAGTGGCTTCCTTGAAGCTGCACAGCTCACCAGGAGCCAAGCTGGAACCAAGCCCATGCCTCCTGGCTCTGCAGTCAGGCCTGTCTGGCCTCATTCTCTGCTTCCCAGGAGGCTGCTCTGAGCACGGTCACCCTTGAGCATTTCCTTCCCCAGGGACCAACCTGGGCTGGCCCTCCCTACAAGGCTGTCCCTCTGTGGTTCCAGATCTTTCCTTTGTCCCTTCCCTTTCCTTGAATCACCACCAGGTCAGAGAAGACTAGATTTTAAGTCAGGCAAAGTGATGATCACACCCTTGAGGGTCTCCTTGGTTCACACCTCCCTGGGAAGGGTAAGGCCTCCAGCTCGTGGCGGGGGCCTCGGCAACCTCACCCTGGCACAAGCTCTGAGACTCCAAAGGCCCTGGACATCAGGAAATTCGCCCCACCTCCTGCCAGGACCCTGCTGCTCTCCAAAACGATGGGCCAGCGACCTGAGCGATGGTGTCCAGCTCGGCGGCAGTGACCAGGGACAAGTGCTGCAGAGCCAGGTCCCAACTGCAATGAGATCAGGCTGCAGCTGAGAGCAGCAGAAGTTCAAGGGGTCTTTCTTTTGTTGCTTTTATTTTTATTTATCTTTCTAAAAAACTACAGTCCTACCTGCCTCACCTGGGAGCTCACCTGTGACTTTTTCACCAGGGAAAATACCTCTGGTTTTGCCAAGCCTGCTACAGTCATCCACTTACTCCTTCTCTCGCTTTTTTTTTTTTTTTTTTGAGATGGAGTCTCGCTCTGTCACCCAGGCTGGAGTGCAGTGGCAGCATCTTGGCTCACTGCAACCTCTGCCTCCCAGGTTCAAGCGATTCTCCTGCCTCAGCCTCCCGAGTAGCTGGGACTACAGGCACGTGCCACCACACCTGGCTAATTTTTGTATTTTTAGTAGAGACAGGGTTTCACCATGTTGGCCAGGCTGGTCTCAATTTCCTGACCTCACAATCCACCCACCTCAGCCTCCCAAAGTGCTGGGATTACAGGCGTGAGCCACCGCACCCGGCCTTCCTTCTCTCTCTTATCCATATAAACATTGATGACAAAAGCTGACCTTGCTCTGGGCAATCAGGAAAGGTTTTCTGCAGGAGGTCACACCTGCTGAGCGGGTCTTATTGGGCATGGAAGAGGTGATCAGGTAGAAGGAGAGTGGGAGGGCAAAGCCCATGGGTGCAAACATGGGCAGGACTCATGGCATACCATTCTGTGTGTCTGGAATGGAGATGGGGATAGAGGACGGGAGGCATGAGGCTGCACTGGGGATCAGGGGCAAGGACCCCTTTTGATAGAACCTTCCCCTAAGCCTCTTAGTCTACAGAACAGGCCACTTTCTGCTGAGCATTCAGGACAGGGTTATCCACTGTGCAGACCACACTGTCTATTGTGGCAGGGCTATCTGGTAGCTGGGGTGACCCTGGCCACAATCTGTGGCTGAGATGCCTGGCCCCATAGCCACTGGCACATGTGGATTTTGAACACTTGAAGGTTTTGGGAGCCAGCATGCCTGAGGAACAGAATTTATCATTGTATTTCATTTTAATTGATTCAATGGAGATGGCCACCCATGACCCGTGGTCACCATTGCAAACAGCACAGCTCTGGGTGGTGAGATGCTGCTGACAGTCCCCAGGTCTCACACAGCCTGACCCCCGCAGGCACCGACTGAGTGCACTTCTTGAAAAGACCCTCATGTTCCCAGGCTTTGAGACCCCAGCAAACTGCTGGCAACAGAGTGATGGAAGGGGGAGTATCTCTCTCCACCCGGAGACATTTGGCTTCACCTGTGAAAACAGCATCAACTTGATGAATGGCCGTTTCCTGCACTTTGTGAAATTAAATTCTTGGCTGGGACCGAGCAGTGCAGGGTTAGCCGTAGCTGCCCAGGGACACGGATGGGGCATCAGGAGGGAGCCTGGGCAGCAAAGGGCTCAGGGTCTGAGGTCCTGGCAGCTGCCACATGTGAGGTGGGGGAGAGCACGCGGGAAGAGAGCTGAATCAGCAGGTGCCCCAGGTATGGGCTGAAGGCAGAGGGGAAGAAGTAAACAATAAAAATGCAAGAACGGACCCACATGGCCAAGAGGGACAGGGAGGAGGCTGGGTGCAGAAAGGCAGTCCCCACACGCCCACTAAATCCCAGCCCTGGCCCCTGGGGCACAGTCACTGCAGGGCCAGGCCTCTCCAGGGAACCATTCACAAATGCTCTGAGCGTCCCATGGCGCTCCTCCCATTTCAGACACTGGAGAATGGAGGGATCCCTAATATTTCCAACCCAGCTCTGCTCTGTATACAAACAAACTCCCTTCCCACGCCATTATTATCATCATCGTCTTCATTAGTCCTTGGTCCAGTGTACCAGTCATGGTCATTCTGGGGCTCCTATCAAGGGCTCTTCACCCAAACCTGTCCCCCATCCTGGCCACACTCCTGCCTGTGATCCTGTGCACCCTGGGGAGGAAGGCATGGAAGCGGCTCCCCCAGCGTCTTCTCCCACAGTAGCAATTCCTGCTTCTGGTGTTATGTGGTCACGCCGTCCAGCCAGATCACCCCTGAGAACTTCCTTCCTTAAAGGCCCACTATATAACCTGAAATTATTATCCCACACCGTGTCCTCTCCTCCTTCCCTGGAAGGAGCTCTGCAGGCCTGGTGGGGGCTCTGAGCAATATCCTCTTGTTCATGTCTCTCATCTGCAAAGTCTAGGGAAGCTGGAGGCCTCCCCCAACCCCAGCCTAATGGCCAGCCCCAGTGCATCTTCAGGAAAACACAGGGGCACCCCGGCCCACGTCTGTCCTGGATTCACCCCACTCTCCCAGGAGGTCTCCATCTATGGCTCCTGTCCTGGTTCCTCTTCACCAGGCTTCTCTTGTAAAGAAATGGCTGGTTGGCCGGGCGCGGTGGCTCAAGCCTGTAATCCCAGCACTTTGGGAGGCCGAGACGGGCGGATCACGAGGTCAGGAGATCGAGACCATCCTGGCTAACACGGTGAAACCCCGTCTCTACTAAAAAAATACAAAAAACTAGTCGGGCGAGGTGGCGGGCGCCTGTAGTCCCAGCTACTTGGGAGGCTGAGGCAGGAGAATGGCGTAAACCCGGGAGGCGGAGTTTGCAGTGAGCTGAGATCTGGCCACTGCACTCCAGCCTGGGCGGCAGAGCGAGACTCCGTCTCAAAAAAAAAAAAAAAAAAAAAAAAAAAAAAAAGAAATGGCTGGTCTTACATTTTAGCCTGGTGTCACCAGGGGTCCCACCCGGAGTCCAGCTTCTTCTCAGACCCTTCAGCCCTGACCTCTCATGCTGATCTGTCCAGAGTGGAAGAAATCACTCATCCCAGGAGCACCTCTGTTCACATCCCTAAGTCGCAGCCAGAAAACAGCCCTCAACACTCACCCAGGCCTGCATCTCTCAGCTCTCAATTCAGAGCTGAAGAGTTAAGCTGCCCAGAAAAACTGACCATCACATGAACTCCAGAGACTCGTGTGTGTGAGCAAGCGTGTGTGCGGGTACGTGTGTGCGGGTACGTGTGTGCAGGTGCGTGTATGCGGGTACGTGTGTGCGGGTACGTGTGTGCGGGTGCGTGTGTGCGGGTGCGTGTGTGCGGGTGCGTGTATGCGGGTGCGTGTGTGCGGGTGCTTGTATGCGGGTGCGTGTGTGCAGGTGCGTATGTGCGCATGTGTACATGTGTGTCTTCACTGCTTCTCCAGATGAGTTTAACCCCACTGTGGGACACAGCAATGTCTTCTTTTTCCCCTGTCCCCCTTGACCCCGAGTAGAGTAGACATTAGGCAGGGTCACCCTCACTGAGGTGAAATGGAAGGGTTTGGGGTATCATGCTGGTTTCACTGCTAGGCAGGGGCGTCCCTCTTGCCCTGGATGGTTCTGGAATTGCCCTAATACTACACAGATATCCCCCTAGTTTCCTCCCACTCAGACCCTGACTGTCACAGTCAAAATCCCCTCCACTGAGCACAACGGTGCCACCTGTTGTGGTTTTTTCTTTTCATGCTGCAGAATCCTGGGTCATTCCTGCAGATGCTTTAAATAGACGAGGGGATATTCAGGTTGCACACGCTTCTCCATTTTACAGAGCCGGGGTTTTCAGGGTGGAAAGGGAGGTCTGATAGTGGTCCCACTCCTGTCTCCCCAGGCCTCTCCCACACCCCTGACTCTCACCAGTTTCTGGCTCTGGGACGGGCAAAACCCAGCCCCACGGCCACCATATGGGCTTGGGGGTCATGAAGTCATGTGGTGGGGCTGTGCCTATGGGGTCTTCTCTGGGCCTGAAGGTCCTAGGGCCACTCGCTCCTCAACCAGGTTCTACTCACTCTGAGCCGAGGCCAGACCCTCCCTTTGGAGGAGCCTTCCCTGACTCTGCGGCCAACGGGACCTCCTCTCCCAGCTCCTGGTCTCAGGGCTCTGACAGCCTGGGGCAGCCGCTGGCCACACCTCGCTGTGTTCTGGCACACGCCGCCTCTCGGGTCCCCGCCTCTCTCGCTCTGGTGTTGCTCTTGTTTCATGAATGTGGGTCCCACCCCCTAACTGACCCATAGGCTTAGATTTTAAAGAAACGTGTATCCGCAGCCCCCAGGCTCTAAGCATCTCTTTCCAAGTATTACGGGTTCTGCTCCCTCCCAGACCGCCCAACTCAACGTGGACAAAAAGCAAAAGCTCTGTTCCTGGCACCCTATTTCTTTCTGCTCATCGACAACCCCTCCCTGAGCTTCACAGACTTCAAGCCCTGCTGTCCCTTTGGCCACCATCTCCCATGCTCAGCCCAGAAGCCTTTTCCCTGCAGTTTGCCTTTCCTCTTCGTTCCCATTCCTTTCCTTACAAGTGGCCCCTGGTCACCACGTATCTGGAATGGCCACACTGCCTCTCCCGTGTCCCATTCTGTTCACATTACCAGAGTCAATAAGCCCCTTCCTGCCTCCCAAGCCTCTGGGGGGCTTCACTCTCAGGGTGGGTGTCAAGACCCACCCCAAGCTGACCCTAGGGACCCAACACAGACATTTCGCTTCATTCCAGAGGCCTCTGCCCCCCTGGACCCCTGGAGAATGTCCTGCCCGTGGCTCCAGCCTGCACTGCCCAGTGTGGTTATTAGACATTTTCACAAATGCAGGTTCTAGATCTCCAAAGAGATTGAAGACAGCACTCCCAGAAGACGGCACCCTGTCACAATCACTTCTGTCCTCTGCTGCGCCACCCGGGGCTGGGCATGTAACTGACATGGCAAGGACTTCCTGAACTAAAAGGGTGCTGTGGCCTGCCCGCCGTTAACACCCCCATCTTCCCACTGGAAGACGGGTCTTTAGTGACACTACAGGCCACAACACAGAATCCCAGTTTTCTTTGACTGTTTTCCTCAATGCCCCTGGAAGTGCGGAGGGTCCTGAGCACCCAGCATGAAGCCCTCCTGTGTGGCCCACAGGGCCAGCCTGGTGCTCTTGGCAGAGACGTGCACCCCACGATGACAGTCACTTCCTGCTGCTCTAAACTATTCTGTTTTTCCATTCTATCTCAGGTCTGAGCAACCACGTGTCCAGACAGTGTTGAGGGTTCGATAAGAAGCTAGGAGACCACGCCTGTCCCCCACTCCTCGGGGTTCCAGGAGCAGGCCCAGGGCTTCCGGCAGGTCTGCTCTGCTCCAACCCACAGGGTCATCTGAAAACCAGAGCAGCCATGAACCAGCCCCTCTTAGTGGGTGCCCGCCCTCCTTCCCCACACCCCTTGCCATTTCCTGCTCCTTGTCTGCTGCCGTCTGGGCTGGAATTCTGTCTCCAAATTGGAGATCACTCCAGGCACTCAGGACTGGAATTTGAGCCCTAGGAGGGGAAGGAGCCATTTGTAGCTCTTTTCTTTTTTTATGCTGCTGAGCAAAGCAGGGATCAGGCTGAGCATAGCTGCCAGGGAGGTGTTTTGTGATAAATCAATAAACTGCTTGGGGTGGGACAGGGAATAGGATAGATAGGGAGCCCCAGGGTGCTGGAGAGGAGGCAGGATCCGGGCCCAACGTGAACACCTGAGTCAATGAACTAAAAGAGATGAGAGACGGGGTACAGAGGGGAGGGGAGCACACAAGCGAGAGGCAGCCAGAGACAGAGACACAGAGAAGTGTAGGGGCATGGGGAGACAGAAACACAGAACCAGAGAGACAGAGAGAACAGAGACACACATAGAGAGACAAAGAGACAGGGATGGAGAGAGACGGAGACAGAGAGAGACAAACAGAGACAGAGAGAGAGACAGAAAGACAGCACCTGAGAGACAAAGAGAGCAGAGACATAGAGAGACAAAGAGAGACAGAGACATAGAGAAAGAGAGAGAGCGATGGGGTCGGGGAGAGAGAGACAGAAAGACAGTGATGGAGAGACAGACACAGAGAAAGGGGAGGGAAAGAGACAGACAGAAAGAGATAGAGAGAGGGAGAGAAACACAGAGGAAGAAAGAGAGAGATGGAGTGGGGGAGAGACAGATAGAGAGAGATAGAGACATAGAGAAAGTGGAGGGAGAGAGACAAAGAGACAGAGACATACACACAGAGAGAGAAACAGGCAGAGACAGAGGAAGACAGGCCGGGTGAGAGACCCTGCCAGTCTTTACCAGGGAGGAGACTGACCTCCAAAACTGCATTTACACGTAGACCAGCTCACAGCCTCAGGGAGGGCTGCACCCATCAGAGGATTTTGGGGAAGGTGTCCTCGCTTCCTGAACTATTTTCATTAAAAGAAAAAGTTGCCGAGCTGGCTCTTCCACACTGGCCTCCTGCGTACTGTGCTCTGCAATGGTCTTGCTTTCTTTTGTTCCAGAGACACAGAACTGTTTAATTCTCATCCCTTCAATCAATACCTGGTGTCATGTCATCCAAAGCCATTATTTTTACACCAGAGAAAAATGGAGACTGAGTACAGTATAAAGAAGAGAGAGAGGAGACAGAAATCGTTGCTTCAGAGGCTGCAAGTGAAAACCTCGCTCGAAGCCACCCAACCTCAGCATCATCCAGCTGGCTCTGCAGGTCTCCCGGCTCCCAGAACAAAAGCATCTGGAGAAGCAGGTGCAGGAGAGGAAAGTCCTGGGGGAAGAATGTCCCATGACCCCAGCGGGGTCTGTCTGATGGCAAACAGCTTCTTCCCAAAGACACACCCACAGTCAGCCCCCAGTTGGGAGTTCAGTAAGGGCTAAGCCTGCCCCAGCTCCCTGATCCCATCCTCCTCTCTCCCCGTCCCTCCTACTCTGCCTCTGCCCCCATTCCTGCCCTTCATTTCACGAGCACACTCAGCTTCCACATTCTCAAGAGGCATCGTCCTGAGACCTTCCCCCTCTCCCAGACACCCAGGTGTCTCCTCTGTCTCCTCCAGACTGTCTATACTGCCACGTCGTCCCTTCCTAGGAACTGAAATCTGCCCATGTTCCCACCTCTCCCTTGGGAATTCCCCACCCCGGTCACCAATGATCTCCTCATTGCCAAATCCAGTGATCCATCTCAGTCCTGCCCCGTTTCTTGTTGCTTTTACCTGATGATCCTTGAAACTGCTTTTTTCCATCACCTCTTCCTGTTTCTACCCTCCACCCATTCCTAGGGCCCCAGTTCCTTCCCCACACCTCCTAAATCACAATCTTTAGCTTGGACCTCCCTTTCTCGAGACTCCTGTATCCTAGTAGACACTTTCATCTGGAGATGTGCCCCAGGAGACTTCATTGGCACCCAATGCTCCTCCTGTATCTGCCATCTCAGACAATGGCATCGCCAGATGCACAGCATGCAGACAACAAACTGGAATCACGGTCACCCACTCCTCATGCTCTGTGGGTTACAGGGACTTGTTGGTGTCTTGGAACCTGTCCCTTTCTGGGTATCCACTGCTTCTGATGCTGGGCCTGGATTCTTGGCATTGCATCCTCAGTGGCCAGACCCTGGAACCACTGTTTGAAAATCTCCTCCTTACCAAAGATGGGCTTCTTAACCCTTCGGGGCCCCTAGGAAACCTCTTCCCAGAAAAGGTCCATATGTGCACAAAAGTTTGCAACCATTTCAGGAGGCTCACGGGCCAACCGGAGCCCATCTGTGAGGCCTACACTTTAGGAGCCCAAGACAGCTCTCCAGGGAGCCCGGACCATCACACTCCAGCTCCCACACAGCTTTCCAGCCTCAGTTTCCTCATCTGCCACATGACAGCAGTAACAGACCCATCTCAGAGGATGCCTGTGAGCTTGAAGATGCAATGAAAACCACATGGAGCTGTGCCTGTGCCTGGCATGTAGCAAGTGTCTCAACCCCCCCGCCAGCCTAGCCCATCCTGCATAGACACAGTGGCGTTTCTCCACCATGCTGGGGGACTTCCCTTGACAAACCTTGGACATTCTATCTGTTTAGAACATTCTCTACCAGCAAACCCTCTTACTCTCTAAAACCTGGCTCAGATGCCACCTCCTCTCTGCTGCCTGGAGCCTCACTGGGGTTCCCAGAGTTACTGGTGTCGCACTGTGTCTGCCTCTGCATCCAGCTGCATTAGAGGGGCATATGGGAACCTCTCCCTGTGTAGATGAGGCTGCCAGAGGATGGGGCTGGCTGGCTCCAGCTTCTCCTGCCCCCAGATGCATAGGCTGTAGCATACAGCAGGTGGCCAACGTGTGTGTTTGATTTGCAAATGAAACACGTGGAGATGTCTATTTGCGACCAAGAGGAGGTGCCTAGGACAGAGTCCAGGAGACCTGCATGTGACTTCTTTCATCCTGGTGGGGGCTAAGAAATGAACCATCATGTATGTGCATATGTGTGTGTGTGTATATATATGTATGTACATGTTTTCACGTACACATTTTGGTGTTATTTACTTTAACACGTGCAGACACTATTATCATCATCCTCATCTTACAGTGGAGGAGGCTGAGGCCTGACACCTGGCCAGGCACGGATCCTCTAGAGTCAGGACTCCAGCCAGCCTCTCATCTCTGGGTCCCAGGCTTCCCTGGAGTGTCCGTGTACACAAGGCTCGAGTCCGCACCCCTTGGCGCAGCACGCCCAGCCTCCGCTATCTGGCTCCCACTTTCCGCCCTGGTTTTCCTCCAGTGACATCTACAACCATGCTGGGTCTGGCCCCGCTCCCCTGTGCTCACACTCGCAGGTGCTGCTGTGCTCCACCTGAGCCCCTCCAGGGCCCACTTGCTCCCGTCGTCTCATCCTCCACATCTCAGATCCCCAAAGCCTTCCCTGGCACCACACACTCAAGCAATCTCACCTGCCCCTGCACTCCACGTGGCCTGCAGCCATCTTAGCTTTTCTGTCCAATATTGGGATTTTCCAGAAATGTTACCCTAGTTCTCATCCTTATCCTATTCAAGGGGTTTCTACAAAAAAGAAAACTCACTGTTTCTCACACCTGCCAGTCTGCCTGCACCACGTCGTAGACACCGCCCTCCCTCCGTGCTGTTTGCCACGGACTCCAGGGAGCTTCACACACGTCCCTTCATTTCACTCCATCACACCCTGTCCTTTTAAATCCCACTGTTCCGGCCAGGCTCAGTAGCTCACGCCTGTAAACCCAGCACTTTGGGAGGCCAAAGTGGGTGGATCACCTGAGGTCAGGAGTTGGAGACCAGCATGGCCAACATGGCAAAACCCCATCTCTACTAAAAATACAAAACTTAGCCGGGCATGGTGGCATGTGTCTATAATCCCAGCTACTCAGGAGGCTGAGGCAGGAGAATCACTGGAACTCAGGAGACGGAGGTTGCAGTGAGCCAAGATCACACCACTGCCCTCCAGGCTGGGCGACAGAGTGAGACTTCATCTCAAAAGAATAAATTAATAAAAATAAATAAATCCCACTGTTCCACGTGGGGCAACCAGGCTTCGGAAAAGCTGAAGTCCCCTGTCCAGCAGCACATGGAGACAGAACTGCGCAAAGGGGTGGGTCACGTTCAGCTGTCTGGACTCACAAGGGCAGAATATCAGTGAGAACCACAGGTGAGGCCCCTGGCCCCGTCCTCTCTCCTCCACACTGGACCTTAGACGGTGCTGTCTTCAGGGCCGATCCCAGCCCTGGCTCCCACAAGGGCAGCTCACTCAGTGGGATCACAACAGGGGGTGGCCCTGAACCAGGAGGTGCACACAGTGAATACCAACAGAATTCTTCAGAGCTTTGGGACTTTTATTGGTGGCTGATGGCCTTCAGGAGGCAATTAAAAAGGCACAATAAAAAAGTGAAATGGGCCGGTGTGGTGTCTCACGCCTGTAATCCCAGCACTTTGGGAGGCAGAGGCAGGTGGATCACCTGAGGTCAGGAGTTTGCGACAAGCCTGGCCAATATGGTGAAACCCCGTCTCTACTAAAAATACAAAAATTAGATGGGCGTGGTAGTGCACACCTGTAGTCCCAGCTACTCGGGACTGAGGCAGAAGAATCACTTGAACCTGGAGCAGAGGTTGCAGTGAGCCAAAATTGTGCCATTGCACTCCAGCCTGAGCAACAGAGTGAGGCTCCATCTCAAAAAAAAAAAAAAAAAAAAAAAAAAAAAAAAAAAAAAGGTGAAGTGCTCATATTTCAATAGTCCTGACTATCACACCATGGGAAAGGACCACATCATCCCGGCTCCTCCTAGGATCAGACTCCAGGCTAGGACTTTTCAAAGGAAACACTGTGCTTACCTGACCAAAAAATTCGTCCCAGCCAGGATGGAGTCACACACCCTAACAAGCTTCTCCTTGGCCCCTCCGGCACCACTGCTATTTCCAGAACCATCACTCAAAGCCCACGCACAGCGCAGCTGCATCCAGGCACATGCATGCTCGTGTGTTTGCATTGGCATGCGTGCCTCAGGTCCCTGTCAGCACACGCGTGTGCAAGAAGAGCCCATTCACAAATCAGATCAAGAAAATGCAGTTGGGCTGGGCGTGGTGGCTCACGCCTCTAATCCCAACACTTTGGGAAGTCAAGGCAAGCAGATCACTAGAGGTCAGGAGTTCGAGACCAGCCTGCCCAAGATGATGAAACCTAATCTCTACTAAAAATACAAAAATTAACCTGGTCTCGTGGTGCACACCTGTAGTCCCAGCTACATGGGAGGCTGAGGCAGGAAGACCAGCTGAGCCCGGGAGGCGGAGGTTGCAGTGAAAGACTGTGCCACTGCACTCCAGCCTGGGCAACAGAACAGGACCCTGTCTCAAAAAAGAAAAAAAAAAAAAAAAAAGAAAATGCAGCTGAGTTTACTGTAAATATATATATCACATACACACACAGTGTTCTTACAGCCTGCCTCTGAAAGAAAAGTGGCAGGCGTGTGTCTCTTTTTGTCAAATTTTTGCATCTATTTCATGCGTTTGCTGGCATACTTCTCCAGATTTTTTTTTTTTTTTTTTTGAGACAGTCTCACAGTGTCACCCAGGCTGGAGTGCAGTGGTGCGATCTCGGCTCACCGCGCGCTCCACCTCCCAGGCTCAGGTGATTCTCCTTTCTCAGCCTCCCGAGTAGCTGGGATTACAGGCACCTGCCACCATGCCCGGCTAATTTTTGTAATTTTAATAGAGACAGGGTTTCACCGTGTTGGTCAGACTAGTCTCAAACTCCCGACCTCAGGTGATCCACCCACCTCAGCCCCCCAAAGTGCTGGGATTACAGGTATGAGCCACCGCACCCGGCCTTCTCCAGATATTTTTTAATGGGCTGGAAGGAACTGGGGTTTCTTCTTGATCCTCCCAGTTGTCACCTGCAATGTGGGAACACAAACTGGGCTGTGGTTTAGTGTAGCTCTCTGTGGCGCTGCCTTGAGCTGAGAATATCAGCAGACAGGGAGAGTATTGCAACCTTTCTATGACTGTAGTTTGTGAAATTTCTGTCTTTCCATGGAATTTCAGGGTGATGGTGGCGAGAGGGAGAGAGTCCCTGTGAAACGGCTTTTCCAGAATTGGGTTTGGATCCCCCATAATTCAACTCCCTGAGGCACCGCCCCTGCTGCTGTTAGCCTGATAACTTATTTATTAAAGACTTCCTCTCATCTGCATTGGTTTTCAGCAAACTACACTCACTTAAGGGGTCGACACACATCCCCCAGGAGTGGAATCTGCGAGTTTACCGTTCCCTGTCCTTTTTGGAACTCACATTGCTACACATGTCCCCAAGTGCTTCTACCACCACAGAGGGAGGAGAGGCGTGCGACAGTCAGCTGTGTGTTCCGGAGGACGCCTTTCTGATGACTGTTGCTTTTCCTTGTTAGCCCTGGAGACAAATAAAGAGCTAGCTGAAACTTGCTTTGCCCTGTTTCTACTCTTCCTTCCATAATCCTTAGGCTATTGTTTGTGTTTGGCTGTGTGATCAGAACATTTGCATCAAAGCCACTAGTGAGAGGGAAGGAGGCGGTTCTATAAAAATTCAGATTTAGGGCTGTGCTCTCTACCTGTCAAATCTGAATTCTGGGGACAGAAAATCTCTTTACCAAGCTGTGCAGGTGATTGCTTTCTTTTTCTTTTCTTTTCTTTTCTTAGACAGGGTCTCACTCTGTTGCCCAGGCTGGAGTGCAGTGATGCCATCATACCTCACTGCCACCTCGATATTCCAGGCTCAAGCAATCCTCCTGCCTTGGCTTCCTGAGTGGCTGGGACTACAGGCACGCACCACCACACTCAGATAATTTTTAACTTTTTTTGTAGAGTCAGGGTTTTGCTATGTTGCCCAGGTTGATCTTGAAGTCCTGAGCTCGAGTGATTCTCTTGTCTCGGCCTCACAAAGTGCTGGGATTACAGGAATGAGCCACTGTGCCCAGCCTTGATTCTTAGTCACACTAAAGCTTGGAAAATCATTGTTCTCAAAGTGAGAATTACCCATCGCCTACCTCAAGAAAAGGCACACTGCAATACCAGCATCACCCAGGAGCTCGTTAGAAAGACAGATTTTCCCTGGAGCTGGGTGGGTTGCTTATCGGAGCTGGCAGGAGGGAAGGGGGAAGTGGTTCCTTAAAATACAGATTGCTGGGTCCCAATCCCAGAGTTTCTGATTCAGTATGTATGGAATGGGGTCTGGTAATTTGCTTTTAAACAAGTTTCCAGAAGGTTCTGAGCCTGCCGGTCTAGAGGTCCTGCTGAGAAGAGCTGTTCTGGGAGGCAATAGCTCAGGCTAGCATAGCAACTGTTGGCCTGGAAGTTGGGGTCTGGGTCCTCGTTTTGGTCCTGACCTTAGACAAGTCACCCAAGTCTCTTCCCCTTTTTGATTCAGAATTTTTTTTGGCATAAAACAGGACTGGATTGAACGGGTGTACAAGTCCTTTCTAGCACCTACATTCTATGACTCCAGTCCTTGCTGAAATGCAGCAGTAACTGGTGACCAGGACAAACAGCTAGTGGAGATGCAGAGTCCTACTGATGCCCCACTGTTCTCCCTCTGTCTTTCAGACTCCTGTACCCTGCTGATGTTAAATCTGTGAGCATGGGCCAGGCACAGCGACTCACGCCTGTAATCCCAGCACTTTGGGAGGCTGAGGAGGGCAGATCACCTGAAGCCAGGAGTTCGAGACCAGCCTGACAAACATGGTGAAACCCTGTCCCTACTAAAAATACACAAATTAGCCAGGTGTGGTGGTGCATGCCTGTAATCCCAGCTACTTGGGAGTCTGAGGCAGGAGGATTGCTTGAATCCAGGAGGCGGAGGTTGCAGTGAGCTGAGATCACACCGTTGCACTCCAGCCTGAACAATAGAGTGAGACTCCATCTCAAAACCAAAACCAAAACCAAAACCAAAACCCTCTAAGCGTGATAGAATCTATGTTGGGAGCCAGGCTGCCAGCAGCTGCCTTCCGCAAGCCCCACCTCCCAGAAGTGAAAGCTTCTATTCGTTCTTCCCCATGGGGCAGGGTTCCCAAGGTTGTGGCCTGAACCATCCTCAGTACCGTGATTTTCAGAGTTCTGTGTAAAGATGGAGTGTGTTCCCCTCCACACCTCCCCAGCTGCATGGGGTAGAGTGACTTCACTGCAAATCCTGGTGTGTCTGAAAAGCGACATGATTTGGGGGTGATTAAAGGCAACCCGCATGTTTGATGAGCATGTAATTATTGCCTGTTTCATGACACGGGTCTGGCACTCAGAAACCTGGAGACGCAAGCACTTGCAGTTTTCATGACAGCCTGACTTCATTTGATGAATGAAAAAAAAAAGTAAGGAAAAGAAAAAGATGAAGACATCTGTAATGAACATCTGGATTCCATTGCTAACCATGAAAGCAAATTCCTCAGAGTCAGCACGCCGGAGAGGGCTGGGAAAGGGTGTATTTATAAACAACTGTGGTACTCGAATCAGAAAAAAATGCCCCCAAACACCACCCCTTCCTGTTTGAAAACCTTTCAGAATGGAAAAGCATTGAGTTCAATTCTGTGTCTGAGCAATGGAGAAACAGTTACACCTGCAAGTCAAGCTCTGGACTCAAACAAGCATAATTACAACCTCTGGGCTCAGCAGTTGGTTCCCTAAAACAGTCATCTGAAGAAAAGATTCAAATATCACTGAGCGTTTGCGGGCGTGTGTGCAGTCATGTGAGTGCACAGACATGCACACGGGAAGGCAGACACAGGCACATATGCACAGTGTGTGTACACAGTCATGCACACCTGTAGGCGTGGGTGTGTGCAGAGTCATGCACACAGGAATGCAGGCAGGGGTACACAGGTGTGTATGAACATGTGTGTGCACAGCTGTGTACACAGACATGTAGGCATGTGCTCGCCTCTTGTGTGTATGCATGCACAGAAATGTCCAAGAGTTCATATACCACAGCCCACTTTTTTGCAGCCTCCTTTACTTCCTCATACTGTACAGCTTCATACCCTGTTTATGTCTTCCCATTATTCATACACCTATCACCAAGTTCTGCCCTGTTCGTGCATAGCTAATTGAGTTCATGGGAGGCTGTTGCTGGGGGTCCGGTAATTACAACACCAGTGGGTGTTGGAAGCCAGGGGAGCTGAGACTAGGCAGCATGGCTGGGGCTGGGGCACGGCTATCCTACACGCCACATGGGCTGTGCATATGGAGGCTCCTTGTTGCCACATTGGAAAGCCTCAGGGTCCATTTCTCTGCCTGGATAAGCAGTCTCTGCCCCGTGGTGCATCCATGGGGGACAGAGCCAGAGCCAGGGAGCGTCTCCCTTGCTCCCTCTCTGAGTTCTGAGCTCCAGGGTCCTTGCAAAATCATCTTAACAGAAAGAGGAGTGGAGGGCCTGTGTGCTCTCATAAACTATGTGGCCCTGCAAACCCCCTAGCCAGAGCTAAGGGAAAAACGATTTGCAGCCAGTGGCTCCTAATAGATGGAAATACCTGTCTCAGTGAATGCAAGTGATGCGCTAATGTGAAAAGAGATGAAAGAAGCGGAATTTGGCTGGGCGCGGTGGCTCACGCCTGTAATCCCAGCACTTTGGGAGGCCGAGGCGGGTGGATCACAAGGTCAGGAGATCGAGACCACACTGGCTAACATGGTGAAACCCCGTTTCTACTAAAATATATATATATAAAGAAAATTAGCCGGGCGAGGTGGCGGGCGCCTGTAGTCCCAGCTACTCGAGAGGCTGAGGCAAGAGAATGATGTGAACCCGGGAGGCGCATGTTGCAGTGAGCCGAGATCGCGCCACTGCACTCCAGCCTGGGCGACAGAGCCAGACTTTGTCTCAAAAAAAAAAAAAAAAAGAAAGAAAAAGAAATAAGTGGAATTCATTAGGAAAATTTTGCCTTTGGCCCCCAAGGCTGGGGCAAGAGGGTGTCCTCCATGGCTGGTCGCCTCCCCGGCCCCCTCCCAGACTCCCTGGGAGCTGGGGGCAGCCAGGCCCAACCTGTCGCCTGGCATTAGAGGTGGTAGAAACCACATGCTTCCCTCACCTCCTTGTGCAGCTCGTGTTTAGGGCCCTTGCTTTATCAGTTTTTATTTCGTGTAATATTCATCACACTGGTTTATTTATGGGACCCTTGTTGGGAAGTTATTTTTCAGGCCTGGTGAATAAAACATTAGACTTTGCGGCTTGTCAGGGTGACTGCAGAGCCTCCGATGTCTGCCTGACAAACCGCCTTTTCTTTCTCCCAACGACTGCACTTTTAGATAATTTATTTGTATTTTGTTGGACGTTTGTTGTTTTTTTCTCCTTTTGGCTGGTGGATGTTGGTCGGAGTCGAAGTGTCTCTCTCGTCTGATTAAATGCTGGAGCCTTCATTTGCTGAGAAAGGCAATATGTTAAGCAGGAGGAGTGAGGTGAACGCCTCGGGCCTCCAGAACTCAAGTCCTGGGCTAGAGGAGAGCCATGGGATCCCACAGCCTGCACTGAATCCCCTCCCTGCAAAGCCTAGCGGCTCAACCTGGGTGTTCACAGCCAGTGAGCAAAGTGCTTTAGCCGGGCAGGTCAGAGTCAAAGGATGACCTGGAGGAACCGCCGGAGACGTTGATGGGCTTTGTGGGGAAAGGCAGAGGGCACAGGAGTGTGGGCCCTAAAATCCTAATAAGAGGCCGGGTGCGGTGGCTCAAGCCTGTAATCCCAGCACTTTGGGAGGCCGAGACGGGCGGATCACGAGGTCAGGAGATCGAGACCATCCTGGCTAACACGGTGAAACCCTGTCTCTACTAAAAATACAAAAAACTAGCCGGGCGAGGTGGCGGCGCCTGTAGTCCCAGCTACTCGGGAGGCTGAGGCAGGAGAATGGCGTGAACCCGGGAGGCGGAGCTTGCAGTGAGCTGAGATCCGGCCACTGCACTCCAGCCTGGGTGACAGAGCGAGACTCCGTCTCAAAAAAAAAAAAAAAAAAAAAAAAAAAAAAAAAAAATCCTAATAAGAATAATGGGGGAAAATCCCAAAAAATTATACATAAAACAGGCGAAATGTGGCTTTAGGCAAGTTCTCAATAAGAAAATCTGCACTTAAGGAAAACTAGGGTGAAAAGACTCACTTTACGACGGGGCTTGTCAGTATTTCTCAGTTATTCTCATGCACTTAAAACGTGGATTACTTTACATGACTTTTCAAGTTTTGTTAAATAAGAGAAAGAGAACAAGTGGGGGAGAGGGAGAGAGAGAGAGAGAAACCTGGTAATGCTGTATTTCAGATTGAAGAGTGTTGAGTTTTCCCTTCTTTCTTTCTCCCCAGAAATCAAAATGATGCGGAAAACCCCGATCAATAGAAATCCAGCCAGCTGCTGGTGATTCACTGTGACTTGTCCTTTAGATGGCCTAGTACATGGCCATCTCTTCATTAAGTGATACCTGGACTGTGTTCATCCTTACCAATAGCTCATAAGTTCAGTGGCTCTTTTAAAACTGGAGGAAGGGCCGGGCGCAGTGGCTCACACCTGTAATCCCAGCACTTTGGGAGGCCTAGGAGGGTGGATCACCTGAGGTCAGGAGTTTGAGACCAGTCTGCCCAACATGATGAAACTCCATCTCTACTAAAAATACAAAAGTTAGCCAGGCATGGTGGTACACACCAGTAGTCCTAGCTACTCAGGAGGCTGAGGCACGAGAATTGCTTGAATTCGGGAGGTAGAGGTTGCAGTGAGCCGAAATTGCACCACTGCACTCCAGCCTAGGAGACAGAGTGAGACTCAGTCTCAAAAAAAAAAAATCCAAAAACACTGGAGGAAGAAAATATGATTTAGTTTCTTGGACAACACCACCACCAGACCAAGGGCATCAGCTTCCCTCCTTGGATTCTCCCTGGGTCAGGTGTCACGTGGGATGGCTGCACATTGACCCCTAGTAACAGAGGCTACCATCTGTGGGGTATGTACGGTCAGCCAGGCAGTGAAGAAAAGGGTGCCATCATTCATCCTCCTTCATCATTCATGAGACATGTCCTGTTAGCCCATCTGACAGGTGAGGAGGCTGAACTCAGAGGTGGAAGAACAGCTCAAAGTCACTCAAAGGAGTCATGGGGCAGGATTTGGACACAGAACCTCCTGCATCTGAGCTCTTATGCAAAACTCCCTGCCCACGGGTCTGCTGCATGCACAGGACCATGGAATTAGACCCCCAATCCCCTCCAGAGATGTCCCACTCAAGTGGGGATGGGAGATGCCAGGAAGATGCCACTGATCCACTAGTGTCTGTGACAAGGACAAACACTTATAAAAACCACATCAAATCTCCAAGAGGGGTTAGTATGGGTTACATGTGCCCCTGTCAGAGGTGTAGGCAGATGGGATGGATGATTTGAGAATCAGGATGCTCATACACAGCTAGGGGTCTATGTCCAGGGCCCCAAGGCCAACATCTTTTCCTCCAGACTTTTAGGGGTCAAGGCCTAATGTAAAAATGCAAATATATGTTCCAAAAAAATTCCTTGATTTGGGGGAAATTTTAACTGGCTAATTTGAGTCGGCGTAAATCAAAAAATTCCAGAGTGCCAGTGAGTACATCCTTAGAAGGCTCTAGTGTTCCCGACAGCTTTCAAACAACCTCCAGCGATTCTACAAGCACCAATAGAAACAAGGACCATGCATGTCTCCCAATAGCCACCCCCTACCAGAGCTGCCACCCTCTCCCTCTATCTCCTTCCTCATTGGGCTTCTCAATCATTTTCCTGCAGAGGATGGATTCATGTTATCACTTTCTGTTTGCTTATTTTATTTATTTATTTATTTTGAAGACAGAGTCTTACTCCATTGACCAGACTGGAGTGCAGTGGCACGATCTTGGCTCACTGCAACCTCCACCTCCCAGGTTCAAGCAATTCTTGTGCCTCGGCCTCCCAAGTACCTGGGATTACCCCTGCATGCCAACATGCCTGGCTAATTTTTGTATTTTTAGTAGAGATGAAGTTTTCACCATGTTGGGCAGGCTGGTCTTGAACTCCTAATCTCAGGTGATCCACCCACTTCGGCCTCCCAAAGTACTAGAATTATAGGTATGAGCCACTCCCAAAGTCCTGGGATTACAGGCATGAGCCACCATGCCCAGCAATCTGTTTGCTTTTCAACCTACCCCAATCTGCCTCTGTCCACACCACTTCATCAAAACTCTCTTGTCAAGGTCACATTTGACCTTCTGACTGCAAAATGCAGAGGTTGCAGTCACTTGCCTGTCCTCAGACCATACTTGAGCACTCCTACCTTCCTTCTGAAAACGAGTTTTTCTTTGGTTTTGTGACACTAAACTGCTGACTGTTCTCTGCCTCTAGGGCTGATTATTCTTTGTTGTTTTTGCTTAACTCTAAA
Source organism: Rhinopithecus roxellana (assembly GCF_007565055.1). NCBI lineage: Eukaryota > Metazoa > Chordata > Mammalia > Primates > Cercopithecidae > Rhinopithecus > Rhinopithecus roxellana. The sequence goes on along the minus strand of NC_044567.1, from coordinate 32,351,681 downwards.
TGCTGGAGTTCTTCGGAGGACGATTCTAACTGTCTCCTTCAACAGCAGTGTTCCTGAGAGCTTCTCTTTTCCACCTGATTTTTTTTTTTTGAAAAATTGATCCATTTTGTCTAAATTGTGACATTTACGTGCATAGAGTTGCTTGTAGTATTCCCTTATTATCCTTCTAATGGCTGCAGGGTCTGTAGTGATGTCCCCTGTTTCATTACTGAGATTGGTAATTTGTGTCTTTTGTTTATCTTTGGTGGTCTTGCTAGATAGAAGTTTATCAATTTTATTGCTCTGTTCATAAAGGGATTGAACCAATTTATGCTGTCCTTCTTATGAATAAGAAGCCTGATGATTGTCGTATTTTCTGATACTTGGATTTGTCAGGCTTTGAAAGTCTTGCCGATCAAATGGAGGTTAAATGCTACTCATTGTGGTCTAGATTTGCATTTCAAAGCTGATTAATGAGGTTGAACAACTCTTCTTATGTTTATTGATTATATATTCTCTTCTGTATGAAATTCCTGCCTGTTCTCTGCTCTTTTCTCCATTGGAATGTTTTATACTTTTATTCTTGATTTTCAGTTATTTAAACATTCTTGATACTAATCTTTTGTCAGTTGTGTGTTTTGACAGTTTTCTTCTAGTCTTTTCACTTTTTAAAGGCTTTTCGCTTTTTCAAGGCTTTTCACTTTTTCTAAATCTTTCAATATATTGAATTAAAAAGCTCTCATTTTTTTCTTAACTTTAATGTACTCGAGTCTGTCCATCTTTTTTATACTCATTTATTTGATATGTCTTGTTTAAGACCTTTTCCTCTATGAGGTTTTTTTTTTTTTTTCTTTTTTTTTTTTTTTTTGAGATGGAGTCTTTCACCCAGGCTGGAATGCAGTGGAATCTCAGCTCACCGCAATCTCCACCTCCCGGGTTCAAGCAATTCTCCTGCCTCAGCCTCCCAAGTAACTGGGATTACAAGTACACACCACCATGCCTAGCTAATTTTTTGTATTTTTAGTAGAGATGAGGGTTTCATCATGTTGGCCAAGCTAGTCTCGAACTCCTGACCTCAGGTGATCCACCCACCTCAGCCTCCCAAAGTGCTAGGATTATAGGTGTGAGCCACCATGCCTGGCCTCCTCTAAGAGATTTTTGACATTTAACCACTTCATCCACCTATGTCCATTTTCAAAATATGGTGTGAGGTAGAGATCTAATTGTGCACTTTGTGTATGGGTAACTACACAATTTTTTTTTTTTCCAGCTCACTTTATTAAACATCCCTGCCTTTTGCCAGCAATTTGAAATGCTACCTCTATCATAACCAAAGTTACATAAGTCCATGGATCTGTTTCTGGGAATTCTGGGAACTGATTAATTGGTTGATCCTGATGACAACACTAGGTAATCTTAACTACCATAGCTTCACAATGAGCCCAGATACGTGATGGGAGAAGTATCTCCTTTATGCTCTGCTTTCAGAGGGGTTCTGGCTAATTCTTGGTGTCTTAATTTTCTATATCATCATTTTACCAGGCTCTATTTGGGTATTAATCAGAATTGCATTGGCTATAGTCAATATAGATCAACGTGGGGAAAATGACATTTTCATGATATAAAAATTTCCTATTCATTTATTAGAACTCCTCTACTTACACTTCATAAAGTTTTACATTTTGCCTGTATAAGTCTTCAGCATTTTAAAATTAAATTTATTCCTAGGTATTTGACATTTTCTGATACTACTAAAAATAATGTCTTCTCTTTGTGTTTGTTTGCTACTGGTATGTAGAAAAAATCTGAGTTAAACTTATGCCAAATAACTTGCTAAACTCTCTAGTTTCTAAAAGATGTTGTGTAGATTTTGGCAAGGGTTCTATATAAATGATCATATCATCTGAAAATAATAGTTTTTGTTCTTTCCAATCCTTATATATCTAGCTTCTTTTTCTTTCTTTATTGCACTGCATAGGAGAATGTAAAGTGGGAAGTTTTACTATGACTTCACATCTGAATGACAATTTGGCTGCATATAAAAGTCTATGTTCTACGTTCTTTTATTCTGTGCTTTGAATATATCACTCCATTGTCTTCCTGCATCTGGCATAGCTGTTGAAGATCCTGAGGTCTGTATAATAACTTGCTCTTTGTGTGTGATCTCTTCCTCTCTGGAAACTTTAATAACTTTATCTTTGTGACTCTTAAATTTCACTGTAAGTGTACAGGTTTCATTTCCCTCTTATCTCTTCTTTTTGGGACTCCAGGACTTCTTCAGCCTGGGCTCTTTCATCCTTTTTCTTTAAATCCCATTGATTTTATCTCCACATTTTCTTCAAATATGTCCTCTTCTATATTTTTATTTTTCTCTCTTTGTAGGACTTCTGTGACCCAGACGTTAACACCTTAACATTAGTACCTCAACGTCTTTCCTCCTTGTGTTAGAACTTTTCTATCTTCTTTTTCTTTGTACTTTTCCTTATTTTTTTCTGGGCTGATACATCAAGCTGGTCCTCCAATTCACGAATGCATTCCTCAATTATTTATTCTAGTACTTTTCTCCTGTATCACATTATTTCCACAGCTATGCCTTAACGCCAAAAATTTCTACTCGGTTCTTTTGTGTATCTTCTTGATCTTATTTCACATTGCAAATAGGCCCCTTCTCTCATTTAGGAGGTTTATTAAGCTTATTTTTAAAATTGGTCCCTCTGTTCTGGTATTTCTATTCTGATGGAATCTGAAAGCTGTAACTCAGTTTGCTGCCTTAAAAAAAAAATGCTTGTACTTCTCAAATACCTTGCTATTTTGCCTGCCAGCTCATTCCTTCCAGTGGAAGTCTGCTACTCTGCCCTGCCCTGTCTGAGGCAGGGGCAGCCCAGCAAGCCTGCCTGATCTCAGGGGTCTGTGGGTGAACGTACTCCAGGTGGAGATGCTCCAGAAAATCACAGTGAACCCCATCCACTCCGCCAAATTCCTCCTTAGATCAGAGCTTCACCTTCCCCCTCCTGAGACATGTGGCATTCAGAGGGACCTCCCCAAGCCTGAAGTAGTGCAATCTCCTGGTTGTCTGCAGAAAAGCGGGGAAGTGACTGCTGGGGTCAGGTGGGCCACACCTGTTTTGTTTGGCTCCCTGTGAGCACAGATCCCTCTGCTGCTGTGCTGCATTAACACCTGCACCTGAGCCCTGCATGGCCACAGGGGTAGACAGGCATGGTTTGTCCCAAGGCAATAGTGGCTGGAGCTGGGATAAGTAAGAAAGACGTCAAACATTCCCCTTCACGCTTATTCTCCCACAGCTGTGCGTGGCCCACCCCTGCTCCAGGCCAAAGCCATAGCCCCATGCACACTGACTTGAAACCCCTCCATCTGCTGTCTAATTGTTTTCACTCTATTCTTCCCTTGGGGGTAAGTATGGAGCAAGGAGCTAGGGGTCTTGCTGGTTAGCATCAGAACAAACCCAGTTTCTTTTCTTTTTTTTTTCTTTTGAGACAGATTTTCACTCTTTTTGCCCAGGCTGGAGCGCAATGGTGCCATCTCGGCTCACTGCAACCTCTGTCTCCCGGGTTCAAGTCATTCTCCTGCCTCAGCCTTCCGAGTAGCTGGGCTTACAGGTGTGCACCACCACGCCTGGCTAATTTTGTATTTTCAGTAGGGACGGGGTTTCTCCATGTTGGCCAGGCTGGTGTCCAACTCCTGACCTCAGGTGATCCGCCCACTTTGGCCTCCCAAAGTGCTGGGATTGCAGGCATGAGCCACCATGCCCGGCCTAAACCTTCTTTCAATTGTGATGTGTCCAAGAAGATCTCCCGACATCTCCACTCTCCGAGAAGCCCTGCTCTTCCCTCTGCGCCCTTCATGTGGGTAAACAACCCCTCCAGGCACCTGATTAGCCACATCCCTACTGAAAGCCAGCCGTGCCTCTACCTCTCCCTCTCCCTACAAGTCCAACTCACCAGCAAGTCCAGTAAGTTCTGTCTCCAAAATGTACCCATTTCTTTGCTCCGTTCTCATCCCCACTCCGGGGGCTTCATCATCTCCTGCTCCAACCATGCAAGCTTCCTGCTTGGAGTCCCTGCTTCACCCTCACCGAGCAGCCAGACCTATCCCTGCTCAGCCCCTGCACGTGCCTTCCACTGAGCTGTGGGCTGTGGGGCCGGGCACAGTCCTGCCCGCACCCTCTCCTCCCACCTCTCACCATTCACACTCCTCTGCCCACTCAGCCGCACAGCCTTGCTGGGTCTGGGGTCTTTCTCACTCGCTGAGATCCTGCCTCCTGGGGGCCACTGCTATTGCTCCAGCTTCCATCTGTCACCTCTCACCCTCCTCCTTCACTTCTCCCAACTCCTACTCACCCTCCAGGTCCCCATTGAAATTCTGTTTCTCAGAGAACTCCCCAGCCTCCCATTGAAGCATCCCAGGACACCCTGCGCATTTCCCTGGCTGTGGTGACCACTCTTTCATGTTTCCACTGGTTTGTGACACTCCTGTCTGATGTCTGGTGATCCCACCAGGCCCGGCAATGCCTGAAGATGACGTGCCTGCTTAGTTCCCTTCCCCCTGTATCCCCGGGGCTCAGCCCAGCCCTGGAAATACTGTCAGGGCTCAACAAAGATGCGTCATATAGCTCAGTGCACCGAGAGATGCTGTCTGTGGTGGATCCCCAGCAGGGCGTCACCTCCTGGGGAAGCCAAGGCAGGCACAGCCGTAATTACCAGGATGGAATGGGTTCCCTGAGCCTAGGCCACGTGGCCCACACCCACAATTGGGTACCCACTGCTCCAGGAGGAGAGGCTCCAGAAAATCACAGTCCACACCATCCACACCACCAAAGTCGTCCTTAGGTCATTCAGATCTGCCCATCCCTGGCAGATCCATTCCCGCCCCACCTGCGTAGAGAGAATCAGACACTCAAGCCAGCCAATGGCAGCTCAGGTACAGGGAGGAGAGCCCCCAGGATGCCCCTTGTCCATGGCATTATCCAACAGCTGTGTCCTCCCTGGCTCCAGCTGCCCTGGCAGCCCCTCCTGACAGGCAGTTCTGACAGCAGCCAGCTCTGCGCCCCATCCCCTGTCTCCAGTCCTAGGGGCTTCTGTCTGCTGCTGTCCTTCCTCTGATGGTCCTGATTAATTCTCCAACTCTTCCCTGGTCAGTGTAACCGATTCGTGGTATTAGATGCTCTCTCTGAAGCTCCCAGACGGGTCTCCCTTCCCCTGGGAGGACCCTGACTGATCCATCCTGTGACTGTAGGTTAATGGTTCTTAGAGTAAAAGGCAATTTCATTTCATTTCATAGTTATGGATCGATAGGGTGACCAATGAATCCCGGTTTGTCCAGGACTATCCTGATTTTAGCAGTGAAAGTCCACGTCCCAGAAACCCCTTAGTCCTGGGCAAGTCCAGCCATGTTGGCCCTACAGACTTCGTGGAAGGCAGGCATGGCTGTGGCCCCTGCCCCACCATGCCTCTGTCCCTGAAAAAGCAAGAATGAACACGGCTCACACACCAGCAGGTGTGTCCCTGTGACCTGGTGGTCTGCAGGGAAGATGCACCATCCTGTGAGAGCCTCTGACAAGGGTTGTGGCAGACAGGGCTCAGGCAGGGCGGCCTGCAGGGTGGCGCGAGCTGGCCTGAATCGTGGGGAAAGAAGGTCTCTCTGAGCTCAGGCGCACCCGTGGCGCCTCTCCCACCCTCCAGTGCCCTGGCTGTCACCGCGTTTTTTTCTTTTTCTAACTCCCCTTCCCACCTTTTCCCCTCCCTGGCAGCCCCTGGTAACCTCTAATCCACTCTCTTTCTCTCTGAATCTGCCTTCTCTAGGGACCTCACACACGATGAATGGTTCAGCTTTTGCCCCTGATCATCTGGCTCTTTCGCCCAGCGTGATGTTTTCAAGGTTCCTCTGTGCTGTAGAATGTGCCAGAATTTTCTTCCTTTTTGCAGGCTACGTAATATTCATGGATAGACCACATTTTGTGTATCTGTTCATCCACCGACAGACACTTGCTTTGCTTCCACGCTTTGGCTGCTGTGAACGATGCTGCTATGAACACTGGCACGTGAGTCTCTGAGTCGCTGTGTGCAATTCTCTGGGGGCATATTCCTTGAAGTGGAAATGCTGGGCCACAGGGTATGGCTCTGTATAGCTTTTTGAGACACTGTCAAACTGTTTTTCCAAAGCAGCCACATACTTTACATTCCCATCTGCAAGAAGAAAGGGTCCCAGTTTCTCCCCATCCTTGCCCATTCTTGCTTTTTTTTTTTTTTTTTTTTTTTAAGATGGAGTCTCACTGTGTCACCCAGGCTTGAGTGCAGTGGCGCGATCTCGGCTCACTGCAGCCTCCACCCCCCAGCTTCTATCTTGCTGTCTTTTCTATTGCAGACATCTTACTGTGTGCCAGGTGGAGTCTTGTTGAGGTTCTGATTTGCATTTCCTTGGTGACGATGACGTGGAGCACCTTCTCATGTGCCTGTTGGCCATTTGTATGTCTGCTCTGGAGAAATGTCTAGTAAGTCCTCTGCCTATTTTTAAAAGTGAGCCATTTGCCTTCATGGTGTTGATTTGTAGTTCTTGATGCATCCTGGGTTTTAAACTCTTATCTGAGATATGATGTGCAAATATTTTCTCCCATCTGTTGGTTGCTTTTCCACTTTCTCGACAGTGTCCTCTGATACCTCAGGTTTTAATTTTGAGGAAGTACAATTTTTCTTTTGTTGCCTGTGCATTTGGAGTCCTACCCCCACCCTCTTTTTAAGGCCTCCTTGATATTTGTTTTGCTAGAGAGTCGTTCAGGGTCCCCAGGTCCCTCTGTGAAATCAGGATGGGAGGGGATCTCAGAGGCCTGTGAACCCCGGCTTCTCCGGAGAGGAGAAGCTTCTGCATTCCTGGTGGAGTGAGCACATCTACCGGAACCACGAGCACCAGCCCCATCAGCACCCTTTGTTCTGTACCTGCCTCTTCCTCCTCTCAGGGGAAGTTGTTATGGTTTGGCTCTGTGTCCCCACCCAAATCTCATGTTGAATTCTGATCCCAAGTGTTGGACATGGGGCCTGGTGGGGGGTGACTGGATCAAGGGGGTGGTTTCTAATGATTCAGCACCATCCCCTAGTGCTATCTCATGAGTGAGTTATCATGATGTCAGGTTGTTTAAAAGTGTGTAGCACTGCCCCCTTCAATCTCTTTCCTGCCGCCATGTGAAGATGTGCCTGCTTCCCCCTTTGTCTTCTGTCATGATTGTAAGTTTCCTGAGGCCTCCCCAGCCATGCTTCCTGTACAACCTGCAGAACTGTGAGCCAATTAAATCTCTTTTCTTTATAAACTACTCAGTCTCGGTTCTTTATGGCAGCGCGAGAACAGACAAATACAGAAATCCCCTGAGGGAATGCATGATCTCCAAGTGCCTTTCATTCACTGGCCAGACACCACTGCCTCAGATCACATCACATCCCCAACTTACTTCTTGAATGCTCCCTCTGGAAATGTAAAAACTCCACCATGTCAGAGTCCACTCTGGTTTACTGGTGTAGCCCACACTTCCTGGGGTTACCTTACATCCACAGTGAGTGAAGAAAGGCAAAGAATCGTGCACAATGAGGCATGGGTGGCAAACAGCCTGCTGCCTCCCAGAAATGACCTCACAGTGTCAGGTCACCTGGGGGACCACCTGGTGGGGCTCAGCCTCACAGGCTCTGCAGGCCCACCCTGTCTGCACTGGGAATGGGTCCTCCTGCTGGGCACTGGGGCCACATCGGTTCTACTCATTGACATTGACTTGCACACTCCAGCAAGCATTGCCAGAGCCTCCCTTTTGGGTAGACAGATGGGGAAGTTTGCTCATCAACACAAAGGCGCTTGGAGCATCCGCCTGGAGCAGGAGTGAGGATTACACGGGGACTGCCTTGGGACATCAGGATGACATGGTCTGACCTGATGCATCTGCTGCACAGGAGGGACATCATCCCTTGACAATAAAACTATGAGCCCGCATTGGCCTGGATGACCTTGCCCTGAACAACACATCAGGAAGCTGCTCACCAGGGCCTCTGTGGCTGCTGTGGACACTGGTGTGCAAGTGTCTGTCTGAGTCCCTGCTGAAGTCTCCTTCGTTCCAGGGTGCCTGGGAGCACTGCCCTCCCATCCTCTCCTCCATAGGGTGGGATCTCCCCTTCTCCTGAGACCTGTTGATGACTCTGGCCAGCTCTGTGGACTCTCCTATGAGTGAGAGCACACTTGCATGCTCCTCGTCCTCCCTGCCACTCACTAGGTGCCCAACCTGGGTGATGAGCTAGCTCTGTTTGTTTAAGCAAAAAGAAACTCATCTAACAATCTTAGCTTACAGAATTTCTGGGAAATCCAATATAGTAGCTAAGATGCCACTATATAAGAAGCAATATTGCCTGGAGAAATACTCATCACTCACGCAGATGCTGCAGTGAAGCTACGGACCAAACACTAAACCTCCAGGAAATCACTGCAAGGAAAAGCCATGTGATTCTGCACGTGGCCTCTCCAGAAACTGCATGTCTTCTGGGGTCTGGAGCCCGCATGACCTCCTCGGTCTCAGTCAGTCGCATTTGTGCACCACCGAGGCTTAACCAGGTGCCTGGCTGAAGGTGGCGATCAAGCGGGGTGCTTCTGAGGCACGAGGGGCCCCCACTGACTTTGTCTCCCTTTTCCAGGCGAACCTTGCACTGTCCTGTCCTGCAGACGAGGTGTGCAGTGGGGGCCGCTCCCCGAGGTCTCACCCTCCATGTTGCCCACTTGACCTTCGACCTCCAAGGCCTCTGCATCTCTCTCAGGGGATCGTCCCTTTCACCACCCACCTCTTATTTTTGTTTTTAATAGCCTTAATGTTTTTAGAGAAGTTTTATGCTCATAGTGGGATGGATGGGAAGGTACAGAGAGTTCCCATGGACCTCCTGCCCTCCCCATGACATGCACAGTCCCCTACTGTCCACATCCCCCTCCAGAGGGTCCATCAGTAGGTGAACTATGCTGACAATGTGATTGTCACTCAGAGTACAGGGCTTATTGGAGGACTTGCTCTCAGTGTGGTGATCCTGTGGGTTTGGGTAAATGTGTAAAGATACTTGTCCACCATTCTAGTGTCATGCATGGTGGTGTCACTGCCCTAAAGAGTCTCTGTGGGCACTAGGGCCACATCAGTTCTACTCATTGACAATGACTGGCTCACTCCAGCTAGCACTGCTGGAGCCTCCCTCTCAGGCAGACAGATGGGGAAGTTAGCTCATCAACACAAAGGCACTGAGAGCATCTGCCTGGAGCAGGATGAGGACACCCCAGCCCCTGGCAACTACAGATACTCTCAGTGGTTCCATAGTTCAGCGCTTTCAGCCTTGGCATTTTCAACATTTTCCTCAGAGCTAATCCCACAACAGACTTCACTTCCACCACAGGGAGAGACCAGCATGGAAGGCGGTAGGAAGATGACAGGCACCGAGGTGTGGAGCAGACGGCGTGTTCAGGGCAAGGCAGGTTCCTGCTGCCTCTGGTGCAGCTGTGGGGGGAGAGGAGCCCTCAGGAGGGTTTCTCTTCCCAGATGTGTGAGAGACGCAGGCACAGGGACCTCACCCCCCACCCCGGCTCCTCAGAGTGGGGTTAATTTCCATATTTCATGATTAATCATTACTATAACTATTTTTAGTTCCATAAGACAAGGTAGTTTAACATGCTGTGCATTTTTGCAAGGTATCCCTGATCCTTCTAAAGTAAAATTAAAGGCTATAATTAGCTCCCTTAATAGAGAATTGCACTTGGTTCGGCATCAGCTAACAGCGGGCTCCCCTCCCCGGCTGTGGGATTATTAATGGGTGTTATTTTGCTAATAGTTCGCCCCTCTAATGGGGACTTTTCCCGCCAGCCTCTCCTCTTTATAGCCCCACACGGGATCATTCTGACTCTCGGATTCCACTTTCTTACCTACTTCCATGAGGTTTAAAACATGACCGTGTGATCAACTTAATACGTTTAACACGGGGTTCGGCACCAGTGGGGTCGGGAGTCCCTGTTCACAGCTGACTCTCCCTAAGAATAAAGTTCTTCAGAGGAAAGACATCAAGGCTTTGGCTCTGAACATGCAGGTGAAGGCTGCAGAAGGTATCAAGGGCTCTGAACAAGCACGTGAAGCCTGCAGAACACATCAAGGGCTCTGGGGAGATGCGTTGTTTGCAGAGAAGGCTGACTTCTGTTTTCAGCCACTTGGGCGCAACTCCATTGACTTTGCCAGGCAAGCATTTCCTCTCTGCATGGGATATCTGCCCCCGTTTCCAACACTTGTACGCAAGCCAAGTGGCCCCGGGCGACGGTGGCAGAGGCAGCTCCCCTCCAGCCTCTCTGGGTCCTGCTGCCTGGGAAGCCACCTGCTCCTGGACACCTGAGTTCAACGCATGACAGAAACTAAAAGCTGAATATACCCTAAGCCTGTCAATGAACTGCCTTTTTTTTTTTTTTTTTTTTTTTTTTTTTTTTTTTTTTTTTTTTTTGAGACAGTCTTGCTCTGTTGCCCAGGCTGGAGTACAGTGGTTTGATCTCGGCTCACTGCAACCTCCACCTCCCAGGTTCAGGCAATTCTCCTGCCTCAGCCTTCCTAGTAGCTGGGATTACAGGCACACACCATCATGCTCAGCTAATTTTTTTTTATTTTTAGTAGAGATGGGATTTCGCCATGTTGGCCAGGCTGATCTTGAACTCCTGACCTCAGGAGATCTATTTGCCTTAGCTTCCCAAACTGCTGGAATTACAGGCGTGAGACACTGTGCCTGGCCCAACTGCTTTTTAAAAATTATGTTTCTTGTAAGTGCAAGGAAAATTCCAGCTCTGCTAAATGTTTGACATCCTTATGTAATATGTGACTTAGGTAATTTCCATAGTCTGACATCTGACTCCAAATATCACTGCGTCTGTAGAAACTCTTTCCCCTCTCCTGAATTAGAGCATGAATGTGGGGATGTGCTTTGGGGCATTTACCCTGACTGAAATCTAAACTCAAGTGTTCTTGGCTCTTGACTTTCAGCAAGAACTTGAGTTGACATCAGTCCTGCCTGCTGCCTGAATGTTCCTGTTTATAAAACTTGGAGAGGCATGTTCTCCCAGGAGCAAGACATACTAGCAGACCCTCCAGCAGACAGGGTGGGGGAGAGAGGAGGTACTTGATCCGACCTGGGCACTGCCAAGGTGCCTCTGCAGTGGCATGTCCTCTTTCACTCTTAAAACAAGGACGTTTTTTGTTTGAGACGGAGTCTTGCTCTGTCACCCAGGCTAGAGCGCTGTGGCACAATCTTGGCTTACTGCAACCTCCGCCTTCCAGGTTCAAGCGATTCTCCTGCCTTAGCCTCCCGAGAAGCTGGTATTACAGGTGCCTGACACCTTGCCCGGCTAATTTTTATATTTTTAGTAGAGGTAGGGTTTCACCATGTTGGCCAGGCTGGTCTTAAACTCCTGACCTTGGGTGATCCACACATCTTGGCCTCCCAAAGTGCTAGGATCACAGGTATGAGCCACTGTGCCCAGCCAGTTTTATTTATGCCATCAAAGAAGGGCATCATTTAGTGAAAGGCTTGAATAACTATTTGGGAAATAAGATTTTTTTTCCTGAAATATGTCCAGAGAGAGACCAAAGGTAAGAATTTGTTGGGAAGAATCATGAAAAGTCAGTTTTCACCTTCCAGTTACAAAGGTGTTAAAAGTGCAGCCAGGCCTGCCTGGGCCAGCCACTGTCCCTGCTGCAATTCTCCATACCCCTCAGCCAGCTCCTGTCGGGCTGAGCCTCCTCCCAGTGGCACTGGGATTGGACCCTTGGCTCCCCGCCTCTTGCTTGAGAAGCTATGTCCTCAAGTGTCCCCCTGAGCACTCACAAGAGACTCGGCAGTGACAGCTGGGGAACCAGTGCCCTCCATGTGGCATTCCTGCTCTGTCCCAGCCCCACGAGGGCCCGAGACACTCCCACACCCGCTGGTGACAAACTCGGCCTCCCCGGGTGCTGTGGCTGCTGCTCCTGCACACACGTCCTAAAACGCAAATGCCAGCAGGCTGTACGCACATGTAGAGAGTGTGTGTGTGTGTGCACATGAGCACACTCACCTTTAAGCAGAAAGAGGGCCACTTGCAAGTTGCCCAAAGATGAAACAAAACAAACGCTAGCCAGGAGCAAAAGTAAAGCTTCATTCCAACGTTTAAAAAACTCTGAAAGGGGCTGGGAGCTGTGGTTCACGCCTGTAATCCCAGTACTTTGGGAGGCCAAGGCGGGTGAATCACCTGAGGTCAGGAGTTCAAGACTTGCCTGGTCAACATGGTGAAACCCAGTCTCTACTAAAAATATAAAAATTAGCTGGGTGTGGTGGCACACGCCAATAGAACCAGCCACCTGGGAGGCTGAGGCAGGAGGATCACTTGAACCCAGGAGGCAGAGGTTGCAGTGAGCCAAGATTGCACCACTGTGCTCCAGCCTGGCGACAGAGCAAAACTCTGTCTCAAAACAAACAAAAACAAACAGAAACAACCTCTGAAAGGACTTCACTCCTCATGCTGAATGAACAGGCAAGAGTTTAAAGTGCAGAGTGGGGGTGGTAGAGGGGATGGTGAAGAATGAAGTGCGTTTGTTGAATTTTTAAAAAGAGAGAGAAATATTTTGTTACCTCAAAGGTGTTTTTTTTTTTAATTTACTGCTTTCCAAGTCAATACAAGTGTTTACCAATTAACTTCATTTTGTAAAAAATCAGTAAATTGAGGATTTTTTTTATTTTAGTATTTTAGTAACTTACACCTACCAGATCCCAAACAAGCTATTATTATGATTAAATATTATTATTATTATTGACAGCATCTTGCTCTGTCACTGGAGTGCAGTAGCACGATCGTAGCTCATTATAACCTTGGGCTCTGGGGTTCAAGCAACCTTCCTGTCTCAGCCTCCCGAGCGGCTGGGGCCACAGGCACACTACCACCAACCTAGATAATTTTTATATTTTTGTAGACACAGGGTCCACCTGTGTTGCCCAGGCTGGTCTCAAACACCTGGCTTCAAGTGATCCTCCTGCCTGGGCCTCCCAAAGTGCTGGGATTACAGGTGTGACCAGCATGCCTGGCCCCAAAGAAGCTGTTTTTTCATCCCTCTGGGACCTAACGACAGGCACAAGGAGGAAGGTAGTGAGCTAGAGCTGTCTTCCCCTCCCCAGCACCGGTGAGGATGTTCATGCCGTGGGGAGACCCCACCATCGACACGCTGCCCTCCCTTCCGACTCAGGCCAAAATCCCACCTCCTCCATGAAACCCCTCAAGTCTACACTTCCTCTCCCTTTTCTCTTCTTTCTTTTTGTTTGAAATGGAGTCCCGCTCTGTGACTCAGGCTGGAGTGCAGTGGCACGATCTCGGCCCACTGCAACCTCTACCTCCCGGGTTCAAGCAATTCTACTGCCTCAGCCAACCCAGTAGCTGGGATTACAGGCACCCGCTACCACGCCCGGCTGATTTTTGTATTTTTAGTAGAGGAAGGGTTTCACCATGTTGGCCAGGCTAGTCTCAAACTCCTGACCTCAGGCGATCTGCCCGCCTCAGCCTCCCAAAGTGCTGGGATTACAGGCGTGAGCCACCGTGCTCGGCCTGGTCCTCTCCCTTTTCTGAGTTCCAGTCACACACAGTGTTTCCAACACGCAGTGTGGCCGTTCCATCTTGCCATCAGGATCCCTGGGTTTCTCGTGTGTTATCAGCTCTACCTTCCCACTAATTTCTCGACAGCCACTTGGGAACCAGAACAAAGTGTCCTTCCCTCTTTTCCCAAGTATCCCTAGCACGCTCGCGCAGAGCAGACACTGTGAGTGGCACAGGGAAGCTGCCCCCATCCCACACCTGACCCAGGGAGACACACAGCACCGGAAACTTCCGTGGGTGGGTTTGCACCAGGCCAGGTGTATCCATCAACACATCCTGTAATCCTCTCTACACTGTATTTTATGAGTGAGTAAGTATGGTTCAAATGGGTTAGACGGATTCAAACGCGTCCCTCACCCACCTCTTAATGACCCCACAGGCTCAGGGCAAGAGCTGGGGGGCTTGGCTGACTACAGTGCCTACCCAGCCCCTCCCCAGGGCTGCCAGTGTTAGCAAAGAAAAATACAAGATATCCAACTTAATTTGAATTTCAGATAAACAACAAATAATCTGTAGTACTAGTCTATCTCAAATACGGCATGGAACATATTTACACTAAACACTATTGTTAATCTGAAATTCAAATTTAACTGAGCAGCCTGTATTTTATCTAGCAACCTACTCTCCACATCCTCTCCCCGAAATTCCAAAGAGCATATTTTGCTGAAGATGAGGCATAGCCTTCGAAGGATGGGCACGGCACCTGCCTCCCCACTGACTCCTAATCTCTGCACCCAGACAGACCAATCACATTTGAACAATTTAGCAGACACTCCTTGGCAGAGAAGGAAAAATCACCCACCTCTCCACCCAGACTAAGGCAGGACCACAGGACAGGGCTCCTGGGAGGGCTGGCTCTGCAGGGGTCTCTTGGTGGCCTGCCAGTTTTGACTGTCTCCTGGACTTTGTAATTTGGGTCTTTTTTTTTGAGATAGGGTCTCGCTCTGTTGCTCACGGGGGAGTGCAGTGGTGATCAAAGCTCACTACAGCCTCAAACTCCTGGGCTCAAGTGATCCTCCCACCTCAGCCTCCTGAGCAGCAAGGACTACAGGTGCACACCACCATGCCTGGCTAATTTTTGTATTATTTGTAGATAGGGGGTCTGGTTCTGTTGCCCAGGCTGATCTCAAACTCCAGGACTCAAGCAATACACCTGCCTTGGCCTCTCAAAGTGCCGGGATTACAGGCGTGAGCTCCCACGCCCGGCCTAGGTCACTGATGTTTCTTTATTTTTTTTCATGTTGGCATTCAGTGTCCTTGCGACTGGGTGTTTTGCCTTTTCTCTTTCCAACCTTCATGCACCTTAACCTAATGAAACATTGCCAGCATGTTGTGCTAATGATCCAAACATACTTCAGGGTATTGGAGGTTTTGTAGGGGTGTGGCCAGCTTGCCCAGCTTCCCACTTTAACAACGGTATCAATATCTGAAGCAATCAACAAAAGCAAAGTGAGGGTGCAGCAGTGAGCTTGGAAACAGAGAGCCTGGCCTGCAGGGAACCCCGCACCCAGCTGGGCACACTCATCAGACTGCAACCCCGCCAACAGGTGCTGCTGGAAGCTGTTCACCAGCCCTGTCCAGCGCCGCGCCCCGGGGACCCCCCCCCCCCCCGTCAGCTTCTGCAAAGGTGCCCACACTCAGCAGAGACGTGAGCAGTTTTCTTGACGCTCCATCCTCATTGAAGTGAAATCCACGCAGCCAGCATCAGAGAAGATGAAATGGGACAAGCTCTCACCGCTGCCAGCGGAGGGATACCTGGCTGGGACTCAAAACCCCTATTACAAAAATCAAACCATTAAAAAAATAGCCAGGAAGAAGCAGGAGATTTCCCTCCACCATCTGTTAATTTATAGGGTTATTGGTGTCAGCAATTTAGGAGAAGTTAAATTATATTACAGCCCCACTCACAACTCTGCCATGGAAACTCAGAAATGTAATCACAAATTTTAATTGAGAAAAATTGCTCTGGATCAAATTCCTTTTTTTTTTTTTTTTAAAGAAACAGATTAAATTATGTTGGGGGGAGGGGAGTGGCAATATGAGTTTTAAATTAGTTGTGATAAAATTGAAGTGTGATTGTAAACCAATTTGTGTTTTGTGTATTGTGAGTAATTATTGGGAGAGAGAGAAACCAATCCGGGTTATTTCTGCTGAATGCCGCACCGTGCCTGGGAAGAACATCAGCTTTTGCAAACAGAAGTTCACGTCTCAGGCAAAGGAAGGGAAAGGAATAAATGGCCGAATCCCTCATAAGTCAGGAAAGACACACATTTGGCTCCAAAGGTTTGAAAGGGTGACAGACAGCTGTCACCCTCCCTCAGCTAACATCAGGCTGTTCCCCAGACCCACTCATCTGCAGACAATTTCTCCTGGATCAATCCGGTCCACAGGTTGCCATGCCCTGACCTGACCTCCTCCCTCTCCCCAGGCTGCTGGTCAGTGCCTTGATCCACCTGCCATCGGGGCTATCCGAGACGCTCATCGAGGTGCTTACCCGCTAACAGCTCTGTGCGGCTGGAATGAGCTTGCATCCCCCATTGCCTTTCTTGTGGAGAGATTAAACATCTTTCAGGTGCTGGGAGGACCCTCACGGTGGTCCTTCATTACTGGAGTCGCCGGGACCTGCAACACCTTGCCAACACCCTGGCCACCACCTCCTGCCCCTGCGCCCACGTGGCTCTCTGTGCCCCAGCTGGAGAGGGCCCAGCTGGTCAGCAGCTCTGCCAGGCACTGTCCAGGGCTTCCCTAAGGGACCGCCGGCCCATGCCCATCTCTCCTTCTCCTTCCAGCATCCCCTCTCTTTCACTCTGCCCTCAAACAGCATTTCACTCCATCATTCATTTCTTGGTCTTTGGGCCAAGGTTGCGTGGGTGTGCACACGTGGGTGCGCTGTGCAGGGGTACCCAGTGTAACTACCTGCACTTATTTATTTATTTAGAGAAGCAGAGGAAGTGGAGGTGTTGCCAGTTCTTGCCATTTCATCTTGATTTAGTCATTTTTATATGGCTCGCAAGACATAGGCAGATTTCTCTGTTTCTTTATTTGTTCATTAAAACTTCAATAAAATTGTTATAAAAATGTCTTATTTTGGTAGTTAATTGCCATTTCCATTTTAATATGCATGCGGTGTCGGCTCTTCTCTGAGATTCTTCGAGTCTCTCTGTAAATAATACAGCTGCCTTGGACGAATGTTCCCTGCCTGCTGCGTATTTACTCAGTCATCAAAGTGCAAATGCGGCGGGTAACAGATCACTCCCTTCGAGAGAATCCACTCCACCGCCAGCTCGCACACAGCCCTCCACGGGCCACGGCCAAGTGCTGAGCCAACAGAGTTTGCCTCCTGCCTCATACCGGGTTCTTTCAGCCTGAGGTGGGCGCCACAGAGAGCGTCCCAAGTTCTCAGATATTTGCCTGTCTCTGGGAAAATGCACCTGCCTCCCTGTGTTTCTCTGAAGCCAGAATCCTGGCCCTCCAGGGCTTGGCTGAGATCCCCGGCCAGCGTCTGCGTAGGATGGTGGGACAGGCTGAGTGCAGCGTCTTTCAGAGCCAAACAGGGTCCCCGCTCTGAGGCACGGGGAGAGGATCACCCAGGGGACCAGAGGGTGGGGGTGGCGGCGGGCGTGGAAGCCCACCTGCGCTGGGCCTGGATGGCACTAGGCTGCAGGGAGCAGGGGGAGCAGTGTCAGCTGGAGCCTGGCTGTGGCTTGGGATGGAGATGGGAGCCTTTATGTCCTGCATGTGAGGGGCCCAGAAGCCTCTTTATAAGGCTTGAATACCTGGCACTCCAGGAAAATGAGAGCCGGCCTGCAGGGCAGTTGCTTCCTGTGACGGAGCCGGTTCCTGGCACCTCATCTCCACCAGCTCTGAGCTGCACAGGCCCATTAGAGACCACGGGAAGGGGCCTCTGAGGAGCTCTGGGACTTGCTCAAGGCCACCAGGGCTGGAATTTGTTGCCACAGCTATGGGAGAGGGGTAAAGCAGGAACATCAGACAATCCTGCATGCCCGGCTCTGAGTGCAGACCTCATTCTCGGACACTCTGAGGCCACACAGGTGTGAGGGGCCCCACTTCCCAATCTGTGTCCCCAGATGCTGGTGATGTCCTATCCTGAGTCCAGGACCCCTCTATGGTTGGAGCAGGGTAAGCCCCAGAACATCTCACAAGCCAGAGTACCTTCTCCAAGTGCAGAAAATGGAGAATTATGGGAAAGTAAAAATTCAGAGGCGTGAAGCTTGCACACGCGAGGTTTCTGGGCCATAGTGAGCCGCAGGGGAGATGGAGGGGCAGGCATGTGACTCCTGCCTCTGAGGCGGCTCCTGCACTCCTGAGCGTGGCCAGGGGTTCTATAGGGCCAGCGAGGCTGATGCACAAAGAGGGGATGTGGCTCACGGGTGACCGTTAGGGTCAATGTGCAGAGGAACCAGGGGACTCATTAAAGAGCAAATGTGCTGTGAGTAGAGACTCTCTTGGCAATGTCAGGGAGAGGAACGGGATTCCTGGGATGCGCATGGAGTCTGCGGGCTGTTCCCTCTGCAAAAGGGGGGCTGAGGCGTTCCCAGCCCTGGTCACCTCCACCCCAGACTTCCAGCCTCTTCTCTCTGGCTGCCTCCTCGGCTTTTTCCAGAACCCTCACAAGTATCTCACAAATCCAGGATGCCCGACACAGGCTCAATTCCCCTTCCTGTTCCTGCCCAGCTTCCCTGGGGGGTCTCCAGGAGCAACATACATCTCATCCAGGAGCCCAACTGAAGGTCTAGGACCTTCGATTCCCTGGTTTCCTTGATGCCAGCATCCAGACCACCAGTAGGTTTCAGGGACCTCCGACATACCTCCAGAGTCCCCAACACCTCAAGACCACCGGCCTCCACGCTCACCCCCGACAGCCCGTCTGCCCCCCAGCAGCCTGGGTCTGACTGAGGACGGTCAATCAGCTCCCACCCCTGCCCCACTCAGAACTTTCTGGGGCTGTCCACCGCACAGGAATAAAGCAGATGACAGGCTCCTGCAGCCCCTAACTCTCTCCACCTCGTCCCCCTCGCCCACTCCACTCCAGCCACCCTGGCCTCCGGCTCCTCCACAAATCACAGCCTGTGCCCTGCTGTGCCCTCCTTTTCCACCAGGCTTTATGGGGCTGTGCCTTCTCAGGCCTCAGCTCAGATGCCAGGTCCTCAGAGAACCCAGCCCTTCAGGAAGCAGCCACCAGCCACCCACCCCATGGATTTTCGGGGCAGCACGCACCACTCTGGGACCATTCACTCATTCACTTAAACAGCCCCACACCCAGAAGGCAGGCTCCGTGGGAAGTGGGGTTCAGCCTTCCTCTCTGCTCCACCCGCCTGCCCAGAGTGGGTCTGGTACAAAGTGAGCAGACAGTAGCCATCGGTTGACAGGATCACTAAATCCCAAATCTCCATTTCCTGTTGTTCCTGGCATGCTGTTTTGGGACAGTCCTTGACTGGGCTTGCAGTCTATAGAAGACACACGCTTGGGTGTTCCTTGAATGACGGGGCTGATGGAGATAAAGCTCCTGTTCAGATGCAGGCAGACTCTGAACTCTGCCAGGACAGAGATGCTCTCTGCAGCTGGGAACAGTGCTGCTCTCCCAGGCCAAGCACGTCTCCCAGGTGTCTGATGGGCTCAGTGGGCAGTTAACGATCACGTTGACTACACAGACACTGCGTGCAACTCTGGGGATGAAAAGATGGGTAAGACAGAGGGGCCAGGGGTTGAAGGATGAGGGTGTGCTGGTGGGTGACAGGGAGCAGGCGTGAGCAAGTTGGATAGCCCGCTGTTTGCTTTCTGGTGGGAAAGCTCGCTCTCCACTGATGGGGGACCCCATATGGGGCTGGGGACCTGGAGGAACACATTATAGCCCATCCAGCACAGCCTCCAGGGAGAGGACCCTGCAAAGCCCCAGGATGTCTACCCAGCCCACCCATGTGTCATTACCCACAGCCCAGGTTGCTCCCTCAGCTGGAGAGGCTACCCCATGTGGCCAGGGCCACTCAGTCAATGTGAGGCTGACTCCTGGTGCCCAGGGAGGGGCTGGGCAGGAGCCATCCAGCTGCAGTGCTTGGGCAGTGGTCAGCCCAAAGCTCAGAAAGCCAGCGTCCAAGGCAAAGGGCAGGATGCTCCCTGGGCCATCTTGGACACATTAAGTAGAGTTGGTGGGGGAGGCTTGTCTCTTGGTATTTATTGGGCCCCCAGTAAAGCCCCTCTATCCTCAACACTTTAGTTTCTGCTCTGGATGTGTTTGCGCACATGTGCGCACGCACACACACACCTCATACACTCTCATGCACATGCACATGGTATTTCTGGGGAAAATCTTAACTCCTTGCTCTTTTTAACTCCTTGAAAAAAATCACTTTGGCTTGTTCCAGTTTCATTCTCCTATGAACAAAATATCCACTCCAGCAGAAGTGGGAGGGGTGACTGTGACTGTGGGGAAAATAGCATCTCCTTTGATGTTAAGTAATACAACAAACTCCTAAATGAAAATCCACTCAGAGAAAATGAAATAGAAGCTGCCTGGGCATCAAAAATTGCAAAATGAAACTGTTAAAGAATAAAACTCATTAAATGCCTGTGATAACACTTTATTTTAATAGTACATTTAATTCATACTTAATTCCAATGTGCTCTAGCAGCAGCCCTGGTGCTCCCACACGAACACCAGATAAATGGATTACGGCAAGCCAGGAGACAATGAGCGCTCACTGAAGCCGGCGCGGCGGTGGGTGAAAAATGCTTTAACAGAATATATTTCCCATACATGAATCACCAGCATATTTGATAACACCTTCCACAGAAATAAACCTGAAGGAATATATCTTCCCCACACTGACAATGTAGATTAAACGGTTTTACCCTGTAGTCTATGCGGACGCTGCTATCTGATTTAGAGCTCACAGAATTCACAAGGTAAAGAGGGCAGGGGCAGGCACCTGGCAGGGTCAAGGGGTTGTGGTGTCTGCCACCTGAGAAGGAAGGGGGCTTGCCAAGAGCACAGTGGCCACACCTCTGGGTGCCCGGTAACCATGGAGACAGCAGCCCTTCCTGAGTACCACACTCTCGCACCAAAGACGCCATCCGCATCATGACCACGCCACAGAAGTCCTGCCACTGCACATTTCTGATCTGAAACCAGGAGGGCAGCACACAGGGATGCTCCTGCCCACGGGGGACACACCATGCCGCAGCCTGGAGCCCCTGTGCTGAAAGTCGCCTTAGGGAAAACAAGTAGAGCAAGTTTCAAAATCAGCAAGACAGAGGCATCAACCAGCCCGGTCACTAGGAAAGCTAACTGCATAGCTGACGAGAAGCAACCCCACAACCAGCCTGTGGTCCAAGCCATGCCCGGGCGCCACATTAGTCTTTCTGGCAGACGAGCAGGTATCTCCGGCACCATCACTGGTGAAGCAGCCGATTCCTGTATAAAGAACAGCAGAGCCCAGCCCCTGACTCCCTGACCTGCTCATGCCCGCAGACCGCGGCTCTGTCTGTCCTAAACCGTTTCTTTTTCTTTAAAGTATTTATTTAATTCTAAAGGAATGGGTGTGCTCTGGCAGCCAACACCTGCTCTAAAAGCGAGCTGTGATTTTATGGTATATTGTGCTGGCACCACGTCTCAATCTATCAAAGTCAGTGTCCCCAGAGCCTGAGAAATCAAAACATCATGAATAGAGCACCACTTCCCAGCTCCAGCTGTCTGCCGGCGAGAGAGCCAGCCCAATGAGCAGTGCCTTATTGACCCCTCCATCGCGCACAGTCGATCCCGGCCACCTCGCCACCGGCCCAGCATCTGCTCAATTAGAGGAGGATGAACGCAGGGCCCCAGCCCAGCAGAGGCAACGTCTGAGGAGCTGGAAGGCTTCTGCCTGTAGACACCGGCAGGACTGGGTCACAGCCCAGCAGGACGACCCTTGGGTCCTTCCTAGCAGATGCTCTACTGGCCCACCTAGATTCCCTTCCAGGGAGCTGCTCCCACCCCAGTTGCTGAGACTCTGGGCAACTGACGGCTCTCAGCTGAGTCCCTCCCAGAGCACTGTCCTCAGAGAGAGCCACCTCACCCAAGGTCCCTGGGGAGGGTCCACATCCATGACAGGTGGGCAGAGGGGTACAAAGGCCATGCCCTTTCGCCTCAAGGCAGGGCAGCTCCAGAGCTCCGCAGAGGTCTGCTGGGCCATGTTGCGACTGCCTCACAGTATCACACCTCTCTTGCCCAGTTCTGCTGCCTTCGCTCCCACATGAGTGCTAACCCCAGGCCTGCACGTCACCTTCGCAGAGTCAGCTTCCAGAGGACCCCGGCCTCAGACACCCTCCTCTCCTTCTTCTCTTCCTCCTCCTTGAAGTCCTCCTCCTCTCCCTCCTCCCCTCCCCTTCTCCCTCCTCCCCTCATCGTTTTCTTCCTTCATCTCATCCTCTTCCCCCTCCTCCTCTTCCCTCTCCTCCTACCCCTTCCCCTCCTCTTCTTCATTTCCTCTTCTTCCCCTTCCTCCTCCTACTCCTCCTTCCCATCCTCCCCTCCAGTCCTCCTCCTCCTCCTCAAGTCCCCTGACCTTCTCCCACTGCTTGATCCTTCTTCAAAATGCAAATCACATTGGCCAGATTCATGCATGGGTCACCCAGCAGTTAGCAATGAGCACTCATGAGCCCTGGGCTACAGGTATCAGGAGAGACTGAGACAAGAGAAGACACATAGTAAGAAGAGTCCGCTTTCCCTGGTTTTAAGGTTTAGATTGCATAAGTCAGATTTACTCCTAGCCAATAACTTGAAAATATTTCCCCAGCCACCTACCATGGGATGCAGCAGAGGAGAAAATGGCATCACCATCCACCCCTCCAGGGAGGGCAAGCAAAGGGAGCCATGGCCAGTGGGCACCATGGTGGGCCAGACAGGTAGCTCTTTTGGGGGATCTCTGTGGCAGCCAAGGCATGTGACAGAGGAGGAATCAGAGCCCACCTGGCCCCCCAGGAAGGCTGCTCACCTGCAGGCAGGCACTGTGGACAATCCACTGACGACTGTTCACTATGAATGGGTTTCTCCTGCCTCCAAATGTCTGGGACACCCCGGCATGACTCTGTGTGCATTCAGGGATGGGAAATTAACTTCAGCCAAAGACAAACAACAACCAAAGTGCAGGGACACCTGAAATTCTTACAGGAGGTTCTCAGCACACGGCAAGTTTAGTCCCAATGGGATTTGCTTTCGTGTCCTGCTAATGAGATTAAGAGGTGTGGGGACAGAAGTTCCTGTCCCCACCATCCTTTATTATGCATTGGCCCTGTCTTTCCTTCCAGTGGAGTCCACGGGATGGGTTCTCTTACAGAACAACTTTCCCCCTCTCCACAGCCGTGCCCACTTCATTCTGCAGAAGGGCTGAGCCTTACCTAAAGCAAAGGGAGCTGCAAAGATGAGGGGTCCAGTAGAGGCACCAGCTGAGGAAAGAGGGCCCCCCCCGACACCAGCCCAGGGCTGTAGCCACGCCACACCACACCATCCAGGCTGGGGACCAGGAAGCCACGATCCTGGGTGCTGCCCTGCATCTGGGTTTCCCAATGTGGCTTCACAATGCTATTTGAACTGCGTTAATTTCCAAACCTAGGATGCCTGCGTTTGAAGATGGAAATGCCACATTGGGAGTCAGTCGTGGGTTCCACTGGTTCCCCGCACCTGCTGCCTTGGTCTCGGCTGCTCTACAGGACAATTGAGAAGCCTGTGGGTGAGTGACCTCATGTCACCATGAATGACACCACTCCCTCGATTGTTACCATCCAAGAAGGTGCTGGAAGAGCTCACCAGGTTTCAAGCAGCAATGAACCAAGAGGTCCTCGTACACCAGCCCGATGCTGCTCCGCAGCCCCACACTCAGCCTCCCTCCAGCCAGACACACGGGCGTCTGGGAGGTTGACGCTCAGCCAGGGCTGACCCCATTAGGGCCATGAAAATGTCATGATTTCTTTCAAAATGAGAAGAAAACATGAACTTTAAAGGCCAACGATGCTTTTGTCTTTGTATCCACACACTGTAGCAAAATCTACTTTTTACTATTTTTTGATGGCGGGAGATGGCCCACACAGGGCCCATGACAGTCAGGATGCAGCCATGGGTTTAGCGAAGCCAGGAAAAGGCAGATCCCAGTCACCTGCTCACTGCCGCCTTCTCTCCAGCCCACAACCCACCACACAAGGAGGTCGAGGAGGGGCTCCAACCACACCAGCTCTGCCACCTCTGGGCAGCCTGGGGGCAGCTGCTCTGAGCTGTCTCACTGTGCCCAGTGTGGCTGGCAGGCATCCGGTGGTGCTGTGTACACTCTCCAAGCACAGGAGCAACGGACGGCTCTGCATGGGGAGGGGCTGCCCATCAGCCGGGGTTGACCTGTGGCACTGGGTGCCAATACCATCTTCCCACCTCCCCAGGCATGGAGCCACCTCCACATCTATACCCAAAGGCACCAGTGCTTCTGCCACAGGCTGACCCCACTCCCCAGGGAGGGCCTGAAGGGGGTTCACCAGAAGGGGTGCCCTTGACCCTGGCCGTGACCCTTGCCGTGACTGCTGAGGGCGAAGGACATGTGTTTTGGAGGGTGTGCTGTTTTCACACCTGGAACTCAAACGGCCTCAGCGTGACAGGGCTTGCCTGGGAAGCCCCTTGAACACCAGGTATACACATGGCACCTCCTCCCGGCCTTCCCTTCCTGCCACCCCAAACCCTGGGTGTGTGTTCTGGGGCATGGTTGGTATTGCAATGGTTAGCCTTTAAAGCCACTCCCCTGCCACCAACATCTTGGTCAGTTCTGCCCGCAATGGCCTTGGGAGCCCAGGTGTGTCTCCAGGTGATTCCTCACTGCGGCTGCCTCTCCCCTCCCTAGAGGGCCTTTCAGGTCCTGCGGCTCCTCATGCCGCCCTAGCTCAGGCTCCCTCTGCAGCCTCGGGAAACAGCATCTGCCCTGATGGATGGAGATTTGGTTGAACATCTGAGTGCCTATCCCCTGGCCTTGTCCCTCCTATCCCCGCTTTCCCTCTCAAAGAAGCTCCCATGGGAGAGAATGCCAGCTACGTCGGTGCAGAGTGGGCTTGGTGAGCACTGGGCTGCAGGTGCACGTTTCTCCTCTAAGCCCCACCAGATGCCCTTCGTTAGATGGAATTTGGGATCCCACCAAAGAGAAGGCTTTTGGCCAGCAAGCGAGTTCACACCTGGGGCCTCGCTGGCTCCCAGCCCTTCCTGATGCTCCCTGCTCTGTAGTGACTGGGTCCTGGTGCCAACTGCATCGTCACCCAAGCACCTTTCTCACCAGGAGCAAATGCTCACAGACCTAAGAGGAAAGAAGCCACTGACGGCACTTGGACGTCAGAAATTCTTCCAGATAGATTCCCCATGGAAGCAAAGTTGGAAACACCACGCTGCCCGCGTCGCCACGTGTGCTGCCCTCCCGTTCCCAGCAGGGCCAGAGCCCTGCCCAGTGCCTCACTTGACACTTGCAGAATGTACTCGCTGCCACCTCAATATTGTGGCCAGATATAATGTGGACACACCCAACCACGCTCACATGCTCACGCACACACATACACGCCTCACACGCACACACCCTGATGTGCATCGTCACATACACACACACACGTGCTCACTCACACAGGCACACACACATACATGTCTCTCATACACCCTGAAATGCAGTCACACACACTAACACATACGTGCTCACTTGCATACACACAGGCCCACGCTCACATACACACATACATGTCTCACATGCATACACCTTGAAATGCAGTCACACTCACTCACACACGTGCTCACACATGCACATGCATGCTTCTCTGGGTCCGTAGTTCCCAGGGCCAAGTGCCTTCTCTAGGGAAACCAGTGCCCCCATGTAGGGCCATGCCAAGCGCACCTGGAGCTCCCAGCAGGTGCTTGTGACTGGGAAGGCACCTTCCCTTGCGTCCCCTAAACAGTGTGGAGAGGGAAGGGGGTCATGCATGGCAGGGGACTTGGGGAGGCAGGCATGGTGGGGTGGGTGCCCAGGCCAGTGTGGCGTCCCTCCTCCTGTCTGGGTGTCCCTGGGCCGCCTGCTCTGCACTGGGGCCTGGGACCTCCTTCTCTGCCACTGAAGGACCATGATGAGGGGCCATAGTGGGGGCCCTGTTGCCTCCAAGGGGCAGATAAACCCCACTTTTCTCTGCCTGGGCACCCGGGTTTGGAAGGTTCTGCTACGTTTCACTGTGAAATAGGCACATCCGAAGGGCTATGAATATCTTGTTGCTTTAGAACAAACGAGGAAGCTTTGCCAGTGGCCAGATTCCAGAGGGGTCCAGGGCTTCCGTCTTCCTCAGCTGACTGCCCATGCTCGCCCTCCCCTTTCCTGCTCCCTGTGGGGGCGAAAGCTCCCTGGCCGCAGAGCTGCCCTTGTTGCTGGGCTCCATAGACCCAGTGCAGTCTATCGGGGCTTCGGCTCCTGAAGGCACAGAGCTCCTTGCTGCTCCTGACACAACCCCGTTTAAAGAGAAAATCAAGAAGCCCAGAGTGTCCAGCAGCCCCTGGAGTTGGGGCCACTTGATAAGGAAGCTCCCACCACCCACATGCGGTGTGGGGACACGTGCCACCTCCAGGACGCCCCCGGCAGCCCTCATGCTCTTTCCTCTTCTCGAAAATGTGGAAACCACGTGTTAAAGATGGTAGATCCTGCAAGTGGGAGGGACTGGGGCTTGGGGTCACCCTTGGGAGCAGAGCCTTGCCCTGGTCAGCCCTGCCCTGAGGGACCTGGCATGGTGAGAAGCGCGTCTCTGCTGTGTCACGGCACTGAGATGGGGAGCTTGGCCGTCCCCGCAGAAAGCATTGTTCAGCTCATTCCGAAACCAGGATCAGAGGATCCAGGCTCCTAAGCAGGCTGAGGAGACATGCAGAGCAACCACAGCCCATAGGCAGGTTCGGGGAGACCCTTCCGGCAGACGCTTCAGTTACAGGCAGGTTGGGGGAGACCCTCCCCACAGACGCTTCATTTGGGCCTAGCACAGAGAATGCACCCTCTAAACGCCAGTGACTGCGAGGATGAGTATGGCCACAGCCCTCAGCAATGCTCCTCCCAGTGCTTTGAGGGCTCCTTCTCCAGGAACAGCCTGCTCCAGACAGTACTGCCTGCCCACAGGACTCTGTTAGCTGGCTACCCCCACCCACCCCATGGCCTTCCCATACTATGCCTCGCAATCTTATGGTTCCCCTGGGGTCCTA
The DNA here is from genome assembly GCF_007565055.1 of Rhinopithecus roxellana. NCBI lineage: Eukaryota > Metazoa > Chordata > Mammalia > Primates > Cercopithecidae > Rhinopithecus > Rhinopithecus roxellana. The sequence continues at coordinate 32,324,803 of NC_044567.1, read as the reverse complement.
TAGCCCCCCTATCCTGTAGACCCCCTGTCCTATGCCCCCCCATCCTATGTCTCTTCCCAGGTCCTACAGGCCCCACTTCCCTATCCTGTGGATCCCCCTAAGTCCTATGGGCCCTCCCATCCTATGGCTCTCCTCAGTCTTATGGCCCCCCAGTTTTATGTCTCCCCTCCGGAGCTATGGGCCAGTCCATGGCTCTGCCTCTGTGTGATAGATGCTCCCAAGGCCAGGCCTGGCCTGGGCTCCCACTCCTGGGGGTCTTTCTCCATTCCAAATCCCCCCAGACACCTGTCATGATGAACAGCCTCGCCCAGCCCAGCCTCCTGGCTGGAGGCTCTGGGACGTCAGCGCCCCCATGCTCCCTGGGGACTTCCTCCCCACCCACAGGGGCAGGGCAGGGACAAAAGTGTGAGACACACCTGATTAACACTTCTCATCCTCCAGAGAAAGGGGAGTCTAGGCAGGGGCATTTGCCCACTCTTGGGTGGGCATCAGGAGGAACCAGCATAGAGGTAGAGCCGTGTGTCCAGCTGGCCGCAGGTGTGCTGGGGGAAGCTGACAGACAACATGAGTCTGCTCCTGAATTTTTTTCTGGTCGAATTGTGTGAAGTGAGTCTATAATGCAGAGCAAGGCAGGGTAGCAGGCTGGCGGGGGAGCTGGCAGGAGTCAGGGGCTGATGAGGCACAAGGGCCAGCAGTTGGAGCCCAGCCCAGGGTAGATGGGGCCGGCCCACCAGACTTTTATCTCACTCCTTGGAAGGGGAAGGTCACGTGGCCTCTCAGCAGGTGGGGCAGAGGCCTGGCCTCCAAAGCTTGTAGAGACAGGGGTGACGGCAGGGGAGCAGGTGGATTCCAACCCCATTTCCACGTGTTATGAATGCATCGGCCTCTCCAGCTGTGCTCCCAGCTGTGGCCCAGGCCTCAGGTCCATGAACCCCTCCAAGTTCTTCCCTCTGTCCTCCCCACCCCCACAGCCCCCACACAATCACACTCAACTCCAGCTCCTTAAGGGCCTAGTTGACACCCCTCCCCACATTTCCATGTGGAGAAAACGAAGTTCAGAGAGGGAGGGGGGCTTGCCAAGGACCCAGTCCCACCCTACCTGGCACTCTCGGGCACTCGGGCTGGCCGTGGGAGCATGTCACATGCTCAGAGCCTCTGATCACGAACGGCAATGCCAGCCTGAACCCATCCTGGCTCCATTCAGAACACACTTGAAATCTTTGCTCCAAAGTGCTCCGTGAAATGGGTCAGAGGGGCCAGACGGGCACTTTTCTGAACACGCGTTCAAGCATTTGCGAACACTCCATCTGAGAACTTGACTCCTGCTGGCCTGAATCTGTCTCGGTGGTTTTACAGCCAAGACGGGAGGCCCCGGGGCCGCCAGCATCACTTTTATGTGTGAGTTTCACACGGCTGCTTTCTTCTGGACAGAGTCCCCCCTAGGCCCCTGAGCAGGAGCTGGGCCCACCACCTGCCCAGCAAGACACGGGCCACCCTGGAAAGACACGACCTCCTTCCTCCAGGGCAGCCTGGGCGCAGGGACCAGTTTCCTCCCATCTCCCTGTGGTTTTGTGATGAGTTTTCTCTTCTCTTTTTTTTTTTTTTTTTTTTTGAGCTTTTGTCCCCCAGGCTGGAGTGGCGCGATCTTGGCTCACTGCAGCCTCCTTCTCCAGGGTTTAAGTGATTCTGCTGGCTCAGCCTCCTGAGTAGCTGGGATTACAGGTACCCACCACCACGCCTGGCTAATTTTTGGACTTTTAGTAGAGACGAGGTTTCGCCATGTTGGCCAGGCTGGTCTCGAACTCCTGACCCCAGGTGATCCAACCACCTCGGCCTCCCAAAGTGCTGGGATTCCAGGCATGAGCCACCTTGCCTGGTTTTGTGATGAGTTTTCTAAGCACCTGGTACAGCCGCTTGCTCTACATAGAGCAGATTCCAGGGAGAGGAGGGGCTGACGAGAGTGGGCATGAGAGAAGTAAAGAGGAGAAGCCCCAGCCTCCCAGGGCAAGGGACCACCGTCTCCCAGAAGGGTTTCCAGGCGAGGGGGTTGGTGTGTGGGTGGTGGTGCGGGGGCAGGCTGCTCTGTGCCCAGGTAGAACAAGGCTGAGCCCTTCTTTGGAAAGGACCGACTTTCCATGAAGAAACAGGGCCTGCTAATAGATGAGAATTAAGAAAACCCATTAAGCTAATGAGTTGCTGCGGAAGACTTAGGGTAGCAAATAAAAACTGGAAGGGAGGGCTTTCAACATTTGCTTTAATTTAAATTGAACCAGAGCAATGAGAAAATGCCAGAGCTGGCTGCGCCCAGGTACACGCGGCGAGGCTGGCACGCGCACAGCACAAGCGTACACGCTTGAGGCTCCGTTCGCCTATTTTGCGGGCTTTCTCCTTGTTTTCACATGTGTAGGTGTGCCTGACTTTTAAGAACACTCCAAATCAAAACAGATAAGTTAAAGAAAGATGTTTGCCCTTAGCAAAAGGGTTCTTTTCTGGGAAAGATTTCTGGCAAGATGTCTTTACAGACTGAGCCTCCCCCAGTGCATTTAAAATACGATTTGATTGAAAGAAACTCTATTTCCATGCAACATCTACAGCCCTTGCTCCTCTCAGCCCGGTGGCTTCCTTCTTTCCAAGAGCCCTAAGTTGCAGCCACTTCCGTCTCTCCCTCCTGCCCAAGCCCTACCCAGCTCCCCTCCCCTGCAGCTCCACCAGCCTAAGGGCGCCACTCTCCTCGCCTTGCCAGATCTGGGTCCCCTGGGCTCGCCAAGAGCCAGCACAGCAGCTCCCTGCCATTGGGAGGCACCTTGTGTGAGAGACACCCTGTGTTCCTGCAGTAATGTGACCTCCCTGGGGACAGGGACACAGCCTCCTGAATCCCATCATTTGATCAAGACAAGGTTCCTCCAGGAGATTCCAGAGAAGAGTCAACGAAGGAAAGTCATTTTCCAGGCAATTGGTCAACAAGCATCGATGACGGATCAACCCACTCTGCAGAGACTTGTGGAAGGCTGGGTGGGTAAAGAGGGCACAGGGCCCTGCCTCTAAGAAGCTGCTGGTCCAGTTAGGGAGACAGAAAACACACACACACACACACACACACACACACACGTAACACACGAAGCACTTCTGTGTTGGGGATGTTGAGGGTGTGTATTTAGGGAGTGTTGAGGGTAATCAGAGACAACACACTCTCGGCCCCCCGGGGGAGGCCCCAGAAGCAGGGTGAGGTGCTAAGCTCTGGGGAGGGGCCAGCGTCCTGGGAGAGCTCTCTGCTGCCTCGTTGCCATCTCCACTCAGGGTGGGACACATCTGTGTGCAAAAAGCTTCTGGGGCTGAGCAGACTCGGGCAAGTGGCTGCAGTGATGGAGGTGGGGTGAGAGGAGATTGAGGTTCTCCCTTGGAGGCCATAAGGGGCCCAAGTCTGATGCCCAATTCAACCTCGCTGCCAGGAAGAAACCCCTCCTTTGAAAACGGCCACTGAACCCAGAGGCTGCAGGACACGGCCCCTCACCCTCAGGTCCATAACAAGGCAAGCCTGCCTGCTGCCAGGTGCCTGGGTTCCAATCCTGGTCCTGCTTCATGCCAGCTGTGTGGCCTTGGGCAAGTTATTTAGCCTCTCTGTGCTTCACTTTCCTTGGCTGTAAAACAGGGACTACAGTGATGCTTCCCTCCCGGTATGGTGCTGGGATTTAGTGAGATTCTGTTTGTAGAATACTAAAATCCATTTTCAGCACACATTGAGGGCACAATAAATGTAGAGACAATTCTCATCCTGATCATGCCCAGATGTGGAGTCTGAGTGCCCCAGAGCCCATCCGATCCCCTCCCAGGCAGCATGGTGGCCCTGTGCCCCCCAAGTCAACACCCCCTCCTTCCTTTCTCTAGCAGCCCCTGGGCGAGGAGACAGCCTTCTCTAGGTTTGTCTCTGTCCACTGGGTCCCAGGGACTCCCAGCCTGGAACTGATTGGTTAGAATTAAATGATTTCCTCCCATTTTTGGCCCCACTTGGAGAGGAGGGAGAAAGTCCGGTCTCTGTTCCTGAAGCTGCCTTTCCAATCATGGATCACAAGCAAAGAGGAGATGTGGGTGGAGAGGGAAGGTGGAGGTGGCAGGGGCTGGCCAGGCACCCGCAGGACCCTCTGTGTATACTGGGGAGATTGGAGCTGCCGAAATGAAGAAAGCTGGGCCTCAGGTGGGAACCCCCACCCCAACACACACACAGCCAAGTGTCCAGCTGAATTCCTTTTCAAAATATTGTAAGAGAAGTCATATTCCAGTGTGAACAAATTGACTCAATTAAATTACCAGGGCCTCCCCAGCCCAGCCCACTGCGTGTTTGCTCAGCTCTCAGGAGTGGGAGCTGCTGTCTTGCAGCGAGGGCCGTACGGGGGCTGGAGGAAGAGGAGGGGTGCAGGTTCCAGGTCCAGTGACCGCGAGTTGAGGACCTTGTTTTCAGCAGGTGGGGAGGCTCACAGGGTTGGGGGGACTTCATCTGTTCTGTTTCTTTTCTGTCCCTCCACCGTGGAGACATCGTGAGCACGAGAACAGTCTGGTTTCTCAGGGGTCCGTTTTCACCTCCCTGGAACCCCGAGGTGGGGGAGGTTTGGGAACCCCCATCCTCTTCTCCCTTGCCCAGTGCCACCCCAGCCTGGAGCCCGGCGCCTGCCCTCCCACCAGCATCTCCTAAGGAGCGAGGGTTGCTGCTCCCTCCAGCCTGTTTGCAGGTTGAGTTTGGGGACGTTCTGTGTTGTTCTTAAAGAAACCGCAGTGGGCAAAACACCCCAGGTCAAAATACAAAATATCCCACCTTCTAGAGACTCCTTTTCCTAATTAGGCTACTTCTGGGGCATGGCTCTGGCTCTCCACTGCCCGGCTGGTCTTGCGTATTTGTCTAGATACACAGAGCACACGTGTACACAAAGATACACACACACTACACAGACACACAGAGATGCGGAGACGTGGACCACAGATACATACATACACAATTACACGGAGACGCATACAGAGCCCTGCATGGACACGTGCACACGGAGACACATGCACACACACACACACACACAGACATGCACACCCACCTGTAAACAGAAACACATGCACGTGGCACGCGCACACACACACCATGCTCAGCGACATCACCTTCGAACGGGTGACATCCTCATGACCCCTCCATTGCATCCATGCTGCAGGTGCAGGTGGGACGGTCGAGGAACTCCCCTTTGGTAGGAGGCAGAGCTGCACTTGGGTGGTTCCACAGCGCCAGCCAGCGCAGGAAGCCAGAACTGCACTGTGTCAGCGGGGGAGGGGTATTGAGCTTCTGAGCGCCAGCATCGTAATCAGGGGCTTGGGTCCCCACTTGGTCCTTTATTTGCCCCTCTACCCTGCATCCCTCTGGAAACCACAGAAGCCCATGGCTTTCTAGGTGTCCGTGTCCCTGGTGACCCGAGGTCGCCATCCTGGTGGAGGGCAGCTGGAAATGTGTGGGCACATTGGCTGCCTGCTGGGCTGGGTTACCTGAGAATTCCCAGCACTCTGGAGAGGGATCAGGGCACATCTCCGTTAGGCCCAGGGCCCACACAAACACTTTCATTTCTTTTAAAAACAGAATAAATAAACTCTTAGGTTTGGGAAAATGTCTTAATATAGGATATGAATACATTCATTTTTACACCAATGCAGTCACAAACTATAACTTAATATTTCCTTATGGAGGAAGGGGATTGGGAAGGCACAAGTGCCCAGACCCCGTGACTCCCAGCACGGCCCCTGAGAGCACATCCATCTTGTGGGGGACGCATCGGGGCCCCAGCAGGTCTCCACCGAGCCCAGAGCCCTGGAAAGCACCACACCTCTTTGCAGGGGCTCAGCCCTCATCACCACTCCAGACACAAAGATCTGAGTCCTTCCCACCAGTCCTAGAAGATGACAGCGGGTCCAAGAGGGCTCAGAGAAAGGGACAGAGCAGCTGACTCCCTTTCTGGAGCTTGGACTAGGCTCATGAGCGGGATTCCACCTTAGTAACACATGAGTTAGACACAGGCATGCCCTGGACCATAATTTCCGTCGCAAGAACAGGTGGAGGATATATTTAAATAATACGATTGAGAGCATTTAAAAGTATTGCGCCTGCCCAGGTGTCAGACTCACTAGGACATAACCTGTGGTCGCCCTTTTGGGATTGTGTTCACAGCCCCCAGGAAGCCAAGGACAGGATTCGGATGGGTGGGCTGAGCCCAGGACAGAACCTCTCAGGGGCTGGGGCTGTGTGGGGGCCCCGGAAAAGGAAACCTCCTCTCGCTCTCCTGCTCTGCACCCTCCTGTCCCCCTAGCCCCAACTGGGAGCCAGGCTGTGTCCCATGTTAATGCAGCTACTTCACACAATTATCCCAAGTTTCTCCAGGAGGGGCTAATGGATAAGATTTGCTAATCACAGCACATTGATCTCAGTCTCACCCCTGTAACCCTTTCCCCACTGAAAGCCTGGCAGGGAACGTGGATCCTGCTCTCCACAATGGATACAGGGGTGGGGAGTCTGGTCACCGGCACGTGCTATTTGCCTCTGCTCCAGCCCCAGGGCCCAGAGGCCCCTGTCCAGGCTGCGCAATCTTCGGAAAGCAGTTAGGAGCCTGGGTTCCACGTCCCAGCCGTGAGTCTGACTCTGGCCATGTCTCCTGGGGAGGGGGGTTCTCACCTGGAGAAGATGGACACGTTCCACCACCTCTGCCACTCCCAGCCCCACCCTGGCACAGGAGGGCAACCGTCCACCGCATGCGTCGGGTTGGATCAGCCACATGCCTGCTTACTTGTGGTTGCTCAGCTCCAACAAATAAGGGTTTGTCTGTTTCGCTCCCAGGGCTCCGAATGGGCCTGCACATTGTGGGATCACAGCCAGAATTCCCGTCTCCTCGCCTGCCCTGGGGACTCAGGTCTAGGGCTGAGAAAATCTTCCTATGAATGGAAAAGTTGAAGAAGGGGCATGTTCTAATTCTACCCTGTTTTTGTTTTGTTTTAAGGTACTCCCTTGTTCACCTAAAGGAGATGCACGTGTCTCCATCTTCACGCCTTTCTCAGTGTCCTGGATTTTCTACATTAAGCACAGATGGCCGTTTTGGTCAAACAGCACTATCATTTTAACCGGAGAGAATTACACCCCGGCCTTGGATGAATGAATATGGGTGAGCAGGGGCCTCGGAGACTCTACCTCTCAGGGGCCGGCGTTCCAGGCAGGATGCTGGCTCCAGGTCTGCGCTGCGTTTGTGGTGAGGGCCACATAGCTCAGCCCCCTCAAATCCCGGATGGACTCATCTGCTCGCCGTAACATGGCTTCCCTCACTCCCAGTTCCTGGTCCAGATTGGACTCCAGGGTGTTTCACAATTTCAGGCCCCCAAGATGCCATCCCAGTCCTCACATGTGACCTACAGTCCCCTCCCTCTAGTTACCCACTTAAGAAGCACACAGCAGCTCTCAGGCCTGCACGAGTCTGCACATACATCCTGTAGCTCCTCCGGCCGCGGTCTCCCCCGCACCCCACTTGGTACAGCTTCTCCCTCCCTGTCCCCACATCCCCAGCTCTGCCATTCTGCTTCTCCTCCAAATTCTTCCCCTCCATCCCTGTTTGCGTCCCTCTGTTAGTTACCTCCCTCTACCCCACTTGCAGCCCCTTTCTCTCCTAGTCCATGACCGCATGGCCATCATCTCCATCTTTCCCCCAACCGTCAGCATCTCTAACCCTCCCCGTCTGATGCCCCCACCGAACAAATCTCCACAATTCCCCCCTTGCCACCCCTCCCCCAGGCTGCCAAGCCCATCTCCAGCACACGGGGCAGATCTTACAGCAGAAGGATTTAATTGCATGTCAAAATTAAATCTCTTTTGATGAAGAACAATTCAACTACGGCTCTGCCTAATCAAATTAACAAAGTCTTTTTTGATTTTCAATTATCTTCTTCACGGGAACACTTTATCCGAGGCTCTTGTGATGGTGGCCGACAGGCTGTGCATTCACAATGAAGGGCCCTGGCCTGGACCTGCTGACCATTGCCCTGGCCCGGGAGAGGGCTGCATACCCCCGGGGGGCCGCCCAGAGCCTCCTTGGCCTCCTGGAGGCCTTTCCTGGATGCTGAACCAGAGAGCAGGGGTGGTCGACTGTGGCATTCATCCTTTGGAAACGGGAGAAAAATGGGTAAGGGGCAGGCACCCAGGGGAAGGGGCTGGACATCGTGGGGCACCGGCTTTGCACTGGGCACCGAGCTGGGCATTTCGGATGCATTTGGTGAGCAATGGATCCACAGTGGCTCTCAGCAGAACCAGGAGCCTGGGTTCTGCCCGTGTGCTCCAATGCCCTGCTGTCAGCCTCCAGCACACTTTCTAAAGCCCTCCATGAGCACTTCCGTATTTGGGCGTTTCTCCACCAGGCACCCGTGTCGGCAGACTCTGCTGCCCCAAGGTGGCTCTGCCCGGCGGAAATGCAAGGGAGCCACACATACAGCAAGGGAGCCACACATACAGCAAGGGAGCCACACATACAGCAAGGGAGCCACACATACAGCAAGGGGGCCACACATATAGCAAGGGGCCACACATATAGCAAGGGGGCCACACATATAGCAAGGGGGCCACACATATAGCAAGGGAGCCACACATACAATTTCCTTTTTTTTTTTTTTTGAGACGGAGTCTCGCTCTGTCGCCCAGGCTGGAGTGCAGTGGCCAGATCTCAGCTCACTGCAAGCTCCGCCTCCCGGGTTCACGCCATTCTCCCGCCTCAGCCTCCCGAGTAGCTGGGACTACAGGCGCCCGCCGCCTCGCCCGGCTAGTTTTTTTTTTTTTTTTTTTTTTTTGTATTTTTTAGTAGAGACGGGGTTTCACCTTGTTAGCCAGGATGGTCTCGATCTCCTGACCTCGTGATCTGCCCGTCTCGGCCTCCCAAAGTGCTGGGATTACAGGCTTGAGCCACCGCGCCAGGCCCACACATATAATTTTCTATTTCCCAGGAGTCACATTAAAAAAGGTAAAAAGAGGCCGGGTACGGTGGCTCACACCTGTAATCCCAGCACTTTGAGAGGCCGAGGTGGGCAGATCATGAGGTCAGGAGATCAAGACTATCCTGACTAACACGGTGAAACCCCATTTCTACTGAAAATACAAAAATTAGCCAGGCATGGTGGTGGGCGCCTGTGGTCCCAGCTACTCAGGAGGGTGAGGTAGGAGAATCGTTTGAACCTGGGTGGTGGAGGTTGCAATGAGCCGAGATCGCGCCACTGCACTCCAGCCTGGGTGACAGAGCAAGACTCTGTCTCAAAAAAAAAAAAAAAAAAAAAAAAAAAAAAAAAAAAGGTAAAAGGAAACAGGTGAGACTCATGTTAATTTTTTCCACTTAACCCGATATATTTTAAACATTGTCATGTCGACATGTGATCAATGTAAAACCATGCATGAGATGGTGTCCACGTTTTTCTTTGTACAGAGTCTTTGAAGCCCAGGGCATGTGTCCCCATCATGGCACCTCTGGCTGCACCGTGACTGCTCCGGAGCTCTCCGGGGCTCGGGGCTGCCATGTCAGTCAGTGCATCCTGGGCCACAGACGTGTGAGGGCCGGTCAGGCAGGGCATCTTCTGGTGCCCGCATCCCCCTCAAGCCACACACTGGGCTTGGCATCCAGTTGTGTGGAACAGGCATTTGGTGTGTGAATAAACTGACCACCCTGTAGGACTTTGATCTGTTATTGAGGTAGGGGTGGAGTTGGGGGCAGGACTCTCCTGCTAGGGGAATCGTCCCCTCTTTTCCCATTTTCTGAAGTCTGAGGGCCCCTCAGCAGCCAGAAGTCTTCCAGGCAGGCCTCAGCGCCTTCCTTTCCCACCTACAAATGTTGCGGCTCCCTCCCTGGACTCCACAGCCCCGGGAAGGAGGATATTTGGAAATGCAGATGGAAGGGAACCGGCCTCTCAGCAGGGCCAGGGGTGCACTGAGGAAATCAAACCCAAACCCAGTGTCACCATCATCACGAAACACATTTGACAAAGTGTCTCCAAGGACAGCTCAGTTCTCCATGCACTCCGATACTTTCCCAGCAGCAGCCGCCAACAGAACCTCCCCAAGGCATCGCAGGAAAGGTCCAGAAAGACTAAAGTCACACACTGCGGGACCCACAGAACGGGAGACTGTGCTGGGCTTCAGATCTCATGCTGGGCTGGCCTAGCCACACGCAGCCACCCAGACTCAGTTTCTCTGGGGCTCTTGTGCCACCAACCAACGGGGGGCGATGGTCACATTCACTGAAGCAAGCTTTGAGCACCAGGCACTTGGACATCTGCTGTCAATGGAAACCAGTTGTCAGGACAGCAGCATCCACTGCCCAGGCTTCTGCTGCATCCCTGGGGGGATGGGGAGGCTCTAGACCACTCCAGGTTGGGGGCTAAGACTTCCTTGTTTGTGTCCCACCAACTGTGTTAGAAATAACCTGCATCTTGTCATGACAGTGGCGAAAAAAGTGAACTTTCCCAAGAGCAGCCCATGTTGGGCAGCACATCGTTACTATTCCGGTGGTTCTTGGGCAAACCTGTTTCCCATGTCCTCTAGGGCAGGAGCCAGAAAGGCTGACATGGGCAGGCAGGGCCCCTGTGAACTGGTTCCACATGCCAACCCGTGCGGTCATGGGCAACCCTTTCTCTGAACCAAAGACCTGTCCAGACTGGCCAAAAGCACACTCACGCACATTTCCAAGGCTTCAATGCTGGCATCCTCGCACACGACTTCTGATGCCGTTCACCCACCATGGCCCTGGGCAGCGCCCCCTTGCCTATCTCCTTCCAAGCTCCTTGCAGCCTGATGCAAAGGGAGCAGGGCTCCTGCCACCCTGGCGTCCATGCTTTGGGCGCTTGCTGGTGGATGCTGTCAGGGGAGCCTGGGTGGGGCATTGCCAGAACCTTGCTGACCTCCTAATGAGGTTTAGGGTGGGGAGGCCAGGGTGACTAACTTGAACGGCTGGTTTAAATTTCTTAATGATGGGCTTTAGCTGTTAGGACCACATATTCTGGGGCTATGTGGGCACATTTCCAAATCAATCAATCTCTGCCTCTCAAACACACACACACACGCGCGCGTGCACACATACACACACCGTGTAGAATCAATACTGCAGGATTCACCAGAGCCCTGGGGTCCAGTATCTGATTACTGTCCTCCTGAGACCACAGCACAGAGGATGGGAAAAGGGGTGTATCCATAGACTAGGGACAATACCACATCACTCAGCCTCCCTGGAGGGTTCCAACCACCCCTCTCCTCCTTCACCCAGGTTGTCCGTCCTCTCCCCAGGACAGGCTGTTGTCTAGAAGGCCTCCCATGGCTGGCCACGTGGCCACTGCCTCCCCAAGAGGCCCGAGAGGGCGCAAAGGCACCCTCCTCCACCACCCTGGGGCCGCGGCGGTGCACCAGTAAAAGTAGTTAACTCTATCTACCCTTCAGCACACAGACTTGTTTGATCAAAGATTTAGTCACCTTTTCTCCCCTTCCAGCACAAAATCTTGGACTTTCTTGACAGAGAATTAATTGCTGCTGATTAAATTTCATTACTGAAGGGACCCACATCCCCGCGGATGGCTGGCTCCTGCCCCAACGTGGAAAGTGCTCATGGTAGAGTCAGAGCACGGGATGGCCTGGGGGTTCCTAGGGACTTTCTGTGGGTGCAACATCAGGAAAGTACTAGAACATGTGGTGAGAATCAGGTCAAGGCCCAGAGCTGGTGGGTGAGGCTCAGAGGCACCCCCTGGATGACTATAGGGCCCAGGGGGCTCAGTATCCCCTGCCCCTTCATCCTGGCACACACCAGCCAGGAGACGCTGCTGGAAGAGAAGAGGCCTCCCTGGCCAACACTGGGTCCTGGCATTCCCTGCCTCTTATTTCAGAGGTGTAGTGGCCCCCAGGACCCCATATGTGGCAAGGAATGTCAGGGCGGGGGGCAATCAAGGTGTGTGGGAGAAGGCAATATTCAGGGTTTGGACCCAAAGCCAGACACGGGGCTAGAAGCCAGGCTTTCAAAGGTCAGACTGGACTCTGGAGGCAAAGTGGGACTTGTGGAAGTTCTCGCAGCTGCCACATGCCCACAGCAAGGAGAGGACACCTTCAGCGGGCTCAGGGCAAGGGCTGTGGCCAGGTCAGGCAGGTCCAGGCAGGGGAGCTGCACTTTCTGGGATGTCAGAAAACAACGAGGGTTTCTGAGCCTCCAGGACTCACTCTGGGGACCCCGGTAAGCGGAGCAAGGAAGGTAATGATTCTCCCAGGAGGCTGCACTGCCAGGCACTCTCTGTGGGTCTGTTCACAGAGGACATCTGGCTTCACCCTTCCTGGCTATGCCTAACAGCTTTACTTGCTTGTGAGGGGCTGGTCCCCCTCTCTGGGAGTACGTTTCCTGGCTCAAGAGAGTTCCTGCAGGCTGACTGCACAGGGGGTGTAAGCAGGCTGGACTCTGGGGAGCTCTCTGCCCTCAAAATGCCCCTGTCTGTGGTATCTGCAAAGCCAGCTTCCAAACCCATGCAAGAGAGATGCAGCGAGAATCAAGGGGCTGGAGCCCTGCCAGCTCCCACTCAGGCCCACCCAGGTCTGCCCATCCGGGAACAAGCCAGTCATGCAGTGATGCCTCGGGAAGGCCACAGACGGCCAGGGGTGAGGCCCAAGCAGGCCGCAGCCGCATGCACCAGGGCTGACCCAGCTGGCAGGCCAGTCACCTGCCCTGGAGGAGGAGCTGCAGGCAGGCTGGCTCCCACCCACACCGGCCCCTGAACACAGCACACCTAAATACTGGCTAGCAGTCGTTGGCCAAGAGTCCGGTGGCAAAACGTGTCTTCTGGGGGATGTTTCAGTGGGGAGGGAGCCCCTCCACACATCGGCAGCTACGCGCTGGCTGCTGCCCACCCAGATTCCCCCAGCATTATCCGGGGAGAGGCCCAGCAGGTCCCTGGAGCCTCATCAGAGTCCCCTTCCAGGGCCTGGTTCAGAGGCAGGGCTTTGTGGTGGGACCAGCATCTCCCAGCCCCTGCCAGGCCCTTGCAAACCCCTTGGGTCCTAGGAATGCCCTGGCTCTTGGACCCACCTGCCACAAACAGCAGCAGCTTGTCCCAAAACACTTAACGTGCATGGGAAAATAATTGGGAAGGGCAGAGACAGGACGGGGAGAACAGAGCCTGGGAAGGGAGCTCTCTAGGTTCCCACCATAAGGCAGGAAGAAGCCCTTGGCAACTCCAACCAGAGCACCCAGCAGGGTAGGGAGGCTGCGAGGGGCACACCAGGCCCTGTGTCGACTACTAGCCATGGGCGGTCAGGCAAGACACACAAAGGCCACTGAAGGAAGAGCTTCAACTTTGCCAAGAAATTCATGGAGGAGCCTGAAACCATCATCCGTCGAGGGTGCAGGATGCAGGACAACCAGTGATCCCCACAAACACAGGTGCCCTGTCCGGCCCCACCCCCCACTCCGAGCAGGACTGCATTTCTGACTATCCTGCTGAGAAGGCTAAGTTCTCATGTCTCTACCCACCCCGCCTTGTGGCAGAGGGCCATCCCCAGCAGCCATGTCTATGTGCGACGTGGCAGGACCCCACATTTTGACATTGCTGTCTACTTGGGAAGACAGGTCTACTCATGAGGGAGAAAAATGGAACTCAGAATGGGAAGGTAGATACCTGGAAGGCAGAAACTCTGCTTTTGCAAAATTCTTTTTCACTATTATTTACATGATTTTCCCCACCCCATTCACAGGCCAGTAGCTCTAGTACTGAGCAGGGACAGGAAAGCAGGACCCGGGGTTTGAGAAGTCCCAGGGCTCCCTGGGGTCCCTCTTGAGTTCTAGAAGAGTCTTTACTGGGTCCTACTGTCCACGCACAGGATCTGACCACACTCACGCTTACATACAGCATTTTCACTGGGTGACTTCAGTGATTTGTTTCTACAGTAAAAACTGATTTGATACAGCCTAGTAAAGTGTTTTGTGTATCTGACTGTGCTTTTCATCACAAAAAAACCCAGCATCCTTAAAGGTTAAGAAAAATCGGTCCTATTATTCTAACAACTCACAGGCATGAGTCAAAACATGAAGGCAAACACATTCTGGGGAACACTCTTAGAGACCCTAAAAACAAATCCCAGGTCTTTTAAAAGCAACTTCAGCTTTCCGGCGGGGCCTGGTCTAGGGATAAATACTGCTGGGGCCTGCAGAGGCCCACTGACTTCACTGGAAGACAGCTGGTGCCACTTGCATGGGCTGGATGAGAAAGCTGAGGCTTGAGAGGACAGGCTTCTCCCCCAAGCCAGACACAAATGAGGGGCCACGAGCTCTGCCTCGCTGTGATTCTGACCACTGCCTGCGTGCCATGCTGTTGGACTGGGGGCCCCCAGGCTGGGTGCAGTGGGGCCGCTTCTTTCGTTGGGAGCAGGAGGAAGATTCTTCTTGCCTCCTGAAAACCCATAACTACACCGCAGGGGGCCTGGGCACTTGGAGTTCAAGGAAAGAGCCCACTCCTTCCCAACTCATACCCCAAGAGCAGGACCAGACTAATGTGTGCATGGGTATGTGTGCACTGTACAGTATGTGTGCACATGTGCAAGAGTGATTGTGTGTACAAGTGTGCATGCATGCGTGTGCATGTACATGCATGTGCGAACGTGTAACTGTGTGCATGTACGTGTGAATGTGTGCATGTGTACACGTGTGTGTGCATGCATGTAGATGTGAACTTGTGTGCCTGTACATGTGTGCGTTGTACAGTGTGTACGCCTATGTGTGCACGTGCATGGGTACATGTGCACATGTATATTTGCATGTGTGGTTGTGCATACAAATGTGTGTGTGCATGTGTGTGTGTTGGCAGCTCTCTGACCACACAGACTGGGCCATAACTACACAGCCCCCATGTGCTCCACGGGCTGTGACTGCGGTGGGGGTTCTGTCACAGGAGAGTCATGCCCAGGCCAGAAGAGCTTGAGAGAACAAGGAGTGGGGCCCTTCCAGGGCCTCAAAAGCACCCAGGCATGACCATGGCCGAAACAGGATGCGGAGCCAGTGCAAGACCCTGTCTTAGGGGGCTTTGTTAGAGGGCATTCATCTCCCCACGCATGGAACCTGTTCCCTCTTTCTTCCAAAACACATGGAATCATTTTCAGCTGTGTCCAGATGCTTTCCCACCTGCCTGCTCTTACTTAGTCACCAAAGGCAGGCATTTTTAAAACAGAAGATTTTTACTAAATCTCTTTTAAAAATAGGGGATTTAAGTTGGCTGTGAGCGAGCGCCCCTGCTCCAGGAGGCTCGCTGCACAGCTGCGGGCTGGATCACGTTCCCACCCGCAGCGGCACTGCCCTCTAGTGGCCACGTAGGATGTCCAGGTCCCAGCCAGGGTTCTCGGCAAGGAGGCAGGTGGCAGCTCCCCAGCGCCACCTCCAGCCACCCCTCCTGCCACATGCCCCGGTGCCACCGGAGCCTCTTGCCAAGCATCACCCCCACAGGCAGCCACCGCAGCGCCACTGATGATTCTTCTTGCCCCCCAACCACTTATCTCTGGTCACCAGTCACCATCCTCTTTCAGTGGCAGGGAACAGATTCCCTTAACTCCTCCCAGCAGCCAAGCCCTCCAGTCCTTTAGAACTGGGGACCTGCCTCTCAGCTTCCTTCGCCTCCTGCAATAAGCATTTCAGAGGGAGATCTGGCCCCACTGATGGCCTTTTGTCTAGATTCTTCCTCCACACTGACCATGAATGAGAACACAGTCAGAGGGAGGAAGCGGCGGGCGGGGGGCGGGGGGGTGCAGCCTGGCAAGCACCTCGTCAAAGGGGAGGAAACTCACTTTTGAAGTTTGGGGTCCCCTTCCTCTCTCCCTCGCTGCTCTTCCAGGAGAGCACTAACCACCAAACAGAGGCCCTTGGGTCACTCGCCCCTTTGGTGTGCAACAAGAGTCGGTGGTTATGTGATATATGGAGGACTGGGGGTAGAAACAAAGGTCTGAGGACCCCTAGAATGAGGTGCCCAAATAAGCAGTAGCTGGTATTCTCCAGAGCATCCCTGCGCCTGGGAGTGCCCCTTTCTGGACTTTTGACTTCTCCCCGTCAGTAATGCTGCGGCTGGTTCATACTTTTCAGGAACTCTGCAAGCCAGCTGACAGCAGCTGGCAGCCCTGGAGCGGGTATTTACAGCAGGGGAATTGACAAATGCTACAAATCAGCCTACTGTATATGTAGTTCCTTCGGAAGAGCCTATTGTTAAACACCGAGTCCCCCACCCTGCCTCGGCCTCAGTGGGTCTCCACTCGGGTAAGGACAGCCTTACCGACACATGACACTTGAGCATGCTGGGCTGGTTTCCAGACTGCCTGACTCCAGAGGTCTGGGGTGGGACAGATGACATGCCTTTCTTGTACGTTCCTGGGGAACGTCAGTGCTGCTGGGCTGGGGACCGTGCTTGGGGAACCAGTGCTCAGTGGTTCATCAGCACGAATTAATTTATTCAAAGGCACAAAAGACAACAGCTTAGAATGAGAGGAGACTGAGAGGGCCAGGGCCATGCTCAGATACTGCAGGGCTGGAGACCAGCGTTTTCTATGTTTCCAAAGCAGAGCGGGTTTCAGCTGAGAAGGAGGCCTTGGAGCAATGAAAGCCAGGTTTCCGCAGCCCGCCTGCTGCAAAGCAAAGCACTCCACCTCCCCAGCCACCCGGCCGAGGGGCTGGCTCCACAGAGGAGGACCAGCAGCAGAGAAGGGCAAGTTCACAGAGCTCTTAGGCGTTCAGCCTCCGGGACACTGCGCCGACTTTCCAAGTGCCTGGAGGTCCTCCTAGAATAACACATCCCTCCACCCTGTCATCCTGCAATCCTTGAGCAGGCAGACACCAGTGTCCCGGGGGATTTCTTAGACTCCACTCTGAGCTTGGCTTTGCCATGCTGTGGTTTCATCATGACCATCACGGCCAGGTGATAGGTTCCAGCTCATTCCAGGCTCAGCCTTACCTGTCCACTTTGGGGCTGGAAAATGCATTCAGAGTCCAACCGGCATGAAAATACACTCTTGGTGTAACTGCCCTTTTTTTTTTTTTTTAATTTTGAGATGGAGTCTCACTCTTGTTGCCCAGGCTGGAGTGCAGTGGCACAATCTCGGCTCACTGCAACCTCTGCCTCCCAGGTTCAAGCGATTCTCCTGCCTCAACCTCCCGAGTAGCTGGGATTACAGGTGTGTGCCACCATACCCAGCTAATTTTGTGTTTTTAGTAGAGACAGGGTTTCGCCAGGTTGGCCAGGCTGATCTCGAACTCCTGACCTCAGACGATCCGCCTGCCTCAGCCTCCCAATGCACTGCCCATTTAAAGTTTGCCAGAGGCGAGTTCAGGGTGGGGGTCCTGGCAGTGGGAAACCAGGGGAGCACACAGAGCATCTGAGACTTGAGGCTGGGGAGCCCCTCACCAGGAGGCACCTTCCTGCCCAGACACCTCAGGACGAGCCCCCTGGTGGGAGTGCTCGGGTGCTGGCAGGGAGCCCTTGGACCCTCCCAAAGCCAGCTCTGCTTCTCCCTTCTCTCTTCCTGCTTTCTTCTCCACAGCCCCTGATTCCCACAGATTCTTCCTTGAAGGCTTTCTTGCTCTCTCTTCAAAGTCTCTCTTCCACCTACTGCCATTGATTGAGCCTTCACACCTCGGGTCTGGTGACCTGGAACCCCTGCCAGCCAGGCTCCCTCTCTTTCTCCAGACAGAGCCTGATTAAGTTTTCTAAAACCTCACTGCCATTGTATGACACTCTAGCTTCTCTTCAACCTTCAGTGACTTCCCCACTGCTTGCAGGATGAACTCCAAATTCCTTAGTGCAACCCCAAAGCTGGGGTCTCAGCTCCAGTACCTCTCACCTGACACCCAGTGACCAGCTGTCTCGGCGGGGAAAGAAGGGAGGGTTTAAAGCCAGCACACCTGGGTTCAAGCTCCGGCTCTCCTTCACCGACTGGTGAACACTCGGCAGGTTACCTAACTTCTCTGAGCCTCGGTCTCCCCAGCTTAACAATGGGTGTTATAATAACACCTCCCTGAATGACTATCTAAAATGTCAAGTTCATGCCCAAATACAGCAATGCCGCCGATTTAATCTGACCCAGAACCAACCTCACAGGTGCTGGTTTATTTGTAGGAATTAAGAATTTAATTTTAGGAATGAAGAAATGAGGCCCAGTGAGGTACACGTGCACGTGTACATGTGCTTACGTGTGTGTGTACTTGCCTGCCTGTGTATGCACATATGTGTGTGTGTGAGCGTGTGTGTGCACAGGAATGTCTATGTGTGTGCACGTGTGTGAGAGTTAGGGTTGGGGGTATGTGGAGACACCAGGACCATCGACATGCATGACAACTAGAACCAGTATGCATGTGTTTGGGGACAGCACACCCCTACTCTGAGCCTCGATTTCTGAATCTGTTAAAAAAAAAAAAAAAAAAAAAAAAAAAAAAGGCTCCACGCTGGACAAGCCCCAGTTCCCTCCTTCCCGGTTCTGAAGCTCACAGGACAGGGGTTTGCTGAGAAGGCACGTGCTCCACCTGGTGGAAGGAAGCTTGTATGGCAATGCTCCTGTCAGGGCCCAGCGATGGTCAGGCTTCCTGCCGTCTTGGAAACAGACACTGACAAGCAATAGAGTTCCCACAGTGCCCAGGCACTTCCGACCCGCTGCAGGACCTTGGGCCAACTCTTTTAGCCCCAGCACCTTCCTCTGTGAAATGGAGCCAACAACAGCACATCACAGAACTAACAGTAAAGAAAACTGAGGCAGCCTCCTCACCCCCGTCTCTTCTCTCAGTGGTCAGTCATGTCAACGATTGTTCTAGAATCCAAACTCACGCAGCAGAGAGAGGCAGCTCAGCACATGGACTTTGCAGCCAGTTGGCCCGGAATTCCAGCTCTGCCATTCACTAGCTGTGCGATCCTGGGCACGTGATTTCATTGTCTGTGCATTGTGGAGTTGTGAAGATTCACCAGCTAACTTGCATGGTAGTGAGCGCAGGGCCCAGCCACTCGCAGGTGCATGGTAATGTCGGTGGTGCAGGTGTCCTGTGGTTGTCACTGAGGCTGTTCATAATCTTCTGGCTCCTGTTCCTGCTGGAGCCACGGGGACCTTCCCTTCCCACCCACTTAAGTTAGACACCATCATGTGACTTGCTTTGGCCAACGAAATGGGAGCAGAGGTGAGTCAGTTACAGCCGAAGTTTGCAGAACCAACAGTGTGTGCAGTACCACACCCTGTCTTCCTGGTATCTGGCAAGCATCCGGTGGTGGCTCTCTGAGCTTGGGTCCTGAGTGAGGGCAACAGCACAGCACAACACCCTCAGGAACCAACATGCATGTGAGCCAGAAATCAACCTGTAATTGCTACAGAACGCTGATGTGGGGTTGTTTGTTACTGAGCATAACCTGCTGCTGACTGAGACACTCTGAGTCCTGCAGAGCTTCTCTGAGGAGAAAGGATTCCTTCTCATTTATCTTGACATGTACTTACTAAATAGGAATATTTATCAATTAACGAACACACGTTTCCTTTCCCCAAACCTAAACTACCAAGCAAGAGAAACACCGAAATTTGCAATTCCAAGTGCATTGTGATTGAGAACCTAAAAGCCCCAACTTGACCACTACACAGTCTACACACGTAACAAAATTGCATCTGTGCCCCCAAAATATGTATAAGTTGTAAAATGTACACAATGAACTATGATATGAGTAAGAAATAGAACACAGCAGGGTGCAAAGGCATTTTTTCTCAAACACACAAAACCTTTAGGGAGACGGATTTGGGGTTTCGTAATTCCGCTCTACCCGCGCAGCCGCCTGCTGCAGCACAGCAGAAAGGAAGGCTTGGGGCACCTCTCCTACCCACACCCCAACCCCACACTCCCACCTGCACCTAACTTGCTTATTAGAAGACAGGAGGGTCGTGGTTACAATACACTGGGAGGGAGATGCTGGGCGATGCAAGCCTCTCCGGGGAGACCCGGCCAGTGAGCAGCCACAGGGAAAGGTTCTCTGTTCGTGTGGTCCCTGGCGCCACCTTGTGGCGCTGGCTGGCACTGCTGGGAGCCAGCTCCTGGTCCGCAATCTGCCCCTACTCCTGGCCAGGGCAATAGCATACTGGACGCTGAGCGGGTCATCATACACATCTGAGCCGGTCATTACACACATCGTCTGAGCTGATCACCACAGACATCATCTGAGCCGGTCATCACACACATGATCTGAGCCGGTCACCACACACATGATCTGAGCCGGTCACCACACACATCTGAGCCGGTCACCACACACATGATCTGAGCCGGTCACCACGCACATCTGAGCCGGTCATCACACACATGATCTGAGCCGGTCACCACACATGATCTGAGCCGGTCACCACGCACATCTGAGCCGGTCACCACACACATCTGAGCCGGTCACCACACACATCTGAGCCGGTCACCACGCACATCTGAGCCGGTCATCACACACATGATCTGAGCCGGTCACCACACATGATCTGAGCCGGTCACCACACACATCTGAGCCGGTCACCACGCACATCTGAGCCGGTCACCACACACATCTGAGCCGGTCATCACGCACATCATATGAGCCGGTCACCATGCACATCTGAGCCGGTCACCACACACATCTGAGCCGGTCACCACACACATCTGAGCCGGTCATCACACACATGATCTGAGCCGGTCACCACACACATCTGAGCCGGTCACCACGCACATCTGAGCCGGTCATCACACACATGATCTGAGCCGGTCACCACGCACATCATATGAGCCGGTCACCACACACATCATATGAGCTGGTCACCACGCACATCTGAACCAGTCACCACGCACATCTGAGCCGGTCACCACACACATCTGAGCCGGTCACCACGCACATCTGAGCCGGTCACCACGCACATCATATGAGCTGGTCACCACGCACATCTGAGCCAGTCACCACGCACATCTGAGTCGGTGTCTGCGCACATCATCTGAGCTGGTCATTGCACACATCAGAGATGGTCATCAATGCACATCTGAGCCGGTCATCACACACATCATCTGAGCCAGTCACCACGCATCATCTGAGCCGGTCACCATGCACATCTGAGCTGGTCACCACACATCTGAGTCCTCGCCTGTGGGTCCAGGGGCCCTGAGATCTGTGGGAATGGACAGAGGGCCCAGGATGGAAAAGCATGAGGGATCCGACGATGACACTGTGTCCAGGCCCAGGGAGGAGCTCACCCTGCACCCTGATCACTCAGACACTCACTCCCCACAGTGCAGTGATCCTGAGGCCAGAGCTCAGCCAAGCTCCCATCTCCACGACTGGGGCAGGGGTCTCCAGGGCCCTCTGAGTGCAGGTGGGGTTCATCTGTCCACCTGTAAAATAGTCAGGCTTCTATGTTCACTCCAGGCCGGCACCCTAGTGCCTGGCCTAAAATGGAGCAAGCCACACCAGCCTCAAGGGCCTGTCCTTCTCCATCCACTCCAGGACAGGAGGCCGACAGGCAGGGCAGCAGGCACAGTCCTCCCAGCAAGATGAGCAAACATGAACTGGAAACAGGTCCACAGAGTAAACAAATGCACCCCACTCTAAATGGCTTTGTCTGCAGCCTTGGACTATGCCTCTTTATCCAAGTCGCTTTGCAGATAATTGTTCCAATGCTGAAGCCTGAGCCCACATACCTCTCTCCTCAACTATCCCGGGCTCCTTGGAGCCACAGTCCTGTCCCCACTCCTGAGAAGTCCCAGGCCCTTGCTACATGAGTGACCCAATGAGGTAGGGGGGTATGAGAAGAGCTAGGAGTAGGGCCTGGAGATGCAATGAGGGTTCTTGGGGTGTGTGCAGGTGGGATGACTCCGAGAGGTGGCAAGATGTCAGGAGTTGCCGGAAGGGTGGACGAGAACCCGGGGTTAAGTGCAGCCTTTCAGAACAGCCTTAAAGGTGGATCAGCCAGCCCAATGGTGGCCACAGCTGCCGTCATTCAGCGCGGCTGATGGGGATCCAGGCCGGCAAAGCTGTGCTCTATCTGGGCCTCCTGTCAACCTTCTGCCGGGGACCAGGGATTCAAGGATCAGTGGCAAAGGGCTAGATTTTTTTGTTAGTTCCTTTGTTCATTTGCAGCCACCACGAGCTGACACCAGGCCCAGCAATGTGTGGCGGCCTCTGTGGAGAACACCAGAAGGCTCTATCTTGAGAAAGCCTTTGGCTCCCTGCCTTGGAGGAGCCCTCCTAAGGGACGGGGCATTCCACACCTGGACTGAGTGCAGTGGAGCCAATCCCTGCTCAGTGCCGTGAGGAACCACACTTCCTGGGGGCCTGCTATGTGCCTGGCCTCGCTTAAACTGCATCACGTCTGCGAGCCACACACGGCTCCATCTGTACAGGTGGCCTCACCAAGGCCAAAGGTGGCTTTGAGACCCTCTCTCCTGAACCAGGCTCAACACACAAGCCAAGAGCCCTGGGCTGTGGTTTACAGTAGACAGCGAGGTTTCCCTTCACACTGCATGGTGACAGCTAGTGGCCACCTGGCAGTTAGTGTGTGCCAGGCACTGGTCCGGGGGCTTCTGGTGGGTCATCTCCCCAACCCCAAGGGGTGGGACTGGTGGTCTTCCGCTTTGCAGAGGAGGACGCTGAGGCACAGGGCAGCAGTGCCTTGCCCAAGGTGAACAACAGCAAGTGGCTGAGCCAGGACATGACCAGGAGCCCATCACATTAGCCCTGGATTGAGGCTGCCTTGATGACTCAGGAGACTCGGGATACCCTCCTGGCTGTGGCAGCAGAGCATCCTGCAGAAGGGGTAGACCCTCACCAGCCAGCGGGGCTGCAGCTGGGCAATGGGGCGTCCCTCACCCTGGGTCTGGGGCACAGGTGCACTAACCGGGTGCACACAAGGAGCCCCTCCTGCCACTGGTTTCCATTCCAGGATCCGGGTCTGGAGTCAGCTGGATGCTCAAGCTGCTGGGACTGAGGATGTCTGAGCCCCTGAGCCATTCCCAGGACTCTGAGCATCTCAGAAGAAACAGGCCAGGATACAAAGCCACGTCTCCCACCTCCTGGTTACCACCTCGGCTGCCTGGACCTCCAGTGGAAGGAAAAATACACCTTCAGAGCAAATTTGGGCAGAGCTGGGGGAGAAGGATGCAGCTGAGCTGAGAACAGAGCACTGGGCAGAGCTGGGGGAGAAGGATGAGGCTGAGCTCAGAACAGAGCAGCCCAAGTTCGAAGCTCCTTGTGCCTGCGTCTGCGATGCTGGAAAATGACCTCTGCTGCCCACGAGGCCTCTTGCTTCTCTCCCTGCTTGTCTTGGCCTTGCCCTTTAAAATGCAGCATCCTACGGAAAAGGGGCGCCCCCTCCCCGAAATAAACTTCTGTCTTCTCCAGCACAGTGATTCCAGAAGAATTAAGGGTTTCTTTCCAGAAATGGGGAAAGGACCTCCTTCCTTAATGCGAATTTTATTCTGACTCCCCCTGACATCCCCCCTCCCTGACCCTACGCCCACCCTGCCCTCTAAGGGGGAGGGCATCCTCACAGGTGCTGGACATCCCCTATCATTTTCCAGAGGAAAAAGGGACCCAAACTTGGGAGGGCTGTTGTTGTCCAGCTGGCCTGGGCAGGCCCACCTGTTGTTCAGAGGGCAGAAAACTATCCCCTTCAGGCCCCAGGCTGTGGGCAGGACCAGCTACATAATTTGCAGGGACCATTCCCTCATTAAAAAGTTATCCAGAATACCCAGATGGCAACAACAGGGCTTGAAACCCAGCCCGGACCCTTTCTGAGTGCAGCTTCCAGCGCCTGCACTGATCACAAGTCCGTGAAACCGGGCCAGGGTGGGACCTGTCACCCATGGCAGGGAAGTCTGCTGGGAGAATGAACCCCTGTCACAGCAGCAGGAAACATGCACCAGGCTAAGCCACAGAGCCTGAATCTTGGAAATGCTTCCTGGCTGCAAGGCCGACCTGTCTCAAGGGGTGGATTTGGGAATAAATACAGCTTTGTCACTTTCACGGCATCAGTGTTTCCAGGAGCCGCCTCCCCACAGCCCCGCGGACAGGCAGGATTTCCCTGCCATACTGTCACTATTTACATTCAAATAAGTGACTATCCTTTTAAGAAGTGTGGGTTGGGCGTGGTGGCTCACTCCTGAAATCCCAGCACTTTGGGAGGCTGAGGCAGGTGGATCATGAGGTCAAGAGATTGAAACCATCCTGGCCAATAAGGTGAAACCCCGTCTCTACTAAAAACAAAAATAATAATAATAATTAGCCGGTCCTGGTGGTGCACGCCTATAGTCACAGCTACTCAGGAGTCTGAGGCAGGAGAATCGCTTGAACCCGGGAGGTGGAGGTTGCAGTGAGCCAAGATCAGGCCACTGCCCTCCAGCCTGGGCGACAGAGCGAGACTCCATCTCAAAGAAAAAAAAAAAAAAAGAAGTGCGACCCCCCGAAGCTTAGAAAAGCCCATTAAGAGCCTGCTTGCATAGCTCATTTCCCATCAAAATTAACCTCAGGCAGAGCGAAGCTTTGGGTCAGGTCCACTGGCCATAGTGTCTGATTTAGGGAAACCCAGCTCACATCTCACTGCCATCTTTTCCTTTACAACGTGGTCCAATGGTTGAGATAAACCGGCTGCATCACAGGAGTCACGGGAGGGACCTGTTACCGCCCCCGGGAGGCCTCCAGGACGTCAGGGAACCCCGTTTTTCTGGATATTTTTCTCAGTCCACACAGGTGGGCAGGGGAGGTGTCTCAGCCTTGATAGCTCGATGCCAGCACCGAAAGCTACAACCACAGAGGTCCTGAGGCTGGGAAGATGGATTTTCTGTCTTGGATAACCGTTGAGATGCCAACACGAATCTGTACAGCCTCAGATTTTCAGAATATTCTCATCTGCGGTCCTGCACACCCCTACCCAGACAGCTTTGGGGTGCAGACAGTATCACAGGAGTTTATAAAGGAGGAAGACTCGGAGCCTGAATGAGGCTCTGGGCGCCTTGTCGGGGCTCCAGAGTTAGGGCTTTGCAGCTGAGCAGTAATTAGAGCCCAATCTAGTGCTTTGCAAGAAAGAGAAAATACGAGCAGTGCTGAGAGCAGTCCTGATCCTGCTGGGCTTTGGGAGGCTAATTATGCACCAGAAAGGAGACCTGCGGAAACTTCCAGAATCCCTGCCAAGTATGGGAGTGTCCAGCCCTGAGGTGTTCCTGGCTTAGATGAGGCTTCATTGCATCAATTTGCACCACGGTATCAGAAATGTGGGAAAGGGTGAAGGTGTCCTGTCACCCCAGAATGTAGGGACCCACTATGGGATGTGAACGGGTGAGGCCTGGCAGGAGGAGAGCCTGACGATATCTATCAGCGTTTAACATATGCACACCACATAAGCTACATCAGTGGCTCTCCATCAGAGTAATTTTACCTCCTAGGGGAGGGACATGTGGCAATGTCTGGAGACATTGTTGGTCGCCATAACTGAGGGAGGGGCTTCTGGCATCTGGTGGGTGGAGGTCAGGGGTGCTCCTGAACGCCCTGCAGTGTACAGGGCGGCCTCCACCACGGGCGACGACGCGGCCCCACATATCAGCAGCCCTGAGGCTGACAGAGTGGAACTACCCTGGGAAGTGTGAATGCATAAAATAGTAAGGGCAGGGGCACAGCGGCCATCTACGTGGTGTTTACCGGGGGCCAGGCACAGGTCTTGACCACCTTTCATGTGGGGACTCACTTCGCCCACCCAACATACACAGTGCACAGCTGAACTGTGTCCCTCTAAGAGAAGCTAAAGCGCCAATCCCTGGTGCCTGTCAATGAGACCTTACTTGGAAACAGAGCCTTCACCGATGTAATCCGGTAAGGATGAGATCACCAGGGTGAGTCCCAACCCACCATGACTGGTGTCCTTGTAGGAAGAGGAAAACGCCTCGTGAAAACCTGCATGAGAGAAGGCCGTGTGACGGCAGAGGCGGGGTTGGAGTGACGCGGCTACAAGCCTGGGAACCCCTTGGGTGGCTGGCGGCCCCAGAGGCTAAGACGCCACGGGGAAGGCCCCTACCTGGAGTCTCAGAGGAGGTGTGCCCCTGCTGATCCCTTGGTTTTGGGCTTCCGACCTCCAGAATGTGAAAGAAAAAACTGGTGTTTCCAGCAACCCAGTCCATGGCAGTTTGTTACGGCGGCCACAGGAAATGCGTAGTGTGGGTGAGGCTATCCCTGCTTTACAAATGGGGAAACTGAGGCACCAGGAGGCAAGGGTGTGTGCCCACACACACAGCTGGTAACTCGGCAGTTTTGCTTCTGTGCATGGCTTGCACTTCTGATTAGAGTGACAGTGTCGCACCAACTTTCATGAAGGGTTTTCCTAGCATAACTGCAGGTTCCACATGGAGGGGAGGGATGGTTTTCTTGCCATCTTTTCAAGACAGTGGTTCAGGGAGGACCTCTCACCATCAGGAGTCATTAAATTTAGCAAAATCCCACACGGTGGCCGCACCAGGGCCCAGCAGGCCACGCTCTCCCAGCAGTCACAAAGGAGAAAGAAAAAAAAATCGACCTTTAATTTTGTGGGAAAAGTGCTGCTAAAACCGAAAGACAATGTCCATGATGAAAACTTGATTTTACATCTCTGACGTTCTCATCACCTTTTCACTCTGGCTTCTCAGGCAGATGCAGCTGGGGCCCCTCCCTGGGGAGCAGCAGACACCACAGACCCTCGTCTTCAGCAAGTGTGAACGCAGCTGCTGGAAAGAATGCCGGCTTTCTCTCCGAGTGAAAGTTGTCCTTAACTGGCTAGTGCAGGACAGTCTAACTCCCGCTCTGGAACCCAGACATCCTTCCCCATCACTCAGAAAAGGTCTGGAGACATCCAGATTCACCCACTGCTTGTCCTGACCCAAAGATTCTCTCAGGAGTGCTGGAGGGACAGTGGAACCACAGCGGATTTAACAGGTCTCCAGCCCCTTCCAACGCTGCTGATCAGGATTGGAGCAGGATTCTTGGGGAATGGGGTTTGGAGTGGGGAAAAGGTCTGACAGTGAAACATACGCACCACAGGGCCCTAAAACTCCAGCTCCCAGCTTGGGAGCTCCCTCAAACTCCCCGTGGTGTGGACAGAGAGGTGCCACAAACTGGGTGGCTCAAACACCATGAATTTTTTCCTTCACATTCTGGAGACCAGGAGCCCCAAACCAAGGGGTCAGCAGGGCCAAGCTCTGCCTCTGCCATCACGGGGCCTTTTCCTGTGAAGACACATGGTGTTTTCGTCTTCCTACAAGGACACCGGTCATGGTGGGTTAGGGTTCACCCTGATGATCTCATCTTTACCTGATTACAACCGCAAAGGCTGTTTCCAAATAAGGTCACGTTCACAGGCACCAGGGGTTGGCGCTTCAACGTATCTTAGAGAGACACAGTTCACCCATAACACCCACCTCACAAGGTGTTGGGGTGGGTGAAGTGAGTTCACATGTGACCCAGGAATTAACCAAAGATTTTAAGAATGCAGAAGGCTCAGACACACTAGGAAGATGCGGCGGTAAGCAAGGTGTCCCAAATGCAGCAGCTCCTGCTCTAACGCCCGTTGACTGAGAGGTGGGAACCGGACTCGCCCCTTGTTGGGGGCACCTGTCGGCCCCGGCGCTGCCCCGACCTGGGAGAGTCTCTGCGTCAGAGTCAGGCCACCTCTGAAGCCAAAACCGAAGTTCCCACACTCTCCTAAGCTAGGCCAGCCCCTCCCAAAGCTGCCACAACACCTTGCCACCTGGGGAACTCCTGGATGTGTCTATAGACAGCCTAGCTAGCATCCCTGTGCCAAGAGATCCTCCTCCAAACAAAAACGAGACAAAACAGAAAAACACGTCTTCACAACCCCACTTCCAAAGCCAGAGATCCGGGCGTGCTCATTTTTAAATTCACAGAGGCAGAGCCTCTCAAGTGCTGCCCTGCAGAGCAGTCAGCCACGCTAGGGCTCGCTTGTGGAGCTGCTTCTAGAATGACAGCGGTTCAGCAGGGGAGATGGATTCATACGGGAGCCATCAAAGAGGAGGATAAGAACTTCAGGCCTCCGCTGTCAGGCTCCACTCACAGCCAGCGTCTGGGAAAGGAGCCCTGAGCGGCGGGAGCCACGCCCCTGCGCACGCTGCTGCTCACGCGCGCCACCAGGTGGTAGAACGGGGCTACTACCACTTTAAAATAGGTCAACTTCAAGCCAAATAGGAAGAAAGGAAAAAAAAAAAAAAAAAAAAAAGAAGAGCCAGTTAGCCCTACCAAAACGACTCCTTCATGATCCAGGGGTACAGTCAACCCATCAGCCAATCAGTGACACCACCTTGAGAGAGTCTACAAAATGCAAACGACTTATTCCCTGTCCTGCCTGTGTTCCCAGTGTGCACGTGAGACCCTGCCTTCAGTGCAGAGGGAGAGGGGAGGGAACGGGAGAGGGGAACTATTTCTTTTGTCTCACTTTTAAAGGAGACAACACTCCAGTATTCCCCAGCTCATTTCTCCCTTTACCCCGATCCCGTGCCCTGTGTTTGGACATTGGCTGAGCCTGCCCCGTGACAGGTCTGTAAGTTCCTACACGGGGTGTCCTCTCTGTGAGACCCAGGGCATCTGGTCCAGTCATTCATGGTCTGTACCCACTCAGATATCGCTGTGGGGCTGGCGACCGGCTCCAGATACAGCAGCTTGACACACCAGCCCGAGCCTCTGGCCCTCCTGTCCGGCAAGGGGGCGCTCTGGAGCTTGGGGTCAGATTATTGGGAATGTCTGGGTAAAGGGTCTCCCAGGACCCTGGAGGTATCCAGATGTGGGGCATCTGGTAAGTGTAACAGCCTCGAGGGTAAATAATTTCACCCTGAAGTGGGTTGAACTGTGACTTCCTCCCCCAAGAAAGATATGTCCAAGTTCTAACCTTCCAGGACCTGTAAATGGGACCTTATTTGGAAAGAAGGTCTTTGCAGATGTAATCACATTAAGGATCTTGAGAAGCAATCATCCTGGATTAAGGTGGGTCCTGAACCCAACGACAGGGACAGAGGAAAGCCAGGGAGATCTGACACACAGGGACACAGAGTGGGGGAGTCCTGTGATAATGGAGGCAGATGTCGGGGTGATGCGGGTATAAGTCAGAGACTGCCGGAACCACAGAATATGGGAAAGGCCGGGGAGGACTCTCCCCTGGAGCCTCCTAAGGGAGCACAGCCCTGCCTTGATCCTGGACGCTGGCCTCCTGAGCTGTGAGGGCATAAATGCTGCTGTTGAAGCCACACAGTTGTGGTCATCTGTTCCGGTGGCCACAGGAACCACATACAGCTCTCTTACAGGTGAGACCTTCCACGTTACCTGCAGAGCAGCCACCTGGGAGTCACACCTGAGAAAGAGCAGAAGCAGAGGACTCTCTGTGACCCACAACCAGGAGCCCAGGGCGGAGGACCCAGGCAGAGCTGGGCATGCTCAGAGGCTGCTGTCACCACGGCACCGCTCAAGGAGAAAAGGGGTCTCTGGAGAGAGAAAAAGGGAAGGGGCTCTGCAAGGGAGGCAGGATCCACTTGGCAGCTGCTCAAATTTAGTTTGCACCTCCTTTGCCAGTGCAGAAGAAAACAAACGACCTGCGAACTGAATGAAAAATGGTGATTCATTACCCCTGATGTGTGATGATGGCTTAATTATTTTTCTAACTGGGGAGAGACGCTTTCTGACAGCAGGTGCAAATGAATTCTCCACTGTTTTAAGGAGTGATTGGCCCAGGACAGGCGGAAAACTGGAAAACCTAATTAAATTGGGAGCCCTGTGAAATAAATGGAGCGGGGAGTTTGTTTGCTTGTGCTGACGGGGATTAACGATTCCCTGAGAAGCTGTAGGGCTCCCGCTGGAGTGGGTGCAGGGGGCCCCGCGGGGCAGACACAGATAAAGCAGGAGCCACGTGGGGTGGTGGGGACCCCACTGCACAGGAAAGGGTGGGCCAGGGCCTGGATGCTGAGCTCCACGACTGGCTATCATCTTTGGCTCTCAGTCTCCTTGTCTGTGAAACAGGAGGCTGGACGATGGGAGGACCAGGTGAAGGCTCAGTGCCGGGCGATGGGATGGGATTTCAGAGCACGGGTTTGGAGTCGGACAGCCGGGGGTCAGAGCCAGCACACCCTCTACCTCTGACCTGGATCCAGCTTGAATCCTCAGTTTTCTCATCTCTACTATGGGGGTATGAGCAGCACCTACCCTCCCGGATGTCGTGGGGCTGCCCCGGGGTTGCCAGCCAAGTTCTCAGCAGGAGCCTGACCCACTGGACGTGCCCGGCAAAGAGAGGGCTCATCAGGATTGCCATCAGATCATGCTGAAGGTCTCTATCTGCTCTGCTGTGGGAAGGGCTGACCCTCCTGCCAGGCACCCTAACCCCTGGACCCTTTCTCATCTCAGAAGGGAGGCAGTGGCCTTGCTGGGAGAGGACTGCAGCCAGGGGAAGGAGGGAGACTTGGCTCCCCTCCCCTTGCTGGGGCCCTGAACGGGCCTCCCTTGGTGCTTGGGGAGGGGTGGTGAAAAGTAAGACACCCCCCGCACAACCGTGTATGTCCTCCTGGTGGCTGAGAGCCTGCTGGTCGCCTCTTGGCTTGCCAGGCTGTTCTAGAAAGCCCTTGGCTGGCAAGGCCCACACCCCTAAGGTGGGGCCAGGTCCCGGCAGCAGGGCTGCCACTGAGGTCAGGGATCTGTGCAAATTAGAGAGGGACAGCTCCCCATGGGGGGTTCGGGCTTGGTCCCCACCCCCAGGTGCTCCTGTGGATGGGCACCTCTGTCAGGGACACCTGTCACCAACAGGTGGCAAGCCTGACTTCCAGACTCCAGAACTCAGGAATAATCTGTGAACACAGCCCCACCACGGACTTCCACTGCCATCAGCCACCCACCCCACAGGTCCAGCTTCCACAGCCCCACAGGTCCAGCCACTGAGGGCTGTGCTGTGGTGGGAATGTTCCGGACAGCTTCATGGCTGGCGGCTTTCCTGGCTCGGGCGGGGTGGGGCTTGTTCCCTGTCGCCCAGTGTGCTGCCCCCTCACCCGCCCTCCAGGCATCTGTGTCAGGGCAAACCTGCCAGGCCCCATCCTCTCAGGCTCCCCCAGCACAAGCTCTCGGACGTTTGTTTTCTTTCCTTTCTTTCTTTCCTTTTTTCTTTTTTGAGGTGGAGTCTTGCTCTGTTGCCCAGGCTGGAGTGGAGTGCAGTGGTGCGATCTTGGCTCACTGCAAGCTCTGCCTCCTGGGTTCACGCCATTCTCCTGCTTCAGCCTCCCAAGTAGCTGGGACTACAGGCACCCACCTCCATGCCTGGCTAATTTTTGCATTTTTAATAGAGATGGGGTTTCACCATGCTGACCAGGATGGTCTCGATCTCCTGACCTCGTGATCCGCCCACCTTGGCCTCACAAAGTGTTGGGATTATAGGTGTGAGCCACCGCACCCGGCCCAGGACATTCGATTTCTATGGTCCTCTCTTCTCACTCGTTCTCTGCCAAGGGTGATTCCAGTCTCCCGTCCCCACTCTCAGCTGAGGACACAGATTTGAGGGAGCCTGAGGGGGAGAGAACGAGCCAGTGGGAAGCCACAGGGCTGAGGCCCATGAGGGCAGTGGGCATGGGCAGGGCCACAGCAGTGGGAGCCCTCCATGTCCCAGTCCCCCAAGGGCCTGGCTAGGCACTGGTTCCTCGCTCCTAAGCCAACTCTTTGAGGTGAGCCAGTCTACACGCCGGGCATCAGGGATGCAAGAAGCTGGGACCAGAGCACGAGTCAAGGAGCTCCAGCCCGTGGGCACCCCAGGCCACACGGCCCCACTCAGGGGCGAAGCCCTCTGTGCCCAGGTCATGCAGCTGGCCCGAAGATGGCAGGAGACACAGATGGACGCAGAGGGCCAGGCTGTGAGAAGTCAAGAAGGACTGGGGGTCCAGTCTCAGCTCTGGCGTCCTCTCCTCTGACCACATCCAGGCCACTAGCTTCCACAGACTCTCCTGTCCCGCCCCTCCCACTACCCAGCTTCTGGCCCTCGTCACCACCCCTGTGGGTTCCTCAAATCACTCACTGGGCCCAGTCCTGCTCTCACAGCCTCCCTCCCCCAAGAACCATCCATGGCTCCCTGTGGCCTGGTATGCTCAAACCTCAGCTGCCTGGGCCATTCTCCTGTCCATCTCCAGAGTCCAGCTGCCTTCCTACCTCACACCAAGTTTTAGGCTATTAACTCTTTTCTCTCTATGTGTTTGACCTCCCAGCTAGTCTGTAAAATCCTAGAAGACCAGAATCATGGATGTTCAAAGAAGCAGATAACCTCAGTCACCTCCTCAGGACCTGATATCTAGCCTAGACTCCAGGAAATCAAAGGCCTGCATAGGATCATCTCACCACAGCGGGATGCTGGGACTCCCAGACTATGAGGGCCTCCCAAGCAATCGCCACAGTGAAGCACATTCCCCAGGTCTCTCCAAAAATAGCCCTTTACATACTCATCTTACAGCTGATTTTCCCCCAACACTTTATCACCAATATATTCAAACACACGGAAAAGTTGAGCAGTTTGACGGTGACAGCCGCACCCCACCAGCTCGATGCAACTGGGGCATTCTCCTCCACGCACTGCATCACAAATCTGTGCCTGTCTCCACCCCCCGACGCCCGTCAACCTAGTTTATTAGTTTTGTTGCATTTGAAAGTAAGCTGCAGGCGTCTGTGCACTTCCCCCCAATACTTCAGCGTGTTTATCATCAACTGCGGTTTGACATTTGTTTACATTTTTTTTCTTTCGAGGTAAAAATTGACATACAACGAAATGCATGAGTCTGGGCCAGGCATGGTGGCTTATCCCTGCACTTTGGGTAGATCACTTGAGGCCAGGAGTTCGAGACCAGCCTGGGCAACATGGTGAAACCTCATCTCTACTAAAACCACAAAAATTAGCTGGGTATGGTGGCATGCCCCTGAAATCCCAGCTACTCGGGAGGCTGAGGCAAGGGAATCGCTTGAACCCAAGAAGCGGAGGTTGCAGTGAGCTGAGATTGTACCACTGCACTCCAGCCTGGGTGACAGAGTGAGACTCTGTCTCAAAAACAAAAATAAGAAACAACAAAAAGAAACGCCTGAATCTGCAAATGCACACAGCTGCGCAACCCTTCACCTGCCAAGATGCAGACCGTGCCCCTCAGGAAGCCCCATTCATGCCCCTCCCCAGTCATTCCCACCTCCAGCCCCCAGGGCAACCACTGTCTTCACTGCTTTCCACCACCTCTGAGTTTTCCCTGTCCTAGAACTTCCTGTGCATGGAATCTTGGGACTGCACGCCAACACTGTTGGCTCCTTTCATGCTACATCAGGGTTTTGAGGCCCATTCACTTCCCTGTATGTATTGGCCCCTTGCCCCTTTTCATGGCTGCGTAATATTCCGAATGCCCCAGGGTTTATTTATCCATCTCTCTGCTGATGAATGTTCGGGCTGTTTCCATTTCTTGGCTCTTGTGAATAGAGATGCTGGGAACATGCCTGTCTGTGTTGTTCAGCTACAGCTTATTTTGAGAGATTATTTTCTCGTTCTTTATGTTGCTTTAGGAGATGGAAACCGGGTAGAGACAAGCAAACTCTCTTCCTGCTCCTTCTCCCAGCTGCTGACAACCCTGGGGATGGGATCTGCTCAGCACTGCCTTAGCCCCAAAATTCTCACCCATGGCTCCCGCTGGGGGGTCTTAACTCTGCCAGGTCGCTTCTCAGCCTCCATGTCTCAGGACTGGTTGGGTCTCAGGGCTCTTCCTACAACACCCTCCACTCTGTGTCCAGGCAGGACAGCCACCCGCTTCTCCCTGGGCTGGCGAGGATGAGGCCTCTCCATTGCCTGGCTGTTGTTTCTCCCGCCAGGAAATCCCTGATTCACTTCTAATTGCTGGGAATTGTGGAGAGGGAGGCATGTTCCATCAGGATGGGGACAATTAACAAATGGTACCCTCAGTTTCCTTTCACGCCTGCAAATGTGATGCTGCGCCGAGTGTCATTATCTTCCCACGTCCCACCTTCCCAGCATGACCACATTGCATGGAATTGGCTCCAGCAGTTGATAAAATTTGCTTCATAAAATTCTGGGGCTACTGCATGTGTTTGTTTAACTGGCTTGCCCCCGCCATGGGAAAGGGTGACTCCCAACAATGTTGGATGTTTACTGAGCAGTCAGGACCTGGGGGGACAATATTTGGGGGATGCAAAGAAACACCTGAAGCTGGCTCCAGACTCCTCTATGCAACTGAGGTGGATCTGCACGGACTTCCACGCCAGGCTGCTGGGGAGCTATGGTGCAGTGAGGTGAGTTGCAGATCCACTGACGCTTACCAACATCAGTGCATGCTTGCATGTTTTTGTTTCTGTTTTGAGACGAAGTTTCGCTCTTGTCACCCAGGCTGGAGTGCCATGGCAATCTTGGCTCACTGCAACCTTTGTCTCCTGGGTTCAAGCAATTCTCCTACCTCAGCTTCCGAGTAGCTGGGACTATAGGCGCCTGCCACCATACCCGGCAATTTTTTGTGTTTTTAGTAGAGACGGGATTTTGCCACATTGGCCAGGCTGGTCTTGAACTCCTGACCTCAGGCGATCCACCTGCCTCGGCCTCCCAAAGTGCTGGGATTACAGGCATGAGTCACCTCGCCTGGCCTGTTTGCATGTTTTTAGTAGAAGTAACAATAGAGGCCGGGCGCGGTGGCTCAAGCCTGTAATCCCAGCACTTTGGGAGGCCGAGACGGGCGGATCACGAGGTCAGAAGATCGAGACCATCCTGGCTAACACGGTGAAACCCCGTCTCTACTAAAAAATACAAAAAACTAGCCGGGCGAGGTGTCGGGCGCCTGTAGTCCCAGCTACTTGGGAGGCTGAGGCAGGAGAATGGCGTGAACCCGGGAGGCGGAGCTTGCAGTGAGCTGAGATCTGGCCACTGCACTCCAGCCTGGGCGACAGAGTGAGACTCCGTCTCAAAAAAAAAAAAAAAAAAAAAAAAAAAAAAAAAAAAAAGAAGTAACAATAGAAATATCACGAATGAACAAATAAATCACTCAATTATTGAATAAAGGTCTCAGAGTATCTGTCCTATTGTTAAAAGAGGCTTCCCCTGGGGGAGGACAGGAAGGAGTGGGGCTTTCACTTGGTGTGTGATGTACTTCCGCATCTTCATTGGAGTGCTGTGAGCTTGTCCTGCCTTCTTTCAAAGTAGTATGTAATTTGGCTGGAGAGCAAGACGGGAACATGCAGTAACTCACAATGCAAGACAATAAATAAATGAGGCTCTGCATTTGGCTTCCATTCAAACCAGAAGGAGCGAGTTGTCTGGAGGACAGAGGGTCCCTCAGGACTGGGGCACAAGGCATGGGGAGGACTTCTGCAGGATTGCAGAGGAGGAAGGAGAACTAGGTGGCTAGGGGCAGGAATTTATTCAAGGTGGCTTGGGGAAGGTGGGGGTAACACCAAGACAAGAATGCAAGGCGCCCTCTGAGAGGGCTTGTGAAAAACCCATTCTCAGGGTCCTCTTTGCTAAGACTAGAAACAACAGAGAATGGTTCTTTTACTCGTTTGCATTATATAAAGATCTACTATGCAGCCAGCACTGGCCTGGAGTCGGAATGCAAAGATGAAATGACGGCTCCTCTTCCAAGGAGCTGTGCCGAGCGAGGAACCCAGGTCCCAGCTAGTTTGTTTCCAGCGTGGGCTCTGGAGCCCACCAGCCCCACTTCCAATCCTGCCCTGGACGCTTGCCAGCTGTGAGACCCCAGGAAGCTGCTTCTGATCTCCGGAGTTCTGTTTGCTGGTGTGTGAAGTGGGGGTAGAAGGAGCACTCGCCTCCTGGGGTCACTGTGGGGAGGGAGGCTGCGTATTTAGCAGAACACCCAGCCCAGACACACACTCGATGGCTGGGTCTGCAGGGGCTGTTACCAAATGATCTCTCTTATCATGGCGAGAAGTGCCCCACCGAGGACAGCTTCTTCACCCAAGCGAGACCAGTGGGAGGGTCGAGTGGCAGCACCGAGCTATGAGGTCAAAGATGAGGAGGTGAGTCCACGGGGCGGAATCAGCCGAAGAACTTACACAGAAAAGGCTGGAGCGACCAGCCGGCGATGAGATCTGAGCAGGATGGGGGCCCAGGAGCCTGACCAAGTCACTCTGTGGTTTTAAAGACAGCAACCTCCGAGACTGTGGGTTCCTCATCTGCTGCTCAGGGCTCCCCGAACCACAGACCTAGACGTGGTGTCTAAGGGGGTGCTGGATGGAAGGCAGGTCCCTAGGAGACCCTCTTCTGAGCAGCAGATTCTTAAAACGCATTTAGCCAGTGAGGCCCACATTGTTTGGCTGAGTTAATGCCAAATTGCATCTGAATAACAATAATAACCAGAATTATAACAACAGGTGAAACTGAGCTGATAACATCATCACCATCATTGTTCTTGCATTAATGGTCTCTCCCACCAAGTAATTGTTGTATTATTATTATTTATCAAGGTGAAATTCACGTTACCCCAAATTAACCATTTTAAAGTGTATCATTTAGTGTCATTTAATCCATGATGCAACCACTGTCTCCATCAACTTCCAAAACATTTCCATCATGCCAACAGAAAACCCCCTACCTGGTTAAGCAACCTCTCCCCAGCACCAGCCCCTGCCTCCTGGCCCTCAGCCCTCAGCGACCACCAATCTCCTTTCTGTCTCTGTGGATTTACCTATCCTGGGTATTTCATATAAGTGGAATCATACACTATGTGGCTAGACACAAGAGGCCACCCCTTCTGCTGAGCACACTGTTTTCAGGGTTTGTCCACGTGGCAGCCTGTATCGGAACTGGATTCCTTTCTGTGGCTCAGTGGCACTCCCTCGCGTGGCCCTACCACGTTTTGTATGCCCATTCCTCAGTTGACAGGCCTTTGGCTTGTTTCTGCCTTTGGGTTCTTGCGAATGATACTCCTATAAACGCATGCACACACGGATTTCTCTGAGCCCCTGCTGCAGTCTTTTTGGAGTGGATTTCTCTGAGCCCTCACTGCAGTCTTTTTGGAGTGTGTGCATAGGAGCAAGACTGACGGATTGTGTGATAGTTTCATGTTCAACTTTCTGAGGAACTGCCACCCTATTTTCCAGTGTCTGAACTATTTTACATCCAACAACGCACAAAGGTTCCAATGTTTCCACATCCTCACCAACACTTGCTATTTTCTGGTTTATTTTCGTTCTGTGGCCTTTGAAGCGGCTGCCTATTACTT
Source organism: Rhinopithecus roxellana (assembly GCF_007565055.1). Taxonomy (NCBI): domain Eukaryota; kingdom Metazoa; phylum Chordata; class Mammalia; order Primates; family Cercopithecidae; genus Rhinopithecus; species Rhinopithecus roxellana. The sequence goes on along the minus strand of NC_044567.1, from coordinate 32,287,544 downwards.
GTGTAGATATGTAGCCTTCTGAAATCCGTAAGCCATGAGCGGAGGGTGGTGGCATGTTGCCTCTGTCCATATGGAAACTGATAAGCAGGAAGTGAAGTGCAAGGGCAGGCAGCTGCAAGGCCCGGCGTCTAACCCCAGAGCAGGTGGGCCTCAGACCTGGAGCTGGCAGGCAGCTGGGGTCCCCATATTCCCACAGAGGGGGCAGGCAGGTCCCTGGAGACCAGTGTCATGGGGTCAATCTGGGGGGTGGGCACTGGCAAGAGGTAACAGGGGGCCGGCTCTAGGGATGCTGTCTGGCCTCTCAGAGACACCCCCATCCACCCATTTCTTACCCCAGCACCTCTGGGCCCTGCGGATGGGGTCAAGCGGCCTCAGCCTGGAAGGTGCAGATTGGAGGGAAGAATGGCAGCCTCCGGGCATCTTGGGTATTTGGAATGCAGACAATGTGGACAGAAGGATGTGTTGTGATTTCTTTTAGGACAACAGGTCCTCTTCTTCTTTCCCACCTGCTCCTCTCCACTGCCACTCTCCACCCTTCAGCTCTGCACACCTGGACAGTGAACAGCTGTTCCCGTGCCCGTTGCCTCAGCTCAGCATGCGTGTGCAATGCTAGACGGCCCCCTGCACACAGTGCCCTGACTGCCTGGCTGCCTTAGGCCAAGGGAGTGTCTCTTGTGGACAGTCAGGTTCCTCTGGGACATAGGTTCCCTCCTGCTCCCAGTCAGCGGCGTCTACCCTGCTGCGTTTCAGGCTGGTTCTCGTCTCCACGCATCATTCTGGCTGTGGCGGGCAGAGTTCCAGGTCAGCACCTGGTGCACACACATCTCCAAGTTCTTCAGTCAAACACAAACTGAGGTGCGGCTGTGAGGGGATTTTGCTGGGGTCATGAAGGTCCCAGGTCAGTGGCCCCTAATAGGGAGCTTATCCAGTGAGCCCGATCTAAGCAGATGAGCCTTTGAAACACAGAGAGTTTTCTCCAGCTGGTCGCAGAAAAGGAAGCTGGGGGATTCCATGGTGAAAGGGATGGGGCAAGGGGGGACTTCTCTGGCGACATGAAAGTGGAGGGGTCCTGTGGTGAGGAATGTGCACGGTCTCTAGGAGTTGGGAGCAGACAGCCCAGCTATGCTGCACCTGAGCTTCTGACTGAGAGAAAAGTGGCCTTCAGAAAAATGGTGTTGCTTAAGCCCCTGAGCTGGAGGTGCTTTGTTGCTCATCAGTGAAACATGCACACCCAGGTCAGGTGGTGCCTCCTGCCTCCGGATCTCCACAATCCCTCCTGCCTCAGTTGCTTTGCAGGCTGCTCTGCTTGACTGCCAACCCCAGGAAGGCAAGGCCCCCCATACCAGCTGCTCACCTCTGGCACCATCAGGTGCTTGCTCACTGTAGGCTGGGGAGGGAGCTGGCACCGTTCACACCCCTCCCACTCTCTGCACCACACGGCTAGGCTGGGCATCTGGAGACCTGGGCTGAGTGCAGAGCCCCCACTTTCTACTTGTGTGATCTCCGCCAGCCACCTTGGCATTTTGTGCCTCAGTTCCCTCCTCTGTAAAATAAAAACAGCAACAGGAACCACCTTGAGCACAGTCATTTTTTTCCTGCCCCTGGCACCGAGCACTGTGCTGATGGAGCTGATGCTGTCGCGTAACGGGATCGAATGTTCCCAGGACTTCCTGTGTGCTGCTCTCCTGCATCCTGCTTTCTAGGTGTGCGTTCCAGCTTCGGAACGGTACCGAAGTGTCCCAAGGCATTTGGGGGGGTGGGGGCACCTCATAGCGCATCACTGATGTGCTCATACCAAATGCAAAAACCAAAACCCACTGAGACTCATTCTGGAATTAACCGCAGTTACCCCAAGCAGCCAGGCTGTCTCAGACCCAGGGCCTCTGCATGCACCATCCTTCTGTGTGGAGCACTGTTCCCTGGGGAACGTGGTCAGCCTTGGCCTCAGCTCTGCAGGCTCCACCTCCAGCCTTCTCCCACCTCCCCTCCAGGTCTCCATCAGTTCCCTCCTCGGGGCCGCCCTGGCCCCAGGCTTCCCCTGCCATGCCCTCCCTCAGTGCTGTAAGCACCTGCCTGCCTGCCCGCCTGGGGTCCCCATGCCTCCACCTGCACAGTGGTGAGGCAAGACCAGAGCCTCATTCCCTTGCATGTCCCAAGTCTCCCATGGTGCCTGACTCATAGCAGTTGTTCATGCTGTGATCCATGCATGCAATGATTGTTCTAGAGAACCCGTGTTGGACAAGCCAGGCCCCAGGCCTTGTGGAGCCCTGGGCGAGCACTCAGGGGATGTTTGCTGAATGAATGAACAATGAAGGCTCATACTGGGGCCATTTAAATGGAAAATATGGAACAATGTGTGTGCAGCGTGTGTGCACGTGTTGTATGTGTGTGTGGTGTATGCAAGTGTGTGGCATGTGTGCATGTAGGCGCATGTGCGTATATACGTATGTAGGGGTGGTGTGTGTTTATAAATGTGTGTGGTGTATATGCACATGTTGTATGTGATCTGTGTGTGGTGTATGTGTGTGCACATGTGTATATGTGTGAGGGCATGGTGTATGAATGTGTCATGTGTCCATGTGTTGTGTGTGATATGTGTGAGTGTATGGTATGTGTGCATGTATGAACATGTGTATATATGTGTGTGGGCATGATGTGTATATAAATGTGTGTGGTGTGTATGCATGTGTTGTGTGTGATATCTGTGTGGTGTATGTGTGTATGCACCTTTGTGTATGTGTGAAGGCATGGTGGTATGTGTGTGAATGTGTGTGAGGTGTATACATGTGTTGTGTGTGATATGTATGAGTGTATTGTGTATGTGTGTGCATATGCACATGTGTATATGTATGAGGGTATGGTGTGTATGAATGCATGTGCGTTGTGTATGCATGTGTGTGATGTGTGTGGTGTGTGCTGTGTGTCTGCACATGTATATATGTGTGAAGGCATGGTGGTATATGTGTGTGAATGTGTACATGACATGTATGCATGTGTTGTGTGTGATATACGTGTGAGGACATGGTTTGTATGTGTGGTGTATGTATGTGTTGTGTGTGATATGTACAAGTGTATGGTATATGTGTATGTGTGTGTGCATGCACATGTGTGTATGTGTGAGGGCATGGTGCATATTTATAAATGTGTGTGGTGTGTATTCATGTGTCATGATGTGTGTGGTATATGTATGTGTGCATCTACGTATATGTGTGTACATATGTGAAGGCATGGTGCATGTGTGTATGAATGTATGTGTGGTGTGTATGCAAGTGTTTTGTATGTGTGTGACATGATCCCTGCCCATGGTAAAGGGGTGACTACCACTCTCTGACCCTAAGCCCCTCTCCACCCAACCCTCTGGCCTCCCTTCCGCACTCTCGCAGCCAGAGGAACCAGCCTGTTTCTGCCCTGTCTCCATTCACCTCTCCTAAGAAGGAAAATTGGGCATTTTCCCAAAATGTTCTGCTGGTTTAAAAGCAGGGGGGAAGGGGGAACTGCCTGCAAATGTCACTTGCAGATGAAATTTCTGAAATGTGAGAGACCAAAACAAACACCTCAAGCCAGCCCAGACCCAGCCCCAAGAGGGCAGGCCGGGGCACCCCTCCCCTGCAGTGCCCATTTCTGTGCCAGTCAAGAAACTGCTCTGGTTACAAAGGCTGCACTTCCTCAATTTCCTTGACTTAGACTCTAAATTATCCCAAAGGCAGGACATGGAGTCTCTGAGTGGAAGAACAACCATTCACCTGACTCTCCTTCCAGAACCTGCTGTGTCCACGGGCTTTCTGAATTTCCACGGATGTAGGGAGGAGCCACAACACAAAAGTGACACCTGGGCTGCTGTGGCCCTACACAAACAGCGGGGAATTCCTGGAGCCACAGCAAACCCACTCCCACCCAGGAGGCCCAGGCCATGAGCTCTTCTCTTCCCATGACCACGCTTCACCGGGGAGCAGGTTTCCACCTGGAGCGTGGAGACTCTGAAGCCAGTGGAAGGAGGCTCTGGGCACAGGCAGCGTTGCAACCCCAGTGAGAGACCCTTCTGCAGGTGCGCACCTGGGCGATGGGCAGAGGGGAGGGGGCTGGAAGGCAGCCCACGGAGCAGCAGGCCACGAGCCCACAGGGTCCAGGAAGAGCTCGCACCTGGGCACCCAGCCCGGGCCGTCCTTCTGCGGCCTGGCCAGCAGCCATGTGCACTGGCTGCCACAGGGCAGGCGGCTGCCATCCCATCTGCACCTCAGCTGGGGCCTGGGTTCTGTGCCAAGTGGCCCTACCAGCCTCACACAGGCGAGTAGTGGTGCCCTGGGCAGGTGGCATGGGCTCTGGGAGTAGGAGCGGGGTCAGGTAGGGGGCTGCGAAGCTGTGTTTCAGGGGCAGGAGGGGCAGGACAGGACCAGGCAGAGGGGACCCAGCTGGGTTTGGGCCGTGGAAGGAAGCTCCCCACCAGCTCGGCTGGCCTCCGCCTTGTTATTCTGTCCAGGGTCCACAAAGCCCCCAGAAGAGGCTCAGGCAGGTTCTCAAGGGCCCTCGCGGAGTCTCCTTCAGGGCCCCACTCCTGTCCATATCAGAGACTTGTGACAGCATTTTCTAATAAAATGCAAATCAGCAATTGCCTTGCTGAAGAACAAGGGGTAAAAAAAATCACTGTAAACAAAATCTCCGTTGCCATGGAGACTATTAAAAATAGATTGGCCACCCTACCCCCTTCCTTCTGGGTGATGTACAGTGAGTTCCTTCACACCACATTATTATTACTTTTTAATTATGAATAATTTCCTCCTTTCCATAGGAAGATGGATTAACACACAGAACTTCCCCACAAAGCCCCCTTAGCATGTATTTCAATATGCAAATGTGGCGGGCTCGTGCCCCGTGCCCCGTGCATCCTGGCCCCAGGGTGACGGCTCCATGTGAATCCCTTCCACCCCTCCTGGTCTCCCTGTGCTCTCAGTTTCCTAAGCCTGTGTCTGTCTGTCTGTCTCTCTGTCTATTCACCTGTCTGCCTGCTCCAGGCTGCAGATTCAGAAACAGTAAAGACAGGCCTGGGAAGTCTGGCCCGGCAGAGCTGAGGAACTGCTGCATGGGGAGCAGCAGATCCCCAAGAGGACAGGTGCCCGGGAAGACAGCGTGCCCAAGGGAGGAGTGAACACCCTCTGTGCTCCCACTGGCACGAACCGGCTCTGGTGAAAAGATGGGCTTTGTAGCTCCTTGCTGACATCTTTCCATTTGGCCAGTAGGAGCCATGCAGCAACCCCCTGACAGTAGGTCTGGGATGAAGCCCAAGGTGGCGGGAGCCAGGGCAGTGGGAAGGGCCATTGCAGTCCAGCTCCCGTCCCCAGAGGGCTCCTGAGCTTCTGAGGTACCCAGCTGCCAAAGCGCAGGCCTGTTCCCCGGGGCAGCCTCCCCAGCCCACCGCCACAGTCTGCATGCGGACGAAGACCCACACCAATCCCAGGGCCGCTAGGCTGCAATTTATTTTCTCATGGGGTTCTGAGTCTGAGGAGTTCAAGTGACTTATGAGACCACTTGGGAGTGCAATCTGCCCAGTGCCACCTACGAGGTGCACCTACCCGGCAATACATGGTAGAATCTTTGTATTCATTTAAGCCCAGCTGAGTTCGAAAGAGCCAGTCCCTGGCACACAGAGTCCTGCCTTTAGGAGGCTGCCCATGGCTGGACCCTGAGTGATCCCCACATGAAGCTGGGGGCTAAATACTCCAAGGTCCATTTTTTGATCCTGGGGGTCATTCAGAGTACCTCCCCTCCCCCACCCAGGGAGAAGGGGACACCGTGCGCCCCTGAGGCTGACCCTAGCTGCTGTAGAAGAACTGATGAAACATGGCAGCCTTAGACATCTCAGCTCTTGTATTTCAGCACTGCAGACGCTGATGGAGGAGAGAGAAGCTCCCTCCTTGTGTGTGGTATGCATGCAGGCAGCCCCAAGCTCTCCAAAGCCACTCTGCTGGCTCCTGGGGCCACCAGGGCGGGCAGCTGGACGGCCACGTGGCAGGACAGTCACACAATCGCATGCGGCTCAGTTACGATGGACACACAGGGAGCAGGTCCTCGGAGAGAGGGGCTTGGGTGGAGTCAGCTCTCTGCCTGACGTTTATGGGAAACTCTGCTTTCATCTGGGCCCTGGGGGAGGGGGAGGCAGAGTCTGTGTGGGTCGCAAGGAGGGGTCTCTGCAAAGGGCAGCCTGCACGTGCTGGGGCTGTGGGGGAAGAGGAACTGCAGGGGTCTCTGAGCATGCTGCAGACCCCAGGGGAGCCCACGCACACACTGGAGCGGGCCCCTCCCACCTCCTCACCAGCAGATGCCTGCAGACTCTGAGAGTCTCTGCTCCCCTCTCCACTGACATGGGCCCCAGAATTCCAGGAGGAGGCTGGAAAAGGCCACACCTGTGCCTCCTTCTGCAGCCTCCTCTTCCTCTCGCCTGCACTCCAGGACCCTTGTGGTGCAACGGAGTCCTTCCAGCACCCCCAGGCAGGGCAGAGCTGCCCACAGGTGCCCCCAAGGCCAAGGGCTGGCACCTGCACGGACAGGTCTCAGCTCATCTGGGAGGGCCAAAGGGCAGCTGGGGTCCCCCCTGGAAGCAGCTGGAAGCACCTGCAGCCCTTGGTCAAGGAGTGGACCTGGGGGCAGTTACTGCAGTCAGGGCTCCCTCCCTCTTCTGGTCTGAGGTGCTTTGGCCGTGGCCCCTGCCAAACCAGCCCTTCCTGCTCTGCCCACTGCCAAGCCCAAAGCCTCCTCCCCAGCAGGCCCGCCAGCTTTCCTGCTAGGCATGGTTTAGGACAGGGACAGCATCACAGTCCCCGTTCTCACTGTCAGCCCCCACTATCCACCAAGGATGCTCAGTGGTTCCAGGATCCAAGACAGCAATGTGGCCCAGGACTTCTGGTGTGGCCCCTGCAATGGGGTGACCCCAGAGAGTGAAGACACTGGCCCTCCCACAGGGGCGATCTCAGTAGCCTCCTGTGGGGAGAGAAGCTGCAGGGGAAGTGGAGGCCAGCCCTCCCCGCACCCACCCCTCCAGGTTGGGATGGGGCTGCCGCTCAGGCTTCAGCGACCGCTTGGACCTATCTGCCTGGATTGCTGACCCCTTGGTACTGACAAGCACAGATGGCTGTTTTGTGACCTTTAGAATCTAAAGCAACACAAATAGAGCAGACCCTTGCCACGAAAGTCTGCAGGGCAAACTGTGGGCCTAGAGGATGTGCTGTTTTGGGGTTACGGCTCCCCCTCCTGCTGGCTGCGCCTGGCTGGCAGGCTGGGCAGGGCCCACCTTCCTTACCCGCAGCAGAGGAATCCCACAGTTTCCTGGAGAGCCCCAGGCCCCTTGGCATGGTTTACAGCAGGGTTCTCACAGCAGGGAGAAGGAAGGCGGCCCCACCCTGCCCCTGCCGCTCTCCCCAGCTCTGCATAAGGGGCACATCTCTCCTGGCAGGGGGGAAGGGGCAGCCAGGTGCTCTGCTGGAATGGCAGGAAAGGGGAGAAGTGGCTGTGACTCTTCCTACATCATCTGCGCAGCCCGGGGGAGAGGAGAGAAGATAACAGAGGCAGAGAAGCTTCTCCTTGCTTCCTGTAAGAGTCTCTCGGCCCCTCAGCCTCTCCCAAAACCCCTGTTCAGAGGTGGAATACTCACTTCTGCTCAGGGGCGCTTCAGCTGAAGCTCTCAGGAAAGAAGGGGCCTGTCTCTGCAGTCCTTGAGGACATCAGAGAGGACACCCCGGCCCTGTCACAAGTCCTTCCAGAGAGCACCAGAGGCCTGACTTGTCCCTGGGTGTTGAAAAGTAGCTGTTCCCCAAGGCCTTTCTTCCTCAGAGGAACGTGCCCAGCCAGGGAAGAGTCCTGACTCCAAGCCAATGGGCTGCCCGACACCCGTTAGGATGGCTGCTATCAAAAGCACAGAAAGCAACAAGGCGTTGGCGAGGGTGTGGGGAAGTTGCAACCCTCAAGCATTGCTGGTGGGAATGGAAGATGGCGCTGCTGCTGTGAAAAATGAAGGTTTGGCAGTTCCTTAAACAATCAAGATGGAATTGCCATACGGTCAGCAACCCCGCTCCTGGGTGCAACCCCAAGAGAACTGAGAGCCGCAACTCCAACAGAGAAGCGCACTCCGTGTTCACAGCAGTGTCACTCCCAAGAGCCACACAGGGCGGCAGCCCAGTGTCCGTGGATGGACAAATGGAGAAACAGAACGTGCTCCATCCATAGAGGGAATATGATCAGCCTTACAACAGGAGGACATTCTGACACACACAACATGGATGAACCCTGAGGACATGACGCTGAGCGAAATGAGCCAGTCACAACAGGACAAATCCTGTGTGAGTCCACTCGTGTGAGGTCCCTAGAGTTGGCAGACTCAGAGACAGAAAGTGGAACGGAGATGCCAGGGGCTGGGGTGAGAGGAAGGGCGGTTCGTGTTTCCTGGGGACAGAGCTTCAGGTTAGAAAGATAACATTCTGGAGATGGATGGTGATGGCCACACAACAATGTGAATGTACTTAATGCCACTGAACAGTGCACTTAAAAATGGTTAAGATGGTACATTTTATGTTATGCATATTTTGCCACAATGACAAAATGTTTTTTCCAGTCGCGAGGATGTATGTATTCCATCCAGCTGCCTGGTCCTCCCTCCTCGCACACCCACCCAAGCACACGCGTGCACACACGTTTCCCACGCTACAAGTTGGCCACGTTCTTCCTACAGCAAAAGAAAGGTACTTGCCCCCAATTTTCCTTCCACTAGATAATCTCCTTGAGCAATTTTATAAAGAAGGATCCAAACCGTGCCAAGCGGGAAAGCCGTGTGTTTCAGCCAAGAACCTCTGGCCAAGAGCAAGAAGAAAGGCACAGACACAGATACCCAGACGTGTGAGGGTGGTCAGTTGTGGGGCCAAGTCTCAGGCCAGCATCCCAGCTCAGGGATGCTTCTCAGCAAGGAGATCAGGGGAGAAAATCAGGAAGTGGCAGACTAAGACCAAGACAGAGAAGGATGGATGTGGCTGTGCCAAGTGCCCTGGCATCTCCCAAGTCTGGGTGGCAAATCCACTCTGCTTAGACCCAATGCTTAAGAAGGAGGTTTGGGAGAGGAATTCCTTCCCAAAAAGTGAGGGAGGACATGGCACGGAAGACTCAGCCCCTTCCCATGCAGCCTGGCACCAGGCGGTAGGTTTGAGGAGATGGCACCCTTCTCTGTACTAGCTCAGACTGGGTCACCACCCAGCTACAAATGTATCCTTATTTAATTTATAGCAATTATACTCACATTCTGCCAGACAAATAGATTTTACAAGCCCTCAGTTAAATATGGATAATTGTGTCTGCTGGTGTCGAGGGACCGTATCGTCCAAGCTTGGGAGGAAGCGTGGTATCCTGAGTCCTCCTAATGCTGTAAATTAGCAGGGAACACTCTCACGGCAGCTAAGCAATTATCCATGATTTCATTTTCCCCCACACCCCCTCCTCGCCTCTGTGGGCTGCCCAGCCATGCCTGTGCACATGTGTGTGTATGGATGTTTCAGGCTTACGTGGCTGGGAAGGGCTCTTCTGTCCCTTGAGCTGCTAAGATGTCTTTTCCCCGTAAGAGGCCTCTCCCCATGTTGGGATGCCACCCACTGCTCTGTGCTCTCCCGCGCCTACCTTTCTCCTGAAAATGGCCATTGTCAGAGGGGTTTCCAGAAAACCAAACATGAGCCAAAGCCTCACCACTGCCAAGACCTATGTATTGGCAGGTTTCTTGCAGATGCAGGAGGTCAAACAGGAGCTTCGGAAGTGCACAGCAGGCAATAAGGACCACCCGGTGCTCACGGTGGTTGCCTGGGTGCATGTGCACACACGTGGACACAAAATTCAGAGTCACTCAGGCGCTCCGAGGTTCACAAATGCCTGCAGCTCTGCCACTTTTACATAGGGCCATCTCAGGGCAGCCCCTTCATCTCTGGACCTCAGCACGTTCGTCTCTAAACGGGAGAAGTGACACCCACCTCCCACCTGCAGTCCCCCTCACAATGTGGGTGTGAAATCACACACAATGAAAAATGGGAAAGCATTTTGAAACACAGAAGCACCAACGAAATCAACGGCAGGGCCGCTCGTGTGAGTTCTGGGTGCCCTGGCGTCCTGGCATCCTCGAGCAGACTCATGAGTGCTATAAGATAGTTAACAGGGGCCGGGCACGGTGGCTCATGCCTGTGATCCCAGCACTTTGGGAGGCCCAGGCAGGTGGATTGCCTCAGCTCAGGAGTTTGAGACCAGCCTGGGCAACATGGTGAAACCCCGTCTCTACTAAAATACAAAAAATTAGCCAGGCATGGTGCTGTGCGCCTGTAGTCCCAGCTAATCAGGAGGCTGAGGCAGGAGAATCGCTTGAACCCAGGAGGCGGAGGTTGCAGTGAGCTGAGATCACACCACTGCACTCCAGCCTGGGCAACACAGCAAGACTCCATCTCAAAAAAAAAAAGATGGCTAACAGGTGCGCCTCCTTTTAGGCAAATCTGATGTCTAAAAAATACAAATTGGCTGGTGAGTCACTTTACACAAGTTCCCTTTAATGTGGAAATGGAAAGTTTCTGAGCGCATTTCAAATCTCCTGCCATTTTTAAAAATACTTGTTTATCTACAAGTTTCTCAGAACATATGTGCAGCACCAAGTCAGGGACTCCCAATGAGAACTCGCCCACCCACGAGGGGAGCATGGGAGGAAGGTGTGAGTCAGCGGCCCCAGGGCTGCTGTGCAGAGTCCTCTACCAGCCAGCCTGCTAGAGTTCCCTGGGGCCTTCTCCCTCCACAGCCACATCCAGGCTCTGTCCAGCACCTAGGTCTGCCCCCACCCCAACCCAAGAGAAGGGGTCCACGTTCTCACAGGGGTCTCCAGGGCACCACCGTTAGCAGGCAGGGCAGGCCTAGGGGAGGGAAGTGCACGGGAACTGCTTTGCCTCCCAGCCACTGCTCTGCACCTCAAGAGCTCGGCCACCCGAGGGGAGGGTGGAGGAAAGAGGCCTTGCTGTGAGGAATCTCGCCCTGCCACAGGAGGGCTCAGGCTATGTGCCCTCAGCTTTTAGGAGGGGATGTCTAAGCCCCTGGAATGGTCTGCTGATGAGTGTCTTTATTGACGTGGGGTCTTGGGCTAGCCAGGAAGTAACAACGTGATGTGGGGGGCTGGGGTCTCATGGGATCAGCTGACCTCTAGAAGGCCTGGAGACTCAGGTCAGCCATGGACACCTCCCAAGCTGCCGTGGTGAAGCCAGTGAAGACTCAGGCCTGGAGGTCCCTCAGGGCTTCCCTGCTGGGTGAGCCTCCCCAGGTGCTGTCAAACATTAGTGCCGGGAAGATGACACCGTCCTGGCTCCACAGCAGAGGGCAGGATGCTCCGTGCCCTAATCTACAGGCCTCCGTGCCCTAACCTCCATGGCTGCTTCTCTCAGCTGGTTCCACCCTGTGTCTTTTCGCCGTAATGAACCCTGAGCATGAGAACCATGAGTGCCAGGCTCCGAGTTCCTCTAGCAAATGACCAGGCCTCCGAGTGGTTCTGGAAGCCTCTGCGCTCGAGGCTGGTGTCAAAAGTGGGGCTGCTCGAAGGGGATGGCTCCCTCTACACGGAAGGAGGCTGGGCCTGGGCTGCCTGCCAAGCCTAGGGGCCTCTCCAGAGCCCACAGGCCACAGCCACTGGCAGGACAGCAGCTCTCAGCCCCTCCCGCTGAAGAAAACACATGGGGAGGGACAGGGCCCAGGGCCTCACCTGGACAGGAGGTGAGGCTCAAATGACCCGTGCTGGCAGTGGGTGACAGGAGAGGGCCCCAGAAGCTGAGGACACAAGAAACATGGACCCCTCACCAGGGCATGAGGGACCCCAGGGGCGCAGTCACCATAGGACCAAGCAAGATGACACAGGCCCCTGGCAAGCCTGAGGCCGGGGCAGCAGCCATGCTCTCTCCTCCTGTGGTGGGGAGGTCTCCTTGAGGCCCCAGGAGAAGGACAGAGAGAGAGAAGGGGAAGGAAGTGATCAGGTGCAGGAAGGCCCCGTGAGGGCGGCCCACGAGGCTCGTGGGTTCCAGGTACCCATGCCCCACCCCAAGCTGCCTGGTCCTCAGCAACTGGCCCCATGTTCCACAGGCTCGGCAGCTCCCAACAGAATTCTACGTGCTGCCCAGACGAGATGAGGACGGGGCCTTGCTGGCTGCTGGCTTCCAGCCTCGTGGGGAACAGAGGCGCCCAGGGGGGGCAGAGAGGGGAGAAGAGCATTGAAGGGGCTGAGAGAGGTGGGACTTGGAGCCTGGGGAGAAGGGGGTGGGCCGGGGAGGGAGAGGAGAGGTCCTGAGAAGGCCCTCTGATGACAGCTGCTCTAGTGAGGCAGGAGGGAGACAGGGGGAGCTGTGTGCAGACAGCAGCTGGGGCAGGCACACGGGGAGGGCTGGCCCCCGACAGTGGCAGCACAGCCTCGTCTTCCTGGTAAATCATCCTGTGGCCTCGCTGGCAAATGTGACCAAGATGCCGAACCCCTGCCCCACACGTTCAACCCCTCCTTCCGCCCTGTGCTGCCACAGCACCCCCGCTGCCTCCCTGCGCCTGGCCCTCCCCACCAAGGGCGCAGAGGGCCCGTCTCATGCTCAGGCTGGTGCCTCCGGGAAGCCCAGGGGGTCACCGGCCCGAGCTGGCTGCTGAGGGCTCTGCGTTTCATCCAGGGCTTCCTGGCCCAGGCTGCCTCTTCTGTCCTCCTGCTCCCTACGCACCCCTTCATCTGTGGAAGCTGCCAGGCAGACACTCGGTCTGGGCAAGGCCCATGGTCCAGCAGCCTCAGGCTGGGCAGACGCTGGGTCTTCACCCCGGCAGTGCTCCCGTCTGCCTGGGCACAGCAGCAGGAACCCCGTGCGCACCCTGGCTCTTTCTTCTCCATCACCACCTGTTATGGTCTAAATTGTGCACCCTTTCCAACTTCATATGTTGCAGCCCTACCCCCCTGCGTGGCTGTATTTGGAGGTGGGGCCTATAAGGAGGTTATTAAGGTTCAGTGAAGTCACAGGGACCCTCACTGGGTGGGAATGATGCCCTTATAGGACGAGACAGCAGCGCGATGTGCACTCTCTCTTCCTCTCCCTCAGTTTCCCTCTCTGTGTTTCTGTCTCTGTCTCTCTCCCGGGGTGCACAGAAAAGGCCATGTGAGGTCACAGGGAGAAGGTGGCGTCTACACCAGAAACAGTCCTCATAGGCACGGGACAGGCGGCCCCCGTGATGGGACTTTGGGTGCCCCGTATGCCACAACCTCCCCTCTTTCTGCCTCCAGCCCCAGTTTCCCTCCAGACTCCAGACTCTTGGATCCAGTGGCCAAACTAGTCATCCCCACCAGATTTTTCAAAGACCTCTCAGCATCACGTGTCCAAAACCAGCCTCGTCATGTCCCGTGGTCTTCCCCGTGGAAGCCGCATCTTTCCAGGTTCCCAGGCACAAGTTCTCAGCGTTGGCCTTGATTCCTTGACCGTCCTCGCCACGCCCGCATTGACCAGGAAGCCTGGACGATTCTGCTTTCAACACTTGTGCAGATCCCACCACACAGACCCCAATCCCACCTCCACTGTCTCCTGGCGCCACCGCCTCCGCTGGACATTTGCTGTCTCTCTGCCTCCGTGCCCACCCCCCAGCTATTCTCAGCACAGCAGCCAAAGGGATTCCTTTAAAATGGAAGTCACATCCTGCCAGCCCTGCCGGTATCCAGCACCTGGGATTCTCCACTATCTCCCACACGTCGTTCTCAAACACCGCCGCCTCTCCACGCTGGACACTGCCCCCTGTGCAAACGCAGTCCCCACCCCTTCATCCCATTTGCTTTTTCCCAGGAATGTCTGCCCCTCTCTGACCACTCAGTGCCCATAGACAAGGTCGGCTCAATACATACTTGTTCAAGGAACAGACAAGGAACAAGCCCAGTGGAGTCGCCGCTGGACGGGGCTGTCCATCAGCAAATGCCCTTGCAACTTCCTCATCCACGAGGCTCGTGGTGACCCCGTCCCGGATGCCCGGCCCGGGCGCACACTCAATCACCCTGCTACCCAGAGCACGCCACATGCCTCCAGCTCCCTGAGGCCTTTGCAGCCACTGTGCCCTCTACCCGGAATGCCTTCCTCTTCTCCTCTCTTAGCAAGGGCCAGCCAGCCTGAAGCCCTAGCCCAGGCACCCCTTCATCCAAGGAGACCTCCCTGCCCCTCAGTCAGGGTTAGGAGCCCCTTCTGTGGGCACTGTCACTCACCCCATCCCAGGGTGCTGCACGGCCTTCAGGCCTCCCTGTCTGCTGCTCACAGCAGAAGCTCCCTGTAGCCAGGGGCGGGTCTTGTTCACCCCTCTCCCCAGGTGCAGAGCAGAATCCTCTAGGCAGTACGTTATGTGATGAATAAACACACAGTAAGGGCTCTCCCAGGACAGGTGGCATGGGAATTGCAGCCTGTCCGGGCCTCCTGCCCATCCCAGGAGCACAGGGGTGAGCGTCTCTCCCTCTGCACTGACCGGGGGATGGACAAGGAAGTCCACAACCAGGGAGCCCCTGCCCCCGGAAGTGAAGCTGGGGCTTGGCAGGAAAGAACAGCCAGCCAGGCTGACGGAGCCTGTCCCAAGGTCCCTCCGCCTCCCCAAATTGAGCTCTCGATTCTCAGCAGCCATGGGCCCTGCCACCTGCCAGCCATGCTCTTCCTGTGAAATTCTCTCCAGCTCGAGTCACCACTGGCCTGGGCCTTCTTCCTGTCTCCAGGGTTGTGCCCACTGGGTCTCCTTGATTAGGACAGCACCCTCTCCTTAACCAGGCTTCCAAGGGCTATGTCCAGCCCTGGCTCTCCTCTCCCCTCTGGCCTCAGGCAGGTCTGTGGCTCAGGAGGACCTGCCAGCAACAGCCACAGTCTTCCCCCTCAGGCCTGGCCAGAGCTCTAGCTGCCACCCCATGTCCTTCCTGGGGCCATCCCTTAGGATCCTCCAACCCGGCCTGCCCAGACGGATGCTGGTGTGCCCTGACTCGCCCCATCTCTGCTCCTGGAAGGCAGCCCCTATCCATTTAGTCACCAAATTCCCTCCCCACTGTGGTCAACTGTCTGCAAGTTCCCAGAGGGAGACGCAGTTCCCCGTGGCCTCCGCTCTGCATTGACACCATGGGCCAGCCCCACCCTGTCACCCGATGGCTGACTGTTTAACATGTATCAGGTGACACTCACGCCCTGCTAACCCCTCCGAAAGCTTCCTGGTTTTGGAAAATAAAATCTGTGCTCCTTACCCAAGGCCTGTCATGCCCCACCCTCCTCTCTCAACTCCTCGCTGCACTTAACCCTCCAGGCACATGGGTCTCTGTCAGCTTCTAGAATATTCCCAGATCCTTCTGCCCAGGCCACTGCACCCTGCAAACCCCTCTTTCTGGAGCACCCTCGTCCAGGCCTAACTCTGTCCTGGCTGGTTCTCATCCCTGAGGCCTCAGCTCCCTCTGACTGCCCTGAGCAAGTCCCCTCGCCAGGAACCCCCTGCAGTGGGGAGGGCCCAGGGGGGCTTGTGTGGCCCCAGTGTTCATTGGGAACCCATAGTGTGTAGCTGAGCATGGAGTCAACCCCCTGGGGCCCCAACAGCCTCCTTGGTTACCACGTGACTCCCTCCCCAGGCGGCACTGCACTCCCCAGGGGAAAGAGGCACCCCCCCCCCCACCTGGACTGGAGCCGCATCCACAGCTGCCAAGGATGGTGCCCTAAAAGATCCTCACCTTCCTTCCGAGGGGCAAAGCCTGAGGTATCCATGAGACCAAACAGGACACAGCAGGGGCCACGGGGTAAATAAAGAGGAAGTTTCCAAAGTAGACCCTGCTGAGCTGTGCACTTGGGATCAACCTTAGGGCAGCACTCACAGTCATGGGATGGACAGAGCAAGGAAGGGGGAGAAGATGGGAGGGCCACAAAGCCCGACTTAGAAGGCGGCAAGAGCAGAGGGAACAGTGAAGGGACAGAGCAGGAGACGGGGGGCCCAGGGGTTTCCAAGACACTGGACAGTTCCAGTGGAGATGGGGAGGGCGGGAGGAGAGGATAGCGGGGAGGAGAGGACCAGGAATGGTGAGGGCGGAGACCCCCTCCAGGGATCTTGCTGCAAAGAGGGGCGGGCACCAGGCCTGTGCCTGGGAAGGCGGTGCGAAGCGAGGGTTCTCGCTGCAGTGGGAAGACAGACACGGTGACCAGTGTGATGCTGAGGGGATCATGGAGAGTGGGGAGGAGGAGAGAGCAAGGCTGCGGGACTCATGGCCTGGAGCCGGGGAGGCGAGGGAGACACAGCCCACAAGCAGAACCAGCGGCTTTTGGCAAGAGTGAGTGTGGGGGCACGGGCGCCGGTGGGCTGGGTTTGAGGAGAGGAGCAGAAGGGCTGGCTGGGTTGTGAGGACTTTCAGGGCCAAGTCGTGGGGCCCACCTTCCGGGCAGCATCCCAGTCCCTTGTCACACTTGTCCCATGCAGGCAGGGCCCAGAGGGGAGGCAGACAGTTGAGGATGACTGTTGCAGGGGCTGGGAGAGGAGGTGTTCTCACGAACGCGCCGTGTCTTTCTGGCTCAAACAGTAAATAAAACCTCAGGGGCCGGGGAACAACCCACATTCTAAACTGGTATCCCCGAGAGGTCACAACAATGAAGGGCCGACGTCCGGCCGGCCGGGAGCACTCACGACACAGCACTCTGTGGTTCCCATAAGACGGTTCCCACTGATGGGGCAGGCACCTGTCATCCCTGTTTCACCAGTGAGAGGACTGGAGTCCAAAAGTGAACTGATGAAGCCTCGGTGTAAACCCCAGAACTGCCCTGGCCCACAGCTTGACTTACTCATCCACACCCCACCTCATTTCCAAATTTTGGAGAGTTCAGCACATCCCTGTTTACTTCAGGGTCTCCTTTTTTGTTTGTTTTTTTGCTTTGAGACAGAGTTTCACTCTTGTTGCCCAGGCTGGAGTGCAGTGATGTGATCTTGGCTCACTGGAACCTCCACCTCCCAGGTTCAAGGAATTCTCCTGCCTCAGCCTCCCAAGTAGCTGGGATTACAGGCATGCGCCGCCATGCCCGGGTAATTTTGTATTTTTCGTAGAGATGGGGTTTCATCATGTTGGCCAGGCTGGTCTCGAACTCCTGACCTCAGGTGATCCACCCGCCTCAGCCTCCCAAATTGCTGGGATTACAGGTGTGAGCCACCGCGCTCGGCCCCGGAGTGCCTTTTCTTAGTTTATTTATCTGCAGAAGCAGGGAACTGGCTCTAACGACCTGCAGACCCTCAGTTACCGCCCCTCCCGAAGCTCTCTATGTCCTCAGTTCTCCAGATATGGTGCTCGGAGCAGCAGCTGTGCCTCCCCTTTAGCTGGTAAGAGATGCCGACGGAGGCCCCTGCCCAGATGGGCCCACTCAGAATCGGGATCCCGATGTGTCCAGGGAAGCAATGCAGCTAGGGAGGCTCCATTCCGCATCACCCAGTACCATCTAAGGGACCCTGCTCTGGGGAACAGAGCGGCTGAGGCTCTCAGGTCCGGGGAGACGTCCTTTGACCCTGTTGACAGAAAGGTCCCCACATGGGTGGGCTGGCGGGAAGCACCCATCTCTGAGGGGCAATTGCAGGGGACTTCCCGGGCTGTGCCTGCTCCTTGCAATGCTGGTCCTGTGATATTTCCCACAAACCAGGGGAGCTGTGGGGCCGGATATGCTTGGAAACCCAGCCAGCGATTTTGCCTTGTGGATGCTCCTGATGAGCACGGTCCCATCGAACGCACCGAGAAAGTGTGGGCGGAGCCCACTGCCCTTCCTTATTCTCACTTTTTTTTTTTTTTTTTTTTTTTTGAGACGGAGTCTTGCTCAGTCGCCCAGGCTGGAGTGCAGTGGCGTGATCTCGGCGCGATCTCGGATGCAAGCTCCCCCTCCCGGGTTCACGCCATTCTCCTGCCTCAGCCTCCCGAGTAGCTGGGACTACAGGCGCCTGCCACTATGCCCGGCTAGTTTTTGTTTGTTTGTTTGTTTGTATTTTTAGTAGAGATGGGGTTTCACTGTGTTAGCCAGGATGGTCTCGATCTCCTGACCTTGTGATCCGCCCTCTCGGCCTCCCAAAGTGCTGGGATTACAGGCGTGAGCCACTGCGCCCAGCCGTTTCTCTCTCTTAACTGTGGAGACCCTTGTTAGGACAGCTAAGAGCCCCGAAGAAGGACCCTGTTGGGGAAACATCCTGAGACAGGAAGCGCAATGAGCAGAGAAGGCAGAGGCTCCTCTTGGGCACATCCACTCACACCATCCAACAGACCCCACCTGCACATGCACACATGTGCACACACATATGCGCAACATGCACAGGTGTGCACACATGTACACATGCACATGCGCACACATGAACACGTGTACACACACATGCACAGGTGTGCACACGTGTACACACTTCCCTGACGATGCTTTGCCTCCCGGCCACTTCTTTTCCAAAGCAGCTGTTGACTGAGCCCGGTGCCCCCAGCAGATGGAGCTGGGCCTGCTGGTTATGGCTGGCACTCCACCTGATGTGGCCACCACAAAACCACGGCGTCCCTACACTCCCTCCTCCTATACAACTGAATGTCCAGGTCAACCCCCACACTCAGCCTGAAGAAATGGGCCCACAAGGCAGCCACTGTGCTGAGACAGACCGTCTGCAGCAATATCCTTGCTGTCCTCGTTCCCTCCCTCTCTGTCCCTTGAAGGTGCCTGGTCCACTGTAGGTGGCTCCTGGCTGTGGCACCAGCACAAACCCTCCCGTCTCCACAGTCACACCCTGAAGTCACAGTTCCCCTGGAGCCCCTGCAGTGAGGGGAGGTGAGGGAGGGCAGATGCCATGGGGGAGTGCACAGGGCAGGGTGGCCTCCTGCAGACCCACCCTGGTCTGGGAGCCACTCTCCACCTGTGTCTGCCCCCACCCAGCCTTTGCATCCAGTAACAAGTCCGGGGACATGACATCAGGACAGAGCCAGCTCCATTGATGGGGCCTAGAGCCCTCTTAGGCTGTTCTTAACTTTCTGCTTGTCCCTAACATGGGGCCACTGTCCCCTGAACATCACCACAGCCACGCCAACCCACAGGTTGGGCCTTCCTGCTTTCCTCTGGTTCCCTGAGGAACCCACAAAAAGCCTCTGACAGCCTCGGGTGGCAGAGATACAGTCTGCTCTGATTTCACTGACACCCACGTCCACACCCTTGCTGGTGGGAGCCATGGTGGCAGTGCCCGTGATGCTCACATCCCCAGCAGGATGGGGCCTGTGCCCTTCCCAGTTCAGGACTGAGGGTAGGTGACACTCCCTGCCCGCTGGCTCACCTTCTCAGAACTAGCAGTGGGTTACTGATGGGTAACCATCGGTCTAATTTCCGTCTGTATGAATTTAACTGTTCTAGAGACCTTGTATAAGTCAAGTCATAGAGTATTTGCGCAGTATGTTGGAGCTTGCCCTTGCTCCATGGCCAAAGTTCCCAGCTGGCTCCCTCTTCACTCTGGGTCCCCCTTCCAGTGCTTCCCTCACCGACTCTTCCCCTGCCAGTGACTCCCCTAGAAAGACTCTTCCCCCTTGAGCTTCTCCCCTACCCAGACCCTCTCCTGCTGCTGTTGATGCCAACAGCACCTATGCCAAAGCAGTCCCAGGTCCACGTGCTGTGCACACGCGTGCAGAGGCACACACGCTCACACATGGCTGTGGAGCATGCTCCCTGCAGCCTCTTCAGAGACGCCAGCACAGAGCTGGGCGAGGCCTTGGAAGGGCATCCTTGATCCTCTGTGAGGAGAGGCAGCAGCCACCGACCACACATCTGCACAGACATGCACGCCTCGTCCACCCTGAGGGGCCCTGGAATAGTCACGAGTCCCATCCTTGCCCATATGGGAGAGGAACAGAGGAGGAAACCGGAAGAAGAAACGCTTGAAGACCCCAAACGGGGACTGGCAAGGTGGGGTGGCAGCAGGTAACGGGCAGAAGAGACACAGGCAGAGAGTGAGTCCAGCAGGCTGGGCAGGAAGAGGGAGGCCACGCTGTGGACCGGGCCAGGGTTTGTATTTACGGTCGCCTCTCACTCGGTCCCAGGAGTGGCACCCTCACTAAGAAGCTCAGTGTGGTGCCCGCTGCCTGCAGCTGCCGAGGTTGGGTCCTCAATGGGGCACGTGGGGAGCCCAGGGGAGCCTGAGCAGGCCTGAGGTCACATCTGGAGCAGTTGAGAGGCTGACTCTAATTCCAACAGTCCTGCCACCCGGAAACTAGGAGCTCCATTTTACAGAAGACAAAACCGAGGCCAAGGGAATCAATGACTTGCCGGGGCCACACGCTTCCTGAGTGAGATCCAGGATCTGACGCCAGCTGCGTTGGGCTCCAGAGCCCAGCATCCCTACATTTGCTCTTCTTTTGGGAGGAAGAGGAGGGCCTGCAGCCTTTGTTGCATAAATTCGTGGTTCTGCTCAACTCGGAGCCTGTGCATGAGGACCTGACTTTGGCCTGGGAGTCCTTGACCTCTGCGAATCCAGAAAGGAAAGTGGGTGGGAGGACAAAGGACGCAAGGCCCCGGCACATCAGAGAGTCCAGGCAGGGGGCTGCCGAGGCGAGGGGCGGGAGCCTGGTGCTTCACCTCGCCCCCTGGAGACATCAGCGCACCAACCCAGCTCTAGGATCGAGTGATTTCCCCCAGCGTTGCACTCAGACTGCAGGGGCCAGCCAGCCGTCGCTTTGAAGACGACTTCAGAGAGAAGGTGTTTGATGTCAACAATAGCCCAGTTGCCGCGAGAACCATTGTTTTTACAATAGCAAGAAAAATTCTTAGGAGAGTGAACTATCTAAAACATCTTCAAAAAAAAAAAAAAAAGCAGGTAAGAGAAAAAGTAGAAAATAGACTCAAATATAACATGCCAAAAAATTCTTCAACATATCAGTAAATGGAAAAGCCCTGCCTACGGTTAAGGAGGCTTCCCAAACTATAGTTCATTTAACTGTCCTTTTAGGGGTCTCTTAATCAGAAAGGTGATTTCAGTATCAAATATGCTTTTGAAAGTACTTTTGTTTCTAAAGTATAAATAGTATGTGCTTTATACTGTGCTCAACAAATATTA
This sequence comes from Rhinopithecus roxellana, assembly GCF_007565055.1. NCBI lineage: Eukaryota > Metazoa > Chordata > Mammalia > Primates > Cercopithecidae > Rhinopithecus > Rhinopithecus roxellana. Next base: position 32,266,460 of record NC_044567.1, on the reverse strand, counting down.
TTATTATTGTTTGAGACAGAGTCTCGCTCTGTCACCCAGACGGAGTACAGTGGCGCTATCTCAGCTCACTGCAACCACCGCCTCCAGGTTCAGTGAGGCAGGGTTCAAGCAATTCTCCTGCCTCAGCCCCCCGAGTTGCTGGGATTACAGGTGTGCAGCATCACACCCAGCTAATTTTTGTATTTTTAGTAGAGACGGGGTTTTGCCACGTTGGCCAGATTGGTGTCAAACTCCTGACCTCAGATGATCCACCTGCCTTGGCCTCCCAAAGTGCTGGGATTACAGGCGTGAGCCACCACACCCGCCCTGTGCTCAACAAATATTATTTCTCATCTGCCAACAGACTCTCATAAGATCACTGGACATGAAGTAAAAACAGACACGCTCAGAGCCCGACATTTGGATCGCTGCCTGTGGACATCAATTTCACCAGAAGGCATGTCTGATAGGTGCCGAAAACTGGAAATTCATTGATCTTTGCGGCCAGAAGAACAACTTCAAATTTCCCAGATCAAACCAGAGAATCATTCTTTACAGTTAAGTCTAAAAACACGAAGTCAAACCTGATCCGTGATCATGGGTATTGCACGTGAAAAGGATCGGGGGAATCCAGGGCCCAGCTGAGGAACACGAAGGCATGAAATGGAAACGTTAAACACGCAGTCTGTTCTCACTGCAGTGGTTATGTTCCATAAAGACCTCTCAGACACTGACTTTACAAATACTGAACCATCATTCTTAGGGGAAATGCACAGTTAGGTTCCCAAGAGCCTCTGGCCACATTTTCTTGTTTAGAGACAGAGTTTCACTCTTGTCCCCCAGGCTGGAGTACAATGGTACAATCTCGACTCACTGCAACCTCCGCCTCCCGGGTTCAAGCAATTCTCCTGCCTCAGCCTCCTAAGTAGCTGAGATTACAGGCACCCCCACCCCCACCATGCCTGGCTAATATTTTATTTATTTTATTTTATTATTTTATTTTATTTTTATTTTTATTTTTTGAGATGGAGTCTCGCTCTGTCACCCAGGCTGGAGTGCAGTGGCGCAATCTCAGCTCACTGTACCCTCCGCCTTCCGGGTTCAAGCAGTTCTCCTGCCTCAGCCTCCTAAGTAGCTGAGATTACAGGCACCTCCCCCCGAACCATGCCTGGCTAATTTTTTATTTAATTTTAATTTTAATTTTTTGAGATGGAGTCTCGCTCTGTCACCCAGGCTGGAGTACAGTGGCGCGATCTCAGCTCACTGTACCCTCTGCCTCCTGGGTTCAAGTGATTCTCCTGCCTCAGTCTCCTGAGTAGCTGAGATTACAGGCGACCGCCACCACGCCTGGCTAATTTTTGTATTTTTAGTAAAGACAGGGTTTCACCATGTTAGCCAGGCTGGTCTCGAACTCCTGACCTCAGGTGATCCTCCTGCCTCAGCCTCCCAAAGTGCTGGGATTATAGGCATGAGCCATGGCGCCTGGCCCACATTTTCATCAACTCAGCAAACATATCTCTGAACCATTACTATCTTAAGTGTACAGTCAGTGGCATTCGGAATATTTGCCTTGCTGTCCAGCCATCGCCACCTTCCATCTCCAGAATGCTTTTATCTTCCCAAACTGAAATTTTCTCCTCATTAAACACTAATTGCCCAATCCCCCTCTCTCAGGCCCTGGTAACCACTGATATAATTTCTGTCTCTATGAATGCAACCGTTTATAGGGACCTCGTCTAAGTCATACAGTGCTGGTGTTTTTGGCTCTGGCTTCTCTCACGGAGGCATCATGTTTTCCAGCTTCATTCACGCTGTGTATTCTGTGTCAGGATTTCCTTCCTTTTCAAGGCTGAGTAATATTCTCTGGCACAGACAGACCTCATTTGGTTTCTCCATTCATCTGTGGCTGGACACTTGGGTTTTCCACCTCTTGGCTCTTGTGAATAACACTGCTGTGAACCGGAGTGTGCACATATCTCGTCCATACCCTGCTTCCAACCCTTTTGGGTGTATACCCAGAAGTGGGGTTGCTGGGAGAGTCTTTTAAAAGATTTTTTTCATAGAAACAAGCATCTCCATGGAGCTTCACTTCTTGGGACAGGCTGCAAAAGCCAGCTTGGCTCATGGAGGAGCTAACTATACCCACATCAGTCACCTGGGTTGGTGGGATGTCTGGAAATGCCCCTGGAAACACGTGTTCACTTCCCAATGGTCACTAGCAGCCTTTTATTTGTGTGCAACCTGTTTCATTAAAAAAATCTGCCTCATTTGTTTGAAGTGGAAACAAAGGACAATTCATTAATTTGTTAATTATTCTTCCCTCCTTCTCACGCTGGTATCAAAGGCCCTGTGTCCCAGATGTGAAGGTAACAGGTTCATTTACTGATGAGAAACCAGGGAGATGCCCTAAGGCAGACAAAGGGGGGAAAAGAAAAAAAGCCAATGTGGTACGAGCTTTCAAAAAAGGAGACAACGTAATTGGAATGATCCTAGAAATTCTGCAAGCTCCTTTTCTTAGTCAAACAAGTGGGTCTGTAGGACGAGTGCCACAGCTCACGAGGCTGGGTCCCTGAAGATCGGTGCTTTACACTTAACTTGGTGAGAGCATGAAAGATGTCCTTAAGTAAAACGTTTAGTATCCAGTCGCTCCCCTCCCTCTTCTCTTGCTCCCCCAACCCCAGCATCAATTAACTAGTCTCATTTTCTCTCTCTCTCCCAGCACAGACTGCAGGTTGCATCTTCATTCTGCTGGTGTTGGTGTGGCCGACAAGCTTGCCTGTGTCACCACCAACGCCAATGGGACACAGACGTCTCTGCAGGGAGACACAGACACTCAGACACTCAGGGTCAGGAGCGTTCAGGTGCCATCAGGAAAATGGTGTGAGTCACCCCACTCGCATCTTCTGTTCTCGGAGCCACCATCGGAGAGGTCCTGCCGTAGTCTCTGGGCCAGGGCTCCCTCACCACAGTCCTACCCCTACCCCAGCTACCCAGGGTTTAGGCCAGTTGACTTGGACATCCTGCCTATACCTCTGTCTTTTAAGCAGATACAAAACTTAAGTGTGGGAGAGGGGGCACTGTTTCCACGTCTGTCATGTGACTTTGCACGCCTCCCACAGAAGCAAGTGTATCACTCCACCCTGTGACATTGTGCTTGGCCGGATGGCTGGCTTTGACCAACAGAATGTGAGCAGACGTGGTACACAGAGGCTCCGAATGTGCTTATGCAGCTGGGCTTGGCCTCCTGGGCCTCTGCCATGGCTGGGAGAAGAACCTCCCCTGGGAGCTGCTGCCCCTGGACCCAGCCGATTCCATGTGAGCAGGACTGAGCCATGTCCAGCTGGCTCACAGCTTGAAGCAGCTGCAGCACCCTGGCCAGCCCAGCCGACACTGACCTGCAGACCCCACGAGCAAGGTGTGGTTGCTTCTGGACATTTGCCATAGTTATGTTCTATCAAGTCACTGCCCACACTGAATTAGCCAGTATGAAACCAAAGGCACCTGGGGAAATACATGGCTAAGTTCCTGCAAGCTTCCGGTCACAAAAGTTTCATCGGTCAATCAGTACCTAACCTTGTTTTAAGGGTGTTTCTATTTAAAGACACCGTATTTCATATATACTGTTGATTTGTTAACATTGAACTCACGGCTAATACCACTAGAGGAAGCACCTCTAATTTTCTCCATCAGACACGTCACAGCCTCTTGGCACTCAGGAACACTGAACAGCCGTGCTGCACAAGGTTCCAGCGCCGTTTTAAACAGTGAATCCCCCCAACGGAAAGCACAAAAACGTGAAGAACATCACACTAAGCAGGTCTCTGGAAGGATGCTTTGTAGTATGAGAGCTGAGGCTAGAAGGCCTTGTTTGACCTCACCTGGGACCACATGCATCTGGCTACTGCAATTTTTTTTTGCTGCTCTGCACAGGTGCAGGAAGGACTATGAAAGCACCTTTAATCTTGATTTTGGGGTCACAAATAAATTTTAGCAAGTAGATGAATTTGCAAATACAGAATCCTCAGATAATGAGCATCGACTGTAAACGTTTGAAGCCATGGACTTATGGGGCAGTTTGTCACGCAGCAAGAACTGACTTACACGTGATGAAGACCTGGAGAACCCAGGCCCCCAACTTCCAAGAAAGAGGAGTCTGGAAGTGTTGAAAACACCTGGGTAGGCTAAAGTCCGTGAAGCGAGCTGGGATTCTCTTCATCCTACAGCGTAAAAATCCCAGTGTTCACTTCACAGTGGGAAATAAAACCCCTCATCTCTCTTTCAGGCAACACGCCTCTCTTGAATCCCAATACATTCTAGGTGAGTTGCACCCAACTGTGTGATTTTATATAGGGGATTTAGCCAAGGGAGCAAGGAGGCCCAGACAATTGTGCATCGTACTTAGGAAAGAGAGGATTCAATTCATCGTATTTCAAATTCTGACTCTGAACTTTAGGGAAAGCCGTGTTTTACTCAGGTTCGTTGATGGGGAGAGAACTTTTTCTCTGGAGATGGACTTTGGGGGTATGGGGAATCAGGTGATGGCCGAGCATGGCTGGGACCCTGGAGAATGGGGTGAAAGTGCTCAAAGAATGACTGTGCTCCAAGCAGGCTCCTGTCCAAGCAGGTGAAAATGCAAGTTCTAAGTCAAAATGCATGTGGATCTGTGCAAAGAAAATATCAAGGAAGGTAATATGAAAAGTAAAAGTTTCTTCTCTGCAAAACAAAAAGACCTGCTTTTTGTGGCCCCCAAAGCCTTCCCCTTTTTCTTCAATCTGGGACCCCAATATCTGACTCTGCTGGGTGCATCCTGGTGCCAGCGTGTCCATCCCCGACCTCCACAGGGTGGACAGTGAGTTCTGCCCTGTGCCTCTGGCCTGCCCGCTGGTCACCAGAAGAAGCTGTTTCTCAGTTTGGAGTCTCTGTCCCATGGAATGGCACCACATGGAGGTTGGAGCTTAGGCTCTGGAGCCAGGATCCAGGTCTGCCACAGAATAAAGGTGCCTGCTTACACTTTAAAGTGGGGAGAAGGATGAAAGCTCACGCCTTGAGTGTCCCCCATGTGTGGCTGTCCATGTCACGTGGAATCCACGTGAGCTGATTCCAACGCAGGTTTGTCCCCACCCAGGATCTGCTGCTGTGTGGCACCCCTGGAAGCTGGTTCCTGAGCCTACGCTCCAACCCCATCTCTGTACTCAGCTTTACCTCTCTGGAAAAGGAGAATGAGCACAGTCCCCACCTCCTCCAGGGTGTTTAGGGGTGAATGCGTTGACAGGAGGAAATCCCTGCAATGGAGCCTGGCGCCTGGCAGGCACTGACAAATGTTGGCCTCCGGGCTCCTGAACCCTCAAGCCCTGTCCCCATGCCCTTTAGATGGCCAGGTGCTGGCGTCACATTCGCTTGCACTTGTTAGTTCACAGGGTGTCTCCATGCAGCTAGTTCTTTTCATCAGTGGCGTGTGGTTTATCCACAACAGCCTTCCAGTCCCCGATGTCTCCCAGCCACCTTGCACATCCCTGGCCACCTCCTCCCACACTCCAGCTCTGTGTGCTCAGGGAATGCAAAGCAATTTTAACATTGTTCTAAGCCAAACATAATTGGGAAGGTAAACCTATAGCAACAGTGGAATCACAGACTGCATTCCAAATCCACAGAAGCGGCACTGGGATCTCGGACGCTCCCTGCAGCTGTTTTCACCACCCCCATGCCCTCCTCAGAGACCTGCAACCTGTGAAAGAGCAGAGGGAGCCTTTTACTTCCCCAGGCCCGTGTGTGGATTCTTCATGCTGGTGGGTCCACACCACAGAGCGGGGTTCTAGAAGAATGTCAGCAAACACCCCGGGTAGGCAGCCACTGGGCATCTGCCATGGGCAGGCACTGTGCAAACATACGGGACATGCGGCTGCCCACAGATGCCCGGCTTGGACAGGGCAGGCAGCTCCATTGGCAGCTGCTCTAAGGCAGTGCTGGGTAACAGACCAGGGCAGGGGAAGGTCATTCCAAAATGCACATGCGTGTGTGTGCACATACCTGGGTGCAGCTAGGCAGAGGGGCATGGCCCTGGGTGCACCTAAGCATGAGTAGGGTTGAAGTGGAGGCCACATAGAGGTACCAAGGCCTGGTGACAGAGGGCAGCCTGAAAGTCCAGCCCCATGTGGCGGGACTGGGCTGGAGGGCAGCTGGAGAGCTGGCAGAGCCCGGGACACCAGGGAGGAACTGAGCCTGCAGGCCACCAGGAGCAAATGGAGGAGTGACAGCCAGATAGATCCGTGTGGAGACGGGAGGCAGGCAGCAGTACGTGCCTGGGCCTGGAGGGACCAGAGGATTAGGAGGCCAGGGAGCTCCCATCTAAGCCCTGGAACACAGGCGCCTGATTATGCTTTAAAGGGCGAAGAAGGAAGAAAGCTCAGACCCTGAGTGTTTTCCACGGGTAGCTGTGCACAGGCTGCCACAGCCGATTCCAACACAGCCCTGTCTCTACACAGGATCTGAGGCCCAAAGCACTGGGACCTCTCCAGCCTCAGAGCCAGGGAGCCCAGGATTCCTTTTTGACAAACAACTGCCACCCACCCCTTCCACTTGGCCCCTGGTGATGCTTTGACCTCTCCGGGGAGCCAGGGGCAGGAGGAGGGGTGCTGTGGCCAGAGCCTCCATATTCTGCCCTGGGAGGCACTCTGTTAGAGATGGGGGCCCAGACAGTGGAGTCTCAATTGAGGTTGAATAATTTCAATCAGCCTACAGGCTGCCCCGATTCCCTTCTCCAACAGGGACCTTTGGGTGCTCAGGAGGGTCTCTGGGGTCTGCCTTTGAGCCTCCGTTTCCTCCCTCTGGATTCCCCATGCTGACCTCATTGCCAGGCCTGTGGGGCCCACCCCTCTCCAGGAGCCCCCCTGGGGTCTGGGGCTGCCAGAGGTTGGCTGGTGCCTGCACTGCTGCCGGCTGGCCCTGACTGACAGCTGCCCATGCAAATACTGTCCATTCCAAGCTCTGGCTGGGGAGGCTGGTTCCCTCAGTCCACCCCCTCCTCCTGGAGCTCCTCCAGAATCTTGAAGAGATGACTCAATAAATAATGAGCCCGGGGAGGTACAGGAAAGCCCATAGCATCTCTGAGCGGAGCTGCCTGTCACTGTCACTGCCACTCTGACACCAGCCCCACCCGAGGCTCTGAGATCATGGAGGGCTGGTCTTCAGGAGTCTCCTGAGCACCCCAGAGTCAGAAAATCCCGTTCCCAAATGCCAGGCTCCCCAGACTTCCCACCCCAGGCTGGCGTGAGGACTTGGCCCTGAAACCTGTGTCACCTGCCGTAGGGTATTTCCAGAAGGCATCTGGCTCCTGCCTGACTGCTCTGCCCTTTGGGAATCTGGAAAACCATTCGTTCTAGTGCCTGACACACATGCCCTTCCCTTCTTCATGAGCAGACCTGGAGAGGCACATGCCACACACATCCACTCACGTACACACACACACACACACATGCATACACAGGTACATGCATATGCAGAGGGGCACAAGCACACCATGCACACACAGCCATGCATACACACAGGCATGCACACACAGTTATACACAAGCACACTTTCACACATGTACAGGCACACATGTATACATGCACACACACAGATGCACAAGCACACAAACACACACACATCACCACCAGGGCTCTAAATGCAGTCGCAGTGACCTTCATGTTGTTGAAAAGAAAACCTCCTTCTGTGCTGCTGGCCAGGGTCCCTGGCAGCTCTCCCTGCTCTGGCCCCTGAGCACAGGTTGTAACCCTGGAGGCCCAGTACTAGCACTGAATTCTGTGCATCCTACCTCCCTTTTGCTCAGTCCAACCAGCTCCTCCATGATAGTAAAAGTAAACATGAAGCAAAATCCACCCTGTTTTCATGGGAGGATCGAGAAGGATCTGTAAACTACTCTTTTCCCTCCGCTCCAAGATCAAATGATGAGCTTCAGCCCCCAGCATATGGCTTTCAGCTCCCAGGTCCATGGCTCTGCTCTCTCCCATCTCTACATGTGGATCTGGCTCTCCTGGATCTTGAACATTCGCCCCCATGAAAGCGGGGCAGCCAGGCGGCATAGCTGCAGCCTCTGTTCTCTGGGGTCACTCCCTATCTCCTCTCCCCTCTAGGAAAGCCTGGCCCAGTACCACATAGGTGAAGTTAGGGGCTGGCTGGGGGTCTCCCCAGGGGCCAGCAGGGGCTGTGCCTACAATCAGACTAGGTCAGGCCTCGTCCATTCCCCAGGGCACTCACCTGCTTTGCCTGGCTTCTTGGCCATGACCATCACCTGTATTTCCTCTAGAAGGGAGGGGTGCCCCGAGCAAGAGCAGAGGGGAGGGATGAAATCTGGAAGTCATCGCCTCAGAAGTGGTCCACGGCACAGAAGTAAGAGAAAATGAGTTCCGGGTGTGAAGTCCCTGAAGCTCAATATTTTGGTCTGTCCATACGTGGGGCAGGAAGCTGGGGAAATCTCCCTTTTCCCCTCCTCCCGAAACCATCAGCTTCTTTACAAATTCCCCAGTTCCCATGATTTTAATTTTACGGTTCACATTTTCTCCTGGCAGAATCCCAGAATGACGAGGTAGAAAGTCTGCCCTGATTAACTGTCCCTCTGGCGCTGAGCAGGGCCCGGCGTGATAAATAGCAGGAATAAAACCGAGAGAGGCATGCAGCAAGCTGTCGGCAGGCCTGGCCATAAATCCCAGCTCTGATGGGGCTGAGATGAGCTGGGGGCTTTATGGAGGGGGAGAGAGGCTGCTTGCAGAGCAGCGCCCCCCTCCGCAACCCCCTCCCCCACCCTCCTGACGCTCATGCAGTGGATATAGTTTAAGTAAGATAGAGCGAAATCGCTCTGTTGTGTCATTGATTTTTAATAAAAACAGGTAACGTGCTGCAAATCTCACTGTGATTTCATCTCTTCTCGCCTTTGCCCAGATGTCCCGTAACCTCCCCTAAGGGCTCCATCCAATCGGCAGTGACCATGACTGGTGTCTGGCAGGGGGTAGACTCAGGATTTTGAGAGGTTTCCAGGAGGTCTAGGCTGTTTTCCCTGACATACACACACATGCACATACATGTGCATGAACACATCTGTGCATACAGGCTCACAAGATGTGCATGTCATGCACACAGCACACATGCACACTGCACACATGTATCTCCATGCATGTGCAAGCATGATTGCATGTGCACTCGTGCCTCTGTGCACATGCACACTCAGTAGCACACACCATACAGTATGTATGCACATGTGTGCACATAAGCGCAAGTACATGCATGCAAACATACATGCACACACACACCAGACCTTCCTGGGGAGAGGCACAAGCCAACACTGAGCTCTCCTCCTGACCCAACTCTACTCTCTGGTGCCCCTGAGTCTGTTATGAATAATCCAGAACGTTCCCGGAGTAGAAGGCACACATGTGCAGACGGGAAAACAGGAGAGGCGTCAGAGGAGGACGACGCAGGAACGGCATCAAGCGGCAGGGGAGGGGAGCGTCCCTGTCAGACTCATGAGGCTGCCGGAGCCCTCACACCCAGGACAGGGTCACTTTCACCAGCATTACCGAAAAGAGATAAAGCTGCATCTAATTTGCAGCTGACACAGGCACGCTGTTCACCTGTTATCAGGGTTAATAGCGTCCGTCTGAGCTGCGGAGACAGCCCTGTCTTGCAGGCGGGCCGTGCTTTTCCACCGCATTTCCCATGTCCCAGGGCGTGTTCGAAAATGGTGGCTTCCTTGAGGGTCACATTTATTTTCCCCTGTGACTACAGGGGCAGGTATCATCCTCCCCGTCTCGGGCACCAGGGGCCCAAGTGACCTGCCTAATCTCCTAGCCAGCTCCCTGCCAGCTGAGGCTCCATTGGCTACACCTGGGACTTGCCACCTGGGCCGGCTGAAGCCCAGACCAGGGCAGCCGAAGCCCGTGACCATAGGGCAGGGAGCTCCGTGACAGCCTCCGCCGACCTCTCCCACAGCAGTGGCCTCTTCAGATTTTCCTCATTGGCCGTCCCCACTGGACTTCATTTTTAGCCATGGAATCCACAACTAAATCACCTCTGGACCCTGACCATGCCCCTTGCACCCCCGCTGTGAGAAAGCCTCGCCCAGGAGGTTGACCTTTTCCCTGCAGCTCTAGTTCCCCAGCACAACCCCCCTTCCCCTGGGCCATCAGCCCCTCCCCAACAGAAGAAGGGCCCCCCTGCACCTCGTTATCAGCATCCACACCCCTGCTCCTGCCCAGAGCCTCCCTTCACCCAGGGTTTGCCCTCAGAGGCCTCCTGGTCTTCCCCACACCCCATACGAGGGGACTTGGAGCTCTTTTCAGACCCAGCCCCTGCACGGTGAGCCGGAACCAGCTCAGAGATATGCACAGTTGCTGCACAGGCTGGAAACGTCCCATCACAGCTGGCTCGGGCCCAGGGGCAGCTTTGCAGGCAGGTCACACACCTGGGGGTGCAGGAAGAGGATGCCGAGTGGACTAGAACCCCAGTTGTGGGTGTCGGCGGAGGCAACCAGAGACAACGCGGAAGGATTTGTGGAGCAAAATCACCTGGGAAAGGGCCATCAGGAGAGGGAAATAAACTTGGCCCAGAGATGGGTCCAAGCACGAAAAGAAGAAGCAGGTGTGATGAGGGTGGGCCAGGCTCTGAGCCAGGGTACTGGGTGTGCCACCTTCCTCCCAGAGCCTCGGCCTGCAGGGGCCCAATAACAGCCCCTAAGATTCATGTCCTCCTGGAACCTGAGAATGCGACCTTGTTGGAAACTGGGTCTTTGCAGATGGAAGTAAGGTGCAGATAGAGATGGGGCCATCCTGGATTAGGGTGGGCCCCAAATCCAAGGCCAGAGAGACAGGAGACACAGAGGCACACCCAGGGAAGTGGCCACGTGAAGACAGAGCAGAGATTGGAGTGATGCTACCTTGAGCTGAGGAATCCCAGGGACCGCGGACAGCCCCGGGAGCTGGGAGAGCGGCAGGGACAGGTTCTCCCTACAAGCCTCTGAAAGGAGTCAGCCCTGCTGATACCTTGATCCAGCCTCCAGAATGGCAGAGAATCCATTTCTGTTGTTTTAAGCTCTCCAGTGTGTGGTTATCAGTCACAGCAACCCCGGGAAAGCAGTGCGGCATTCTTGCCTGGGAAATGAGGGTGGAGCCCCAGCAGACCCCAGGGTGGGTCTTGGGTGGGAACACACAATCATGGCCCATAGGCCTCGGCCGCGCAGGGCTGAGGTGGTGCTGGTTCAGCCCTGGCCCAGGCAGGTGCTCAGTGAGGCAGGTGGAACCGAGGGTCTCACTGAATCTAAACAGATGGCCGTAGAGAAAGGCAGACCAACAGGTCAGGAGCCCGGGCCCCACCTTGACCTTGGAAACCCTTCTCAGCCCCCACCCCCGAGGCACTACTTATTCTGGGCTCCAGCCCCAAACTTTTCAGGGAAGCTTCCAAGAGCAAAGATGCTCTTCAAAGGCCCTGGGGTGAAAGGGACGTGTTGGGAGACCTGATGGTTCACGGCATTCTCCGCTATCCCTGCTGAGCCTGGTGCTGCGAGGGAGGGGAACCCCATCCAGCCTCCAACCACAGCTGCTGGGGACCACCGGCGGGGGTGGGGGGCAGCAAGACCCACCCCTCCCATGGCCTGTGCATCCAGCTCAGGTCCACTCTCAGGCACTCTGAGCCCAATGAGGCTGGAAGCTGCTGGGCACGTATCACCAAAGACCATCCTCCTCAGGGAGGGAGAGAGAGAGACAGGGAGGAAGAGAAAGGGAAGCCAAGAAGGGCGGGGCGAGTTGGGTGCCAGGGTAGTAAGGAGCTCACCCAGCAAGGCCCCTGGTGGTGAGAGGCGTATGGTAAGAGCTCCAAATGGCAGTGGCTGCTGTTGCTGGGATTTCATGACAAAATGCAGACGTAAAGGACAAACACAGAGGTGGGAGCCACCTAGGACTCTGCTACAATTGTGTGTTTCCACCTAGTACCTGCCGTGGGGGCTGCTCCAACCTTATTTCCCAGAGATGACCCCGCACTGCTGCCCTGGGACGGCGGTAACTCTTCATAATTGCCAGAGGAAGCTGGAGGCAGAGCCGGAGGGGCAGGCTGGGGTGGGGGGTGAGGAGGGGAGAGAGGGCGAGGGGAGGACAGGAACTGAAGGTGTCTTCTCTCAGCTCCCGGTAGAACTGGGTCCACGCACTTTTCCACCTCTTGCTTCTGGTCTGAAGCTCCCCATAGCCACAGGGAAAATCTGATGGACTTGGCCTTAAAGAGGTCCCAGGGCCCGAAGCAGTGCCCAGCAGCTTAGCATTGGTCAGGAGCCTCCACCTGCTTGGGGAAACCCTGGAAAACATCCACCTGTGCCATAAGGCCCTCAGAGGCCAAAGGCAAGCGTGGGCGAGACAGTGGTGGCCTCTGCCCCTGTGGACAAAGCCGGAGCTCAGCCTCCCATGTCGTCTCCCCAGCCAGCCACCAGGAAGTCAGATCAGCCGAACGAGCCCAGTGTCCAGTCCAATCCTGGGTGCTGCTGGTGCTCCCGAGGGCCAAGTCCCCTCTGCCCCAAGGAGCTGCTAGGTGTGTCACCAGGCCTCGGCCACCGGCCTTGCCATGGGGGAGACCAGGCCAAGGCCTTGCCAAACATGCACTCACATAAATGCACTCATGATCAGACACACAAATGCACACTCACATACACACTTGCCCTTTTTCTTTTTTTGAGACAGAGTCTTGCTCTGTCACCTAGGCTAGAGTGCAGGGCTCGATCTCGGCTCACTGCAACCTCTGCCTCCCAGGTTCCAGTGATTCTCCCTGCCTCAGCCTCCCAAATTGCTGGGATTACAGGCGCCTGCCACCATGCCCAGCTAATTTTTGTATTTTTAGTAGAGACGGGGTTTCACCATGTTGGCCAGGCTGGTCTCAAACTCCTGACCTCAGGTGATCCGTCCGCCTCCCAAAGTGCTGGAATTATAGGCATGAGCCGCCACGCCCGGCCCACACTCACCTCTTGCACCCTTGCCGGCACATACGCTCACACATACAGACTCATAGACACCACACAAGCACACTCACATACATACATGAACAAATTCTCTCTTGTTCACACGCTCTTGTTCACTGTCTCACATGCGCACACACTCATTCTCACACGTGCACACTATTTGCGATTGCAGCCTCTTCTCCCTTGTCTAGTGACCACACTGTCCCACTGCCTCCCTCAGCCCCTGACCCTTTGTTTGCTGAGTCCCAGAGTGACCCTCTGGGGTGATGGTGGGAGGGGCAGGCAGCAGAGAACTCAGAATGCCAACAAGGAGAACAGAAATCCACAGGGTACTTACTGGGCTATTCCGAGTGCCATGACACTTTGTCTCACAGCGCCCCTGAGACAGGCACTGCCATCCTCTTCCCATCTCTCAAAGGAGGAAACTGAGGCAGCAAGCGAAGTCAGAGCTCATACCCTGGCAGGTCCTGCTCACAAATGCACATCTGTACGTTCAAGGTGGCTACATGGAGGTCAGCGAATCATTAGGGGGACAGAATGTGGGAAGGATACATTGAAAGGGACAAGGAAACCCCGGGGAGATGGAGAGAGAAGGCCAAGGAGGGGGCTGCAGACCAGACACCCACTTCAGGTTTGCCCATCACCCTCAGGGGTCAGCCAACTTCCGTGACCTCAGTTGGGAGACTGGGAGCCCCTTGTGGGTTGGGGGCCAGCAAGACCCACCCCTCCTATGGCCTGTGCATCCAGCTCAGGTCCACTCTTAGGCACCCTAAGCCCAGTGAGGCTGGAAGCAGCTGGGCACGTATCACCAAAGACCAGCTGGGGGAAGAGATCTGAGCCCACAGAGTGGACAGGCTGAGCAACACCCCATGAAGTCTTGAGCCAGCCCAAAGCCGACATAGGCCGGTGCCTCTGAGCCACCGTTCCAAAGTCCTCTGTGCCTGACCCCAGCCTCCCTCAGCAGCCCTTTCTCCACCACTTCCTCTGGGCACCCAAGGCTACCCTGGACTCCTCTCTGTCCCCTGATGTGACCTGGCTTCCTGAGCCTCAGACACTTCCTGGACCAGCCTTTCACAAGCCCTGGGTCTAGATTTGTGCCTTATAAGCCTGTATTTGCTCCTAACTAAACTGTGGGTTCTTCTCAACAGCGTGCAGTAGAGAAAAGCCTACAGTTTAGTCCTGAGCAAATAGACATTCAGATATATATATATGTAGTCAGTTATATATATATGCAAATATATATATGCAGTTATATATTCTAGATTCTTCTAGAATATATAAGGAACTTACAACTCAGTCTAATTCTAGAACGTTTTCATTGCCCCAAAAAGAAACCCTACACCCATTCCCAGTGACTGCCCATCCCCAACCCTAGGCAGCCACAGATTTGCTTGTTCTGGATATTTCATGCAAATGAAGTCACACATGCTGTGGTCTTATGTCTGTGTCTATCACTGAGCATGACATCCTCAAGGTTCATGTGTGTTGGAGCCTATGTCAGGCTTCATGCTTATTTGTGGCTGTATAATATTCCACTGGAGGGACAGACCCCATTTGTGGAGCTTTTCATCAGTCGATAGACATTGTGCTGCTTCCACATTTTGGTTATTGTGAATGGCAGTGGTGGGTGTGTTCACGGCAGATATACGCTTTCATTTATCTTGTGTATATTAGAAGTACATTTTCTTGTAAGGGGGTCTCACTGCTGAGAAGGAATGTTAGGTGAAGCTTAGGCTGCTGGAGCCAAGGATGCAGAATGAGTTTCTAAATGACAGCGGCCTGGGTGAGGGCCTTCCACGTGTGGGAGGCACCACAGGGCTCCAGAATCTTGGACGAGGAGACTCGCTTCTCTAGGAAACCTCAGCCACAGGCCTCAGGACCCACCTCTATTTCCAGGGATGTCTACCCCAGCCCACAAGCAGAGCAATTTCCAGATCTTCAAGACAAGCCCACTTCTAGGATCATCTCTCCCCACACCCTCCTCCTCTGTGATTTCCCTTCCTCACTGTACCGAGCTCAGAGCCCATGAAGAGCATCTCTCTGCACAGCCTGCTTTCCTGGGGGCAAAGCCAGGGAGGGAGAAGAGTCCAAGATGGGGCATTCCAAAGGCCCACCCCTTCCTCCTCCGTGTGCTCCCAGAGTCCCAAGAAGCTGCTTGGCTGGGTGTTGCCCCGTTTTATTGCTAGAACCTTCTGATTCAACTGGAGTTTACAGGACAGTCCCCACATCACTTGGCCTTGGGAAGGTTTTGGAGAGGGCAGGGGCTCTCTGAGTCTGACTGGTGGACCTAGGGTGGGGGCCCTCAACCAGGGATGGGTTTGCCCCCAGGGCCATTTGGTGGTGCCTGCAGACATTTCTAGTTGTCACAGCTGTGGCTGGGGGTGATGCCGGCACATGGTGAGCAGAACCAGGGATGCTGCTCATCCTACAATGCACAGAACGGCCTCCACATCAGAGAATGTTCCCCCCCAAATGTCAATAGTGCTAATGTTTAGAAACCCTGCCCTGAAGGGTAGGGAACCTGTGAGGTGACAGCTCCTCTAAGGCTCTGAACACCTCACCCAGCATGGTCGGTCAAGCTGACAGCACAGTGGCCCTAGCGATGGTCAGGAGCCTACAGGGCCCTAGAGATGCTACCTCCACCATTCCTGTACTCCAAGGACACAGGATTCCACACGTTCAAAAGTTCTAGCAGCTCCTCTCTCTGTTCTAAGCAGGATATGGCTCCCTTTCTCCTCCAGGCAGCAATGCGGCAGACCCCTGGTCAGGCCTCAGGGCTGGGAGGAGAGGAATGATTGTGGTCAAGCCTGGGGTCTCACAAAAACTCCCTCCACCCCTATTGAGGCAGGAGGTGGAACTTGACTCTGGAGGTGAGACTCAGACACCAGACCAAACTGAAGACTAGCTAAACGAACAGGACAGAAGCAGCTCTCCCTAAGACATGCCCACCAGCATGCCATATTAGTGTACCATCGCTATGGCAACACTCCTGGGCAACACCCAGGAGTGACTGCCTCTTTCCATGGCAATGACCTGTGACCCACAACTCACCACTCTTTTTCTAGAAATTTCTGCATAACCTGTCTCTTAATTTGCATGCAATTAAAAGTGGGTCTAAATCTGACTGCGAACCTGCCCTGAGCTACTGCTCTCAGCACACCGCCCATGGGGCAGCCCTGCTCTGCAGGGGCAGTCACGGAGCTGTCACACCATCACAGATGCGACACTATGGCTTCAATAAAGCTGTTTTCTCCTACCATTTGCTCGCTGTTGAATTCTTTCCTGAGAGAAGCCAAGGACCCTCCTGGGCTAAGCCCCAGTTTGGAGTTCACCTGCCCTGCATCACGAGTACCTGAGGCGCAGCCAAAGCCTACCTTGGGTGAGGCTGGGGTCCATGTCAACCTGGGCCTCCCTTCAAATGCCTCCATTCTGTCTCTTGATATTATTTCAAAATGAGCTTGGACGTGCAGTCCCTGCCTTCCATGTGTGCAGCAAATGTAAATTTGTCGGCAGTAAATATTTCAAACAGACCTGAAGTTCTGTAACCCGCTTCGGAATGTCTCCATTTTTCAGTTGAACTGGAGCTTCTGCCAGTGGATGCAGGCCAGGCCTCTGTCACCTTCTGAGAGGCCCATGAGCAAATCTCAGGGCTGGAGCTCTGAGCTGCAGGGAAATTAAATGTCCAGCCTCGTCCAGCCACCTCTCTGCACAAATGGTCCCACAAACTGCCACTCCCCCTCCACAGATGCTGTGTTTGCCAGCAGAGTGCTGGCTGCATCTGGAAGGTTGTGCCTAACCAAGCAGGCATAACTTGTCTGTGACAGCCTGTGACCCCTCTTTCTATTGGGCACGGTGACACGGTGCATACTCTCATTTTACAGAAGGACTAACTGGGGCACAGAGAAGTCAAGAAGTTGCCCAAGACGCAGCACGGGGAGGTCTAAGGGGCTGAAATTCAAGACTGTGCCCAAGCCTGGGCTTAAAGCACCATCCTCACTCACTTGCCCTTACCTTGTGGGGATTTTCTTGCAGGCGGTTGGGGAAGGATTTAGGGGGGCTCCTTTTCTCTCTGAAGCTTCATGCCGTCCATGTGAGCATTGCTGAGCAGAGCAGGTTGTGGGCCGTGCTGAGGGGCAGCCAGGGTGAGCCCCAAACTGGGTGATATGGTTTGGCTATTGTCCCCACCCAAATAGCATGTCAAATTGTAATCCCTAATATTGAGGGAAGGAACTGGTGGGAGGTGACTGAATCCCAGGGGTAGATTTCCCTCTTGCAGTTCTCATGATAGTGAGTGAGTTCGCACAAGACCCAGTTTGTTCGAAAGTGTGTAGCACCTCCCCCTTCACTCTCTCTCCTGCTGGCATGTGAAGATATGCCTGCTTCCCCTTCACCTTCCACCATGATTGTAAGTTTCCTGAGGCCTTCCAGCCATGCTTCTAGTACAACCTGTGGAATTGTGAGTCCATTAACCCTCTTTTCTTCATAAATTACCCAGTCTCAGGTAGTTCTTGATAGCAGTGTGAGAACAGACTCATACAATGGGTCAGGAGCACCCAGAAGAGGGGGTGTGAGGGTCTGGGAAACTGGGCAGAAGACCCTAAACTGAAACCTTCAGACACTGTAGTGGGTTAAATTGTGTCTCCCCAAAAGATGCATCCAAGTACTAACCTGGGACCTCAAGCTGTGACCTTATCTGGAATGAGGGTCTTTGCAGACAAATTTAAGGTAAGGATCTCAAGATGAAATCATCCTGGATTATCATGGGCCCTAAATCCAGGGATCAGTGTCCTCATAAGAAACAGAAGAGAAGAACGACACACAGAGAAGGCCACGTGGAGACAGAGGCAGAGACTGGAGCAATGCGTCTCCAAGCTGAGGAATACCTGGGGCTGAGAAGCTGGAGGAGGCAGGACAGACCCTCCCCTGAAGCCTTTGGAGGGAGCCCAGCCCTGCCCACACCTTGATTTCAGGCTTGCAGCCTCCGGAAATGCAAGACTTCATGTCTGTTGTTTTAGGCACCCAGAAAGAAGTCACTTGTTATGTCAGATGCAGGACACTCATACAGACATACTCAAGGACTGGGGTTAAGGGGCTTTAACCTACAGGAGCTCCCAGAGCAGGGTCAACACCAGGAACCTGGCCTCACAGGCTGAGAAGTAGGCCATCCCCCTCTCCCCACCTGGACGGTGGCCCCTGAAGGGAAAACAGCCCCCAGACCCCTCATGCAGGCTCCCTGACACAGAAAAGGGCCAGAAGGATGTGGCTCCCACGGTGAATTTGGCTCAGGGTTGATGTCCTGGGCACTAGAAGGGTCACTTTGCCAGCCACGCTCCCCTGTGGACCCACATGTCTGTCTGCCTCGGCCACTGGGTTAGAGCTGCTTTGCCAGATTGGGGGTGCACAGGTATTAGTCAGGAGCCCAGACCCCTCTCCTTGCCTGTGCCTTGCAGTCCCTTACCACAGAGAGGAGAGGGAGAACAAACAAAACCCCCAAAGCTGGGAGGTTCAGGGAAGAGGGGCCTGGGATGGGTTTCTGGCACTGTGTTTTTTTCAGTTTCTATGAAGAAAATTAACAATTACAGTAGAAGCTGCATGAAACATAAGTGGGGGGCTGTCACTCACCTCTCCTGCTTCCTGTCCTCCTTAACCCTTTCCTGTCCTCCTTAACCCCTTCCTGCCCCACAATCCTTCCTCCCTACAGCCTAGAACCCGGGCCATCCCCAAACCTTCTCCCTTACAGTTCCTGGGTCCCCCTCTCAATCTGCCTCCAGGTGAGTCAGCAAAATTTCCTGGCTCTCCCCAATGCCCACCCTAGACACTCCAATCCAATTTATCCAACAAAAACCATTCAGAAGCCTCCAACAACCTCCACTCTGAAATATTCTAGAATTTTGCATAATTGCCAATTAAGATCAGTTTTCATCATGCAATTATAGGTGAATATACCGATGTACTTATTTGAAACCTGCACACATAAACACACACACACGCGCACACACACACGCGCGCACGCGCACACACACACACACTTTGAGTCTGGCCACCCATAGACTCAATGGAGCATCTCTGCTGGTGGCCGTTGCATTCTGGTTGCTGGATGGCAGGTGACCCCAGCTCCAGGGGCGCACATGCGTGGATACAACCTCTGCACTTTTGCACAAAGAAAGGAGAGTGGTCTGGGCAGGAGAGGACTCAAGGGTTAAAGTCACGTTGGGCGTGCCACTGTGGTGGGTGGCTGGCCCCTCCTGGCCATTATTCCGCAGGGTCAGCATATTTCCATCTTCTAGCCAGCGCGCTCGTTAATTAATCACTCATTAGGCTAATCACAGCTATCTCGTTTCCCACCGGGGGGAAGATGTTAGCACAGTGGAATGCCAAGCCCAAAATGCAACTAATGGGTCTGCATGAAGGCAGAAAGAGAGAGCGTGGAACGATGGGATGTTTCTAACACCTCACACACACACACGCACGCACATGCATGATAAAACAGAGGGCATGTGTGTGCAAAAACCCTCTCGACATAGATGCCAGATTCAAGGAAGTCAAAAGCCACCCGTGGGTGTGCAGACGCTGTGGACTGCCCTCCTGCCCTCCTGTAGGCGAGAGTTAGGCAGAAAGGAAAAGAGGAAAAGAGGCCATTTCCAATTTCAATTCTAATCAGTTCCCTTCTCAGGCTGTGAATGAAGGCCTGGGCTTGAACAAGAGCTACTTTGGCAGTAGGAAGAATAAAAGGGGGGTGGAAAACACCGGCCACTGTAGAAGCACCTCCCCACAGATGTGAAGAGGCAAATGCCGAGGTATTGTCACAGATGTCCCCATCGGAGCCATCCTGGGATGGGGACTCCAGGAAAACAAATCACCCCAAAATTCCAAGAGGAATTACAAGTTCATTCAAGCACAGGCCACCCTCGACTTAGGACTTTTTTTTACAGTATGATGGGCTTATCAGGTTATTAAATAGATTTTTAACTTAGTGATAATTTCAACTTAAGGTGGGTTTGTTGGGGTGTAATCCATCCTAATTCCAGGAGCACCTGTATATGGGCCTGAGGAAGAAGAAGACAAGAACAACTATCAGCAACTCACCAGGATGCAAAGTGCTACACTACTGAAGATCGGGAGGACCCTTGCCTGGCAAGGATTCGACGGAGCTCCCAGGGTAGCCCACCAAGGAAACAGCACTGTGCAAGGTGCTGGTTGCATGCAAAACAATGATAAGACTAGTCCCAAAAGATATATGCCAAGAGGAGAGAAAAAGTAAAACTCTGGCTAAGGAAATACATTCAAGAAGTAAAACCTACTTTTAGAAAAGCACATGAGATTTTCTAAATGAGAGCTGGCAGCCTTCAATTAGAAGGGGGTGCAGCATTCTCTTCCAAGAGCCCTGACTCCCAAGCCCAAGCTGGGGGCCCGATGGCTCACCCAAGGCAGTGTTTTCTGTCCAGAAGTTTCAACCTACAAATATGCCAAACCCTTCCTCATGCCTGCCTTGCTTCACTGGGAAAATTTGCTATCAAAAGGCACAATTATCAGGGGACATACGATGTTTAGGCGCATCATTTGGAAGAAGTTAAATCTAAACACCTGGGTAGTAAATGAGAAAAAAAATACATTAGGAAATTCAGTTTTAAATGTTTTATGCTAATTTATTCGGCTCAGTCGAGTGCAGTCAACCCTGAACCCCCGGGACTGTCAGTGTGGGTGACAATCACAGGCAAAGACGTGCCGGGAAGACGTTGTCACCTTCGCCGAGCTCTGAGCCCAGAAGACAAGCACGTCAACATCTCAGAAGCATCCTCGTGGGGACAGAGAGGAAGCTGGGGAAGTCTGTTCAAAGCCTCCCTAGAGACAAATCTCTTCACCTTGACTGCAGCTCAGCCATTCAGCCTGAATCGGGGGGTGAGGCCTGCCCTTGAATCGAAACTGGCAGGAGGGAAAGTGACCTACTCTCAGATGGGGAGCACCTATGAGCCATCACAGCGAGTTACCCTCAACGCAAAAGGCACCCACAGAGCACCCACCCCCGGCGAGGAGGCACCCCAGGCTCAAACCTCAGCTTTGACACTCACGGGCAAGGGAGGCCCTGGGCAAACCACTGGGTCCCCTGCAACCTTCCATTTCATCCTCTGAAACATGGTGACAATAATGGTACCAACATCATCAGATCATCCTGGGTACTGAACGACAGCATCTCAGTGTTCGTATGTCAGGTGGGGCCTAGTGGCCAATGGGTCATACATGCTTCACGCCTGGAGATGCTTCCACGGAACGCCTTCCTCCATGCCCACAGCATCCCTGCCACCCAGTACTGGCACCCTCATCCACACAGATTACAGGGGCTGCCAACACCCGCAGGGCTCTTTTGAGTCCTAGAGACCCCAGAGAGCTTTTTACACTATGTTCCCCGTGGCTACAGAGGAGAGCTCAGCTGGCCTAGAAGGATGGGTAGAATTCTGAATGGTTGAAATTAAGGAGAAGGAAGTTGCTGGAAGGCATGGGGCAGACAGAAGCATGGAGGTGGGAACTGCTGAATGGCGTGATCCGGCAGGAATGCGGGATGTTTGAGGAGGAAGGTGGAGGTGAGAGTGTAGGGGCTAGTTGGGAACTAAACTTTTTAGAGAGTTAAGACTGGGAGCTCGGATGGGCAGTGGGCAGTGTAGGATGGAGGCCCACCCTGTCGCCACCTCCGCTGCAGAGGAACACAGCAGTCATGGTGGAGGGGAAGGCAGGTGGGCATTATTTGTGCATACGCCTTCAACGCAGAAGGCAGAGCTCCAACAAGTCACTGATGCTCCATTGTCTTGGGACAGATGGATGCTCAGACATGGACCTGGTTTGTGATTGCCCAGGTCGAGGCTGTTGGCTCTGTCTTCTTCAGGGAGGCCGTCCCCTGCCCTCTGGCTTCTGGCAGGCAGCTGGCAGGCAGCAATGAGTGGGTCATGAAAGGTCACAGTGGGGGTGGGGGAGTGCGAAAGGGAAGTTAGGGCCATCAGGGGAGAACAGGGTCACAGAGAGGAGTGGGGAGGCTCCGGGAAGAGAGAAGCCACACAGCAGGGATGAGGGAGGGGACCACTGGGAGAGACTTGGACTTGGTGGCCACAGCCCCTGCCAACTGCTGGCACCTGGCATCAGTGGAGGAGCAGGCCGGGCAGGGTCAGGAAAGGTGAAGGAGGGCACAGAGAGCTTGCACAACCCTGGGGCACTACAGGGAAGAAACAACCTTGGCAGGCTCAGAGCCTTTGAACCAAGAAGCCAGTGGAGAGTAAGCAGCACCATGGTGCCATCCCGCTCATGGCCCGCTGGCCACCTGGGCCACGTCTCCCCTTCAACACCCACTGAGATGTGCGGCTTTGAGCACGCACGTGGCTTCATTTCTCTGGGTCTCGGTTTACCCATCTATGGAATGGGGGTGATTGCAGGGCCTCCCTCAGAGGATTGCTTTGAGGATCAAATGAGTGAATTTCTGCAGGAGTCCTCAACCTGTAGTCATGGCAATGTGTCCTTTCTGTAAATCCGGGATGAAATGCTAACAGCCGTGTTTTTCTACACGTTATGCCAGAGCTGAAGAGTGCGTGTTGGCTCTGCCCAGGCCCAGCGGCCACGCTGGCCACACCCCAAGTTCAGAGTGATGCCCGGAGAACAAACCACTCTAGGCCCTCTGGGGCAGTGGCTTCATCTCATTTGTGAAAGGGGGAGCTGCGTGGCCAGCAGGGACGGTCAGAGAAGCTGGAGCATCGCAGTGGGGCTCCTCTCCTCCTCCTGGTGGCAGATGGGGCTGTTGGCCCTGAGTGGCCAGCTCAGTGGTCACAGAGGGACAAGCCTCATCTCCTTGGCACCCTTAGGGGTAGTGGAAGGGAAGCTGGTGGGAGGCAGGGATGTCACCCAGAGTTCCAGGATAAGAGGGGACTGGTAGGCCGCCTGCTGTAGCCTCACAGCCCCACTGGGGTTATGGAGAGAAATAGTGCCGTGTAAGAGTGTGCAGAAGAGTGGGTGTGGAGATGTGTGGGTATGTGCAGGTGTGTGCAGGCACATGGTGTGTGTGTGTGTAGATGTGTGTGCAGAGGCATGCTGGCATGTGGGGTGGTGCACGGGTATGCTGTGTGCGAGTGTGTGCACGTCCCCATGAGGGCCAAGATCCACAGTTCCCCCCAAGCCGCACATCTCCTCCCTCTGGGTCTCTGGGACGAGTCTGGGGCCGGCGAGCCTCACCCCGGAGGACCTTGGGGGAGAGATCTTCTCCTGTGTTTTGCCAGCTCCCTCAGGCCCCCACACACAGCTACAGCCTGACACCAGGCGCGAGGGAAGCTCTCAAAACAGCTTGGCTGGCAGAGGAGAGGACAGGGGTCTGACTGCATGCCCAGGAGCCGAGCTCTGGGATTCCATGGACACCTCTCAGCCCAGGGTGGACAGCAGGCTGTGACCTGGGGCAGTACTGGGCGCCGTGTGCCCCCAGTGGTGAGTTGGGAAGCGTCTTTGGTGACGTCCTGTGTAGGAAATGTATTCTGATGAGGGGTTGCACAGGAGGACACCTCTCAGATGCGTCAGGGGAGGCAATTCCGTCTGGAGCTCTGCCCCACCACCTCTGCTCTGCCCCCCCCCATGCCAACCTGGCACCTCCTCAGCCCCCTTCTGCACCTCTCCCCTGTTCTCAGAAGGGTGGCCAGAACCCATTCCCCACCCAGCCACATGCCCCGGGCCTGGGCACATCATTCTGCCGGCTCCCAGGGCACTCTCTCGAGCCTTTCCTCAGCACATCCCCAAATCCAGCTTCCAGGGAGCCCAAGGCTGCCCACATCTGTCCTGCCCCACGGCCAGGTGACTCTGTCTGCTGCCTCCCTGCCCAGCCCCTCCTGCCCCTCCTGGCCTGCCCTCTGCAGAGGCCCAGTCCCACTGCCTCTCCCATCCACCAACCTCATCTCTCTTGGTATCAAAAGCACTGCCGCTCCCCCACCTTGCCCACCAAGCCCTCCCAGCACCCCCAATCCCTAGCTGTTTGTGGGTCCTCCTGGCCTGCCCGCAGCAAAGGGGTCCACTTACTCTCGAACCCAGTCAAGAAAGTCCAAGGAATCATTTCACACCGTCTGGCCCTGTACATTCCCACACAGGGGGAAATGGGAGTTTACAAGGAATCAAAGTCCCAGAGAGGTTAAGTGGCCTGTACGGAGTCGCACAGCTCATCAGGTGAAGACATCGACCCAGCCTAGGGCTCTTGTGGCCCACGCCAGAAACAGCCCGATTCACACTGACTGCAGAGACTTGGAAGATGACACGAGCTGAGCCAGGGTCTCATCTGATGGCCCCATGTGGTGATGGGCCCATTCCCATTGCAGCTCCTCAGTATTCGAGGCCTGGGGTTTGGCAGCCCTGCACCCAGAGGCAGGAGATACCACCTCCCTGCACCCACTCAGACTGGGCTGCTACAGGGCCAGCCACATGCACGGAGGCCCGACAGCATCCCCCATGGGGTGTGTGCAGGCCTGGCAGCGTCCCCTTTGTGGGGTGTGCACAGGCCCACGGCATCCCTTCCAAGGGGTATGTGCCCACAGGCTGGACCATGTCCCCTCTGTGGGGTGTGTACACATAGGCCTGACAGCATCCCTCCATGGGGTGTGTGTAGGCTGGACCGTGTCCCCTCTGTGGGGTGTGTACACATAGGCCTGACAGCATCCCTCCATGGGGTGTGTGTAGGCTGGACCGTGTCCCCTCTGTGGGGTGTATACACATAGGCCTGACAGCATCCCTCCATGGGGTGTGTGTAGGCTGGACCATGTCCCCTCTGTGGGGTGTGTACACATAGGCCTGACAGCACCCCTCCATGGGGTGTGTGTAGGCTGGACCATGTCCCCTCTGTGGGGTGTGTACACATAGGCCTGACAGCACCCCTCCATGGGGTGTGTATAGGCTGGACCGTGTCACCTCTATGGGGTGTGCGTAGGCTGGACAGTGTCCCCCTCCTTGGGGTGTGTGTAGGCTGGACAGTGTCCCCCTCCATGGGATGTGTATAGGCTGGACAGTGTCCCCCTCCATGGGGTGTGTGTAGGCTGGACAGTGTCCCCCTCCATGGGGTGTGTATGGGCTGGACAGTGTCCCCCTCCATGGGGTGTGTGTAGGCTGGACAGTGTCCCCCTCCATGGGGTGTATGTAGGCTGGACAGTGTCCCCCTCCATGGGGTGTGCATAGGCTGGACAGTGTCCCCGTCCATGGGGTGTGTGCAGGCCTGGCAGCGTCCCCCTCCATGGTGTACATGGGTCCCACTTTTCTTGTATCTTAAAAATGAGCCCCATAACTGGAGGAAGCTGGATATGCTACTCCCAGGTCAGCAGCCAGAAAAGAATCCAAAGACGTGCAGGCTACCATGACGGGGGAGCGGAGAGGGGGCGAGGCAGGCCCTGAGCAGTGGCATCTGGGGAGGAGGAATTCGGAAATTGTTGGCCAGGAAGAAACTGCCCCACACTTCTGCCCAGGAGAGACCACCTGAGGGTCATCCAGGAGGGTCAGTGATAACTGAAGGTGGGAATCGGCTGAGCCCAGGAGAGTGGCCAACTGGATCCAGAAATGGTCAGACAGGACTCCGTGGGAGGTGTCACCATGGGGCCCGTGACACCTTCGAGCAGAGGCCAGGGAGGGTGAAAGGGGGAGGCCAGGCACACGGGTGTGTGCACACACACTCACACACGCACACAGTCACGCACTCACATGCGCATGGATGCTCAAGTTCAGAGGAACCTATCCACACACACATTCATTCACAGTCACACACTTCCACGGTCACATTCTCAGACACACACACTGGCTCACAGCATCAGACGGACACAGATATTCACACATTCCACACTCACGCTCATCAACGGAGCTGCGGTCACACGCACAGCCACACGCAGCCCCATGCTCCGCACGCACCCTTGACATCTGCAGCGGCACCTCCAGCCCAGCCTCCCCCAAGGGCCACCCAGGTGTCCAGTGCTGTGTGGCATCTGCCTCTCTTGGACATCGCACCGACCAGGTCCCACCCCAAGCCTGAAGACATCACATTGGGCAGGTCCCACCCCAAGCCTCAAGAACATCACACTGACGAGGCCCCACCCCAAGCCTGAAGGACACTGACAGGGTCCCACCCCAAGCCTTAATGTGCTCTCGAGCCTGTTCCTCTCCCAGGCAGTCTTTCTTTCTGCTGCTCAACCTGGAAATCTGAGCATCATCCTTGCTCTGTCCTCTTCTCCCAACCCTCTTCCCACCAACTCTGTTTGTTCTGCCTCCACTCTGACCCTGTCTGTCCTCTCTAGGGTCTCCCTCCAGGCACCAGGGACATCTGGGGCTGGGTCCT
This sequence comes from Rhinopithecus roxellana, assembly GCF_007565055.1. Classification (NCBI taxonomy): domain Eukaryota; kingdom Metazoa; phylum Chordata; class Mammalia; order Primates; family Cercopithecidae; genus Rhinopithecus; species Rhinopithecus roxellana. The sequence goes on along the minus strand of NC_044567.1, from coordinate 32,240,169 downwards.
TCTTGGTGGGGGCATCCCATGTGCTGTAGGATGTTTGGCAGCATTCCTAGTCTCCACCCACTGGACGCCAGGGGCAGCCCCCTCCCCAGCTGTGACAACCCCAGACATTGCCATGCATCCCCTGCTTGAGAGAACTGGCCCTGGACCAAGCCCCAGCCCCTCACCCAGACACCACACTGGGTCCCCACGGGGTCTCTCTGCCTCTGACCTAGTTCCTTCTAACCATTTACCAGAGCATTCTTTTAAAATATTAATCGGTGAATTTCCGAGATGCCATCATTTTATAAGGACACTGCTGAATACATATTTATACAAGGCCAGAGCCCCTCCTGAGTCAGACCCCCGGGAGTGTCCACCACACTTGAATTGATTCAAACGCCCCAGGGCCCTTCAGGACCTGCCTCTGCCCACCCTGGCCTGGCCCCTCCATGTCTAAGCCACGGCTCTCTCCACCTTTCAAACACAAGCTCGAGAGGCCTGGGTACAAGTCAGTCCCATCGCCTGGAACAGCCCTCTACTCTCTGTCCCCAGCCACCCACTCAGCACAGGGCTGCCTCCTCCCGTCCTAAATCCCCCGAGTTGTTCTGCATCCCAGACCTGCCCATTTCCGTGGGAGTCCTTCCAACAGTTAGTCATGAATTGTATGTGTGTGTTATAGGCAGAGGTACAGGCATAGGTGTATTGATAGAGAAGATAATGAGGTAGGTTGACACAGGTGACACACATGTGGCACAGGTATAGACAGGCAGGGCGAGGTCTACGGGCACCCTCCTCCCCAGGCCATGGGCTCCTGGGGGCGCGGCTGCCCTGCTTCCCGATCCCCTGAGCAGAAGCCCCCGGCCCATGTCCAGCATGGAGTGGGGCCTCGTTAGAATATTTCAGGGTCGATGGTCAGACGGATGAGGGCCTTATGGCCTGGCCTTGTGTAGCAGTGGAAGAGGAGCTACCATGAAGACACAGACTGGAATGGACAGCTCTCACCATGTGGTGTGTGCCGACACTCCTCGCTGGGGTGTTGGGGGGAGCGGTTGCTTTAATATGGCTCATGAATTGGGGGCATGGCCTTTCTAATCTCCGCAAATGTCATCGACTTTCAGAGATCTGTGAAATCGCCCAACCAAGACACGTGGCCGCTAACTCCTTCTAATACGCCTTCATGTCCTCCTCAACATTCCAGCCGCTCTTCCTGAAGCCCGGGGCCAGCAGCCCCGTGTAGATGTCCCTGGGACCTCCATTTCTGGGGCAGTTGGGGCGCCCTCTCTCCCCAGGACGGCGGCAGCACAGAGCAACAGCTGGTCTCTGCTCCCAAAGAGATGCAGAGAGTGAATGCGTCCTAGGCCAGCCAGGCCCTGAGGCTGTCCCTGCAATGTTCCTGCCCACAACGGCCATGAGATCCCTGCCCTTAGGCAGCGAATCCAGAGTGGGGAGGTGCAGGCAAACCCTTGAGACACTTCAGTGCATAAGGGAACGGAACGTGACTTCTCAGAGCAGGGGCGACTTGAAGAACACAGCCCAGCACAACAGCGTAAAGAAGGTCTGGTGTTCAGGAAACGGTGTGGCGGTCAACGGATTCCCCCAGAAAACACGGTGGGTGGGGAGCCAGAGGTCTTTGCCATCCAGCAGTGAGGCCACAGCACAACCTCTCCTGGGCCAGAGCAGCAGAAGCCCCCATGTCCCTTGACCTTGCAGTCATGCAACCAGGCCCAGGCCATCTTTGCAGGGCAGGGGACCTGGGTGTGCCTCCCCAGGTGGGTAACAGAGCAGGCAGCTGGGCAGGGAAGGAGCAGGGAGAGGTCTGTCTACCAGGCCCACATGGTAGGCAGGCACACAGTGTCTCCAAGCAGTCGGCACACACGGTTACCCTTAATGGGACTGCGCTGCCTGACTCATACACTCTGAATCTGTCAGGGCCTTGTTTTTGTTTTTTGTTTGGAAATAATTATGGATTCACTAGAAGGGGCAGAGAAATGTGCAGGTGCCTTGCCCCCTTCACCCAGCTTCCCGCAATGTTGACATCTCACATAACCACCATGCAACCAGGAAACGGAGATGGTACCGTACACAGGGCTGACTCAGATTCCCCAGTGATATACACACGTGTGTGTGCATCTGTGTGTGCATGCCTGTGTGTGCGTGTGTGTGTGTGATATGTAGCTCTTTGCCATTTTATCACATGTGCAGCATCGTGCAACTCTCACCGCAGTTGAGATATAGAACTGTTATATCACCAAAAAAGCCTGGGTTTGGGGGTTTATTTAATTTTTTTTTTTTAGAAAAAGGTTGAAAACTAAGAATTGTCACAGCAAGTAAGTGAGCTCTTCTGCAGTGCTAGGCCAGCTCGGCTGAGCTGGGGCGGGGGCAGCAGCTGGGCAGTCTGCTTCCTGAATGGAGGAGCAATTTCCTAGTGTCCGGGGACTCTGGGTGGCAAAGCAGGGAGAGAATAAGGGGAGAGATGCTAAAGCCCTCGCCCCTGCCACAGACACCCAGCTGAGAAACAGCCACCAGCTTCCTCTCCTGTTCCTGCCTTCACACTCCCCTCCATCTCTGGTTCCTGGGCACTGTTCCCTCTCTCTGTCCCTCAAAGCAGCATGGCTGGATCTAATGGCAAGCACAGGAAGCTGAGGCACCCCCTGGGCCATGAAGCGCAGCCGTGGGCTGCCAGGCTTCCTCCTGTGCCCACTTCGTCCTTCTCAGGGCCTCCCTGTCTGCATTGTCTCTGCAGCACCCAGACCTGACCAGCTCTGCAGCCCAGGCACGCAGAAACCCTCCTGTAGCTTCTCTACAGCCTGCTGCTCTCAAGAGTAGGGTCCCCAGGTCCCTCTTCTGGCATGTCCCACAGGCCCAGGTGGCTCTCAGAGCACATAGAGACAGCAGCAATGCCGCAGTGTCACCTCTCTGGGGCCCTGGAGGTTCCGAGGCTCCGGAAGCAGGGAGGGCTGCTGTTCTTCCACCAGCTGGCACTGGCCATGTGGGAGGCACCGGGGAGGCTGGAGGGCAGGGCTGGATATGCAGAGCATTCAGGACTCTCTGCCCTCCACCCACCCTCCAAGGCTGGACTTCATTTTTCTCCAAGAAGTGGGGAGTCCTGGGGAACCCAGTGTGGCCAGATGGCACAGAGCAGAGTGGGGCGGATGGCACTGGGCAACGTCCTGCCCGGCAGAGAAAGGGGATGCCAAGGAGCAGATGGTACTCCAGGCTGCAGGACACCAGGCGAGGGACCAGGCCATCATGGGGCAGTGCTATGTTCCCCTGGACGTCAAGTCCACCACCCCCACCCCCACCACACCTAGAGACTTCCAGGCCACCCTTAACACTGGCTGCCTTCTTAAAGGCTAATAAGGTCCCTTGACACAATGGCAGGTATTGGAACACACCTGTTCCCTGCAGGTGGGACACAGAGACGATGATGGTGAGGTTGGGGGAGAGGGGATTTAAGAGTGAGGGTTATGGGATTCAGGGTTACCATTTCATTTCCTCGTTCAACAAACACATTTTGAGCACCAGAAATCTCCCTCAGAAAATAGTCACACAATGTCTATTGTACACCTCGAATAGTCAATAGTCAAACATCCCTTGATGGATGAATATGGATAAACCCAATGTGGCAGGTCCAAGCAGCGGAAGATTACTCAGCTGCAAAAAGGACTGAGGCATCGACAGGTGCTGCCATGTGCTGTAGAAGGGCAGGTTTGACTCCATTTTTCTGAAATACTCAGAACAGGCAAATCCACAGAGACAGAATGCAGAGGGGTGGCTGCCAGGGGCTGTGGGAGGGGATGGGGAGAGGCTGCTAATGAGTACAGGATCTCTTTCTGGGGTGATGGCCATGTTCTAGAACTTGACACAGGTGATGGTTGCACAATATTCTCAATGTACTGAATGCCACTGAATCGCACACTTTGAATCAATTAATAGTTCACATTATGTACAATTTTATCTCATTTAAAAAAAATGGGGCCCTCTCTGATTCTTCTGCTCCCAGGTGAGTTTCGAGTTTTGTCCTCTTCACCTCAACTCCAGCAGCAGCTTCCTAAAAGGCTTCCAGTCTATCGTCCACCACACCACCACCACAGTCAGCTCCCCCAAATCCAGGTCATCAGATCTCGCTCTCCCTCCCTGCAGGCAGAGCTCACAGGACCTCGCCAGCTAAGGCCACGCCCCCAACCTCAAGCCCCATGCCCCAGCCATTCTGACTTCTCTTGCTGCACTTACATAAGTCATGCTAGGATGGTTTAAATGTGTCCCCTGACGTTCACGTGTTGGAAACTTAATCCTGCCACAGGATGCTGAGAGGTGGGGCCTAACAAAGGTAATGAGGTCATGAGGGTTTGCCCTCATGAATAGATTAATGTAGTTATTGTGGGAGTGGGTTCATTATCACGAGGGTGGGTTTGTTATCAAAGTGAGTTCAGGCGGGGCACGGTGGCTCACGTCTGTAATCCCAGCACTTTGGGAGGCCGAGGTGGGCGGATCACGAGGTCAGGAGATGGAGACCATCCTGGCTAACGTGGTGAAACCCCATCTCTACTAAAAATACAAAAAATTAGCCAGGCATGGTGGTGGGCGCCTGTAGTCCCAGCTACTTGGGAGGCTGAGGCAGGAGAGTGGCATGAACCTGGGAGGCAGAGCTTGCAAACAGCCGAAATGGCGCCACTGCACTCCAGCCTGGGCGACAGAGCGAGACTATGTCTCAAAAAAAAAAAAAAAAAAAAGTGAGTTCAGCTCCCTCTTGCTCATGCTCTTTTGCCCTTCCACTTTCCACCATGGGAGGATACACACCTGCACCAGATGCCAGGGCCATATTCTTGGACTTCCCAACCTCTAGAAGCAAGGGCCAAGTAAATGTCTATCATTTACAAATTACCCAGTCTGTAGTATTCTATTACAGCAACATAGAATGGACTAAAACACAGTGCCCTTTTTTTTTTTAACTTCCATGCCTTTGCTCTGTGTGCAGTTCCATGCTCACCTATTCTTCCCAGAAAACTTCTATGCATGCTTCAAAACCCACTCAAAAGCCTTTCCATTGGGCCCCCAAGGTGTGTGTTCTGCCTGACTGCAAAGGATGGATAAACTGTAACCTATCCATCTCCTCCATGAAACAGCAAGCTCCCCAAGGGGGATTGTGGGGGGGACACATTACATGCATCTGGGATCCTGAGGACCCAACACGATGAGTAACACATCCTTTCATTTCACAAATACCAACTGAAGGCCCAGGATTCAATAAGGAATGAATAAAAGATGGTGAGTCATGAGAACTCAGCCCATGAGGACCTCTGGCTGCCACGGGGAAATATTCTCTTCTCATTCATATTATTTCTGTTCTGCTTCCGAATACCACCACCCAAGTCTTCTGTTCTCCCTGGGACAGTGAGCTGAACAGCTGAAGAGGAGGAGGAAGATGGAGAGATTGCATCTCCAACCATTTCCTCCTCCTTTGAACTCCAACAGCATGTGTAGGTGGAACTCTACCATTTTAACGATTATAGACTACATCTTATCCTTTCCATGCCTTGCGAAGTGTCCCCAGCCCTGCTGAGTACAGGGTCTCAGCATGCTGCCCATTTCCCCATGGTGAGCATCACTTACTGCAGTGGGTTAAACAGTGGACCCCCAGAACTCAGATTCATCCAGAACCTCAGAAACGACCTTATTTGGAAACAGGGTCTGCACAGATGTCATTTGTTAAAACTCTTGAGACGAAATGATCCAGGATTTAGGATAGGCCCCCAATCCAATGACTGGCATGTTTATGAGAAAAAGAAGGGAATTTGGACAGAGACATAGAGGAGAAGGCCATGTGAGACAGAGGCAGAGGCTGGAGGGATGCAGACACAGGCTGAGGAACGCTATGGGTGGCCAGCAACCCCCGAAAGGTGCAAGGGGCAAGGGAAGTTATTCCTCAAAGCACCTTGATTTCTCACTTCTGGCCTCCAGAATTGTGAGAGAATAAATTTCTGTTGTTCAAAGCCATCTAGATTTTGGTAATTTGTTGTGGTAGTCCTAGAAAATTAACCCACCTGCTAAAACACTGTACAATTTATGGATGTGTTCAGTGTCTGCCTCTCTCTCTAGAACAAAAGTTCTATGAGGGGAGGTATTTCTATCTGTATCCACCAATGAGTACCAAGCTCCTAAGACAGTGCCCCACAAATAGTACGTGGCCAACAAACACTCATGAGATGCATGAATGATGTAATGATGAGACGCACAGGCTGCCTGAGCCCAACTCCCAGCTCTGCCACCAAGGCACTAGTGGCGTGACATTGGGCAAGTTCTCTAACCCCACTGGACTGCAGATTTCTCCTCTGTAGGGTGGAAAGAATGATAAAAAAAAAAAAAAAGTCATGGAGCATTATATGGATTCAATGCCTAGGAAGGTATAGATGGTGTCTTACCCACAGTTAGCACTCAACGTTAGACGTTAGAAATGAAGTCGCTCGAGAATAAATTAACAGTGGCTCTCAACTGGGGGCAAATGTTGCTCCCCAGGGTACCTGAGACAAATGCCTGGAGACATTATTGGTTGTTACGACTTGGTGGGGGGATTGCTACTGTCTCCAGTAGACAGAAGTTAGAGATGCTGCTCAGTGTCCTACAGCCCAAAGCATCAATAATGCTGAGGTTGAGAAGTCCTGATATAAAGTAAAAATGGCTTCTGGAGAGAAAGAAGCAAGACGTAAAAATGAAATAAAGTCCCAGATACGGAATTATAAAAGTGGAGAAATGAATACACACACGACTATCTTTCCAACCCATTAGCTGCCATATTGAAAGCTCCTAAAGAGTGTCTCCAGCCCAGGCACAGGGGTTATCTGACATCTACTTCTTCTGGGACACTCTCAGCCTAAGCCCACTCCCAGGTGGAGAAGAGAAAGCAAGAGAAGCCTCTTTTAGCCTTCTTCAACTGCTTCTTGCCACTGCCACCTCCACCACGATTGCCACTGCCACTGCCACCTCCACCACCATTGCCACTGCCACTGTCACCTCCACCACCACTGCCACTGCCACATCCACCAGCATTGCCACTGCCACTGTCACCTCCACCACCACTGCCACTGCCACCTCCACCAGCATTGCCACTGCCACCGCCACCTCCACCACCATTACCACTGCCACCTCCACCACCATTGCCACTGCCACCTCCACCACCATTGCCACTGGCACCTCTACCACCATTGCCACTGCTACCTCCACCACCATTGCCACTGCCACCTCCACCACTATTGCCACTGCCACCTCTACCACCATTGCCACTGCTAACTCCACCACCATTGCCACTGCCACTGCCACCTCCACCACCATTGCCACTGCCACCTCCATTACCACTGCCACTGCCACCTCCACCACCATTACCACTGCCACTGCCACCTCTACCACCATTGCCACTGCCACCTCTACCACCATTGCCACTGCTACCTCTACCACCATTGCCACTGCTACCTCCATCACCATTGCCACTGCCACTCTCACCTCCACCACCATTGCCACTGCCACTGCCACCTCCACCACCATTGGTAGCAGCCGTGACAGCTTTCCTAAGGCTGCTCTGCAAAAACAAACTCCTCCTGGGTTTAACCCTAAGCCCTTGGCAACCACCAATTATGGGGAACTTGACTGCTGCTTTGCTGGACCCAGACCAGGAAATCCAGATGGGAAGACGCAGGAGTGCACCAGCTCCTCGTGCTCTGTGGCGAGGACTCTGTGAGACCGGCACACATCAGGAAATGTTCACTCTCCCTTCACCACCAAGGAGACTGGCCGATTTCCTCTCCTCCAAGCTTCTTCCGACGGAGAAAGAAAATTCCCAGAAAGACGTTTGGGAAAATGTTAGTGACAGCCTGGAGAAGAGGGGAATGTTTGCATGGGTGGGCCTTTGTGCCTGCCCGAGGTGCCATCCATCAGTACCGCCAACTTGGGGAGGATGCCCATCAAGGTGGAGCAGGGGCACAGAGGTGTCACGTGCACCTCAGCCCACAGAGGAAGGACACTGAGTACATCTGTCGGGGCGGCCCGAGGACAGGCGACAGATTCCCCCGCAGACATCTGCCTGCTGGAGGAACGTGCCATGATGCAGAGACCAGGGGGGAGGCGAGGAGAAGCGAGGAAGGGAGGCAACTCTTTTTATAGCAAGTGAGCAAACAAACAAACAGTTTTGCCTTAAGAAGCCAAAAAGGAAAAAAGAAAAAGCAAGAGAATACATTTCTGCCGCCGCTGGGAGCACCGTAAGAGCCATCTTGGTTGGCCACAGGCAGAAGTGCAGGGTGCCAGGCACACTGAAGCCAGGGCCTTCCCTCCACCGCCCCGAGGACAGCTGAGAACAAGCCAGCCCAAGCCTCTCAGATGCCAGCAATGTGCTGGCACAGTGCTGGCCCTGTTGTTAATGATTCCTCAGTCCCTGCAGAAGCTCAGTGAAGTCGGATGGTCACTAACCCGATTTTATAGGCGAAGAGGGTGAGGCTTGGCCAGTTAGCAAGTGGGGAACCAGGAGGTGGTCCCAGCTCTGAGCCCCCACCTGCCACAGGGACCCGAGAGTCTCCCGTTGATGAGCTCAGCCTTCTGAAGGTGAAGTGGAAGTGAAGGACCGCAAACCCTAAGTTAAACCCTCTGGCTTCCCTCCACCTCCCTTGTGTCTTCCTCCTCTGGCCTTCAGACCCTTGAGCCGATGAAATGCACCAGGACCTTGGCTTCCCGAGGCGGCCTCCCCTCACCCCAACACGGGAGCTGACATTGTGCATTCCATTCAGAGCTCCCTTTGTTCAGGCCACATAGAAACCGGAGCTGCTCGTCAGAGAAAAGCTCCATCCCATAATAAACAGCATGAACTATTTATAACCCTGAAAACATCTTTATTATTATTTTTCTTCCCTCCAGAACCAATCTCACACAATCCTGTTAAGTACACACCACGGAGGACTGGAGGCCGCAGGCCGGGGCTGCTTCCCTGGCCCTGCCCAGTGAACAGATGGCAGTGTGGGCGTTAGGTACCAGCCTCCTGGCAATCCGAACATCTGTTCCCGTTAGAAAATGCTAATTGCCATCAATCAGGACAGCACCTACCCACATTTACATGCAAGCACACATGCAAAAAAAAAAAAAAAAAAAAAAAATACATCTAAATTTCTCCAAGTGCAACACTCCCTGCATGTTAACTAGCCTGAGCTTTGCCTCAGCCTCGGAGGAGCAGCCCTGCAGCCAGCTTCTGGTCTGGAGGGCTCCCGCCAGGGACTGCCCTGGACCCACAGCAAGGAGTGAGGTTAGGGAGTCACTCGGCAGGCAGCCATGCTGCAGCCCCCTGGTGGCCTCTCATCCGCCCAGCAGGGAGTAGGCGTGGGATCGCGGCCTGGGCAGTGATGGCCGCCTGGACAGAATGCTTCCCTAGCCTGGATGTTTCTCTCTATGCCTCCACAAAGCCACTCCTCCTGCTCCGTCTGTTTCCGATGTCTGCACCCATTCCCCCTTCCATGAGCAAAGCTTGTGGGCATCCCCATGGCCCCCAGGAACAACCCAGCTGGATCTCTCAGCCCAGAGGTCGTCTCCACATCCACATCCAAGGGCTGGCCCATGAGGCTCCCTCTGCCCAAAGTGCATGTGTGGAGACACCTGGCAGCTCCAAGCCAAGGTCCCAGGCCCAGTCTCCTCTGGGTTGTGATTTCTACCCCGTGGGACTGAGGACAAGACCTCTCCAGCATGTCAGGCGGGGCTGGGCCCCAGCGGCCTCCTCCCTCCTCTGGCCTGGAAGCCCTGGACTTGTGAGGCCCCGCACCCTCTCCTGGATTGCTCTCTGGTTGAGTATCATGCAACCACAGGCCTCAGTGATCGGGAAGAGTCGTGGGGGCAGGGGGCGAGCACAGGCAGTGGAAAGGAAGCAAGACTGCCCCAGACAGGTGGGTGACCCAGGAGGGAGAAGGGCAGCACCTGCAAGTGTTTGCCCCTTGGGGAGCCGAGGGCAGAACCTCCCTCCTTCCTCACCTGGCTTTCTGCGGAGCCCCTGCCCTCCCCAAGGAGCACAGGCCCAGGCTACTCCCTGGGACCTTGGGAGGGTCACCTACAGGCCTTCTGGAGACCACAGGGACCAGTAACGTGCCACAGTGACCTCAGGCCATGTGTGTCATTGGAGGACCCTCTGCGTTTCCAGAAAGTGAGCTGGAAACATTGGCCTATTATATAATGAAAGTCCCCCCCACACACACCCTCCCCAAGAGAAAGCGATTTTGCTAATTTTTCTCCCAGGCGGCAGGCGCCGTTGCCAGCCTTGGTTGCTATGGGGCCCAGTGACTGGTTTGAGTGGTAAACTCAGGGGATTGGAGGAGAGGTTTCCATGGGGAGCCACACAGTGCAGCTGACCAGAGGCCACAGGTCCCCCCTCCTGGGGCAGCCCACACGACCAGGTGTGAAGAGGGCCTCCTGGACCCAGCCCTGGCAGGGACCCATAACATGCACGAGCCATCTCCATGACATCATCACAGGGTCTTGTAATGGGGACATCCCTGTCTGTGAACCAGGTACAGGCTTCCTATACGCACATGTATGACACATGCCATAGGCATATACTCTACATGTCTAGGTAAAGTGCAGAGCTGGCACTGCCACGGGCATGTGTTATGACCTCATCGAGATGGCTCAGGCTTGCGGTGGCATCACCTGCCAGGTCTGGGTCCGAGAGGCCCTCCTCACACCTGGCGGTGCGGGCTGCTGCAGATGGGGGGGGGGGTCCCAGGGCCTCTCACCAGCCACACTGTGCTGCTTCCCATGGAACCCTCTCCTCTGATTCTTGAGAGAGGCTGGTGTGTGGCTGAGGTCCCCAGAGCAGGGTGTCCTTCTCAGAGATTTCAGGGGATGAGTGGTAAATAAAGAAGTAAGTGGGGATGGGGGCAGAGAGGGGAGGAGGGAGAGAGGGTGGAAAAACTCAAAGAACCTTGTTTCCAAATTTCCTTTAAATTTGGACTTCTTTTAAGATGATCCCCCTTGGTGCCAGGTAAACTCATGTGACGTTGAGGACACGAGGCCACCTGATGTCCCGGGGGCATGTCCCAGCTGTGCACCTGTGGCCAGAACTCCTGAGCCACCCCCTGCTCTGCCTGCCTGACAGAGAGGCTTATCCCCACCAGCAGCTCCGCCCCTGAGCTTCCTAACTGCAAAGGGTGGGGGGCAGCACCTGTTCCATGGGGCTCAGGCCCTCAGGCTCCATGAGTGCCAGGGTCCCTGGAATGTGTGCCCCACCTGCCTCCTGCCAGGATCCAGGAGTGGGCACCTCTCCTCACCGAGCTGCACTTTCCCTGGGCTCACTATGGTCTTTGTTTGGAATCACAGTGTTTCTCTCTGCTATGGGGCTTTGAGTCCTCCCAAGAAGGGACCTTGAGCAAGGTCTCTGGGAAGTTGGCTTCCTCTTCTGCTTGCCCCCTCCCACCATGCCCTCTGACCTTCTGATTTCTCTGTGGCTCCTGAGCATGGCCTGTTTCCCTGCAAGGTGCCATGGATATGAGGACCCAGGAGATGGTTCTTCTCCAACAGCCGAGTCAGATATCATGCCTCCTTCCTGCCTCTCACTTCCCACTTTGCAGCTTTACTGCCTGCATTGTTTTGTTCCCTGAGCCCTAGGAGCTGAGAGAGGCTCTGGTTAACCAAGAAGGACTGTGGAGCCAGGAAACCTAACCTTGACCATTTGCCCTTCCCACCCTGAACTCCACATGCTAAGACCAAAGGAGGATGAAGTTTCCAAAATCAACTTCACAATAATGATAGAAATTAATGAGTTCCACATAGATAGGCAGATAGACAGGGGATGACGCATGAATAAATGGATACCTGCATAGATGGATAATAGACAGATGAGTGGATGGATAGGCAGATGGATATAGAGACATACAGATAGACAGGCAGGTAGACAAGTGATAGATGATGGACAGATGCATAGACATGATGGATGGATGGATGGACAGGTAGGTAGACAGATACATAGATGGATGATTGAACAGACAGATAATAGATCAACAAATGGATGGACAGATGGATACACACAGGGGTGATAGATACATACACAGACATAGATCGATCGATAGAAGATAGGCAGGCAGGCAGATAGACAGGAGGATGGATGAATGAATAGATAGATAGATAGATAGACAGACAGACAGACAGACAGACAGACAGATAGATAGATAGATAGATAGATAGATAGATAGATAGATAGCAGATAGGCAGGCAGATAGGAGGATGGATGGATGAATGGATGGATGGGTGGGTAGATAGATAGCAGATAGGCAGGCAGATAGACAGGAAGATGGATAGATAGATAGGAAGATAGATGGCAGATAGGCAGGCAGATAGATGGATGGATGGATGGATGGTGGATGGATGGATGGATGGATGGATGGATAGATAGGAAGATAGATGGCAGATAGGCAGGCAGACAGGAGGATGGATGGACAGGTAGGTAGGTAGGTAGGTAGGTAGGTAGGTAGGTAGGTAGATAGATAGATAGATAGATAGATAGATAGATAGATAGATACCAGATAGGCAGGCAGGCAGACAGACAGGAGGATGGACAGATAGATTGGTTGATTGATAGAGAGAGATAGAGAGAGATACATATAGATAGAGATACAGATAGATATGGATATAGCTCCTCTATAGAGGAGAAAATGTAGGAAAAAAGCCTATATTTTCCCCTACACCTCCTTTATGGGTCATTCAGAAAGGTTGGTCCAGGTCCTGACATTGAGTTGGCAGCAGAGGAGCCAAGGACTCAAGCCAGTTGAATTCTCCCTGGTCACGAGCTGTCTGACATGTATGCTGGGTGGGCTCAAGTCCAGGTCTTGGGGCCCCTTGGCCACCCATGTGGTCCTGGGAATCCCCTCCAGGCACCAGGGACCAGACCTGACCTGAAACAGGGATGTGTGTAGAGAGGACCCCACTCCACATCAGGGCGCCTGGTCCTGCCTAATGCTCCAGCCTGGACAACTGCCATGTGCCTACATTCTGCTGTCCCTGTCCCGTCCTGCAGGTAAGCAGCTGACCAGCTGCTCACACCTCCCATCTCCCTACGGCACATGCCCCACCCCACCACCCTTTAGGTGCCACGTTGAGCCTGCCGGACCAGACTCGCTCCCTCTGCCCACAGCTGCACACAACTGGATATGGGACCCAAAAAAACAGGTTCGACCTCCCTCATTCCACCAGGATGGGGTGATCTGAACCAAGAGAGGGAAGGACCTCTAGTTAAATGTAATGGGGAGGGCAGCTTGCTCACGTGGAGTCAGGAGAACACGCATGAAGGAGAGCGCTCATGAGGGAGAGCACGCATGGGGGAGAGTGTGCCTGGGGGAGAGCGTGCACAGGGGAGAGCGTGCACAGGGGAGAGCGTGCACAGGGGAGAGCATGCACAGGGGAGAACGCGCACGAGGGAGAACGTGCACGAGGAAGAACATGCATGAGGGAGAACACGCACAAGAGAGAGCGTGCATGGAGATGGAAGACCGTCTCATCATCTCCAGCCCGTGGCTCCTCACCCTAAAACACATCCCTGGCAGGGTGCTCCAAGGAGTGACTAAGAGCCAGGGTGAGGGTCGTAAGCACGTGCAGGGCCTCCTGCAGACCACGGGCGCCTCAGAGGAGAGGCTGTCATGGGTCATCTTTATGTCATCCTTACATTTAGCTCCACACACACAGCCCCTGGTCCCAATACAGACCCAAAAGGGCCCTGCGAATGTTGGAGAAAGAACAGTTGTGTGCTTCAATTTCACCTGAACTCAGGAGATCACTACTTGAGACACCACCGCAGCCCCAATGGCCCACATGTGTGTACCTGGGACGTCCTCCTGGCCCCAGTGGCCCACGCGTGTGTACCTGGGACGTCATCCTGGCCCCAGTGGCCTGTGTGTGTGTGTACCTGAGACATCATCCTGGCCCCAGTGGCCAAAATACCATGTGTCCACCCTGCTAGACAGAGGGGAAAGAGTAAAGACTGTCAACAGCAAATCAGATAGGCTGGTGGCTGGGCTAGGGCTGGAGGGAGGGCTGTCTTCATTCAACAGCTCCCCCTGCCCCTGAGGCTACTGGCTCCCTGTGTGAAATGTTGCCACATTATAAGCAGAGTCTCGTAAAATTTCAAAGGAAGGTAGCATTAAAATTCTTCTACTCCAAACCACCCCTCAGCACACACATGCATCTAAGGTTAGAATCCCTTCCCCAACATCCTACCACATGCTTCTCAAACTAGGGAACCCCCCTCAGCCCCCAATGGTGTGCAGAGGTGAGATGAGGGTGGCTGGCCACACAGCCCACGCATGTGCCTCTTCTCACAGTATCCTTTCTAGCCAAAGTGTCTGGGGGAAGTATAACTGTTAGGTTACAGCCAGCACAAGCATATTGTGGATTCAATGTAAGATGTGCTTGAAGTTTTAAGAGAACAAATAAGACTTCAAAGAAATGTCATCCTTTCTCTGGACACCTTCTGGCAACACACGCCCAGTCCCTCAGGGGCACAGGTTTAATATTTCCTCTCTTCTGGAGTCTTCCAGGGAAAATGTATACCTCCAGGGAAATGCTGTGTGCCTCTCTGTCATCCAAGACAAGCCACTTAATCTCCCTTTGCCTGAGCACAGCCCACTGCATGCATGTTCTAGCTCTGTGATGCACCACCACGAAAGAAAATAACATAAAAGAACCAGCCCTTCCTTTCTATTCAGTGAAGGAGAAAAACTCAACCAAATTAACTGCTTCGTAGGTGGTCAAAATAAGGTTTCTGCTGGCCTCAGTGATAATGCTTGACATCCATACTACAAAACGGAGGTGACTCCTGGGTCCCTGGCACCCCTCCTGCTGGAAGAGGCCAGGACACACGAAGGGTCTCTCATGGGAACCAGCCATGATGGCTCTCAGCTCATGGAAAGTGGGGTACGTGACCAGCACTGGTCGGGGTGCGACGCTTGGGGTATTCACCGGGAAATGAGGGCAATGCATTTTTCAAAGAGCGTGCAGGGCTGGGCAAAATACTAAATAATTCAAAAACCATGATGACCTTGCCTTGGGAACTTTTGGAGCAACAGAATGGTTTAGAATAATGACCCATCCAATGACATTCTGGCTCACAGACAAGAAACAATATTCAAACGTCACCTCTGGTCACCCCGGCCTGAGGGACATTTGTTTTGGTGGCTGAGGCAGACGCTGGTTACCCAGCACTGCGGGTACAGGCATGGGCTTTCTCAGCTACAAATGGCATGACATAAACAAGGAAGGCGCACACACACCTGTCACCTCTCCATGGACTTCAGTGTTTAAAGGACAGTCATCACCCAAAGTGCTTTTTATAACAAGAAAGGACTCTGTGAATGTTGCCAAGTGAGTAGCACTGCCTGCATGCCCGTGGCCAGGGTGTGTGCAGAGCCTGCGTGGACGCAGGCAGATTGGCTAGCCCAGCCCCATGCATCACTCCTGCATCACACCTCACACCTAGGGATCCCACCGTTCTGCAGGGTCAAGGGAGAACACTTCAAGAGGGGCGACCAAATTTCCACCGAGCACAGTATATCAAAGACGCCTCAGGAAAACCCTTTATGGAAACCTACTATGTGCAGCACTGTGGGAGAAACAGAGGAAGCTGCAGCCTGCGCCCTTCAGGAACCCCAGAGAGCAAAGGGGACAGGCGACGAGAGACAGGACCAAAGAGGCAGCTCCATGCACAGATGACGACGACCGCCCAGCTGCCCTCTGCAGATATGCAGGACCAGAGGGCAGTAAGCTGGGGTGGAGGGTGGGCTCTGGGTCATGCCCACTTGGCCTCCATCCCAGAGAGCAGCTCCCCCAAACCTGGAATGATGAGTGTGCCTGACAGGACCCATCTGAGATAAACCACAGTGGCCATGTTAGCTGATGGCAGAGGGTTAGGAGTGGTAGTCCTTAAATTATTTTGAAATAATTTAAGAATCACAAGAAGTTGCAAAAATAGTACAGAAAATTCCCATGCACCCTCCTGTTACGGACTGAATCGTGCCCTCTCAAAATTCGTACGTTGAAGTGCTAACCCCCAGTATGTTAGATATGACCTCATTTGGAGATAGGACCCTTACCAGGCCTATGGGTGGGCCTCATCCACTCTGACCAGCGTCCTTCTAAGAAGAGAAGATTAGGACACAGACATGCACAGATCAAGGGGCGGCCATGCAAAGACACAGGGAGAAGACAACCATCTGCAAGCCAAAGAGAGGTCTTCAAAGAAACCAGTGCTGCCAATAGCTTGACCTTAGACTTCTGGCCTCCTGAATTTTGAGAAAATTAACCTCTGTTGTGTGAGTCCCCGGGCTGAGGGGCTTCGTTGTGGCAGCCCAAGCTGACCACACACCTCCCACATCTCATGACCACCCTCCATTCCCAAGCGAGGACACTGCCCTGGGTCCATTGGTCAGTGGCAGAGCTTACTCAAACATGGCAAGTTCTGTGATCTGACCTGCGTGGCCTCTACACCAGCACTTCTCAAACTATCTGTGGTGAAGGACTCATTGGTTTATTCCCAATTCATTCTGGACCTACATTTTTGTTTCTTTGTTTTGTTTTTTGAGACAGGGTCTCACTATGCTGCCCAGCAGATCTCAAACACCAGGGCTCAACCAATCCTCCCACCTCAGCCTCCTGAGTAGCTGAGATGACAAGCCCTATACTTTTGGTGTTTAGAAAACCTATAAAAGAGGAATCACTAGAAACATGGAATAAAGAAGGCATGCAAAGTACAAAGCCCAGGTTTTTATGATTAGACTCATCAGACCTAAAATGACTCCTTCAAATGACTGTCAAAGTCTAAATGCTGACTTTCAACTTCCGTACTGTTGCAGGGATCAGCAGCGGCAGCTCACTGGCTGGCACCCATCCACAGACCTCACTTTGAGTAGCTGGGATATGGGTCATGTGAGGTGTGTCCCGAGCCTATTGCTAGGGAGATGCTGTGGGTTCGAATTCTGTGTGGCCCTGGGCTGGTCATTTATCTGCAGCTCAGCTTCCTCACAGAGCCTGAGGTGGAACTGTCGTGAGGATTCACGATGATTCATATAAATTTTGGGACGAGAACCTCGGGTAAGATAACCTGCTCACACGTGTCATTCAGGGACGTCAGCCTGATAGATTTCCAGGCCTTGCACACTGTTCCGGACACTCCAGGCCCACAGATGCCTCCCACATGGAGTTGTGTTACGAGTGTGTTATTTGATCTTTGTTGAACTTGGGTTTATCTTTGCTTGCTCTCAGGCCCTCCCATAATGTTGACATCCTGATAACTCCCGCTGGTGACTGCAGGTGGCCACACCCTGCAAGCTCCCTGCAATTCCAGCCATTACTCAGCAACGCTCAGCAATGCAAGGTCACTCAGAAACACCATCTGTCCAAGCTCCGTCTCCCCTCCCACCCCAAAGGAAAAAAGAAAAATTATTCTGTTCCGCCTCCATTTTTCTCCTCCTCGTCCTAAAAGCACACACACTCACACACACACACACACACACACACACGCAGAACTAAAGTTAGGCTTGCCTTGACCTCTACTTCTAAATTAATTTTCCTTCCTCAGGCATTTGCTGACGCTCCTTTTCTGTTCTTTCCCCAACAGAACACAGATGTCTTTGAAAGCACCAAGCCTGCAAACACTTTGTGTATCCTTGCAAATCGGGTAAAAGAATAATTTTCTCCCAATCCATACAAATCCTCACGCGTCCATTCACCTTTGCTGTGGAATTCACTGACAACCCCCTCTGAGGAATGTACGTGTCAACGCAGAGAAAAAAAAATGAAGAAATTCCGGAATCACACCAAGGGCCTCAGCCCCAGGTCCCATCTAAGAATGAGGCCAGCAAGAACCACGTAGGCTCTCGGGTGCCATTAACTCAGGTCCCTGGTGGCTCTTGATCATTTTGTATCTAAAACGAATGGATTTGTACAGATCCGTGTGGAACCTTCTCATGTTTCTCTATCCAGAACATCTCTGTGATGACGCAGTCACAAATTCTGCACAGTTACTTCTGTGTGGGGGGTCTGTTTGGATCATGTTTGCACACGTGTCAACATACCATCCTGGAACACGAGGACTAACCCTCCTTCCCCTCAACGATGGCGACAATCATTTCTTGACTCTCACTGAAGACACGGTCCCTATCACTGGGGGCCTCAGCAGCTCAGAGGAGGGTGGGCTGTGCGTGCAGGGGGAAAATAGGGAGCAAAGTCTGTGCAGAAAGTCACTTCACTCACATTTGACTTTTGTACCCATGAACTTCAGTGCAGCGTATACCCAGAATCTGTTTCCTGCCTCAATTTCCCCTCATTCCTTGGTGCCATTAGTTCATTTTCCAAAAGTCCTCATGGACTCTTACCAGCCTGGACTCTTA
Organism: Rhinopithecus roxellana; assembly: GCF_007565055.1. NCBI lineage: Eukaryota > Metazoa > Chordata > Mammalia > Primates > Cercopithecidae > Rhinopithecus > Rhinopithecus roxellana. The sequence continues at coordinate 32,221,798 of NC_044567.1, read as the reverse complement.
CCTTCACCATCACCACCTGACTCAGTCCCTGCTGCATGCCCACTGGCCTGCCTCACCGCCAGAGCCTCACGCATCACTAACTTCAGCACCCGTGCCCACCCAAAAATGTGTCCACATCCCTCTCTCCCCAGAGGTCTCTTTTTCCCTCTGCTTCTCAGGTCTGGCTCTGACCTTTCCTTCCGATCTATTCCTTCCACATCTCAAGAGCCCCCCGGAGAGACCTCACGGGCTCCCCTCTCCTGGCCCAGCTCTACAACGCCTCCCTCTCCCACAGGCAGAGCAAGACTCCGGTTTCTCTCTCCTGTGACAAAAGTGTGTGCCCAAAACTTGCAGCACGAACTGTTTATTTTTAGGTTTAGATTTGGGGTCTGGCTTTTTAATTCTTAGTTTGTTCTCAAGTCCGATCGCAGCAGTGGGAGGTGGGAAGTGGGCGGGGGACAGAGAAGGATCTCAGCCCATTGCACCAGGCACCTCCCTCTCCTCTAGGTCTGTGGACGGCCTTCTGACCTGGGGTCCTGGGGTTCTTTCGATGTCTACTCTTACAGCTCCAGTCATTCTGGCCTTGGTTTTACTGCTCGGCCTGTACATCTTCTTATCATTGTCTTAAAATCGGCCAAGGGATGGTTCTTTTCCAGAGCTTCTCAGTGTCTGGGTGAGATCAGGGCTGTGAGGGCCAGGGGACACCTCAGGATGAGTCGTGGGCTGTAGAGTCATAGTGCCTGGGCTCATCTTCCTCCTTGGCAGCCTTGGAGGATGCAGTGGGTGGAATCACGTCCCCCTAAAACATGTTCCATCCCTAAGCCCCAGGACCTGGGACTGTGGCCTTAGTTGGAAATAAGGTCTTTGCACATGTGATCAAGTTAAGAGGTGGGCCCTCATCTAATGATTGGTATCCTTAGAAGACGATGAAAATGAGAACACACACGTGCACACACATGCATGCACACATGTACACACACACACAAATGCACACACACAGGAATGTCACGCACGGCAGACAGGCATGGGGGTGGGGTTGCCTCGTGATGATGGAGGCAGAGACTGGACTGACAGTGCGTCTATAAGCCAAGGCCCACAGAGGATGGCCAGTGGCCCCCAGAGCCGGGAGAAAGGCCTCCGTGTGCCGGGAAAGCTCCTCCCTGAGAAGCAATCCCACTGCCACCCTGATTTTGGATCCCAGCCTCCAGGACTTGGCGCAAACAAAGAGCTCTTGTGTGAAGCCACCCAGTCCGTGGCGTTCTGTGATGGCAGTCACAGGACATCGACCCAGATGATCTGAATTTTCAGCCCCACTGGCCAGGTTGACTGTCCTGGGGGCTGCATCTGACACCCTGGGCTCTGGGGGCCAACGACACCCTAGGGGCCAAGCCCTGCTGGCTCCTCTCCTTGGATTATTTCCATCTGGGGAGCAGCGGCAGGGCCTCCCTTCCCACTCCAGCACTGGAACTACATCTGGAAGCTCTTCTCACCCTTAATTGTTCTTAATGCTTTAACACACAGAGTGACTAATGGGCTGTAATTGGGAGCGGTGTCCTGGGGATCTCGCCGACAGCGCCCTCTGCGACCCGCCAAACCTCCTCCGCTGCTCACTCACAGAGCTCAAAAGTCACCAAGGAAAAATATTGGCCCGTTTTTCTATTTTTTTAAAAATGTCACACCAGTGCCAACAAGCAGTTTTATCCCTCAGCCAACAAGTATAGGGCAAAGAAAAGGATAGAGGCGAAGCCAGAAGCAGATGGGACAAAATAGCACAACTGCCACTGAGGTCTGTGACATCTGGCTGGAGACAAAGAGTTCTTGGAGGCAAACCCCACGCCAGTCAGTTCAGGGCGTGTGAAGGATTCCAGCCACACATTTCCCCTTGAAGAGGAAAGGAGAAGGGGTAAGGTATCTCTGATGTCTTCTCATCTCCCCGACCCCTGTGAGGGGTGAGTGCTGACTGCCAAGTCACCAGAACTGCAGAGAAGGAAGCAGATGATAGAAAGGATAGACAGAGGCAGAGTGGCAGAATTAGGGGCCCTGGAAGAGAAAGTACAGAAAAACCTGAAGTGCACACAATTCCTCAACGGGGTGGAGGGACAGAGACAGACAGACAGACAGAGAAGGAGGAAGAGGAGGAGGCATGAGAAAGGAAAGAAGTAGGGGGAGAGAAAAAAGAAGGAAGAGGAGAAAGAGGAAAAGGAGACGGAAGAGGAAGAAGAAAAGGAGGAGGAGGAAGGCCGGGCACAGTGGCTCACTCTGTAACCCCAGCACTTTGGGAGGCCGAGGCGGGTGGATCACTTGAGCTCAGGAGTTCGAGACCAGAATGGCCAACATGGTGAAACCCCGTCCTACTAAAAATACAAAAATTAGCCAGGCGTGATGGCGTGCATCTGTAATCCCAGTTACTCAGGAGGCTGAGGCAGGAGAATCTCTTGAACCCAGGAGGTAGAGGTTGCAGTAAGCTGAGACTGCGCCACTGCACCCCAGCCTGGGTGACAGAGCAAGGCTCCATCTCAAAAAAAATAAAGATTAATTAAAAAAAAAAAAAAAGAGGGTGCAGTGACTCATACCTGTAATCCCAGCATTTGAGAGGCTGAGTCAGGCAGATCATGAGGTCAGGAGATTGAGACCATCCTGGCTAACACAGTGAAACCCCGTCTCTACTAAAAATATAAAACATAAGCCGGACATGGTGGCGGGCGCCTGTAGTCCCAGCTACTTGGGAGGCTGAGGCAGGAGAATGCCGTGAACTCAGGAGGCGGAGCTTGCAGTGAGTGGAGATCGTGCCATTGCACTCCAGCCTAGGCAACAGAGAGAGACTCCGTCTCAAAAAAAAAAAAAAAAAAAAAAGAGGAAAAGAGGAGGAGGAGGAAGAAAGGGAGAAACAGAAGCAATGCAGTGGGGCCCCAGGTCCTTGTCTTGCGTCCTCTTTCTCACAGGGACATCCTCAGAGCTTGTTCTGAGAACAAGCAAGCAAAAGGGCAGGGTGGCAGGATCAGAATGAGGGACTGAAGTGGCTGAGCTTGACACCCTTCCTAAATATTTTCCAAATACATTTATCAATAGAAAAGGAATCACGGAAGATTTTAGGACCCATATCTCCAAAGACTGGCTCAAACTAAAGTCTTCTCATTAAAATATTGGATCCAAGAAGAAAATAAGATGCCCCTGCAGGAAGGAGAGACCCCAGCAACGTCCTTCGGCTGGGCACCGCCTGTTCCACCCAGGAGCACGTAGGACAAGCTTCCGCCGCAGGAATGCATTCACTGCAAGCCTGGGAGCAACGTCCCATCCACTTCTGGTGTAACTACATGAAGCCATGATCTCCCTCTTCCTGCCACCAGGCAACGCTCAGGCTTATGCTCCAGAAAGCCCTGCGCACGTTCCCACAGCTGATGCGGGCAGCCCGTGTCTCGGCTTGGCCCTCGAGGGTGCTGTGCTCCCCTGTGATGGATTCCAGTTTAACAGCTTTTAAAAACAAGCAGACAAGAGACGGGCGTGATGGATGAGTGCAGGAAGCACGCTCATTCGGAGATGATTTATGGGAAGTCACGTGTTGCCGCTCATGGGTGCGTCCCTGAGGGTAAGGGCCGGGGTGGATGGATGAGTTTGGATAGTGTAAGCTGCACTACCATGGCAGGCTCACTCTCAGCCCCATGGCGTGCGCGGCAGCCCCCGCTCCCGTCTCATGCTGTCTGCATCAGGGCAGAAGGCTTTGTTTATCTCAGCTCCAGAACAAACGTGCTCCCGCCCCCAGAAACATCTGGAGAAGAGACAACTGGCCACACTCCTTGGCTCCTCTGAGTGACCCCAACAATGGACTGCAATGTGGTTTAGGAAAATTCCTATTCCCCCATGAGAGTGGCGAAGGGGACAGGAAAGGAAGGGAAGGGTCAGGGTTGGAGGAGCAGATGACCCTCCTCTGGAGTTTTTGCTCAGGTCCATCTCTTCCCTGTGGACCTGAAAGACGCATCTGCCCCAGGCCTCAGCCACTGCATGTAACAGACAAATCTCATTTTGCAGCAGATTAATTTCCATCCATGTTTTTAATAAGGACTTAGAATTTACTATACAGTAAAACCCAAATTGAATCTATATTTAAAGGGATGAGCTTTAAAATGGGATCTAATTGACGGGACCCTTTCCAAGGCAGAGGAAATCAACCGGGGCTGAGGCAATGTCCTAGGCGGAAACGGCTTCCTCCCCACACTCTCCTTCGAAGCAAGGACTCGCCTGCAGTGATGGGGAGTCTCGCTCAAAGGCCTCCTTGCCAAGGCCATTCCTGAATCAGAAAGGCCAGCGCGCCTCATTGGGGCAAAAGCTCCTGCAGGCTTTTCCCTCCGGGTTTCTCCATCACTAATCTCCAAGTCCCTCTTAGGAAGCCCCTTCCTCTAGTCACATTCCTTTGGGCCATCGATGGCATCCACATGCCAGAGCTCTGGTAGCCCGAAGGTGGTTTTGGCAGCCCCTTCTCTGAAGCCCATGTCCAGGCCGCAGGGATAACCCAGGAGCACGCGGGGCAGGAGGGTGTCTGCAGGTACACCTGACCTCAGATACATGTACCTGGCCCTCTTCCTTCAGACACCCACCACCCACCCTCCTGAAAGTGAATAAAAGACAGGCAGAGATTCAAAGCCACACACAGGACTCGGACCGCATTGCTCCTTGCTCAGAGGGGCTTCCTTCTCGCCCCTTGACCTCGCCCTCCTAGAAAAGGAAGACTCTGAAAGGCAGATTCCTCACTTCACAATTCAGAGCACACCTTTGGAATCAACAAGGGGCTGGACAGTGAACACACCGAGGGAAGTAGCTCAGGTCCAAAAGAGATTGTGGGGTGACCCTACCAGCCCCTGGACTTCCCAGACCCTCCCTCGGCGGTGGGCTGGTCTTGTGCTTTCACTGTTGATAACCCCAAGAATTTACCTATTTGGGGGACACAGGTTCTCAGACCCACAGAAAGGTAAGGCTGGGCCCTGCAACCTCCTTCTTGGAGGCAGCAGGAAGTGGCATTTTCAGAGGAGCACGGGAGATGGTGCTACTGTCATGGCCTGCAGGATGTCTGTACATCGGGGCCCTCCCCTGGGGACAGAGCTGCAAGCATCTTCTTGGAACTAGGCCTCTGAGGTTCCAGAGACAGAGCATGATCTCAGGGGGTCGCTCGTCCCGCACTGAGGCCAGGCCCAAACCTCGTGTCCAGTATACATTTTCTCAGACAGCCTGCAAGCACAGTGATCTTGGCACAGAGTGACCTGACCAGGAGCCGTGGCTGATGGCACACCAGCGTTGCCTTCACCACGACACTGCGGCGAGCCCCAGGGCAGAAGGAGCCAGAACGAGGAGTGGGATTCCTGCCCTCTAAGCAGTCACATTGCTGCTTCTCTGTCCTGGTACCGGCTGGGGTGTGTGGCCTTCCCCTCTGGGCTCCCTGAGGGGTCCCTGATGGTTTACGGAATGGAGTGATAGCCGTTTCAGCAGAGGAGGGGAATTGTTTAAGGGCTTATCTCAGACATGGGCTCAGATCCACCAGTCCTCTCCTCCTGGGTCCATGGCAGAGCTAGTGCTCCTGGGGATAGAGTGGGATAGTGGGCTCCTCAGCTGTCCCCTGCTTCCACTCTGTCCCCCTCACAGAAGGCCCTCTTCATACATCCCAAATCAGGCCATTTAATCCCTCACTCAGAACCCTGCAGTGGCTCCCATCACCCTTAAGACAAAATCCAAAATCCTCAGCCCCAACCTAAAGGCCTCTGCATCCAGTCCTGGACCCTCTTCGTCATCTCCTTCCTCCACCTGCACAGTCCCCAGACCCCGGGACAGCAGCCCTTCCTGCTACTTCTCCAGCATGCCCGCATGTCGCTGCCTCAGCACCTTGGACTGGCCATTCCCTCTGTCTGGAACGCTCTCCCCTGAGACATCCTGGGGTCCTCCCTCCCTTCCTTCTGTCTCAGCTCACAATGTCAGCACCCGGGGCCTGCCCTTCTGTCCTGTGCAAGCCACAGCCCCCACCGTTCACCTTGGTCTTAGCGTGCTGCGTTTATCCTCACAGCATTATGTGCGCCTAACATACATTGATCCTCCATGTCCCTGCTAAATATAAACACCATGAGGGCCAGAACGTGACCTTGTCTCCACTGCGTCTCCAGCACCCCAAACAGGGCTCAGCACATCGGGGGCTCGAGGCTGTGGAATGAATAATGCAGGACAGTCTGGATTGCTGAGCTATGGCAAGAAGACCCCAGGGAGCCCTGGAGCAGAGAAGAGCACCCGTGGCCTTCACCAGAGAGAAGCAAGCAGCACATGCCTGGAGATGCACCCAGATTGTGCGTAGAGATTTCCGATTCTGCGGGCTCTGGAAAGGGCATCTTTTGATGGGTATTGGAGAGACCAGCCTGTGTCCGGGCCTCTGGTCTCTTTGCCTAGGGTTTTGGTATCATCTGCTCAGCCCAGAAAGGGTCATGATGCAAGCCTGCCTGCAGGCTTCAGGGCTCCAGTCCTCCCTGCATGGGGGTCAATGACCCACAGCTTTGCCCTGTCTATCAGCAGGGAATGGGGCTGCACTGAACCTCATGGGGGTTTAAGAAAGAATTCACCTGGTGTCTGTCCCTCGTTCCTGGGAGGTGATCTCTAAAACCTCTGGAGTTTCCAAGGGATAGGAGTGTCTTCTGTTAGTCATAAGCCACTCCTGCCCACACCTGACCATGTGCTGACCTGCAACGCATAAGGACCCTTAGGAGGCTTCCAGCGTGAGGCTGGCCGTGCACGTGAGGAGAGGCTTGGAAGTTTCACTCCCCACCTCAGGGTAGCAGAGAGGGCTGGAGACAGCTCAGCCACGTGACTCGGGGAGCTTTTGGTTGTGGGTGAACCAGCAGGGTGGTGCATCCTAGCTCCACGGTGAGTGGGTGTGGCTACTCCGTATCCAGGACGCTGCCCGACCTCAACCTATGTGTATCACACAACTGTCATACAACTGTCATTTTTAGTGTAGTGCCTTTTTGTTGTTGTTCTGTGAATTGTAGCAAATTCTCAAAACTGAGGGGTCCTGGACACCTCTGAATTTGCCACTGGTCACAAGTGCAGGTGGCCCTGGCAGCTTGCATTCGAAGTGAGAGCCGTCTTACAAAGCGCTTTGCCCGAACCCTGTGGAGTCGGACGCTGACTGGCAGTTAGTGTCAGAGCTGAACGGGGGGGTGGGAACACAGGCATCATGCCGTCCCCTCTAGAGTCACACGAAGGCTTCAGGGCCCTCCCTGAGCTGCGGGGCAATCTGGGCAGCAGAACATGAACCGTGCAGGGGAAGGTCAGGCCCTGACCTTGGATTCTATGGCATCTCTGCTGACACCAGACAGTGGACCCCACACCCCGCCCAACCTCCTTCCAGGACTAACTGCCCCGAAGCCAGGCTGATAGGCTTCAGGGTACGAAGAGTGGTCACTCCTTAAAAATTCTACCCCATACCTTCCTGGGCATCCGTCGACGGCCCCCCTCCTACTCCACAAAGACACCATGACCTGAAAACTGGAGACCAGCAAAGAACGTCCCTACCCCGCAACCCTTTCTGTCAAATAAAATTGCCGCATTAAAATGTATTTCCTCCACAAATGGAAACTCTGGAGATGGGCATGGTGGACAGGTGGGACCGCCTTACCTGGTAGTGGGAGGTGAGGTCTGCTTTGCTGTGCAGGGAGGCCCCAGTGGGGCTCCTTCTGGACCGTCCTTGGCAAGGAGGGGGCTGCTGGGGAGGAGCAGCGACCGCAGGAAGATTGTTAGCTTCTCAGAGACAGAATTTCAACCTGCAGGGGGAAAAAAGCAAGTAAAAAAAATGCCTTTGAAGGAAACATCTTCCTTTTGATCTAAAACAAACATTTGGTGTTAATAAACAAGGAAGAGGCAGCTTCAAAGCCAACCGTTTGCCACCAGGGATTGGCACCCTCCAAAGGGCACTTGGCTTTTTATGCCCCAGGGGAGTAAAAGGAAACTTGCAGAAAACACATCATTAGGACCCTATTTCCCAACAACCAACGGTGCAGTCCATCCCAGGGTCCGCCCCTCTCCCAGCCCATTTGCAATGGTCCTCCACCCCCAGCAACTCTTCCACCCCACCACGCGGGCCCCTCCCCATCGCCTCTCCCACCGCCGCCTGCTCTCACTTCCTCCCCCATCCAGCATAGATTCCAGGACCCACCACTGTCTGCACTCCCCCAGCTACTTTGTCCCTCTCTTTTAAAAATATTCATCCGATGATGTCACTGTCCTGATCTGGTGACACAGCCTTTCACTGGTGTCCTGTATCATTTGGAAGAAACACTTCAAGTTGCACAGCGGCCTGCAAGCCAGGTGAGTCGGGCTTCTATGATTTGGGGACTTCCTAAGAAGATCAGATGCAAGGTCTCACAAGGCGGCCATGTACTCGTAGACAGCTTCACGGCCAACCCTCCTTTGCTTCTGGGGCTCTCGGCAGTCTGGCCCCCTCTCCTAGCACACTCCCTCTCTCCCCTGCAGCCCCATTGGCTTCCTGGCCATCCCTCCACGCAGGCGCATGCCTCCCCGACCCCACCCCTGCACCACGCCTTTGCACGTCTACTGCATGGAATGCTCTTCCCTGCACATTTGCAGGGCTCCTTCACTCCCTCCCTCCCTCCCTGTCTGCCTCCCTCTGTCCCTCCCTGCCTCCCTCCCTGCCTCCCTGCGTGCCTGCCTCAGAACTGTGCACATATGGCACCTTTCTGAGGCCATCCAGGAACAGAACACCCCATCAAAATAACCAGCATTCCTGTGGCATTTCCTTCTCCTTTCCCCATGAATTTCCTCCCGGGACTTAGCACATCTGGCTTCATGTGGATGTGCCGGGATCCCGCCATCCCGCTTTGCCTCTGCTGGAATGCAGGCTCCCTGAGGGCAGGCATTCACATCTGCTGGATTTAGTGCTGAATCCCCAATGCCCAGGATGTGCCTGGCACGTAGCTGGGGCTCGCTCCATATTTTTCTGAGTGAATAAGTAAATGAATGAATGAATGAACCCACAAAAGTTACTCCCCCATTAATTCTTCTGGGTTTATTTAGAAACATATCCCACTATCACACCGGAGAGCAGGAATTCCCGGGAAACGGAGGGGGCCGGAGGATTCTGTTTGTTTCGTTGGTAGGGGCTGGCAGGGGGTAGACCTGAGCCTGGAAAGTCTTGTTTGCTTAATTTACTCCAACCCAAACAGTGTATGTGTGCCGTCAGCCAGACAGGACACAAAAACGATCTAGGAGATCCGCTCTGATCAACCCGAGAGACTGTCTTCGGGATAGAGTCATGAGAGCGGGGTGGCCAGGGAGTGGCTGAGCTGTGTGTCTCCCTGAATCGCCCCCACCACTGGCAGCACCCAGAAATTTCACAACGGGGTTTTAAACAACAACAACAACAATAATAAATTCACCAATTTGTTTCTTTTCCTAAAATCCAGTCACTGAACGGAGCACAACCCCCACACTGAAGAGCAGAACCAGCTTCCTAGAGAGCTCAGCAACCCTGGAGCAATGCCTGGGGAACATCTGCCCTTTCAGGAACCATCGGTGCCGAGCCCAGTGCCCAGTGCTGGGCGTGGGAGCCACTTTTCAATGGCAAAAGTGTAAGTAATATGAACAGCTCCATGGATGAAATGCAGCCAGGGAGGTGGCTGGGAGAGGGCCTGGGGGCAGGGGACCTGAACAGAGGTAGAGGACTCAGGTGGAGGTGGAAGGCAGCCCAGGTTGGGCAGGAAGGGACCCCAGGAAGGGGCCTGGCCTGGTGGGGAGAGAAAGCAGGCAGCAGGCTTCTCTGCGACCTAAGTGCTTGATTCTCAGCAGGAGCAGAAAAGGCAAGGGCTAGAACTCACACTGCACCAGGCCCTGGGCAGGGAGGTCTGTGGGCGACTGAAGATCTGTGCCAAGCCTCCTCTGAGCCTGGTGTCCACACCCCCACAGCCCCAGCTTCCAGCTGCCCCAGTGACCGGAGAAGCAGAAGCATCCGAAAGCCCTCGAGTCTCTGCTGGTCCTGTCGAGGCTTTCAGGGAGACCACAGGATACCCTTCTTGTCCTGGAGGCGATTCCCAAGCATTTGCTTTGACTCTCAGTGTCGCCTCCTCCCCAGACAGGGCTCCCAGAGCCAGGATGGAGGCAGGTGGTCCAGGGAGACTCCTGCCCTGCTGCGCTTTCCCACCACCCCCAAAGCAGAAGCAGCCCAGGGCCTGGGTGGGAGGAGAGCCTGGGGAGAGGTGGGCTGTCTGCTGGGGCTGCCACCCTTCCTGACTCGTCAGTTCTCTTGCCTTTGAGGCGAATGGAGCTGCCCTCCCCAGAGCAGCCCTGGCAGGGGAGGTGCCCACAGGAAGGAATGTAAACAGAGTCCATCCCTGGGATCCCCAGTCATCCCCCGAGGCCACATGGACACCGATGCTGCCCAGCCTGGCAGCCAGTCCAGGGCCAGGGAACCTAACCCCCGAAGGAGATGGGGAGGAATTAGAGGGAACAAAGACAGGGTGGGGAAATGTAATGAAGGAACCCAAGAGAAGCTCTAACCCCACTGCTCCCCTCCCCAGCACAGAGACCTTTGCGTGTCATGCCTGAAACCCAGGCCCCCTTCTCTGGGTGCAAATGTCTTCACATCCCCCCAGAGGCCGAGCTGAAGGTGGTGCTCCTGGCGTCCCCACACCTCTCCTCCGCACCTTGCAAGCCAAGCTCACAGGAGGTTATTTCATTTTAACGGGTCATGCCCAGCCCCGCCTGCAGCTGCCAGCTTAGAGGATGGAGACATGAGAGATCCACAGGCTACTGAGTCCAGAGTGCGGGGACCCACCCCAGCACAGCTACCCCTGCGTGGGCTCGAGCCTCCTTGGCGTTGGTAGGCGAGTCCTGTGCGTCCTGCATCCCTCCCCTGCTGCCAGCTGGGCGAAGGTGCTGTGTCCCAGCCCCACCGATAGGCCCAGCCTGGTTTTGTTTTCCTCAACCTGAGCTGAGTGGGAGATAACAGCTTGTCCCTGATTGTAATGGCATGTTTTTCCCCACTCCGCAGTGGGAGACACCAACCATCACCCATAGCACAGAACACGGGCCTATGGCCCCCTCCGCATGCGCCCCTGTGCCCCACGCTTGACCCCTTGGTGCCACAGGGTTTGGGGACCTCAGGGCTCACCCCAGGCTCGTGGCTGGCAGGAGTGGAACTGCAGTGGGAGGCAAAAGGCCCAGTGACCAAGTCCCCTCGAAGGCTCTCGAGGCCCCGCAGCCCAGCAGGGGTGGGAGCAGAGTGGGGGGCTGGGCTGGGCTGCAGGTGGCTTCTCAGAGCGAGCCCACGCAGTGGCAGGGACCAGGGTGGGTGGGGCCTGGTCGAGGCCACAGGCTGCCATTCCTCCACTTGTTGGGGACAAAAGCGTCCAGTCTGTCGCAGGAGCGAGCTGTGTCCTCCTCATTCTCTGAGCCGTATTTATGGCCCCTCACCATGTGCTGAGTGCAGTGCTCAGAGCACAGCACAGCACACAGGGAGCACTCAGAGCACAGCAGAGCACACAGGGACACCCCACTGTTGACCTTCACAGGCAAAAGCCTCTGAGGCCTCCTCACCTCCCCCTCTTCTGGGAGGTCAGGTGGGGAATTCTGAGACCCCATCCTGTCCCCTACACACACACACACACACACACACACACACACACGTGCACACATGCTCACATATGCACATGAGCACAGACAGGCCATCCTGGACCCTACCCTCCACCTGCTTCCTCAGGATCTAATCCTCTTGCTTTAATGACAGAGCCCCCAAATAATATAGGGGTCCAGGGAGAGGCTTAAGCATCCCCGGAAGGCTGGTCATGGGTGGCAGGGCCCCCAGAAGAGCTGGGAAGCGTGAGGAGTGTCCTACAAAGGGTGAGGGCTGTGCCCTGGGGCTTGGAGGAGGGCCTCAGTCTCAGAGTGGGATTTTAAAGACCCCTGCGCCCCCATCTGCAGCTGGCCAGTTTCCTCTTCCCAGCTTTCAGCCTGGCCACTTCA